>NC_133618.1:146005779-146740779 GCF_048593235.1 Sminthopsis crassicaudata | reverse complement strand
AAGATCAGGAGTGAAACAAGGTTGCTCCCTATCACCATTACTATTCAATATAGTACTAGAAACTCTAGCCTCGGCAATAAGAGCTGAGAAAGAGATTCAAGGAATTAAGAGTAGGAAACGAGGAAATCAAACTACCACTCTTTGCAGATGACATGATGGTATAGAGAACCCCACAGACTCTGCTAAAAAGCTATTAGAAATAATTCAGAATTTTAGCAAAGTTGCAGGGTACAAAATAAACCCACATAAATCCTCAGCATTTTTATACATTACCAACACAATCCAACAGCAAGAGATACAAAGAGAAATTCCATTCAAAATAACGGTCGATAGGATAAAATATTTGGGAATATATCTACCAAAGGAGAGTCAGGAATTATATGAGCAAAATTACAAAATACTTGCCACAAAAATAAAGTCAGATTTAAATAATTGGAAAGATATTCAGTGCTCTTGGATAGGCCGAGCGAATATAATTAAGATGACAATACTCCCTAAACTAATCTATTTATTTAGTGCTATACCAATCAGACTACCAAGAAACTATTTTAATGATCTAGAAAAAATAACAACAGAATTCATATGGAACAACAAAAGGTCGAGAATTTCAAGGGAAATAATGAAAAAAAAATTAAGTGAAGGTGGTCTAGCTGTACCTGATCTAGAACTGTATTATAAAGCAACAGTCACCAAAACCATTTGGTATTGGCTAAGAAATAGACTAGTTGATCAGTAGCATAGGTTAGGTTCACAGGGCAAGATAGTGAATAAAAATAGCAATCTAGTGTTTGATAAACCCAAAGATCCCAAATTTTGGGATAAGAATTCATTATTTGACAAAAACTGCTGGGAAAACTGGAAATTAGTATGGCAGAAACTAGGCATGGACCCACATTTAACACCACATACTAAGATTAGCTCAAAATGGGTCTAAGATTTAGGCATAAAGAACGAAATCATAAATAAATTGGAGGAACATGGGATGGTTTACCTCTCAGACTTGTGGAGGAGGAAGGAGTTTGTGTCCAAGGGAGAACTAGAGACCATTATTGATCACAAAATAGAACATTTTGATTACACCAAATTAAAAAGTTTCTGCACAAACAAAACTAATGCAAACAAGATTAGAAGGGAAGTAACAAATTGGGAAAACATTTTTACAGTTAAAGGTTCTGATAAAGGCCTCATCTCCAAAATATACAGAGAATTGACTTTAATTTATAAGAAATCAAGCCATTCTCCAATTGATAAATGGTCAAAGGATATGAACAGACAATTTTCAGATGATGAAATTAAAACTATTTCCACTCATATGAAAGAGTGTTCCAAATCACTATTGATCAGAGAAATGCAAATTAAGACAACTCTGAGATACCACTACACACCTGTCAGATTGGCTAAGATGACAGGAACAAATAACGATGAATGTTGGAGGGGCTGTGGGAAAACTGGGACACTGATGCATTGTTGGTGGAGTTGTGAAAGAATCCAACCATTCTGGAGAGCAATCTGGAATTATGCCCAAAAAGTTATCAAAATGTGCATACCCTTTGACCCAGCTGTACTACTACTGGGCTTATATGCCAAGGAAATACTAAAGAAGGGAAAGGGACCTGTATGTGCCAAAATGTTTGTGGCAGCCCTTTTTGTTGTGGCTAGAAACTGGAAAATGGATGGATGTCCATCAATTGGAGAATGGTTGGGTAACTTAGGGTATATGAATGTTATGGAATATTATTGTTCTGTAAGAAATGACCAACAGGAGGAATACAGAAGCTTGGAGAGACTTACATCAACTGATGCTGAGTGAAACAAGCAGAACTAGGGAATCATTATACATTTCAACGATGATACTGTATGAGGATATATTCTGATGGAAGTGGATATCTTCAACATAGAGAAGAGCTAATCCAATTCCAATTGATCAATGATGGACAGAATCAGCTACATCCAGAAAAGGAACACTGGGAAATGAGTGTAAACTGTGAGCATTGTTTTTTTTTTTTTTGTTTTGTTTCTCTTCCCAGATTATTTTTACCTTGTGAATACAATCCTTCCTTTGCAACAACAACAATAAAATTCGGTTCTGCACATATATATTGTACTTAAGATATACTATAAGATATTTAATATGTATGGGAATGCCCGCCATCCAGGGGAGGGGGTGGAAGGAAGGAGGGGAAAAACTCGGAACAGAAGGGAGTACAAGGGATAATGTTGTAAAAAAAAAAAAAAAAAAAAAAATTTACCTATGCATATGTACTGCTAAGGAAAAATGTTATAATTATAAAAATTAATTTAAAAAAAGCTTAATAAAAAAAAATAAATAATAATGCCCAGGGTTCCCAAGAGTGTAGCAGAAGGAAGCATAACATGGCCTGCTGGATTGAGTGTATTAGCAGATGAAGAAGGGACAATGGGAATACATAATGTGGAAAAAGATCCAGGCAGGGATTGAGCCACTAGGAATTGGGCAGGTGAGATCTCTTTCCTGCTCATACTTAGGAGAAAATTCTTGATTTCCAATAGAGATCTAAACTGAGACTCTTCAGAACCCTAAAACAGATTTGGCTTATGACTTGACATCTCTCCTGGAACAAAGGACTGGAAAGATGCTATAAACAAAAGTATTCTAGCTTTCATTCCAGAAACTACGTGAAACGCATGGGCTTTCTTTATTCATCCACTTGGAACAGTATTTCCTTATGTGTCAGTTCCATAGCAAATAAAAAACACAATTAAATTGCCAGAATTTTTATTGATGCTACCTAAACATCTGGGATTAATATGATTAAGAATAGAAAGGGACATTTTTGGGGGCAGAGGTGGTGATTATTATACAAGGAAGCTGTGAAAAAAAGTTGTTTCCCTTTGAGTAATAACACCATAATTTTGCCTTAGAAGCAAACAAAACAAAAGCTGCAGCAAATTTTCATCCCATTCATTTCAGACAGGTGCTTCCCAAAGCAATCAGAGAAATACTTTCAAGTGGTAACACACACCATACTTTGAAAAGAGGAAAAAACATTTTGGCCCCTTGTCCTTGGTGCCAAGAGACAAAACAATAATGAATAATCTGGAGTGCAGAAATGATGCAGAGAGGGGCAAGATTGCCAAAATCAGCCTCAGTGAATCATTTAGCCCTACCATATGTCACAGAGGTGGGAAGATAGGCAAATAACTGTACTTAATGGAAGCAAATAAGTTTACTCATCAAGCAAGCAAAACAGGATGGTGATGCTGAAACTTACTCACAGATGCACCACATGTTATTTCCTGGAACTGACCAAATTCCCTTTGGGAAAGACTTCTAATAGACAAAATGATCCAAATACATTAAAAAAAGAGGCCATGAAGATATGGGCACCACATCTAAACTCGGTGTTTTAAAAATCCTTTGGCTTGAAGCCCTTCCAGTTTAGTAGGAGTACAAGCCAGAGACTGTGCTCTAGAGGCATATGTGGGGTCATCTTTTGCTGTGATAAGCCACTGGGCAAATAGTGATCCATTTGGCCATAGCAACTTATGAAACCCTCTAAGGTGTGGCAGGACTGTAACCTACAGCAGTGGAGGGCCTACTCACAAAATCACAGATATTTTAAAGTTATTTGGAGAAGTAAACTACTTTTGCAATAATCCTTAGGCTAAAGACAGAGAGATAGATGAAATTCCTAATTAACTGAGAAGCTTCTGGGATGAGTGATTTAGCACTCCTTCTGGGAAGGCTAGCTCCATGAGACAGGATGCTATATGATCCCATGTGAGTCACTTCATCTTTCAGTGCTCTGGACAGTCTGCTCAAAGTAAAAATTGGCATAATAGCTACTGTTCTGAAGTATTAATTCTTCACAAGGACATCCTTACCCTGATGAAGCTAGAGGTTTAATATAAAAAACAAAAGAGCAGATTAGCTATTTTTTTTTAATAAGCTATTTTGCCCAATCTCACTTCATGCTGTACAACAGTTAGAGGTGCTTTCCAAAGAGAACAACTCAAGGCAGATTCTTCTGATTTTCTTAGTACAGCATGTCATGACCTCCTGGGAACTCTAGACAGAAGTTCCTAAAGTTTCATATATATATGGGAGACATTAAGGAACTTTAGCAGTCATAAGACTGTTGGTTATAATTCTTCTACCCACTTCTATATTGCACCCAAACAGTCCTACCAGTGCTGTCCCCTGAACCATACATATCTGTTCAACTGAAAAACAAAATGGGACTAGTTTTTAAAACAAGAGCTGTATTTATCTTTTTATCAGACAAACATTCCTTTATCAGAAGTGTGACTATGAGCAGTCTAGAAATCTCTGCCCAATGTGTTCTTTGGACGCAAAGCCCAAGTACAATGCTCACCTCGGGCATGATCTCGATCTTCTCGTAGCGGCGCTTGAAGGGCAAGGCCAGCACTTCGGCACGCCGATAGGACATGGCAGGGGGCTGGCAGTCAATCACAAGATCCATGCGGTGGGCCTGTGCAGGGGGAGGCTGGGTGTACTGCTCTGGACATACCACGTGGAGGGGCTGGAGAGGCAGCAGACAGTGAGTTAGCATGGGCTTGCTCCTGGAGACTGACCCTGCCCGGCCTGCCCCCACCCAAAGTGCCTTTGGCCCGCCCCTTGCACCTGGTCTAACAAGGGCGCTGGCTCAGCTACTTACTACCTGTGCGACTTTGGGCGAGTCCCTTCTCCTCTCTGGCCTCAGTTTCCTCATCTGCAAAATGAGGAGTTGGATGAAGTGACCTCTAACATCAGTCCTGGCTCTATCAGAAGACTGCCACCTGTTTAGGAACCATGCCCCCTCCTCTAGGGAGGCGTGGGCTCCATCAGTAAGGGACAGGCCAGGGCTGCCTCGGTCTCCCCAGCATTAGCCAGGGCCTGGCACAGAGCAGGCACTCAACAGATAGCCTTGGAATAGGGCTGGCCTTAAGTCTTGCCAAATCCGTGATCGAATCTCCATTTCACATCTGATTCCTCTTACCTTTTCTCACAGACAAACTCTTGGGATAGCCTCATATATCTTTTCACTTTCTTATTCTAGTTCTACTCGGCAGTTAGAACAATTTTAATTTTCAACATGCAATTTCCTGCTCAACAATCTAAGCTGTCTTTATGGCTGAATGTATCAAATTTAAACTCTTATGCCTGACTTTCAAGGCTTTCCATCAACTATGTTCTTTCTAATATCAAATCCAAGTTGTTTCTCTTTAAAGTGGAGTTTGTTTCATCTAAGCAAATTTATTTCCTTGCTTATTACTTATTTTTACCTTTATACCTTTCTAGGGGTCATCTCCCTTACCTGAAAGTGTCAGCCATTCTATCCCTGACAATCAGAATCTAAAATCAGGGATGATACTTTAGAGGGAGTCCATTGGTGGGGAAAAAATGATTATCTTTATTTCAATATAAAGTTTTTCTTTGCGATCTTTTATGTTTTATGCATTTAAAAAACATAATTCTAAGAAGGAGTTCAGAAGCTTTACCAAACTGCCCAGGAAGTTTATAACACACAAAAGGTTTTAGGAATCTTTGCTCTAAGCAAATTTCCTCTAATAAGTCTTTGCTGATAAATAAACCTTATCTAACCAAACACTCCTTTATTACCACTCATGTACAACCTGAGTTATATGACAGAGTAAGACATGTTATCTAGCATTCTTAAGTAACTGGCACTGAAATGAATCTGCTAGGCATAGACAATCCCCAGGAAGAGTAATCTTGCTGGGATGAAATAAAAACACCAAGTACACAGGCAAACAAGGAAGAAGACCCTAATGGAAGTGGTGAAGAAAGGAACATGAGATGGGGTGAAAAACAACTCTCTGCGAAAGTGGGGGCAGTGCTTCTTAGCAGGGAGAGAAATGATTCAGAAATCAAGAAGAAATCAAAGAGGGTGCGTATTGTTCCAAAATCTAATCCAGACCTCTTTCTTGAAAGTCAGGAAATTGAGGTGCTGTAACATTTGCATTTACTTTTGCTTTGCAAATATTCTTAAGTCTCACTCACATGTGGGGATTCCCTCCTAACCTCAGTAAGACTCCATAAAGTCCTTCAGGAAGAAAAGTCATTTCTAATTTTCTCATTATCACTCTGATTTAGTTGTTAGGGTGGCAGCTTTATGATGTTCTCTACCACCAGGTGGTGCTAGACTCCCATAATAAGCAGTGACATATCTCTTAGATACCTAAATAGCAAATTTCAGTTTTTTAATAAAAAACTTTTAAAAATTAACTTACTAGAACATAAAGATTTTAGAAACTAATGAAAAAAAAGTTAGAGTTGTAATTTTTCAGGGCAATGGGAAATGAAAACACAAATCTCCCTACACACAATGAGTTCAGTAACCAACAGCTGCTCCTTTAATAATGAACCACATTTGACTTTCACTTCAGACAATCTAGAACTCTAGGTTTTCCCTTATAACTCACCACAAGTCAGTTGAATATGGTATTTCTGTCCTTTAGACCTGCCTGTTTCCTTCTTCCTTGAATTCCTTTCTTTTCATCTCTGGAATGGTGACTAACAAAGTACCCAGAATTGTCTTTCATTCTCCTATCTGACTCCAATTTCAGTCCAGGGTGTTTTTTTTTCCCTTGCTCTTCCACTTCAGAAGATCACACTGGGCTTCCTCTTGGTTCAGACATTATTATATAAGACAGAAGCCTAAACACTTACAAATAGCATGAATTAAATAAAATTTAGTAACAAAAGAATGGAAGAGGGTTTTAGTAATTTTCTTATATCAACCAATGACCACAGAGGGACTTAAATTATTCTACCATCTATCTCCCTTCCTGCAAATTTATGCAAGTATTTTTTTGGTATAATTGTTTCAAACCTGTGTTTAAATGAGAATGTTTTTGCAAGTTTTTTTCTGCTTTTTCTAAAGTTAACATTAAAATAAATTAAATTTCTTGAACACAAACAGGTGAGATGGTGAAGACAAACACCTTGAAGGGTATGAGAAAGAAGACAGTTAACCTGGGAATAAACACTTAGGGATCATTAACAAAGCAGATAATATTAAGCTCTCTAAGGCAGAGATTTAGGTTTCCTACTTCTGTTGTAGTTCTCCTTAGAGCTAAAACATCACACTTTTTCTAGATTTTCAAAGAATGCCATTTAACATTAGGAAGTAAGGTAGCATAGTGTACAGAGCATGTGCATAAAGTCAGGAAGACCCGAGTCCAAATTCTACCTCAGAAACATATTACCTAGGTGACTGTGGTCAAGTTGCTTAATCTCAGTTTCTTCAGCCTCAGTCTCAGCCTCAATTTCCTAATCTGCAAAATGAGGGGGGTTGGACTTGATGTCTCTAAGTCTCCTTTCAACTTTAAATATAGGCCTCCTTGTCAATACTAATAATTCAGATTATAGCTTCCTGTGTCATTACCTACCAAATAACTCTCCCTTAATAAGATAATAATTTAAGTATAAAATAACATAATAATTTAAAATATAATCACCTATCACCTTCATTTTAAAAAATTTATAATTATTTTATATTAATGTAAATATAACTTTAAACAGAAAAAAAGGAATCTTATTTGAGCTAATTAATTAAGGACAATGAGACAAACTCCAAGAGTAAAGAAGAACCATTAACTTTTCAAGAAACAATTCTAAGACAAATAAGAGAGGGGGAAAAGAGGGAGTGACACAAAAACGAAATTAAATTGGCAATCTGTAGTAAGAGTTGTACAAGAAGGGCTTAAGTTACTGAAAATTCCTTCAAGAATTATAAAAGAAGTCTCAAAATAACATGAAATCACTTTTAACTCAATGCTGTTTTAATCACAAATCTGTCCTATAGTCTGTTCTTATCTTTTGGCTATATTTTCTCATTATAGGAATATATTATATTAAATTATATAATATTCTTATGTTATATATAGCATACTAACTATTCGACCATAGTTGTTCCCTTTCATATCCTAAGATCATCATAATCCAGACTTTCATATTCCATCAGACCGTGTGTATGTGTGTGTCTGTGTGTGTCTAAGAGAGAGACAGAGAGACAAAGAGACACATAGAAAGAAAGAGACACACACTATGCAGGCTTTTTCAAAGAGATATCACTTGATAGAATTATAGTAATGATTACAGTTTTGCAAAGGAACTGAAAAGGATTTCACTTGGATTCCTATGAAAGTGAAAAAAGAAAATGAAAGGAGGGAGCAATTTTTCTTATTAACTTAGTAGGCATATAATGTTTGGTAACTGAATGACTATTCAGTTATGTTGTAGAGGAGGTTCTTGATCTAGTTTTAAAATATTATACAGGTAAAAATAAATATTAGTTCATTCTACTTTCTTTTATCATGCTTCTTTTCAAATGAAATCTTTCAATAGCAGCCATAACTTCCTTCTCTAAATTTTAGGTATATCTGAGATATTTCATAGATGTCTCTGAAATAAGGTGACACAGAACTTCGAACCTTGTAACCAAAAAAGTTGGTCCCATATGAAATAGAACTTCTGTCAGCACAGAGAATGTCAGATTCATATCATCACCTGTACTTCCTTGAGTAGCTTTGACACTTGAATGAAATTGAGCCTTGTATCGATAGGACAGTAGATACACTTCATGGCCAAAGGTTGGTAAGGAGCCAGTGCATCCAGGTAGGAGAAGTCAGGTTCTGGGGAAAAGAAGAAAAAAAGATTTTAAAAGAAAAGGAGGCAACAAAATACTTTGTTGGTCTAAACCAATGGAACAGCTAGCACCTCTACTCCTCGATTTCCAAAGGAGATTAGATTGTAGGCTCTAAAGTTTTCTTCTAGCTGTGATTCTATGATTCAATGATCCCATTTCCTTTTTTCTCCTTATGAAAATGCCAATCAACTTCAACCATATTATCTGCCTTTCTGCCTGTCTTCTTCTTTCCTTTCATAATTGGGGTTAAGTGATTTCTCCAGGGTCACACACCTAGTAAGTGTTAAGAGTCTGAAGTCATGGGGTAGAGCCAAGATGGAAGAGAGGATACACACATCTTCCTAAACTTTCCTTTCCCCTCAATTTATCTGAACAACATTCAGCCTTGGAATTAGTGCTTGACATCAGAACCCACAAATATTGGGAGGGCAACACATTACCAACTGAAGATAATCTCGAAATTTGACAGAAAAGGTCTGTTTTGCTTGTGGGCAGGGTGAGAACAAGGGGTAGGCCAGACACAGACCTCAAACAGGCAGTGAGGGCTTGGGAAACAGCTCACGCTAAGCAGACTGGAGGGGGGCGGGGTGTGGTCTCAGGTGGCAGAAAATCTGCAGGGAGAACTTTACCATAGTGTGGCTACTTTGCCCTGGCAGCAAGCCAGTAGATCAGCAGAGAAGCTATAAATATGGGAGATAAAGACTATAACTCCAAAATGGTAGGGTCTCTTAGGATTTGGCCATACCCACCCAGCACCTGGAGTGACTCAGCATGATCCCGGCACAGCCTCAGTTCCCAGCACAGTCCTAGTAGCTGCCTTTCCACTGCTACTGATTTCAACACAACTGCTAATCCCAAGGCAGCCTATAAAGTGCTGTCTCAGTGCCCCTTCATTGCCACTTCTGGTTGTCTGTAGAGGCAGCTTGGAAATACTCCACTGCCCCCCATAAGCAGACCATAGTTTGTTTGTTTGTTTTTTTGCGTTCTAACTACTGTTAGCTTCTATATGGAAAGAGAGCAGACTTCAAACCCTGAGGAGACTAAAACCAGTATGTTTCTTGATTTAAAGGTAGATATGATCTGGTCCCCATCACACAAGGATAGGAGAAATGAAAAAGAATCTTAAAAGAGAGCTAAAAGAAAATTGGGGAAAGGAAAGCTTTGCAAGAAGGTCAGAATAAGTCAAATTACTCATTAAAAGATGGAGTGGATAAAGAAATCAACTCCCTGAAAACCAGAATTTGCAAATTGGAAAAAAATAAACAACTCCCAGGAAAACAAAATTTGTGAATTGGAAAAAGAATATATATATATATATATATATATATATATATATATATATATATATATATATATATATATATATATATATATATTTTTAAAGGCTGGGGTTAAGTGACTTGTTGACTTGTCCAGGGCCACACAGCTAGGAAGTGTTAAGTGTCTGAGACCAGATTTGAACTCAGGTCCTCCTGAATTCAAGGCTGGTGCTCTATCCGCTGTGCCACCTAGCCGCCCCAAGAAAATAATTCTTAAAAAAAAAAAAAAAAAAAAAAAAAATTTGGTGAAATGGAAAAAAATTCCATTGAACAAAACAACTCATTTAAAAACTCAATTGGATAAATACAAAAAGAAATAAAGAAAAAGTAAATGAAGAAAATAATTAATTAAAAATCAGACTTGAACAAATGGAAATTAATGACTTGAGGAGCCACCAAGAATCAGTCAAGCAAAACCAAAATAAATAAATAAAATAAAATAAAATAAAATAAAAAATAGAAAAAAATGTTAAATACCTACTTGGGAAAAAAACAGACCTGGAAAATAGATCTAGGAGACATAATCTAAGGATTATTGGACTCCCTGAAAATCATGATGAAAAAAAGAGCCTAGACACTATTTTTCAGGAAATCATCAAAGAGAACTGCCCTGATGTTATAGAAATAGAAGGCAAAACAGACACTGAAAGAATTCATCGAGCACTTACTGAGATCCTAAAATCAAAACTCCAAGAAATATTGTGACTAAATTCCAGAACTATCAGACCAAGGAAAAAATATTACAAGCAGCCAAAAAAACCCCCAAAAAACCCCCCAAAAAACCCAAGCCCAATTCAAATACTGAGGAGCCACAATAAGGATCACACAGGATCTAGCAGCATCCTCATTAAAGGATTGAAGGGCCTGGAATCTGATATTCCAAAAGGCAAAAGAACTTGGTATGTAGCCAAGAATTATTTACCCAGCCAAAATGAGCATTTTTTTCCAGGGAAGAAGATGGACATTCAATGAAATAGGTGAATTCCATTTATTTCTGATGAAAAACCAGTGCTAAACAAAAAGTTTGACCTCCAAATATAGGACTCAAGAGAGGCATAAAAAGGTAAAAAGAACTCTTGAGAACTGTATTTCTGTTATGGGTATACATAAAGAGAATCTAGTAATGAAATGAATTTTCTGCATTTGAAGACCAGAAACAAGGTTAAATAAAAGATAGAAATATTAGTTTTTCTTTGCTCCAATATTAGGATGTACTTCACCTCAACCTATTTCCATGTGGAGGTTTAGTTTTATAAATGATTGAGCTAGGGGGCAGCTAGGTGGTACAGTGGATAGAACACCAGTCCTGAAGTCAGGAGAACCGGAGTTCAAATGTCCAGACACTTAATACTTCCTAGTTGTGTGATCCTGGGCAAATCAATTAACTTGTCTCAGCAAAATGAATGAATGAGTATATAAATAAATAAATGATTGTATGTTAACCATTAAGAACAGTCCTAGTGTCTTTTCATTTTGTGGAGTGTCAAAAAATTCTTTCCAAAATACTCTGAAAATAGATATAGGGAAAAAAAAAAATCAATGGGTAAAATAATCTGATTACTTTTTTTTTGATGCTAGTATTAAGGTTAGAGGAAGATTTTCGTAAAATAACTTTTCTTAGACTAAGTGAAGTGTGGTCTCTGTCAAATTTTGTAACATTTTGGCATTTTGTGATTGCAAATTTATTCCATTAAATTATGGAGATACTAATTTTAATGAGACCTGATTCACTGATATTGTGATAGTTTAAGTTTGATGTCAGTGTTATTGGCTTGAAATAAATGACAAATAGTAAGTTTAGAAATGGGTCTAATTAATTATTAATTTTTAAGACTTAATGGAAACACAATTTATTGTAATGTGATTATACAACATGTATAGTTCACCAAGCTACTACCTATAAATTAAATCTTAAAGACATAATAATTATTAATTTTAACTTCTATTTCTATAGCAACTTTTTTTTTTTTTTTGCTGTGGCAATTGGGGTTAAGTCTGTTAAATAGGTATGAGTAGGACATGAATTATCTCTTTTTTTTTGTCAATATTCTCAGTATTTAGTTGTACAGCTAATCTTCAACTGTTAAAAGCAAACTGAAAATGATATAGGAACATAGTACTTATTTTTCTATAATATATAGAGATGAATAATTTAGGAAGTATCCAACTGTTGATGTGATTTATATATATATAACTAGTTAGAAATTAAAAAAGAATCAAAAATAAAATTTCCATGAAAATAATAATTGTGTTTGAGTAGCCAGAAAATATGATTTGTTTTAGATATATAAAACTGAAATTTAACATTCTCCCATTTTCCCCTCCAGTATTAGAGTAAAAGATGCCCTTTCTCCTTTTTAAGAATTCCACTGGTACCTTATTTCCCAAAAGATCTAACTCCCATGACAATTCTTCACTAGCCAGTTCAAATTTTTCCTCTCTGTTGGGTATTTTCCCTTTGTTTCAAACATGGATAGATTTCTGCAATCTTAAAGAGACTTTCTTTTTGTTCCTAATCCCTTCTCTAGTATTGGTGCTTTTTCTCTCTTTGCTTTGAGAAGCATCATTCTTTTTTTTTCTTAATTGAACTAAATACAAAATTAAGAAAAAAAATGAGATAAACAAAGAAAGATAAAAAACCAAAACAAGACAAAGCACAGTCATGTGCCCAGCAGAACATCAGACAGGATTCAAAATATATAACAATAAATTTCCATTTCAAGAAAGCATACATAATAATAGAAGAAATTATATTCATGAACGTCCCTTTTTGCTTCCTTGTAGGTTATTTTTTTGTTCTCTGCTGTGCAGAGAAATTTATTCTTTATTTTTTTCCCCTTTTGCCCCCCACTCCGCAGCAAGCTACTGTTAAGCACCAAAGTATTGATATGTATACACATATCTATATTCATACCACCCATCATAATTGTCCATATATGCATATATATACTTACATGCATACATAGCCACATATACACACATGTAAACATGCTTCTAAAATAATAACATGGCTGACAATGTGATTTCTCTCTTGATTGAATCTATAAGTTTGACTTTGTTCAAAATCAATTATTACTAACCCTACTTTTTTTTCTTCTAGTAAATTCTACTCCTGGATCCTTATTGTTGTGTTTCTATATATTTCTGATATCCTATCCCTGCTAACTCTTGTACTTTACCTAACCTCTCCCTTATTTTATGGCTTCCTCCCTTATCTAATCTCTCCTCTCTTTATCCCTTTTCCATTAACCTACACCTAGTCTACCACAACTTTACATACCCCACTTTTTTCCTATATCTCTTGCCACCTTGGAATTGTGAAGGAATCCAGCCATTCTAGAGAGCAATTTGGAACTATGATCAAAAAGTTATCAAACTGTGCATACCCTCAAATCCAGCAGTGTTACTACTGGGCTTATATCCCAACAAGATCTTAAAGGAGGGAAAGGGACCCACATGTGCAAAAATATTTGTGGTAGCCCTTTTATAGTGGCAAGAAACTGGAAACTGAATGGATGCCCATAAAATGGAGAATGATTGAATAAGCTATAGTATATGAATGTTATGGAATATTATTGTTCTCTAAGAAATGACCAACAGTAAGGTTTTAGAGAGGCCTGGAGAGACTTATTGAATTGATGCTAAATGAAATGAGCAGAACCAGGAGATCATTATACATGGCAACAGCAAGATTATACGATGACCAATTCTGATGGATGGGGCTCTTTCCAACAATGAGATGATTGAGATTTGTTCCAATGACCTTGTGTTGAAAAGAGCTATCTGCACACAGAGAAAGGACTGTGGGAACTGAGTGTGGAACACAATATAGCACTCTTATTCTTTCTGTTGTTTGCTTGCATTTTGTTTTCTCTTTTGTTTTTGTTTTTTTTCCTTTTTGATCTCATTTTTCTTGGGCAGAAAGATAAATTATATAAATATGTACACATATATTGGATTTAACATATATTTTAACATATTTAACATGTATGGATTACCTGCCATTGAGGGGAGGAGGGGAGGGGAAGGAGGGCCAAATTTGGAACACAAGAGAGTTAATGTTGAAAAATTACCCATGAATATGTTTTGTATATAAAAAGCTTTAATTTTTTTAAAAAAGGAAATATACATAGAAGAATTGCACACGTTTAACATATTTTGGATTACTTGTTGTCAAGGGGGAGGGATTGAGGGGAAGGGAGGAGGAAAATTTGGCTATCTTTGCATGTATTTTGAAAATAAAAAGTTATTTAAAAAAAAATCTGCATACCTTATCATACCTTGTCCCAATGTCATAAATCTAGATAGCCTTCTATCCTCCATCTTATACTATTCCTTCCTCCTTATTTCTTTATAGATTTTGGAGGGTATTATAATCTTCATGACGTATACATATGTATATGTGTAGTGCTTTCCATTTAACTTGTTTTTGATGTGAGTAAATTTTCAGAATTATAAGACTTCTTTCCTTTCTCTAATGTCCCTGTGCCAATTCTTCCTCTATACCTCATTTCTATAATGTAATTACTATTTTTACCTTTTACTAGTTAGTTTTGCTTTTTACAATCAGATTGTGTTCAACTCTGTCCCAATCTTTCTTTTAAGCCACCCAATTCCTGATATTATTCTTAAACAAACAGTATATATTTCCATGTAAAAACCAAACAATTTGTCCATTTGAGTTCCTTGAAATCAATCTTGGATATTGGCTTTTATATGTTAAATTTTCTATTAAGTTTGTGTTTGGTTGAGACAAAGTCCTGAAAAATCTCCAAGCTCATTGAATGTCCATTTTTGTTGTGTAATTTTATGAATAATTTTGCTAGATATGATGTTTTTGACCATAGGCCTAGTTCTTTTGATTGCTTGTATATATTATTCTAGGATCTATGATCTTTTATTGTGGCTATTGATAAATCCTGTACAATTTTAATTGTAGCTCTACCACTTTTGAATTCTTTTTGTTTCTTATAAAATTTTCACTTTGATCTGGGAGTTTCAAAATTTGGCAATAATATTTCTCTGTTTTCCACAAATGATATCTGTGAGGTGGTGATTAGTGGATTCTTTTTCTGTTTCTCCTTTCCCCTCATATTTTATCACTCCAAGACAATTTTTAAAAGATTATTACTTGAATTATTGTGTTAAGATTCTTCTTTTGGTCATAGATTTCAAGTAAGTAGACCAATTATTATGTTTTCTCTTCTTTATGTGTTCTCCAAGTCAGTTGCTTTTTCATTCTTTATATTTTGTTTTGTTTTTTCTTAGTTTCCTATAGCTTCAATGGCTTCCCCTTGTCTAATTCTAATATTCAAAGAATTGTTTTCTTCTTTAAGACTCTCTATATTCTTTTCTAGTTGGTTAACTTCCACAATCTTTTTGTTTTCCTTGTATATGTTTTCTTTTCTAAAAAAAATTTTTTTAGTCTTTCCTCATTCTCTCTCACTTGATTTTTAAAGTATTTTTTGAGTTTTTTCTAGAAATTCTTTCTGGACAAGTAGCCATTTAATATTACTCTTTGAGGAAGAAGCTTTTTTTACTTCACTGTTCTCTTCTGAAGATGAACCCTGGTTTTCCCTATTCTTACAGTAAGTTTCTATGGTTGGGTTCTTTCTTTTTTTGCCTGTTCATTTTTTTAAAAAATGAGAACTATTAGTGTAGGCACCTCTAATCTTAGAGTTGGGGAGGGAGGGGAAATAGTGCCTCTAGCTTCACTTCAGCTCTCTCTCCTCTGATCTGGAACCCCAAACATAAAGCTCTCTCCTCCTGTACTGTCCTTGCCCTACTACTTCTGCACTCATAGGTGTGCTGGTTCCTTCTTGCTCAAGGCCGTGTCTCAGCAGCCCAGTTAGGCCTTGAAGATCTTATTCAACAGAGACTCCCTCAGTCTTCTCAGACTTGGACCTCCTCTCCTCGCCTCACTTCCCTACTCCTATTCTCCACCTTGTCTGGGAAGTGAAAGTTCCTGTGGTTGTGGCTAGAGCTATCCCAGCTAGCCCTAGAACTCCCCACTTGCTGTTTCTGTGGAGCTAATCTGCAAGTGTTTACACTTCACACAGGGAGGGATCTTTAAGTCTTTTTAAGTTGTACCAGGAGGACCCCTGTTCTGCCTCCTCTTCTTTGTTTTTCACCAGCCTATGTTTATCCTGAGAAGCAAATTTGTTTTGTTTCTGAGGGAAATCTGGAGAGGTTGGGATTTTCTGACCTACTCTGTCATCTTCCCAGAATCCTTTGAGAGCCACCATTCTTAAATGAGGGTTGACACCTGTCATCATTTTCTTATGAACCTTGAGCTCAATCTTTCAGCCTTACAAGTTACAGAAAACTATTCTCTTGAAGATGATCAAAACTTTTTTTCTTATCAAATTAAAAAAAAGGCTTTTCTCAATTTTTCTTTCCACAACCTTTCTGTGTATTTAAAATTTAATAATTTTGTACTTTCAAACTATCAGGTCTTAGCTTCTATTAAGGGTATATAATTTATTACCTAACACTCTGATCCCTCTTCTTCCTCTTTCTTAACTGTGGTGTTTTTTCAGTTGACCAACCCTTGGCTGTTTTATTTTCTGCACACTAATTCTCTTTCTGCGAGAATGTGTTCCTTTTATGGCATTGATATTCATTTTCGTAAATATAATTCTGAAATCTTCAATCCAGCCCTGACTTTTTGTTAACTCTAGTTGTGATTCTCCACCTGTCTGATGGACACTTCCTTATAAATGTTCCAATGTCACTTTGCATTCAATATATTTAAAGTTGAATATATAATTAATTCATGAATAACTTATAAATAAATAAGTAATCCCACTTTTGCTTCAGTCTACTCACTTACAATTTAGTTCTGATATCAGAAATAATATTTTATCATTCATTCATTCATACATCCACCAAACATAACAGAGACAAAATTTAGATCAAACATGGTTATGCCCTCAAAGAGCTTACAATCCAGAATGGGGATAAGTTACAGATAAAGGTTACTATAATACATCATAAAATAAAAATGGCTAGTATTTACACTGTAATTTGTTATAACCATTTTATAGATGAGAAAACAGGCTGAGAGAGATTAAATGACTTCCCCAAGATCACACAGCAAGTCAATTTCTGAATCAGGATTTGAACACAGATATTCCAGACCCTCTCTTAACTAATAAAAACATTACAAGATTTTCAAAATTAAGTGATACAGGAGAGGTACATGGAAAAGGATGTTATTGACAGTAGGTGGAATTTAAATTGTTTCAAAGAATGGTAAAGAATTAAAAAAAATAAAGGGAAAAGAAAGGGATAAAGGAAAAGGAAAGAATGTGAACAAAAGGCACAGAGACAAAAAAGGACAGGACCTTTGAGAGAAGCAGAATACGTAGCTTGGTTGGAGTATAGAACACATGGAAAGAAGTAACTTGAAATTGAGAGTGGAAAGGTATAGTGGAGTCAGATTATATACAGTATTGAATTCCAAATGGAGGATTTGTTGTTGGTTTTTAAACTTCAGCTGGCAAGTGGGAAATAGGAGTTTTTTGTGATAATTCAAATGTCTTACCATAAGCACCTTTGGCAGCTGAAGAGCCAAAACCAGCACCAGTGTTTTGAACATGGATGATTGGATGAATGGTAGCATATACCACTAATGGAAATAGTGAAGTCAGGAGGAAAGTTAAGTTTGGATGGAAAGAAAGATTTTGGACATGGCAAATATGAGACAAAGCCAACAACAAGGAGACAACTGGAGATGTTAATTTCGAGATCAGAAAAAATGTCAAAGTTGGAGAGATACATCTTAGACTCATTCAGTTAAGAGGTCCTAAGTAGAGGTTTTGGGATGGGATTGAATAAAATTGTTAAAAGGGAAAATAAATATGTCAGAAGAGAATCCTAGGGAACACCCATCTTAAGAAGTCAAGAAGAGAACAAGGATCATCAGAAAAAGACAGCAAAGGAAGGGTGAGAGAAGTTGGAAAACTAGGAAAGTTGGGATCTCTAAAGCCAAAGAATCAAAGGGTATCTTTTAAGAAATAAAAAAGGTCAAGGAAGATGATGGCTGAGAAAAAAGACTCCTATATCTGATGACTGTGTCACTGTTGACCTCTGAGGGAGCTGCAGGAGTAGAGTGGTGGGGATAGAGGTCAGAGCACTAAGAGAACTGATGATATGGATGCAAAGGCATCACTTTTATAACAAGTTTAACAATGAATGGAGAGAGAGAATGGTGGCTAAATGGGATAGGAACAAGAATTAAGGATTTTAGAAGAAATGAAAATAATTTTAGGTAGATGAGAAGCAGTGACAAGAAATGGAGAGATTAAAGATATATAAGGCGGATAAATAGGAATAGGAAATAGAATAGGAAAAAAATGGCACTAATTACTCAGAAAGATGGGATGAAGGGCTCTGATGGAAGAATAATATTTAGTGAGGTCTTTTATGATAATGCTGAAAAGTTTTAAAGGAATTGAAATGGTCTCCATTTTCTCAGGGGTTAAATTATTTGTGAAAAGCACTGGGAAGAAAAGTGTGAAGGAAGGAAAAGATCTTGAAGACTGGTTATGGAAAATGACATTGAGATATTAATATGACCACAGGGATTGCCTAGCTGGTTATATAGTCTACTATAAATTTATAGTCGATGAAATTACTTCTCATTTTTAGTTCTCACCAGCAATGCTTTGGCAGCCTGAGATGAAGAACAAAGAAACTGAAGAGTAGGGGAATTATCAAATTACAAACAGCAAAAGAACAAAGAGGAAAAGACTTCTTTCTAGAAAAATAGTTGATGATCTTTAGAGGGGATTCCCCCTAACCTGAGGTGTTCAAATAGGGGTTGGTCAAGTAAGGGTTAGATAAGATAGACTTTGGAGTTTCTTCCAACTCCATGTGGAAGTAGTAAAGTAATAGTAGCAGTAATCTAATGTGACACATGGATGGCAAACCTGCAGACTTATGGGTCAGATACTCTATATTAGGTAAAATTATAGTTTGGGGAGATGGTGCTCTCAAAAATAAAACTGCCTCATTCTTCCCATGATTTTACTTTGACCAAGGCAAAATAATAGTTCTAGGTGATTTGCCAGATATTCTTTTGCCTTGATTAAAGTAAAGCCATGGAAGAATGGATCTGCTTTAATTCCTGAGAACACTACCTCCCCAAAGCAAAAGAATATCTGGCAAATTACATAGAACTGTTAATTCTGGTCACCTCAGAGAACCTGTGTTTTAAGACAATTGAAGGATCAAATACTGAGCTTTTAAGATACCTTAAGTCTTAAAAAGAATGCTAGAACATTGCTCACAGGAGCTAACTACTAACACCGCCTCCACCCTTGTCAGGGATTTTTCCCCCCCTGAGAGGTTCAACTCTCCAGAATAAAAACAGCTTACTACAATTCAAAGATGACTTATCAGATGGCCCCAGAGGAACAGAAATGGGCAAACATGGAAAAAAAAATTCTGATTGCTGGAATTAATTTGTTATAGAGCCAGTTCATAGCTTTAGTCTAGGAAGTGCTAAGTGTTTATCTGAGATAGAGAATTAGAAAGAGAATACAACTATTAAAAGAGGAAGAGAGAGAGAAAGAGAGAGAGAGAGAGAGAGAGAGAGAGAGAGAGAGAGAGAGAGAGAGAAAGAGAGAGAGAGAGAGAGAATGAATGTATATGTATTTAAAAATTTCTCTCTCTTTTTTTTTAACCAACTAGCTATGTGACCTTAGGCAACTTGGAGCCTCTTTGAAACTTATCTTTTTTTTGTAAAGCAATTGGACTAAATAATTTGTCAGGTCCCTTTGCTATGATTCTCAGCTAGTATATAATTTAAGTGACTCTTATCCTGGGACTCTTTCCCTTGAAGGTTGTAAATTATAATGGGACAAACAAGTAATTTTCCTACTTACCTGTGAATATAACAGTATTGAGACTAGATTTTCCCCAAAGTTCCATAAAATGTACAACATCTCCAAATCGCAGGGATGGATGACCAGTGAAAACTACACATGGTTGTTTGAATTCATTGCTGAAGTCTCCATGAATGCTGGGATAGTGTTTCAGTTTGTTGGTCTGAATGAGCTGAAAAAAAAAAAAAAAAAAAAAGAAAGAAAGAAAATGAAAAATATATTAGACAATATATAATGAAAAGAAAAAAGGTGTATAATCTTGCTATTTGCTGCTACAGAATGGGAGTGTAGGTGGAAATGTACTTATGAAACAAAGTGACTTTATTTAAACTGACCAAGTATCATCAAAGTTATACAGAATGGCTTTCAGGGCAAAAACCAAATTAGGCCCTTTTGTTAATAGCCGCTCATTTAAAACAAGATTTTTTTTGTTTGTTTTTTTTTGAACGAGTAATTTTTAAAAAAATATTATCCCTTGTATTCATTTTTCCAAATTATCCCCTCCTTTCCTCTACTCCCTCCCCTTGATGACAGGCAATCCCATACATTTTACATATGTAAAACAAGGTTTTCTTCCATGTACCATGTTATTTATCACTATCATACTTAATTGTGCCTATCTATCCATCCCACTTAATGTCACACAAAATGTAAAAGAGTTTTCTTCCAAAGAACCTATAATGTTGCTTACTGATTCTATGCTATGCAAAGGGTTTTGTAATAAATTTGTTTCATTGTGTTATGTTCCTCATTCAATTTTGGCAACAATAAACACATAAGCCTCAAATAAGGATAATGACAGAGACACTAGTGGGCCGGTGGAACTGGAAAGTTTTGTAACTCTATTCCATTTGTCAGACATCTGGGTATGCCTCATTTAGCACCCTGTGATATGGCTAAGAGCTGGTCCCTGAGAGGAGTTCATCAAGCCCTTAGTCACCTGACACCATGGTTACCACTTGCTACTGCCTTGCTTTCAAAACTCCAAGGCAGAGTCCAAGGCAGCAAAGTGAACTGAAGACTCACAGAGATCATACATTCCCATCACAATGCTATACTACTTCTGTTCTTCCAGAACATCATAAAGGCTCCAGCCTTGTGGTCCTCCTCTTGCGGCTTTAGCCCTAGGCTAACCAGGTTCCCTGGCTGCCTTGTCCTACCACTGGGTTACTCAACCATCTGTCTGCCCTACTTCTGTGCTCATGTTGGTAAATGCTACTGAAATCGCTAAGTATCACAATAAGTCCATCACAAATTTCTATTAATTAAACTCAACTGGTTCCTGTTACATGGCTTCTCGACTAGAATAAACTACCTTTTGCCTCTTCCTCTCCATAGATTTCTTAATCTGACCATTGCTAGGTTTGCTCTAATTCACAGGAATGTGACAGGTCAGGCAGTTACAGGCTGTGTGAATACAAGTCATTCATTTCATCAACAAATCCAGATTGTTATCTACTGGCCCCCTCCAGCACAGTCTCCCTTCTTTCACAATCAGTTCAGTGCTTGGATTATGATTTTAAGTTATAACTTATTTATATAACCAGTGACACAGTTATAGCCTCTTGTGCCTCTTCTTAAGTTATAACTTACTTATATCTTATATAAGTTAACTTATGCAACTTATTATATATCTTATTTCTTCCTTAGTTTTAGAGAACTCCATCATATATTGATGTCCTCATAATGCCCTGAATTCCCAGTTTTTTAATATATTCAGTGCCTATTACCTAGGTCTCCAACTCACCTCAGCCACACACAGGGTTGTCATATTTTTGATTTTGCCATTGCCAACAAATATTTCATTGCTTATTAAAAAACTTTGAATTTCCTTTACCTACTTTTAACTTTTATCTTTCCATCTTTCCTGATCTTAATTTATTTTCTCTTTGTGATCTCCAATCCCTCTATTCTTTAGCAACCTTCCAGGCCCTCACATCTTCTCTGGCTACATTCTCCTTCTTTTCTAGTCTTCAGCCTTGGTGAACCACATCTATCATATCCTGTTTTTTTCTTGAATTCTTTCCTTCCTTGTCCTATAATGAATTATGTTTTGCCAAACCCAATCTTGGATTATTTCTACCACCTGCCGACTTCTTCCTAATTACATGCTGCTGAATAGAACTAGAAGAACTCATAAAACTCTGACGGGGCCCACTAAAATTTTATGCTCACTAGTTTCAAGAGGGTTCCCATCATAGGAAATCAATCCTATTGTTAATTATCACTAATCCTTGATTCTCTATTCCATTCACCAGAGAGACTGTTCCAAAACTTTTCTTGTTTGCTTAGCCTTCTGTGCCACTTCTTCCTTCCACTTTCTGAAGGACCTTGTCTCATCTTTCACCTCTAAAATTGAGTAGAGTTCCCTCTTTTCCCCCACTCGTTTCAATCCTTATGACCCCCCCCCCAAATCTTTCCCCAACTATCTCTGCCTTCATTCTAATCTCCAAGGCCAACCTCTCTATATGTACTCAAATACATTGTTCCAACCATCATATCCATTTCCTCTCTAACCTTTTAATCTCTCCCAATATACTGGTTTCTTCTCCACTCTCTATAAACACCCAAGTTTTCATAACCCTAAAAAAGCATTCACTAAATCCCAATAGCTAGCATTTATGTAGTGCTTTAAGGTTTACATATATTATCTCATGTATATTATCTTCATTACAATTCTGTGAGGTAGGTACTATTATTAATCCCATTTTGCAGATAAGAAAATAGAGTCAGGCGGAAGTTGAGTGACTTGTCTAGGACCATATTAGGGATAACTGTTAAGGCAAGATTTAAAATCAGATCTTTCTCAGACAGAATCCAACACTCTTCACTGTGTGATCTAACTTGCCTATCACTATCATCAGCTTTTCTTCTATCTTTCTCTCTCTTTTCTTAACTAAAGAAAATTTAACACTTTTTTATTTTTAAATTTTGAGTTCCAAATTTTCTCCTTTCCTCATTTTCCCTCCTCCCTGAGATGTTAAGCTATTTAATTTAGGTTTTTGATTCTCGTCCTTCTTTACCTCTACATAGCATTAGAAACCATCCAGTATCTATTTACTGGAGACTGTCTCCTCTCTATTTTTGTGGTGACTCTGCTTTCTCTTGGTTATTCTCCTAGCTATTTGATCCTTACTGTCTTTTGATGGATTTTTACTTGTGACATACCCATTAATTATGATTGTTACCTAAGGCTTTTTCCTGGCATTTCTTCTCTTCCATTTCTATACTCTTGCACATGGCAATTTCATCATCTCCCAAAGGTTCAATTATTATCTCTATGCAGATAATCTTAGATCTAGTCTGTCTCTTGAGCTCTAGTCCTGCAACACTAACTATATGCATTTTTAACTGCATGTCCTTTGGGTATCTCGAAATTCCACCCGGATTCCTCTCTCTTTCCTCTGTTAAAGATACTATGTTTCTTCAGTTATTTTAGCTTAATTCATTTTAAGGCAATCTTAATCCCACCTGTTCTCACTTTCAAATAACCTCTGCCAGCTCTGCTATCCATTTTCCTAGTGTTGAAGCTTTGCTTCTGAGTCCCTTCATTGCTTACTTTTCCTAGTTAATTTTTCCTCTCATTTTTCCCCTTAAGTCAAGATTTCCTTTCTCTTGTCCCCTTTACCTTGTTTTGCCAATTGGTTTTTAAAATTTCACCTTCTGTTGTCTTTTTCTAAAAAGCATTTTTTCCATTCTTTTTATTATTTGTCTTGATGTTTTATTTATTTTAGACTTTTATTCTTTGATTCATGACCCTTTATTTTGTTGAGAACATATTACCCTTTGGCAGCAATTTTCCTATGTCCCTGTTTGGGCAGTTAATTACTGAAGTTTTCCTTATCCTTGGCCTCTTTTCCTCTTAAAAATCTCATCTCTGGGACTATGCTTTCTATTTCTTCTAGGTCTCATTTGCCCTTGGGAGTTCCGATTGTCCTATGACTGGTCTAAGCACTAAATTCCTGTAGACCTGCAAGATCTCCACTTCGCTTTTTCAAATCTCTCTTCTCTCATTGTAGCTAGCATTCATGAATATAACCCCAATCCATTACTGAAACAAGATTTTTCCCTTTTCTCTCTCCCTTTTTTGATTCTTCCCTTTCTATTGTCCACTAGTTCTCCCATAGGCTCTCTAGTTCCTGAGAGTTTTCAAAGATTACTTTATCTTTATTGCTAGCCTTTGACTTCATTAAGGTACATCATATATTATCTTCTTTCTACCTTTTTATATCCCGTCCCATTTTAAAATTTAATCCCACAAAAATAATTTCAATAGTAATTTACCTGTAGGTGTGATATTAAGAAGTTCAATCTAGGTTGTTTCAGACCTGTTTCTCTGCCATCACTGCTGTATTTTACTTTTATTCTTGTCTCTGTATGTATTTAGAAAGAAATCGCTTAATGGTTTCTCTATTATTTTGTTGATCTTATTTACTGGGTTTACCCCTTACTTATGCTTCTGGGGTGTCTGAAAAGCAAGTAATATTTCTTCACTTGGATTTTATTTCTAGGCATGCTCTGAATGCCTCTTTTTAGCTGAATAGTCATTTTTTTTTTAATCATATACAGTTAGGATCAGATTTTTAGAGTGGGTTATGCTGGGGTGTTTCTGAGCTCCATTTTTCTTTGGAGCACATTATTTTCATTCCTTCCTGTGTTTTTTGGTGAATAAAAGTAATAGATTTATTTGAATTTCTTTTCCTTTGTGTCTGAAAGTCTTTCTCTTGGTAACTTGAAGAATTTATTGTTTTTCAGTAGAATTGTTAATATAATCACTATATATCTTGGTGCTTTGCAGCATAGGTTATTTTTTTGGCCCCTAAGGCTATTCTATGGATTTTGTCTTCTTTATTCATAAATTCTAGGCAGTAGTCCTATATTTTTTCTGGTGTTTTGTGGTGTTCCTATATTTTCATGGTGTTCAGGGTTTTTTTGACTTGTGTCCTTCAAGGACACAATATTTAATTTTTAAAATATTTTCCATTATTTCAATGAATCTTGTCTTAGAGATAGTATGTTTTGCTTGAGATCATATTTCCGTTAAATGTTATTGCATTTTCCTCTTCTTTCAGACTGTTCCTTTGGTTCCATGTTTGTATTTCCAGCAGTTATGTTCTTTTGTTTCTTTAGTATGACTTGCCACAGTGGATTTCAGGTTTTTATTTATTTTGCTAACTATTTCTATTGTATAGGACACAAATTGTGCTTTCATAATTCTTATTTCTCTTTTACATCATTTATGAATATCTTCCTATGGTTCCATTTTCTCTTAGGAATTCACAAGCTAGGTGGTGCAGTAGATAAGAGCACTAACCTGAAGTCAGGGGGACCCGAGTTCAAATCTGGTCTCAGACACTTAATGCTTCCTAGATATATGACCCTGGGCAAGTCACTTAACCTCAATTGCCTCAGCAAAAAAAAAAAGAAAAGAAAAGAAAAGGAATTCACAAGGTCATCTGCTTTATCAGGTTTTAATTTATTTTTTTTATAATACTTAATCACAGATGCCTAAACTCTCTTACTTGACCTGGAAATTATTATTGCCTTTTGGTTCATCTATTGATGTTCAATGTCTTTGGTTTTTTTTTTTTTTTTCCCCCTTTTGAGATCTTTCCCCATTACTTTCCCTCTTATTTCCTTTCTCTTTTCCTTACTTTCATCCATTACTTCTTTTCCCTATTTTCCCTTATTGTTTCCTTTCTGACTCTTTTCAGATTGATAGTGGTTTCCTTAAGGGTTGTATCTCAAAGTAGTATGGGTTCTCTCATAGTTCAACATCCTTGCCCTCTGCTCCAAGTGATTTCTGAGGGGACAAAACTGGCCCTAGCTGTGTTCTGATTTACTTCAGGCTCTATGGAATGCTTTCACATTTTCTTATTCTCTTTCCCCTCAAATCCTCCATTTTCTGGTTGGACTTGGTGGCAGCATAGAACCCTTCCATTCTGGTATGTCACTTAGAGCAAATTTTTGCTTTTTGGATCTCTGTGGCAGAGGGGGGAAGAATGTGAAGCTGACTTGTACTTTAAGTTACTTGGGTCATGTAAAGTGCTGTTGTCTCCAGACAGTTGCCATTCGCTCTCTGGGAGGAGATCTGCTGTGTCAACTCAAATCTCTTGGACAGATTCTTCTTCCTGTAGAGAACCGTTGTCTCCAGACAGTTGCCGTTCGCTCTCTGGGAGGAGATCTGCTGTGTCAACTCAAATCTCTCGGACAGATTCTTCTTCCTGTAGAGAACCGTTGTCTCCAGACAGTTGCCGTTCGCTCTCTGGGAGGAGATCTGCTGTGTCAACTCAAATCTCTTGGATAGATTCTTCTTCCTGTAGAGAGCCGACTTCCCTTCCTGCAGAGAGCAACCTCAAGTCTCATCCAGAAAAAACTCTCTTTTCCTCCAGAGCTGCCCTCTTTTATTCTTCCAGAGAATGGGCATGGGATAATGCAAGGGCTTCTGGGAAAAATTACTTCAACCAATGAACTTTCTCCTCCTAAGCATGCAAGCTGTTTCCCAGAAATTCACAAGTTAAAACTCCCAGTCATGGCCGGAACTAGAGAATTGTTAAGTACTGACTTAGCACTTAGTAAGAACCTAACATCTCCCCCTTTCTTTTGATTTAGAACATAGGGTGGTCATGACCTTGAAACATAAATCCATCAATATGGGAGGCATTACACATAATTACATAGATTACATAAATACATAGTAACATAGTAGCATAGTAACATAATACATGCTAGAAGTATGTAACAAATAACATGATCAAATAATCATAAATTGAGAATTTATAAATGTCCATAAGTCCATTAGTCTCATCTTGTGTTAGGAAATCCAATGATTCCTGCTGGTTTTTAAAGTTCTTTAACAGTCTTCTTATTAGCCATGCTCTTTCAGTGTCAGATGTTTTTTAGATTTTCTTCCTTGTTTTGAGGTCTTTCTCTTTTTCTGTCTCTCTCCGATGGACAAAGTGGATATGACTCATTGGCACCCATCTGAAGAAATACAAGCAAACCCTCTCCCCCAGGCAGTTAACCTATCTGGTCCCTTCCATTCACCACTTTCTGGGTCTCTCCACATCACCTGGCGATTATCTAAGGACAGTGGAGCTGCTCACACTGGACACTTCTGATGGATTATAAAACTTGTCTGCCGGAGCCAGTGCATCTTTGTCAAAAATTAGAAAATTAATGGTATAGAGAACTAAATTTAGAAGTTCCCTAGGGCTACCTGTGGCTCCCCCTTTCTTTTGTTTTTGGAGGAGTGTCTTAATGTCTGTTTCTTCTCTCTACTATTGCCTGACCTTGCAGATTAAAAGGTATTCCAGTAATGTGTAATATCTTATACTGCGCACAGAAGTACGCAAAATGTTTAGAACTATATGCAGGTCCATTATCTGTTTTTATTTCTTGTGGCACACCCATAATTGCAAATGCTTGGATAAGGAATTTAGTGACCACTTGGGCTGTCTCTTTCGCTGTTGGCACTGCAAAAGTGAATCCTGAAAAGGTATCTACTACCACGTGGATGAAAGACAGACAACCAAAAGATTTATAGTGGGTCACATCCATTTGCCAGATTTCATTGGGTCTCAAACCACAAGTGTAGGAGCGTGGAAAGGAAGACAAGCTGTACAGCTTTTTACTATGCTCCTAGCTTCTTCTCTTGTGATTCCAAATTGTAAACGTAAAGGTCAAGCAGCCTGATGATATTTAGAATGAGATTTTTGTGCTTCCTGAAATAAAGGACTACTGGCTAACATGGTTAGAAGGCCATCTGCCTTTGAATTTCCATCAAAAATAGTTCCTGGAAGTTCACTATGTGAGTGGACATGCAAGATATAAATCTTGCCTGGATGTTTTCTCACTTGCTCTTGAAGTTCTTTAAAGGGCTGATAAATATTAGAGGCTGCAAATTTTATTTGGGCTGTCGCAATTCTTTGTACTACACCTACTGAATAGGCTGAATCAGTAATTATATTTACGTCTCCTGGTTAATAAGTAAGAGCTAGCATTATAGCAAATAATTCATTCTGTTGAGTGGACTGAAAAGGAGTCCTGACTTCTCTCTTTATGGTTAAATCATGAGAGTATATAGCACAAATATTTTCTTTGGAGGCGTCTGTAAAGATTGTTGGTCCTTTAAGAGGAACCTTAGAAACCTTTTCTTCAAAAATCCACCACCAATTATATAGTAGCTGGGTTATCTTTAATGGAGATCCATGTGCAAAATTTGGAGCGGTGGCCAATAAAATTTGCCATTCTGGGATGGTCTCACAGCATACATTAATTTGTGCATTAGTATAGAATGTGTATATTTTTTCAGGACTTATTCCAGATAATTGTATTACTCTCTTAATAGCCTTTAATAAAATCCTAGCCACAAGCACTGGGTAAGGAGAAAGGCTTTGTTCTGGTTGTGCTGGGAGGTTCACCCACTCAATCACACTGTCGCCTTGATGAAGGACTGCTGTGGGTGCCTCTTTTGTAGCAAAAACTGATATTTCCAAGGGTTTTTGAGTGACTCTTTCAACCACATTGGATAAAGCCAGTTCAACTTCTCTCAAAGCCTCTTGTGCTTCTTTTGTAAGCTGGCATGGTGAATTTAAAGCACTGTCTCCCCTTAAAATGTCATATAGAGATTGTAGTTGATTGGTAGTTAAGCCTAACACTGGATGCATCCATTGAATATCTCCTATTAATTTTTGGAAATCATTTAAGGTGTTCAACTTCTCTGTTCTTAAAGAAAGCTTCTGTACTGTGAGTGTTTTAGGATATACTTCATATCCTAAATATTGAAAAGGAGTATGTCTTGAATTTTTTCTGTAGCTATATGCAGTTTGTAGTACTTTAGTGTTTCCATGGTCTTTTGTAGACATGCTTCTAACATTTGTTCCTCAGGTGCACATCCCAAAATATCATCCATATAATGTAACAATATTACTTTTAGAAAGGCTTTTCTTACTGGAGCAAGAGCAGCAGCAACATACATTTGGCACATAGTAGGGCTGTTTTTCATTCCCTGTGGCAAAACTGTCCATTCATATCTTTTATAAGGCTCAGCCAAATTAACACTAGGCACTGAAAAAGCAAATCTTTTCATATCCTCCTTATCTAGAGGGATAGAATAGAAACAATCCTTAATGTCTATAACCCATAGAGGCCATTCTCTTGGCAACTGAGTAGGAGATGGAAGTCCAGGCTGAAGAGTTTCCATAGTTTCCATCTGTTCATTTACTCTTCTTAGATCAGTTAACATGCTCCATTTTCCAGATTTCTTTTTCACCACAAATACTGGGGAATTCCAAGGACTTAGAGAAGGCCACAAGTGTCCTTGGTCAAGCTGTTCGTTCACTATGTCTAATAAGGCCTGAATTTTATCACTTCTTAAGGGCCACTGTTCTACCCACACTGGTGAATCAGTCTTCCACTGAATTGGTGAAAGTGCAGGTAGGCCTTCAACAGCAGCCCTGCCTAAAAAGCCGAAGTGCTTATTTGTAATCCTATCTGCTGTAAAATGTCTCTTCCCCACAGATTGATAGAGATTTTTTCAACCACAAAAGGAGTAAAAACTCCTGTTCTACCTTCAAATATCCATCTCAAAGGCCTAGCACTAACTTCTGCTGCTATTGATCCTCCTACCCCAGACATGTAGGTGGTCTGCCTTAATCTTTGGCCAATGACTGGGCCAATTGGCATCTCTAATAACTGTACGATCTGCACCTGTGTCTACCAATCCTTCAAATGGTATTCCATTTATATAAATAGTATGCATAGGTCGGTCAGCTGTCACAATTCCTGGATTTTGTTCATTGGAGTCAGAATCTAGGCGACTATCACCAAGTTGCTTTTTAGGGGTATGTAACAATAAGCCTGATGCTACTACTTCTTCTGGTTGATAAATCACATGTTGTCTACCTGTGTTAGTGATTGGGATATTAGCTACATGTTCTCCAGTTTCCCACATCAGGGTATGGATGGACACTGTTTTGTAGGCACTCTCAGAAGGTGAAATGGTCAAGCCTACTGTGCCTGGAGGCAAAGAATCCATAGGCTCAACAGAAACAGATTTTACTTCTCCAGGGAGCATCTCAGTAGTCTCTACTGCACACAACTCTATTTTTCCCAATTTCAATCCCTTTCTTCCATCTGATTGCCTTTTGGCTGATTGATCACGTCTTAAAATTCTCTGGATGTAACCTCGGCTGCCATCTGCCCCACTTGGCGGGGCTGAAGCTGGGCCCCGCCTCTCATTTCCCTGGGTCAATCTACATTCGGAGGCCCAGTGGAGACGTTGTGACATTTCGGACATGGAGTTTTAGGTCTTCTCTCACCCTGTCTTCTCACTGTATCTCCATATCTACACTGAGCTCTTAGATGTCCAATTTTTCCACATTGGAAACATCGCCGAATTTCTCTAGAAGTCCCTTGCTAGGAAGGACCCTGTATTTCCATGTTCATCATAATGTGGGTGTAAAAAGCATTTGTTCCCACTGTAGCACAGCGTCTTATGATCTCCTCTAAAGGAGCATCTTTGTCTAATCCCCATATAATTCTTTTGCAAATCTCATTGGCATTTTCCTTAGCCAGATGTCTGGTCATTATTTCTGTAGCTGCATTTTCTCCAATAGTTCTTTTGACAACAGTTTGCAAACGTCCCACAAAATCTGCAAAAGGTTCATTGGGACCTTGCTCTATTTTAGTGAAAGCCTCTCCCCAGTCTTTCTGTCCAGGGAGGACACCCTAAGCTTTTATTGCAGCCTTAGCAATTTGCTCATATATTGTCATGGTATAATTAATCTGTTCTGAATTCTCTCCATACCGACCTTCACCAGCGAAGTGCTCAAAAGTGAATTTTGTGTTAACTCCTATTTCCAAATTGCATCTGACTTGGATTTTACATAATTCATGAAACTCCGCAAGCCATAACAAATTTTCTTCAGGTTCTAGGCATGTCCTTGCTATGGATTTCCAATCATTCGGGGTTAAGACTTCATAAGACAAACCATCTAATAACATTTTAACATAAGCCGATGTAGCCCCATAAAGGGTACAACCTTTTTTCAAATCTTTAATTTTATTCAAATCTAAAAGTGTATATCTTCTCCTTTTTTGACCTACAGAGTCAATATCTTCAATCACAGGATATGCATGTATAAAATCACTTATATCCTGTCCTTCTCTCTTAGCTTTAACCAATGCTTTTTCTAATCTTGTCATAGGCTTAGGCTGCTTCACAGGCAATTCTGTTTGTGTTTCTGCCTCTTCCCCTCCTCCTTCTTGCTCCATCCCTGAAGGGTTAATTGAGGGAGGAGATGGGAAATGCTCCTGTTGCTCAGAATTGTACTTAACTTCATTGATATCTGATTCATCCTTTTTACCTAGTTTAGTAGACACTTCCCCATTTTGCTCCTTCTTCTCTTCCTTTAGAATAACATTTTTAAAAGCCATTTGGATTAAATTGTAGGTATGAAGTGTATCTTTGGAAATTGAGTTTGGTCTGGAACCAAAGGGCAAAATGTCACAAGGGCAATTGTAGTGTTCACCTAATTGCGTTCCTACTAATTCCCATTCATCTGGATCCAATTCTTCTTCTAGAGAAAAACAAGGACATATGACCTTCACAGTTTTTAAAAGTTCAGTAATATCCTCCAAAATTATAATCAATCCTTGGCTTTTCATAACCTTGATGATGCTCTCTAAACATTTTCCTTGAACAGAAAGTGTTTCACTATTAAGAGATTGCTAGGTTAGCCTTTAACAAGTTAAGTTCCTTATTTGTCTATTAGAACACTCAATCTTTAACAAAGTTTCCTTGTTACTCACAGTTTTGGGTCAGAGAGACTAAGATCTGGATCGGAGGCTTTCCCACTGGAATCAGGATCGTGTCTGTCCCTGTTCAGGCGCCAAATTGCCATGGTCCAGTCTAGCTCCTCTGAAGGGCTCAGAATAAGTCCTTAAATGCAAAGGTCTGGTCTAGCTCCTCTGAAGGGCTCAGAATAAGTCCTTGTCAGGATAAGCAAAAGTCCTTGCCCCACGTTGCGGATGCCAATTTGTAACGTGCTGTTGTCTCCAGACAGTTGCCCTTCGCTCTCTGGGAGGAGATCTGCTGTGTCAACTCAAATCTCTTGGATAGATTCTTTTTCCCATAGAGAGCCAACTTCCCTTCCTGCAGAGAGCAGCCTCAAGTCTCGTCCAGAAAAAATTCTCTTTTCCTCCAGAGCTGCCCTCTTTTATCCTCCCAGAGAATGGGAGTAGGATAATGCAAGGGCTTCTGGGAAAAAATTACTTCAATCAATGCACTTGCTCCTCCTAAGCATGCAAGCTCTTTCCCAGAAATTCACAAGTAAAACTCCCAGTCATGGCCGGAACTAGAGAATTGTCAAGTACCGACTTAGCACTTAGTAAGAACCTAATATCTCATTATCTCATTAGCACTTAGTAAGAACCTAACAGGGTCAGTTTGTGCAGCTCTGCTAATAGGAGTCTGTAGGAGTAGGGATGTTAAAAAAGTTCATGGGATTTTTTGGGTTTGTTTGGGTTCTTGGTGTCTTAAGACTGTGGAGACAGTTAAATTGCTTTATCTTTTGGCACACAGTTTTTATTTTAACGAGATCCGAGAGGATTAGAAAAAATGCCTGTTCCCCTAGCTTATTGGTCACATGACCTGGAAATTGGCATTTCAAAATTAAATGGTCCAAAAGAGAACTAATTTATTATCTTTCCCACTTTTTCAGGAACTTTCTTTTTTCTTTTTTTAAAATTTATTATAGCTTTTTATTTATCAGATATATGCATGGGTAGTTTTACAGCATTGACAATTGCCAAACCTTTTGTTCCAATTTTTCCCTTCCTTACCCCCACCCCCTCCCCCAGATGGCAGGTTGACCTATATATGTTAAATATGGAACTTTCTTTTAATTGTTGCAGGGGACCACTATCATTCTTCTAATCCCCCAGGTCTACAATTGTGACATCATCCTTGCCTCTTTTCTATAGTTGCCAAATCTTGTGATTTTTTTCATTTGATCTCCTTCACAAATCTATTAGATCCCAAGTTCAGGCCCTCATTATCTCTTACATGTATTACTATAATAGCCTTCTAATTGGTATCCCTGTCTCAAATTTCTTTCCACTTTAACCCATCCTCTATTCAGTTGCCAAAGTGATTTTTCTAAAGTACTCCTTCCTCCCATTCCTAACCTGAACTCCAGTGTTTTTATACCAACTCAATATCAAAATCCTTTATCTGGCCTTTAAAGCTCTTTACAACCCAGTCCCTTTCTATTTTCCTAATTTTCTTATTCTATTATCTAGTCATACTGACATATTTCATGTTCCTTAAACACTAACACTATAGCTCCTATCTCTGTTCTTTTGAGGTGATTTATTCCCCATATCTGAAATGCTGTCCCTTCCAATGTGGCTTTCCTGGCTTCCTTTAAAACTCAGCTCTTTGCTAAAGAGGTCTTTTTTTTGATCCCCTCAGCTGCTAATGCCATTCTCTCTCTCTCTCTCTTTCTCTTTCTCTCTCTCTTATGCTGAGGCAATTGGGGTTAAATGACTTGTCCAGGGTCACACAACTAGGAAGTGTTAAGTGTCTGAGGCCAGATTTGAACTCAGGTTCTCCTGACTTCAGGGCTGGTGCTCTCTCCACTGCACCACCTAGCTGCCCCTGCTATTCTCTTTAAAGTAACTTTCCATTTTTTTTTTTTGTATTTATCTTGGCTATTCTGATTTTTCTGTATTGTCAAGAACTTGATACAATACCTGGCACTTAGTAAGCTTGTGGACTGATTTTCTTCCTTCCTAACTGATTCATTATTGGCCTCCACATAGCAGTTGCTCCGAAATTTCTATATTCTTTTTAAACCTATACTGTTCAATTCTAAGTAAGGATTTAATAGTTTTAATTGAGAAAATCAAAGCCTCATCATGAGCTTCCCCTTTTCTTTTATAATATCTCAAAATCTGTCTAATTATCTTACTGTCTACCCTCTCAACCCCAGAGTCTCTCTTTGCTCTCTCTAGTCTAGACAAAGAGGTTGCCCTTTTCCTTGCCAAAGACAATGTATCTATTTCTCCTCTTGATCCTACTCTTGCCTGTCTCTTTAGGAAGCTTACCCCCTTCACCATTCCCTCTTTTTGTTCATCTTCAATCTCTCCTTATTCCCTGGCTCCTTTCCTTATATTTTAACAGATATGCCCAGGTTTTTCCATCCTTAAAACAAACTACTGATCTTGCTATCCACTCAAGTCATTAACCTATATTTCTTTTCTTTTTCACATATTCCTACAATGTATTGTCCACATTCACTGTCTCTATTTCTTTCTAAGAGACACTATGCAAGTAGAGGATTGACATTCTCTTCTCATCAACCCAGGGAAAGGTCTACATATCATTTCTTTGGAAAGTAGAAGACTCTGGCTCTTCCTTTTGAAGCAGAAGTTTAAAGTAAAAGCCTTGTAGAAAATATATTATTAAAAAACAGTAGAGGATGATCTTCAGTTGGCCACCTAGGCAAGTTTTTGGTCTATTGGTATAAACTATAGTTACCCCATTTGCAGTTGTTGTAATTAGCTATAAGTTGAGATGGCTAAAATGATTCCTGAAGTCTTCAGGATTTTGGCTGTGCTCTATTTAGCAACTAGTGGTTGTAAAACCTCACATTGGTATTTACTGGTCAATTACAGTAAGTATGATTTCCACTGAATATGAACTCAATCTTCACCAGAAAAAAATGAGGAACTTTTGACATTTGATAATATGGAAGAATGTGACTAAATATGAATGACCAAGTGGGTGCAAATATCATTAAGGAGTCTAGTATTCTATGCTACACAAACTTGCTTTTGTTTTTGCATTGCATCTTTTGAAGAATCTAGTGTTTGATATATGAGACACTGATTCACATTTTGGGGCTGAATAGAGGTTTGTTCTAATTTTCTTAGCTCGTCTGAGATATATGGCAACAGAAATAGCTATTGGGAAAGACATCTTTGATGTACACTTGACATGAAACATTCCACTCCCTCAACAGCAAACTACACAAATCTCATTAACCAAGTTAAACACTCTACATGACCATGCAGCTGACACATAAATGAAATTGTTAGTTTGTTACAGTCACTGAAGTACTATACTTCACCTAGTCTTGATGTGAGAGAATTGTAGCAACACATTAATCTCAATTAGTTTAATGTATGTTATGCAGGGAGTAATAATACAATAATTTTTAGCTACGAAGGACAACAGAATCAGCTTTCTTCTTTTAAGGTATAATGAGGCTCTTTTAGGTTTCACATATATAGCATTTTGTTTTGTAAATCCTTAATGTACTACTCAAGTAAAACTATTATAGAAATATATAGTTTTTTTCCTAATCCTATTAGATTGCTTACCTAAACATTCTATCTTCCCTGATACTTAGTAAAACAGTCTGGTATAGTTGGTCCATAACTATTTATTGAATGAATAATGCTGTTAAATAATTCTTAAAACAAAATACTTTTTATTCAGGGATAAGCTATTTCTATTCAGTTTTTTCTTTTTAAGTCAAAAAAGCTAATACTACTTTCTAGCTACGATACCTAATCCATGATCTTAGGTTTATGCTTTTGCCAATCTATTTTTGTCCTTTGAAGTCACTTAGGAATAACACTATATATAAATGAGATTTAACCAATTGTTGGGTTTTTATTCCCTGCTTCCTAAGCTCTACTGAATGCTGAACAAAATCTGAATGCTGGGTAGGAGATTAGGTGGTCATTTAACTCCTGTCAATGACACAAATCTCTTTAATAATATCCTTTACAAATGGATAGTCTAAATTGAGTGCTTTCAATGATAGTGCTCTACATTATGAAGCCAGCTGAATCAATTTCTGCAGTTTTAATCGTTATAAACTTCTTTCTTAGACTGAGCTGAAATTGATGTCCCTATAAGTTCTTCCTATCAGTTTAAACTCTGGAATAATATGCATGTCTATGCTCTTCCAGATGCCTTAAATATATATATGTATATTTCAATGAACCTATGATCTCCATCTAATGGGTGAAGATAAATAAATAAATATTTATACCTTCTCATTTTGTATGATTTTTGTTCATATCTTTCCATAGATCTTAACAATAGGTCCCTAAAATGTGTTAGGGCCTTAATCTAGGCCCTTAGAGAGAACTAGATGGTACAATAGATAAAGTGCTGGACCTAGAATAAGGAAAATCTATGTTCAAATTCTGTCTCAGATACATCTTAGCAGGATGATCTGTGTGTCTTAGTTTTTTCATCTATAAAATGGAGATAATAATAGGCTTACCTTCTAAGGTTGTTATGAAGATAAAATAACATTTGTAAAGCCCTTTGCAAACCTTAAAGCACTGCATAAATGTTAAATATTATTATCATCAATAACACTCCTTGAAATCATTCCTTACTATCTCTTTCTACATGGCAGTTGTTCCAAAATTTCTATATTTTTCTTAAACCTATATTGCTCAATCCTAGGTAAGGACTTTACCTTCTAGTTTCAATTGAGAAAATCAAAGCTCTCATCATGAGCTCTCTCTCTCCACATAAAGCGTTGATTCCATTCTCTCCCATCTTAATGTACTCATAAAGTAAAACACAATCCTCCTTTTTCTCTAGATTTCTCAATTTCTCCCTAACTACTAGTTTCTTCCCTGCTACATGTAAACACATCAAAATCTCTCTATCCTTAAAAAAAATTATTAGATCCTACCATCCTTGCTAACTATTGTTCTTTCTATATCTCTCCTCCATTTCTCAGCCAAACTCCTTATATCAACTTATATCAACTGATGCTGAGTGAAAAGAACAGAACCAGAAGATCGCTGTACACTTCAATGCTGTATGAAGATGTATTCTGATGGAAGTGGATATCTTCAACATAAAGAAGATCCAACTCACTTCCAGTTGATCAATCATGGACAGAAATAACTACACCCAGAGAAGGAACACTGGGAAGTGAATGTAAATTGTTAGCACTACTATCTATCTACCCAGGTTACTTATATCTTCGGAAGCTAATACTTAATGTGCAACAAGAAAATGGTATTTACACACATATATTGTATCTAGGTTATATTGTAACACATGTAAAATGTATGGGATTACCTGTCATGGGGGGAGGGAGTGGAGGGAGGGAGGGGATAATTTGAAAAAATGAATAAAAAAAAAAAAAAAAAAAAGAAAGTAAACAGAAGGCAATCTAGGGAAGAAGTGAGCATTATTAACTATAACAAAGTTTTATGGAGAAGGTGACATTGCATGGAACCTCAAAAGAAGTTATAGGTTCTGGTAAGCAGAAATAAGAAGGGAATGCATCCCAAATATATTAAAATGAATAGAAGTTTAATTATAATACTTTTCAGAAAACACAGAAAAATCCATTGAAATTTCTTCACTTTATATTCTTAATTCTTTAATTTTCATCTGGTTGATTGCCATTTCTACCCATACCTAATTAACTACCCTCCATTTCCTTCCAACCCTGCATTATTAAATCCTAATTATCTTACCTCTGCGTGAGGAAATGGGGGTTCTGGGAGATACACCTTGGTCTGTTTGTTGTGACAAAGCCTTTTAAAAAAGAAAAAAATGAGTTATATGTCAGTGTATTAGGCAAAACATTCTTTTGGTACTAGTTGCCACCTACTGGTGACACTTCAGACAAGAAATTCTGCACTGTTTAACAAATATTTTCTTGATAGTGAATCCTACCAATCTACAAAAGCTACGGGTACTGAGAATAAAGTGTTTTGAATTTGATCTTTTAAAAAATGTGCTTTAAAAATTATCCTCAAAAATAGGCTGCTTTGATAACAAAGTTTAAAAATAGTTTCTTAATGTATTGTACTATCTAACGTTATTAATAAATGTTTGTTAACTTAAATAAGCAGTTATTCTAGCCAAAGCAATATGGAAAATGCAGACTCAGGGAGTAAATCCAACCAATAGTCTTTCCTCTTTTATCAATGTGTTCTCTATGACCTTCATTTTGCAGAAAGCACTATTTCACTAAAACAAAAATTGATTCCTCAAGCCAGATTTTTAAAGACACTGTGAAGGACTAAGGTTATCTGAATTTTTTCTTTGTATTTTAAAAGATAAACCTGAACAGATTTGTCATTAGTGCTCATCTGGATACTGATTCTAAAAAATATACCAAAACACTATTAAATAGGATATCCAACAATTCTAGTGAATATTATCTTTGGGGAAGGAGTTTTTTTTAACATGTAGAGACAAGTGTAATATTTTTAGCCTAAGAAGTGAAAGAAGTTAAAAGGTAGTTGTAGCAACTTGATCTATAGCGGGTGGTGTGAAGTAGACAGATCAATGAATGTAGTCACAAGATCTGAATTCAAATCCTATCTGGGACACATTTACTATGTGACTTCATATAAGTCAAAAACTCAAGTTTTCTTACTTGAGAAATGGACATGCACAACCTATTTTCGTAGTGTCATCGATTTGCAAAACTAAAATTTCCACATAAATATGAATTATTATTATGAGGTTGCTAGGAAAGATGTTCTATTAAGTTTATAAATAAGCAGAATGGTGAGGATGCTATGTGGTCACTGCTGATTTGACTCATCCATCACATCTCCTTTCCCTTCTCACTTGCTCTCTCTGATATATATTATTTTCATCAAATATTTAAATGTTTCTAGTATATAAAGTGCTATGTTAGATGATGAGAGAGATGAAATAAATAAGATAAATAAAGCATTGTTTTTGTTATTCAGGAGTTAACAATTGTTCTTGTTCTTAAGGAATTGGCATTCCAAAACATATAGGGATCTGCAGGGAATATAGGATAATTTTACTTAAGGCCTAGAGAATTTCAAGGGAAGGGACCAAGTGTTGGTGGTTCTCTCTGGAGATAAATGAAAGAACTACCTCTGCCTTAAAGCATCAGCACAGATAAAAATTCATTAACTGGATGAGCCAAAAGTTGCCACAAATTCATGAAAATTAAAAAAAAAAAAAGGCTTTATGAAAGGGCAAATGAGTGGAGATCATCAGTGACTTTTAAAGTCTCTTCCAGCTATAAATCAATGATCCTGAGAAGCTCTAATGCTCTATTCTTATGTTATTATTTGGCTAAGATTACCATTACTAGTTAGCATTTATACAGCATTTAAAGGTTCATAAAGTTCTTTGCAAACTCATTACAACTCTGGGAAGTTAGATGTCATTATTATCCCCCTCTTATAGATGAGGAAACTAAAGCACACAAAGGTTAAGTGATGTGTTCAGAGTCAGAGTTTGTAAAGGTGTCTGAAGCAGGATTTGAACTCTGCAAAAAGCGTAATGAATGAAATCAATGTCCAAAGAGAAAAGTCAATTACATTAAGAAGATGACAAATTTTATCAGGCTCATATAGGAAGAACCTCCTAGAAAGAAGGGCCAATAATTCAAATCTTAGAAATTGCCAAAAAAGAAAAGTGTAACATGCTCTCCTGACACTTACAATTACCAGTCTGTCCAAGGCCCAACAGAGTACCTTTGACCACTGACCTTTGTAGTGTCAACTCTACCTGGCTCACCGCCTCTGAGGCCTTCAAAGGTCTCTGGCCATGATTTCTTGAATCTATAGTTTAATAACCGGTAGTACACTCAAGAACAGCCACATGTAATCTTAAAAGCCTTTATTATACCTACTCACATAATGCCCTGACTTGTTGGTTCCCTAGTGAACACCTGGTCTGGACCCACATGTTCTCTACCAAACTCCTTACCTCTTGGCTATCCATCTGCTTGGCTTGGCTACCCCAGGCTAGGGAGCGAGGTTAAAGAGCGCCAGGTAAAAGAGAGCGACTGCTGTCTGCAGTGGGCTTATAAAAGGCCTGTGAGGTCACACACACAGCCAACCAGTGAAAGGGCCATCACCCATTACGAAGCTATCTCAAATTGGCCAAGATCCCACCCACAGGGCAGTCCTATATCCACAGAGAATACTTCTGGGCCACTCAAATCTCCTGTTGCGCTGTGCCCGCCCATTTACAATTCCCTTCTCTTGTTTTGCGGGAACCACATCCTTACAGAATGCTGTACACATTCAGGAATAAACTATGCAATTATAGTAACTGAACAAGCTGGCTGAATCCAGAGTTCTCTACATAGCAGCAGAATAAAAGGAAAAAGCAGAAAAGGGGAAATTAGGCCAGGAAACTAAAGACTAATATAAATAAAAAAACCATGACTACATAGCAGCAAGATTACAAATGGCAAATCACAAATTACAAAGGGATGTAAAGGCAATGAAACTATTAAAGATGGAAAGAATAATAAACAACCTAAATTATATTTTTGAGAAGAATCAGAGAAAACTGCATTAATAGAGGGATAAATAGAGGTAAAACTAACAAGAAAAGTAAAATAAGAGAATTAAGTTCAATGAGCCTTCTATCTCTGTTTTAAGATCTAAGACTGTAGAAAGACAAAGGCTTTTGGTATCTTCTTTTTCTTTTTTCAGAAAAAAAGGAAAATAGGCCTCAATAGTGACGAAAGGAGAGAAAAAGCCAACATAATCAGAAAAGGTCACAATTGCCAATTATACCCACATATCCATTTTAAAAAATGGTATCTATGGTTTGGTAAATAGTACAAGCAAACTGAAACTGCAACAAATCTTCATGGCCATGTTTTGTTATTTAACAAGAGAAACTCTTCCACCATGCAAAGATAATTCCATATATGAACACATGGCACACTGGACCTCTAGTCCTGAGCATGGTTTAATCCATCCCACATCAACTGGTAAATATCAATAAATGACCCCAGGTAAGTAAAGTGTATCAAGGTTAAAAAAGGTTGTGTTAACCAACACAATAATTTTTTACAGTTAGAAGTTTTCTGTAAAATAATAATAAATGTTCTGGATTTTTTTTTCCAAGCAGGAAGCTTTTCCTTTTCCAGAAAATGAGATGATGTACAGAAATTAAAATAATTTTTACAACAAATTCCAGCAATATTTATCACTTAAAAAATAAACATACCTTTTTTTCCCCTCACAAAAGTAGCAGCAACAGATGTTTTGTTCTGCCTTTAATATTATAAGATCATAGTCTTAGAGCTGAAAGGGACTTTGGAGTAAGCTAATGTGATCCTCTTATTTTACTGAAGGGGAAGTGAAATAAGATTTTCTGGGGGCAGAAACAAAGTTTGAACTAAGGCATTCTTACTACAAAGGTGTTATTCTTTCTAGGCTACCACCTGTTTTCTTCTAACTTTCCTCATTCTGTCTTCATCTCTATGTGCATAGAGATGCCTTTACTATCATCTCATTGTATCCTATTCTCTTTTTTCCTTACTTCATTTTTCTTCATGATTTAAAAAAAAAATCCAACAATTTAAGTATATTTTTTACTCTTAATAGCATTCTTTAAAAGTATTAATTTTCCCATTCTCAAAAGAAAGATGAGTAAAACACTTTGTGTTTAAAGAAAAAAACACACCTCTAAATCACATTTACTTGCTTGTTTCTACAAAGATATATTTTCCCCCAGCAGCTAAGATGTTACAAGTTCCAAGGCACATGAAAAAGCCTATTTATAGTTGACAGTGATGATCCTGCCATCTTTAGAGAAAACATTAACACTGCTTTTTATTTAGGTGTCTTTTAATATATTTTTTCAGGTTATCATTAACTCTAAGCTCCCTATAGCTATAAATGAATTTAAATGTGAGACTTGTCTGGGGGTGACTGAAGATTCAGCCACTATTGGTCAAATGTTAACATGGTTGTTTGAAATGTCAGACATGAATCTTTTAAGCACTTGCCCTCAAGGGAGTGGCCTGACAGTCAAATTAATACCACACATTTGCCTGAGAGAAATTAAAACTCTATTCTCCATAACAGAGGTACTACCCCATGAGGAGGATGAATACTGATACGTACCATTCAGCAAAAATCTGGGCAAACTCAAGTGAGCTGTTGGCAACAGGAGAGATGAAGTAGAAGGGGACATTGGAGAGACCAGCTGAGTCGATGTACTGATAGAGGCATTCCAAGAGGTCATAGATCACTCCAGATGGATAACAGGGGATCAACACATTACCACCATTCCGTACTGTCAGAGCTAGAGGAATGAAGGCAGGAGGAAATGTAAAAAAGAAATCAAAGGTATATTTTAGAAAAGGGGCAGTATGAAAACTTTCTAAATAATACGCATCCTTTTTTTTGTTTTATCTGATTTTCAATTTATTATATCACTTCATTTTCTCTAACAACTTCCTACTTCTTATGCAACAGTCAATTTTCTTTTGCTCTTCACAATCCTTTGCCAGGCTCATCAGGCTTAATTTCCTCATCTCCCATGAGTTTCTCCTCTTTTCATTCAAATATATTCAAATATGGCAACCCACAAATATTCCACTTGGCAGTATCCATAAATGTTCCACTTTCACGTTCATGGACTCTGAAATTCTTGTCATTTCATTTTTCCCTCTGCCTTGCAACCCCAAAGCCTATTCTTTACCCTTGTAACAACCCCAAATCCCACTACCTCTTAAGTTCTTCTTCAGGTCAAAAACCCAGTACTGGATAGACATTCCTCCCTTCTCCATCTTGATCCCTTGGAGAACTAACTATACACTGTCCTTTTTTCCAGAGTCCCTTATCCCCTAATACTATTTCTGATTTTTATCTTGCCAAATTTCAGGCTTGGATTACTTTCAAATCCATTGCCTTTATTCCTGCTAATATATTACTGAATAAAAATTATACTGACTTGGTCCATTACAAATTTATGTTATATAGGCTCAACCAGGACCTTGTTATTGCAAGGTAATCCTTTTTACACCTCCCTAAATGACTCACTATCCTATACCATGACAGTTTTTCCAAACCTCTTCATCTCTCCTCAAACTTCTCCCGGTTCTCCTTCCCTACACCTTATCAGCTGAGGCTATCTGCCAAGAGTTCCCTCTCCCCTCCTCATCACATCTCCTCCATTATTCACACCTCAAATGATAAGGTGGCCTCTCTCCTTGCCAAGGTCTATACACACAAGTGGCTCCCATTTTATACATCTTTTCCAGAAGATTGTTGATGCCATTATCCCCACTACCACTTATCTTCAATTACTCCCCATCTATTGACTTCTTCCTTGTTGCCTACAAACATGTCATTTCTCTCCCAGCCTCATGTTTTCTTTCTCTCCTAAAACCTCCCTTCTTCCTAACTTCCATATGATTGGTAAGATACTATCACTCTTGTAGTCATTCAGGAACACAATTTAGAGATCACACTTGACTAATGACTCATAGCCCCCACATCCAATGGGTGGTGAAGTTCTGTCAGTTTTACCTTCTTTTCATCTCTCCTGTATACTTCCCTTTCTCTTACAGTGCTAACTGTCCAAGTCCTAATCATCTCATTCCTGAACTGCTGCAATAGCTTGGTCTCTATGCTTAAAATATTTCTCCACTCATTCTATCTTCTACTCAGATGTCAAACTGATTATCTTAAAGCAAAGTTCTGTCTATATCATTCTCCCCACATCATACCTTTAATAAACTTCAGTGGCTCCTTCTTATTTTCAAGAGGAAATGTAAAAGCCTCTGTTTGAGGTTTAAAGCCCTTCTTAATCTGGTCCCTCCCATCTTACTCACCCTCAGGTATACTGTAATCCAGAGATATTGATTTCCTTATTGTTGTTCTGGCTGTCTCTCATGTCTGTAATAATACTCTCTTTTCTGCTTCCTGATTTCCCTGTGTCCTTAAGTTTCAGCCATAATGCTACCCTCTACAAGAAGTCTTATATAATTTCTGATAATGCTAGTGCCTTCCCGCTGATTAGTTTCAATTTATCCTATATATAAAACTTGTTTGTACAGTTGTTCAAATGTTTTTTCTCCCATTAGAACTGTAAGCTCCTTGGGAACAGGGACTGTCTTTTGCCTTTCTTTGTATCTTTAGTGCTTACATAATGCCTAGGATGTAATAAATGCTTATTGATTACTTGACTGATAAAAGCCCTTTTATAATTTGGCATTACCCAATTTATAACTTTGCCCATTACTCTCAAACACAGCCCTCTGTTCTAGCTAGGCTGATCTCTTCAATGTCCACATGTTATCCTACATACATTCCCAACTTTGGTCATGCTTCTTAAATGGAACAATTTTTCTTTTCTCTTTTGCCTATAGGGATAGACAATGTGTTGTAATCATTTGCTATAGTGAGAACAACACTGAACTTGGAGGGAAGAGATCTAGTTTCAAACTCTTGCTTTGTAAAAACCTTAAAGTCATAATTAAATGCAAATAATTATTATTCCCTATATTTGGAAAACTCAATTCTTTTCTTTTTTGATTATTTCAACCTTCTCTGAACTGCTACAGAATCTGCTTAAAATATTTAAAAAAATTCAATTTTGGAAGTAACATCAGAGGAAAATGAAATCCCAAGGGATTAGTTACCTTGTTCTAGATAAGAGGGAAGTTGATTACATCCAGCTCAGAGTCTGTACTCTGCCTGGTGATGATCTTTATGGTTTTAAATATATATATATATATCCTCAACTGGACAATACACTTTCTCATCCATCTACTCATCCATCCAATTTTTTTTCTTTTTACTTTCTTTCTTTTCTTTTTTTTTCTTTAAGATTTTTAAATTCCATAGAGTCATAATAGGTACCCAAGAAAGTCTTAATTAGTTATACTTTTATTCAACTAGATCAAATGCAAAATTCTACTTTCTTTTCCCCTGAGGTTAAGTGACTTGCCCAGGATCACACAGCTATGAACTGTTAAGTGTCAAATCTGAGGTTAAATTTGAATTCAGGTCTTCCTGACTTCAGGGCTGGTGCTCTACCCATTGCGTCACCTACATACCCCTACAAGATTCTAATTTAAAGGAGAATATAAAACAGTCAAATAAATGTCCCTTCACTGGGGTTAAAAGGTTAATTCATAGTTGAAAATATACCATGGATTTTGAACTAGAAGGAACCTTAGGGGTTTCTAAATTTATTGATGAAGAAATTAAGACATGGAGAACTTAAGTAACTTTCTCAGAGTAAAGCCGCACTCTGATTCTTACTTCACATTTTCTAGGTATGTATGGCTAAGAGCTACATGGTCACTGGTGATTAGAAGGGTTAACTAGAATTCTAGAAAGCACCATTAGCCAAGCAAATGTGAAAGAATTTTGTTTTCAATTTCCCTCCTAGAGATTATACCAATAAGTTCCCATGGATAAAATAGCTGGACTGCTTTCCTTTTTGGAAAACAATCTAATTATCTGTATCAGATATAGATTTTGTAGTTGTTTTTATTTTGTTGTTGTTGTTGTTGTCATTGTTACAAAAAACAACAACAACAACAACAAAGCTATCAAATTCCTTCTGGGTAGTAAATAAAATGTAATACTCTACTGGTTATTTAAACCACACATAAGTATACTCACACACAGATGTACACAAACAAAAACACCCACAATTAAAAAAAAAATTACTTTAACCATACCATTGTCATGATTTCAGATCTAATATGATTCCACATAGGCTATAGTTTCCTAAAGTCCTATTGAATGGATCTCTCATTTCTCACTTTTTACATTCCCCAAATCCAATTTTAAAAGCCTCTCATAAGAATATGTAATAATTCTTTATTATTTATACAAATGGAAAAACAATGGCAGAATTTGTTATAGAAAATGCTAAAAATTCTACCTCCTAATCCATGTCTGGAGCAGGAACTTGGGATGGTGGGAAAATGAAAGCTAGAATATGGAATTAAGTAGAGTGGATAAATATCTTTTTCAAACTAAATGGATATGGTGCAGGAAATACTAGGCTGAAAGAAAGAGGTTAATTATAGAGGTATGCTGCTTCCACTCCAGCCCTCATATTCCTTATCCAGAGAAGCAACACCTGAGCAGCAGGACTCAATCATCCCCACCAATTAACAAATAAATGCTACCCATAGGACAGGTAAATCAGCTCAGCTGAAGCAGAGGCACCCTGAGAGATATATATCAAAGAAATCAAACTACTATTATTATTATTATTATTTTTTTTAAACACGGAGTTATTTTATTAAGCAAAGTAGGGATAGAAGAATGGGATGGGAAATGCAGGCTATAAATCAGATTGTAATTCATAAAGTTATACAAAGGCTTCTCCCCCTCCTTTTTCTAGAATCGTTACCAGAGGGTTTTTGTTTTTTATTTAACACAGTCTACTGGAAGGAACAGTTTAGACATTGCTTCCAAAAGCCCTCTCTTATTCCCAGTTCTAAATAAATCACTCTTCTGGTAATGACTAATACAGAAAAATGCAATCAGAAGATGCTGGCAAGGAAAAGCTCATCTTGGGACAGACCTTTTGGCTTAGGTTAGAAGAGCTGAATTTTTTTCTGGAAAACTACTATTATTTTCACAACCACCATCTTCCCCTCTATCTTGCTAGGGACAGCCCCGGTTATTCAAACAAAAGCCTTGAAAATAACAATGCTTTCAGTTCAGTGCCCTCATCTAGGAAAGTAGCCTCTGTGGAGATGTAGCCTGGCAGCTGCTCCTATGATGATCTTAGCCATAGCTACTGAAGACCAAGAACACAAAAGTTCTTATCCTCAAAAGCCTTGGAAGTACCAAAAGATTCAACATGTCATGATTTTATTAAAGAAAAAGCATTAACATCTGCTTTACATAAAAAGCATGGGCTCTTTCCAAATGACTTGGAGCCAAATGCCCTTTCACATGTGCTGTCATTAGAATGTGAGTTCTTAAAGAGCAGGATCTCTTGCACATTTTTGTTTGTATCCTGAGTTTTTAGGAAACAATAAGAGTTTAATAAATGGTTCCTATATTCATTCCTTTAAGTATTTAAAAATATCTATTTTAGGATTTTTTTTTTCATGGCTACATACCCAAATTGCTGCAAAATTCTCCTACCATGCCATCAGGATTTGCTGTTGGGATCTGGGTGAGTCCTGTCAGAATGAGAACATCACTGTTTTTGAGAGAAGTTTGGTCCATGGGCTGAAAGAGACCAAAGAAAATTAGTTAAAGAATTTTTATATGCAAAAAAGCAGCAGAAAGAGAAAGGAAGGCACGTTAGAGATAGATTCCAATGAAAGAGCAACAGCTTCTAATTCTCAGGCCTGCTTTATTGGTACTGAAGCAGAATGATGGCCTAGCAAATAGGTTTCTCTATGAAAATGCCAGTGTCACAGAGGAGGAGGAGATCCTTTTCCTTTGCTTGTTTTTTTTTCTCCTATCTCAGGACCACTGCTTCACTTATTTCCACCTCTTTCAAAGCCTTTCAATATCTTCTCTACTGGCTAACTTCTTTCACATTTTCCATCTCTGTGGTTTTGTATTTGTTGTTTCTGAGGCCTTGGAATTATCTCTTTTCCTTCCATTTGTACCTTAAAATCCTTGTATTTTTCAACTCAAGGGCCACTCATATGAATTTTTTTATCCTACTCCCAATTCAATGCATTTATTTCATATATCCTTATATGCACACATACTGAGGGAAGAAACTGTTTCATTTTAGTCTTTTTATACTTGGTACTTAACACAGAGCCTTATGCTTGTGAAACTCCTTAAGAATAATTTACACCAGTCACTTTATAACCAAATCCAATAGCTTTTTCTCAGTATTCATCTTTCTTGCTCCTTCTATCACATTTGATAGTTTTGATAATGTCCTTCCCTTTAATCTTTCTCTTTCCATATTTTGTTGCGCTATATTTTCCTGGGTTTTTGCTTACCATCTTTTGACAGACTTTGTCAAATGCTTTGATAACACAAGCTGTCCCTTTGAAAGAATGATTTCCCCCCCATCTTCTATCATTACATGAATGCCTGATAAAGAGAGTAAATTCCTTAAGTGTTAAAATCAGAATGTCCAGAGTTCTTCTGTATGTGGTTTGAGGTAAATGGTGGTGACTGATTGTTCTCTGTCCTGGTATATATGGAGCCAAACTCCAATAGGGAAGCCAACTGCAGGAATGGAGATGACTCCCAGTATAATATGACTGGTTCTCTTAGTTAGGTTCCACTGTGGTGGAGTTCCCTAGATAAGGTTTTGAAATGACCATATTGGTACCTTGTTTGGGCAAAGCTGATATGTATATATATATAAATGAACCTGTCTCCAGATAAGGGTCAGTAAATAAATGAATATATATATATATGTGTATATATATTTCCACATCATCCAGAGAAGGAAAAGAAGCCAAAAGAGAAATTGGATGTTAAAGTATATCAGCTGATAGAGATGGAGTAAGCAGCAAACAAACAGGAATGACAACATTAAATCTCTTGTTATGACAGGAAACACGACAAAAAGCAAACTTGAAACCTGAAAATAATATTAACCTTCCCAGTTTTAGCCTGTAATATTTTCTTCCTACAAAAATTAAATGTCTGCAAGCAACAAATCAACTGGTAGATGCTAATACAGCAATAAAAATAATGCTTTTTTGGATGGTGATGACATATGATTAAGTCAAATCAGCTGATTTCTAATGTTAATATTAAAAAGAGGTTTAAAAAAAAAAAAGGCTTTTAATGCCACTTTCCAAACGAAACTGTTACCTCAGATTCTCCACTTTAGCACCAAAAAGCTGGAGATGAACAATAAAACAGACCTAAAGAAATAGATTTTTAAGGGGGCAGCTAGGTGGATAGAGCACCAATCCTGAAGTTACAAAGACCTGAGTTCAAATCGGACCTCAGACACTTAAAACTAGCTGTGTGAGCCTGGGCAAGTCACGTAACCCCAATTGTCTTAGCAAAAAAAAAAAAAAGATTTTTAGAGTTACCAGCATAGAGGTAATAGGTGAAGCCATGGAATATTTCTTGAAAAATTGTACAAAATCATAAAAAAAAAAAATCAATAAAAAAAAAAGAGGGTACTCTGAAAAAGTATAATGGGGTATCATGACCATATCATGACTACTCACCAAGAGTTTCACATAGGAATATTTTTTTTTGCAAATACCTAAATGAAAATGAAAACCTGTTTTTAAATGCAGGATCCACTATATAAAATTATTCTATAAATCTAATAGTTCACCACCACATTTGTTAATAAAAAAAACAAAAACAGCACTGATCAACCCTGAAACATTGAGGCACTGTTAAGAATATTGTAGAAAGTGCAATACTTGTCCATGTTCTCCCTTATAATTGCCATGGGAAGTCTATCTAACATAGTAGAAGTTTTCCTCATTTTTTTTTCTGCTATTACATGGATATTACTGGAATATTTTGGCTATCTGTTTGTCATCCCTCATCTTCTAGCTTGGGCAAGACTGTTCGTAATTCTACAAATGGATATATTTCCATAGATGAATTGTTATGCAGAAACTATTTTCCCATTTTTTCAATTTACAGTAACTTCTCCTCTCTAATCCATTTTCCACAGAGCTGTCAAATTAATTAACCTTCTGAAGGTTGTGTCCTTACACAATTTTTCAAGAGCTTTTCCAAGGCATTACCTATTACTTTTGTGCTAGTAACTGAAATCTATTTCCTTAGGTCTGTTTTCATAGTAATCCCAGATTACTCTTTGTACTTGCCAATGATATACTTTAATTGGAAATTTAGGAATGAACCACCAATTTTATCATTTTCTTTTCCTAATAATCTCTGTTTCAGTGTTTCTTCTTTTTGTCAATGCACCTCATCTGATTCATTTTTCCCTGTCTTAAACTTTGTCAATAAATTCTTACACTTTGTACTTTAAAGAACACACAATAAATTTCTCTCCTTTGTTAATGCCATTGCCCTAATCTAGGTCCTGTTTACATTATGCTTGCTTATTGCAATAGCTTCCTATACCTACTCTGTACTTGGGCTTTAACCCTGCCAATTTATATAGCATATTACTCCCAAATTACCTTCTTAAAGTAGACATTTCAGTATATAAGTCCCCTTCTCTAAAAGCTTAAAAGGCTACTTATTTTCAACCACATGAAATCAAAACTATTTTGCCTGGCTTTCAAAGTCCTTTCTAGAGCATTAAGGACTGTCCACCACAGAGACGGCAATGCTGGCACTAGAAACACCACCTTTGAGAATAGCAACCTAACTCTCAGCAACCTTTGTCACTTGTTTTTAGACATCATTTCATTTTAACAAGGATTGTCTGGATTTCTTGAGGCATTGGCAGTTCTCAAAGCTGTCAACAGTTTTGATGTCAACGATAACAACTGTAAAATGTTATGGGAATAAATATTTACTAAAACGAGGAATTTAGGAAGTTTGCTAATGAAATTGCATGCTATCTTTGGTGGAAAGCTTTCTAAAAGGCAAAATGTACCAGAAGATCAAATGAGATAATACATTATCAAGTGCTTTGCAATCCTTTAAGCATTGTATAAGCTTATCATCAGGAAACCTGTCAAGGAAAATACATAAGTTTTGATGCTCATACCTCCATGTGATGGAGGAGCAAAACATTCCCAAAGCTCCTACTTAATAAAGAGGGCTCAGTAACCTAGTTAGTGCTTCATTTCCTACCAGCAATATTGCTTGGATTTGGATTTACATTTTGAACCACCAAACTTACCATCTTTTTTTCCTAATAATCTGTCTCAGTGTTTGTTTGTTTTTTGTCAATGCACCTATTCATCTTTGATTCACTTTTCTCTGTATTATACTTTGTCAATAAATTCTCACACTTTGTACTTTGAAGAATGCACAATAAATTTCTCTCCTTTAGTTATTGCCATTGCAATAACAGACACAAAAACAAAAGTTCCTGCCCTCAAAAACTTTATTCTTTGGGGGAGGAAATGACATGTATACATATAAAAAAATACAAGATATATACAAAGTAATTTTTAAGGGAGCTACTAGCATTTGAGGGAAGGACTTTAGTAGAAAATGACACGAGCTGAGTTCTGAAGAAAGCTAGGCATTTCAAATGCTAGAAGAAAGGAAACAATACATTTCAGGGATAGAGGAAGAACAATCTATTCAAAGGTATAGGGGTGAGAGATTGCATATTGTGTATGGGAAACAGTGAGAAGGACAGGTTAGCCAGAACAGAGTATATAAATGGGAATAACATATAATCAGCTTGGAAGAGTCTAAGTTGTTGCCAAATTCTGAAGGGCTTTAAATGCCAAATAAAAAATTTTGTACTTTGTTTGTGGGCTGTGGTAGCTTTTTGAGCAAAGGAGTTGGAGAATTCTGTTTGACTGGAGGAAATGGGATATATGTGAAAGATGTGGAATAGTTGAGATTTCATAACTTATTAGAATTGTGGGAGAGAAAGAAGAATGTATCCTTGACAGAAACAAGAAAACAAAAGAAGGGTGAATTTGGGGGGAACAGGAAGATAATGTGTTTTTTAGTATATGATAAGCTAAAGATCTCTATGGTATATCTCCCCCATTTCATACCTCCGAACTTTTCTGAAATTGAGATTTTATATTTATGTTTTCATCTTACTAGTTAACAACCCAATATTCCAACCTGTCAAAATATTTATATATTCTAACTCTTAATTAGTGCAAAAGTTAACCCTCATAGCTTAATATCTTCTATAAAGATGACATCATTCTACAACACTCCCCTTGATGAGTTCTGTCCAATGGCCTTTATTTGAGGGATGGGTCTAGATAGGTTATACTTCATTCTCCTTCTATCTGTCATTCTGATTCTCCCAACTTTACTACTAGGCTCTTACAGGGATTCCTCCCTTCTCAGCTCCTTTTCATGTATTTTCTTTCCCGATTAGTATGTAACTTCTTAGAGAGTAAGGACTGCATTTCTTTTGGCTACTATTTCTATCCTAGTACTTAGTGTCTGACACACAGTAAGCATTTAAGAAATGCATATTGTCTGCCAGCCTTTATAAATTTGATAAACAAGTTCTCTATGCCTTTATACAAGTCATTTGTAAAAAATATAAAATAACATCAGGTTAGGCATAGATTTCTGGGACATTAGATTAGACTGGTTGTTTTAAGTTTGCATTGGACCATTAATGATAACTCTTTTAGTTCAGCATGTACTTTAGCAATTATATCTGCCAATTCTTTTAGTACCTTTGGATATAATTCATCTATATCTGGTGACTTGAACTCATTAAGAGTAGCAAAGTAATCTCTATTTCCCTACTAAGATAACTTGGACATAATTAAGTCTTTTTATCCTATTTGATTTTTGTCTATCCACCCAAAGTACCAGAATCTCTTTTCTCTTTTTAAGTATCAAAGTTCCCAAAGCAGTTTATGTTTCATATAGCTAGAGTTTATAAAAATAACCTCCAAATCCTTTGTAACTATAAATACTGTGAAGATGATTAATGCCTATGATAAAAATACTATTTTTGTTTTCATACTTCTGCTGATTGTACTTGGCTATTTAATATAGACCTCCACCTAAATTTGGTTCTAGTCTGATACATGAGAATAGCCTACTTTGCATAAAAAGCATCTCTTTAACTGGAAGATGGTAAGAGCTTATAGAGTACAGCTGGTATTAAATAACTTTTAATTACTAAATTGTCAAGAAGAAGAGAGAAAATACCTGGGGGTGTGTAGTAAGCAAAGAAGAGCCAGACACATAAGACACCTTCTCATAATGTGACTGAATAATCCAGTTGGAACTTCCAAGTGCATATCCAGAGCTAAGGGGAGTCACCTGTACTGCACCAAAAAGTTCCTGTAAAGCAGAATAAAATTATTTTTGAAGCTAAAAACCATATTATATGCATCTGTATTTTCTTTCTTTCAAAATGAAAATAGTTTAAAATAAATCAGTCAGAAGTAACTGGAAATTGAGTGGACATCCTTCATTTGGGGAATGGCTGAATAAGTCATGGTATATGAAGGTAATGGAATATAATCATCCTATAAGAAATAATGGGCAAACTGATTTCAGAAAAGCCTGGAAAGACTACATGAACTGTTGCTAAGTGAAGTGAGCAGAACCAGGAGAATATTGCACAAGATTATATGATCAACTGTGATGAATTTGACTCTTCTCAATGTGGTGATTCAAGAGAATTCCAATATGCCAATCACACTCAGAGAGAGAGCAAATGTGTACTGAAGCATAGTAATTTCACCTTTTTTGTTTTTTTCTTTCTTGTGGTTTTTTTCCTCCTTTTGGTGTGATTTTTCTTGTACACCATGACAAATATGGAAATATGTTTAAAAGGACTGTACATATTTAACTTATATCAGGTTACTTGCTGTCTTGGGAAAGGAGCAGGTAAGAGAAGAAAGGAGAAAAATTTAGAGCACAAAGTTTTACAAAAATGTATTTGGAAAACTGTAAAGGCCCTGACGTCTCTAAGTTATAATCCTTCTCTGGGAGGAGATCTCTTTTCTGTAAAATCTTTTCCTTTGTGCCAGCTAAACTCAATCCCAGACTAGACTCTTCTCCAGGCTCAATGTTGCCTCTTTTATCCTCGAAGAAAATGGGCATGTGAGAACTCAGGGGCTTGTGGAAAAATACTTCGACCAATGAGCTTGCTCCTCTTAAAGGTGCAAACTCCTTTAAACATGTAAACTCCTCCCCAGAAGTTTAAAGGTGCAAACTCCTTTCAAAGGCCTGAACCAAAGGTGTGAATTCTGATCTAGAGAATTATTTGGACAACCTGAGTTATCACCTTGTAATCCTAACATCTCCCCCTTTCTTTTGAGTTATCACCTTGTAATCTTAACAGAAAACTATTCATGTATCTGGGGAAAAAAATACTATTAAAAAAGTCCACATGATCACCACTGAAAGGTATAAATTCTCTTGTTTTTACATGTCCCTTGGGTTTAGTCCATTTGTATACATCATGCACATAATGACTATTGATACAATGAGTAAAAATGATGATCCTTTAGAAGATGGAAGAAATACCAATACTTTTAAAATGTTGCTTCAGGGTTTGTTTGGGCAGCAAATCTATGAGTGAATGACTCTTGGCAAAATTTGGCAGAGATATGCGGTCACTTGAGTACTGTTTCAAAGAAACGTCTGTCAGATTTTTCCAGGGCTTTCTGTTATGCTCAACACTTCCTTTTTGTTTTTCCAAAATTTCTAAGGAAATTCTCATTGCTCTAATCAAATGGGAACAGATACCAGAGAAGAGTATCAGGAACAGGAAAGACTCAACTCCTTCTTTATTGGAACAAAGAAATTGGACAGTTACAGGAAGGGGAAGTCACTACCAAATAACTTTGAATTTTGCCGTTGGGAGGATAGGAGAAAGTGACAAATGATCCACTAGCTGTCAACTCTGTGCTTTACCTATTCACTTTTTATGCATCAGAGTGGGGCCTCTGGGGATTTAGAGACTTCAAGGAAAGGAAACTAAAGGATTCTTATAGCTTCAGAAGAACATTATGGATTTTAGTTCCTCATAAATCACCGATGTTAAATTAGCACTCACAATTTTCTGAGAATAGCCCACAAGCTGGATTTTACTGAGAGCAGAATTCACTTCTTGCATCGTGTAGCACCTTCTCCAAGTTGAAACTTCCACTGCATCCTTGAGAGGAGCAGGTAACAGTCTGTGAATATGCAATATGGTATCTGTTACACAACATACATCATTTTGTGTCTGAACAATTTTCCTTAAAATAAAACCTTCTCTTGTTTTCACCAAAAACACCAAAATAGACTCTGGACATAGAATAAATAAGATATAGAACTGAAATGGAGGTCTGTGTTGAACAAAAAAGTTTGGTATAAAAGAACACAGAAAAGAGTACTATTTATAATATTTGATAGCAATGATAAGAAATATTAAAATTATAATTTGTCCTAAAGAAAAAGCAATTAGTGGAGTCTATAAGAGTCTGGAGTCTATTTATAAGAGAATAGTGACTCACTATCTATGTAGGCCAAGTAATTCCAATTCACCTTGTCTCAGTTTGTCAACTGATAAAATGGTGTTAACAACCTTTTTCTTTGCATAAATATTTGGGCTGATTTACTTATTTATTAATTAAGGATATTTACATAAATAGTTATCACAATTATCATTTATTTATCAATAAATAATTTGTGAATGTCAATTGAGTCCTATATCCCTCAGAAAGATACACCGAAACAGTTTATGTCCTTAAGGAACTTATAAACCAACTGGGAAGTGGACACAAAAAAGAACTATGTAAAGAATGGACTCATTTGTAACAACTTGTAACTTAGGAGACAGCTAAATAGCATAGTATATAAGAACACGGGACCTTAAGTTCAAATCCAACCTCAGATACTTATTATGTAACCCTCAACAAGTCACTTCACTTAACTTTTGCATACCTCAGTTTCATCAGCTGTAAAATAGTGATAATAATAGTATTAACCTCTCAGGGTTTTTATGAAGATCAAATAGATAATATTTGTGAAATGCTTACCACAGGGACTGGCACAAATAGTTGGTGCTTAACAAGTACTTGTTCCCTTTCTCTTTCTCTTTTAACAAATAAAATCTTAGGGAACTTCCTGAGCCTCAGAAAGTTTAAGTAATTAAAAAAGAGAGGGTACACATATGTATATCTGTGCTTAACTATAGCCTGCTTAGGGAATATTGGGGGTGAGGGAAAAGCATAAAGTAAAAAGTGAACAGACACCACAAAATAATAATTTAAAAAATCTGCAAGAAAACAAAGATGAATGGGTATGAATACAAAGCCTTTTATTATTATGTATATCTCTTTGAAATAGAAAATTTTTATTACATATCTTGAATCATCCTTGATGTTCTGCAGGGCACATGACAATGTTTGTTTTTTTTCCTTTTTTCTATCTTTCACTTTTTTTCCTTTGATTTTGCACCCAAGCTCTAAATAAATAAACAAATAAGTAAATGAGATCAAGTGGTTTGTCCAATCCTTTTTGGCAAAATTTGGTGGAGCTATGGGAAGCCCCTATATGCCACATGAAGGAACTGAATCTAAGCCTACTTGGTTTGTGAGACTATATATGTTGCCATTGCTAACTTTATAGCATCTTGTATCCTTTTTATTTCCACTTATTCTGCCCCAAATCTTTATTGCTTCTCTTCTTGACTATTACAATAGCCTCTTAACTAGCTTCCTTGGTTCAAGTCTCTCATCATTCCTTTCTACTTCTGATCTTCCTGTAGCATGTCTGACCCTCTTAGTGCTCCTTCCCCTCTAACTCCATTCAATGAACTCCAGTGGTTCCCTAGTACCCTCTTAAATTCCCCTTTTCTACATACACTCTGTAATCTAGCAATAGTGACCTATTTGCTATTTCTTCAATACAACAAGGCACTACTCTGTGCCACTGCACTGGCTGTATCTCCCAGACCTAGAAAATATTCCTCCTCATCTGTTGTTTTTTTTTTTTAATTTCTCAAAGGAGAATGCTAAAATGCTTTAGGAAAATTTAAGGAGAAAAAGAACATTTTCATATGGAGGGGAAGAGGGAAGTTGACATGGAAGAAGGTGTACCTGAGTTGAGAATCTTGGAAAAAGAGACAGATTCTGAAAGGTAGAAGTGAAAAGGGAGTACATCAAGACATTTCATGCCTAAAAAGAAAGGATTAATATGAAATAGGACAGGAAAAAAATGCTCAACTAAGGTGTCTGTATTACTAGCAAAAACAGAACACCACTGAAGGTTTTTGAGAAAATTAAAACCTAGGATATAGTGGAAAGAACATATTAATAGTCATGGTGTATAGGAACTACAGGCAAGAAGCACAGGTAAAAACTTTGTGACTTTGAATTTCCTTCTTCAGCATGGACATAGTTTCCTCAGTCCTGCGTTTGTTGTACTAATGGGTAGGTATATTTCTTGCTATTTTCAAAATCTTTCTGTCTACCACCATTATCAACAAACTCTATTCTTCTGAGGCTGAATATTTTTCAATCTATGCAAAGATGTTAATGTTCTCAACAAGCTAATAAACTCTCAAAGAGTTCAGCAGTTAAATTAAGCAGGCTTAGAGTTCTCTTTTCTATAATCCTCAACCCAATATTTGGGGATTTCTATTTATGTGTTCCCTTATATCTTCCTTTCCTTGTTCACCAACCAGTCCTTACCTCCAATAAGTTTGTATAGAAAGTGTGGCTTGTTTTGAAGGAAACAAGGGGTTCTAATAGGACATACACTCACTCCAAGCACAAAGGTGCTACGACAGGGAGAATATCATTTGTGATAAAAAGAAGGCCACTTTGGCTGTGTCCATAAGAGAGAAAAGGAGTAAAGTATAAAAATTAGAGAGGTAAGTCAGGGCCAAGTTAGGGAGGGTTTTAAAAGCTAACTAGTAGTTTATATTTAATGCTAAAAGCAAAAGGGAGCCACTGAAGTTCACTGAAGGTGGGATTGACTATCTCTTCTTTTACTCTTGTCTCACAAATCTCTCTACAAATACAAGGGATCCCGTTCCATTCCTCCTGTGTTCTCCAAAAAACTGTCTTCTTTCTCATCTCTACTCTCTTCCCCTACCTACAATTTTTCCTTGTCTCCTAGGTGCTTCCCTGTCTCCTCCTTGTTAGAAATCTTGATGTAACCTGTTCATTTACCCCAGCAAAGGCGTTTCTCCATTTTCATCCTTTAAGATGAAGCCTGTGATATTACTGATTGCCCTCTTTTCTTGGATATTCATTCACTTCTTTCTGTTTTCAGATGCTATTCTCTTCTGGATCTCTGCCCACGTTCCTTCTCCATCTCCTCTGCTGGATCTTCTGTGTCATACCCTTTAACTCAAGTGTCTGACAGGGCTCCATCCTGGGTTGTCTGCTCTTCTTCCCCTAGGTTATTTCACTTGGTGATTTCATCAGCTCCCATGGATTCAATTATCATCTCTATGATGATTCTCAAATCCAATTATCCAGCCCTAATCTTTCTGCTGATCTCCACTTGCCTATCTCTTGAACTGGCTTATCTCTAAATATCTTAAACCTAACAAGTCCAAACTTGAACCTTACACCTGGTCACATACGATACACCCAGTGACACTGGCTTCCTTGCTGTTGCTCCCCCAAGACATGCCATCTCCATACTCTGGGCACTGTCACTGGCTGTCTCTCATGCCTCAAATTCTCTTCTTCATCTCTGTTTCTTAGCTTCTGCTAGTCTTAGCTAAAATCCTTCCTTTTATGGGAAGCTTTTATTATTTCCCCCTTAATTCCAGTGTCTTTCTTTTGTTTATTATCTTCAATTTATCCCGTATGTAGCCTGTTTGTATATAGTTGTTTGCATGCTGTTTCCTCCATTAGGCTGGGAATACCTTATGAGTAGGATCTGACTTTTTCCTTTCTTTGTATCCACAGTGCTTACACAATGCCTGGCACACAGTCAGGTATTTGATACTTATTAACTGACTAACTGGTTCACAGAATTTTAGAATCTGAAGAAACCTTACAGGTCATCTAGTCCAATTCCCTCATTTTGAAGTGGAAGAAACCAAGGTATAGAGAGGCTTACCTCTTCATAGCCTTGGGACTAGAACTCAGGTAGCCTAGCTTCTAACCCAGGGCTCTTTCAATTAGCTGTAACTGCACACCAGGATAAACAGAGTATTTAAGGAAGACTGATCTACCAGGAACACTCATGGACCTAAAACTATCATTGTGAGAAAAAGGAGATGCCATTTTCATATGAGTACCCCACCAAAACCTGGCTCAGAATTCAATATGACCTCAGTAAAAAAACTCCATTCAAAAGTTCTTGCAAGATAGGTGTACGTGTGTGTGTGTGTGTGTGTGTGTGTGTGTGTGTGTTTGTGTTTTTAAGGGGAGAAGGTGTATTCAGGTGGTAAGATTCTGGCAAAGCACAGACAGAACTTGAGTCGGGAACAAATGAATTCAAATCCTGCCTCAGTCATATGTTAGTTGGGTGTCTTTGGGCAAATCACTTGAACTGCTTTATCTCAGTTTCACTAACTATAAAATGGAGATAACAGTATCTATTAATACAAGAATATTGTGAAAATCAAATAAGATACTTATGAAGTGCTTGGCACAGTGCCTGGCAAACAGTAGTTGCTTAATAAATGTTTCCTCCTTTCTCTGGGAAAGTCACTCATCTCTCTGTTGGCCTCATTTCTTTATCTGTAAAATGAAGATAATAATAGATCCACACCCACCCCAGTCATGACAATTAAATGATTAAACATATCTTAAAGACTTTAGTGCTACATAACTGCTAGCTTTTATTACTCTGTGTCATCACTTCACCAAAGCAGAGAAACTCCAACTATGATAGCCTTTTCCCTAAAACTTAAAAGTGTGTAGCCACATTTTTATTTTGGATAACTGGAAACTTCTATAATTCATATGAGAACAAAAATAATTAATTAATATTTGTAGAGATTAATTACCACCACAGACCTATAAGAAGGTCCTGGACTAGGATAAAGAATGCTGATCTCCACCTTTAGAGCTAAACTGGGTTTTCTTTCAGATGAAGATACATGTTTTATTTTTCATAACTCTACATTTTCTACTTAATCTTGGACTGAAGGTAGGTGAGTCAAGAGGCTTTTATATTACAAGAGTTTCTTCTTTCCTTCCCCTATCTTTCTCCCCCCCAAAACCGTCTCTTTTTGAAAATTAGTTGACAGGGTAGGAATGAAAAGAGTCAAGTATAATGTCAGAATAGAAAAGAGAAATGGCTAACTTCTTCCAAATAAATCTCAAAAAAAGTGGCATCAACTTGAGGTAAGAAGCCATATAACTGTCAAAAAGTAAGAGAAGAATAGTTTTTTGTATATTAAACTTAGGCTAAATCAAATGGTAATATATATCAATTTCCAGTGATTTAAGGAAATTTGTCAAGTTTCTGTGATCTATGAATTCAAATACTCTAATTTACTGTTATATTTGGCTGATGAACTTCTCACTTATAACTTATGCTACTGAGAAAGGAACCTTTGCCAGGTCTCCTCTAAGGCAAAGAGTATAAGCATGCTCTTTTCAAGAGGAAGGGCCACTAGAAGTGTAGTCAAAGGTTGGTATTACAATGTGATATTTGCAACATGATTTCTTTACAATAAACTTGAGAGGTTGGAAATTGGTCCAGAGATATTAAATGATTTATCCAATGTCAAATAATTATGAAATGTCAGGGCCAGGATTTCAACCAAGGTTTCCTGACCCAAGTCTAAAGTTTATTCTATTATGTTGCATTTCTAGGGACATAACACAAGGGCACTTCAGTATCTTTCTTCAGAACTTCTTTAACCTATTAGCATAAGATTAAATTTTGGATCCCACAGAAATTTTATTCTAAGTTATCAAATCTTTATCAAATGGCAACTCTTTAGCCTAGATCACTAAGAGATCCCTTTTAGCTCTAAATCTCTGCTAACAATCACTTACATTTATGTCCAAGGAGAAAAAAAAAAAAAAGAATCAATTTCCTTTGACTCTATTTTCCCCTCTTCTCTAATACTTCAGGATATTTCTTTAAAAAACAAAACAAAATCACCTTATTCCACCAAAACGATTCACTCACAAAACAAAATTCTATTCTTGAAGGAAAAAAACAAGGATAACAATAATAATAACAACAACATACATCCTTTTTGCAAATAAATGTTTCTATGTTTTTCAAAGTCATCAAAAAAGTTCTTTTTCAAATTAGAGATAATTTCTGCTTAAATAGTCCCATTTCAGAAAAAGAAATAGAACAAGCTATTAATCAACTCCCCAGGAAAAAATCCCCAGGACCAGATGGATTTACATTTACATAAAGAACAATTAGCCCCAATGTTATATAAACTATTTGAAAAAATAGGGGATGAAGGAGTCCTACCAAATTCCTTTTATGACACAGACATGGTACTGATATCTAAACCAGGTAGACCGAAAACTAAGAAAGAAAATTATAGACCAATTTCCTTAATGAATATTGATGCTAAAATCTTAAATAAGATATTAGCAAAAAGACTTCAGAAAATCATCCCCAGGATAATACACTATGACCAAGTGGGATTTATACCAGGAATGCAGGGCTGGTTTAATATTAGGAAAACTATTAGTATAATCGACCATATTAATAATCAAATTAATAAAAACCATATGATCATCTCAATAGATGCAGAAAAAGCATTTGATAAAATCTAACATCCATTCCTACTAAAAACGCTTGAGAGTATAGGAATAAATGGACTATTCCTTAGAATAATCAGGAGCATATATTTATGACCATCAGTAAGCATAATATGTAATGGAGATAAACTGGAACCTTTCCCAGTAAGATCAGGAGTGAAACAAGGTTGCCCACTATCACCATTACTATTCAATATAGTACTAGAAACACTAGCCTCGGCAATAAGAGCCGAGAAAGAGATTCAAGGAATTAGAGTAGGAAATGAGGAAATCAAACTATCACTCTTTGCAGATGACATGATGGTATACTTAGACAACCCTAAAGACTCTGCAAATTAGAGATAATTTCATAGTTTCCATTACTCTAATCCTCTTTCCAAGTGTCCAATTTTTACCCCCATCAGTTCATTCTCAGATAGACACTTTCTGATACCAATAAATATGTGTGCCAATTACACAAACAAATATATGTGCATAGTTTGAGATTCTTCTCTAAAGACAGGGAATAGAAAAAAAGGTTAACTTCAGAATTCTGGAGGATAGTTGAGGAGCCTGCTTTACCATCTATTAGTGGTATGGTCATTTTTTTACTTATGTCAGATATGGACAGAGATAGATAGACCTGGGTCATTAAGAAAGCATTGCCTCTCCAAAAAAGCTCAAGTTGCAGCCTTTAAATATAATGAACAAAGAAAAGTATATAAGCATTTGTGAGGTAATTTATGCCATACCATCTCTTTCTTTCCTATTCTTCCAGTACATTCCTCTCTCATCCCTTATTTTTAACGTTTTAAGTATTGTCAAAAGGGTTTAAAAAAAAAAAAAAAAGGAGAAGAAAAAGGTTCTGCTTGGACTATTATAAGATCCAAATTTTATTGGAAAGAGATAAGATAGGAAGAAGAGGGGCAGCTAGGTGGCGCAGTGGATAGAGCACCAGCCTTGAATTCAGGAGGACCGGAGTTCAAATCTGGTTTCAGACACTTAACACTTCCTAGCTGTGTGACCTGGGCAAGTCACTTAACTCCCACCTCAGGAAAAAAAAAAAAGATAGGAAGAAGAATGGATATTTATTGCCTGTTTTTTCTTTCCTCCACTCATATTTCTAAATAACTTTATGTTCCTCTGCCTTACCTTTAGCCTTTACCTACCCTGTGGGTTAAAGATGCATTATATTCCCTATTACAAAATCTTCCACCAGCTTAATTTTCCTATGTGCCAACAGTATAAGTCTGACAGTCAAACATCACTTTATGTTCACAATTCAAAGAGTAAAATTCTTGTGAAGAAGTCTTTCATGGCTTTACTTTAATTCTAAGTCTAAATATATCATTCTTTCACTGCTCAACCAAACTTGTTTCTCCTAATTTGTGGCTTCTGGCCATTAAAAAACAAACAAAAAAACCAAAACACAAAAAACAAAACAGCAGCAACAACAACAACAAAAAAAAAATTCTAAAACTATTATCTTTATTTTCAATAACCCTTTCAAAAGGGTTTTTCTCAAGTCACTTAAAAAAAAAAATAGATGATTTATTCTTCATCCTGGTTGGTGTTTGATAGGTTTCCTTTCTAAATTAGTGATTTTATACTTCATGGATGGGGCCTACCCCAAGGTCACAAAGGAAAAAAGACAGAATTATAATTTGGGATTTCCTGAGACTTAGTCCAATGTTTCAGATTCAGGGCTCAGAAGTCAGGAAATAGAGACCTTGCAAAACAAAAATTTTTGGTGCCAAAGTTATTTATGGTATAATAATATGAAGGCTGTAAATTTAAAGGGAGTAAGATGAGGTTGAGTGCAAGAGATAAGGGGGAACAGAGAAGCAACAGATACATACACACACACACACAGAGAAATGAGAACGTAAGAGATTTCTATAGGATTTCTATTATATTTACCCTTACAAGCTGTCTTCTCAAGACTAAACATAACAATCAGTTATTATTAAGTATTTATTTTTATCAATGATAAATGGAGACACAAATATCATGATTTTCAGATGACAAAGAAAGGAAAGAGTTAATATATTGTCTGTCAGTCATTAAAAACATATTAAATATCTACTATGTGTAAGCGCTGGGTATATAACATGAGACAAAAGATAGTCCTAGGCTATGAGGAGCTCACAATCTAATGGGAGAGACAACATGAAAGCAAATATATCCAAAATAAGTTATATACAGGAATAATAGGAAATTATTAAAAGGGGGAAGGACACTGGAATTAAGAGGGAGTTGAGGAAGGCTTTTTGTTGAAGATGGGATTTTACTTGGGACTTAAAGCCAAGAGGGTCAGTAGTCTGAGCAGGATAACATCCTAGGCATGGGAGACTTCCAAAGAAAACTTTCAGAGTCAAGAAATGGAGTGTCTTGTTTGTGGAACAGCCAGGAGGCCAGCATCACTGGATCAAAAAGTATGTTTCAACCAATTGGAAAAATATTAAATGCTCTTGGATAGGGTGAGCAAATATAATAAAGATGACAATACTACCTAAACTGGTCTATTTATTTAGTGCTATACCAATCAGACTCCCAAAAAACTATTTTAATGACCTAGAAAAAATAACAACAAAGTTTATGTGGAAAAACAAAAGGTCAAGAATTTCTTTCTTTCTTTTTAATTTAATAGTTTTTATTTACTAGATATATGCATGGGTAATTTTACAACATTGATAATTGCCAAACCTTTTGTTCTAAATTTTTCCCTCCTTCCCAGATGGCAGGTTGACCAATACATGTTAAATATGTTAGAATATAAATTAAATACAATATATGTATACATGTCCAAACAGTTGTTTTGCTGTACATAAAAAAAAAAAAAAAAAAAAAAAAAATCAGACTTTGAAATAGTGTACAATTAGCTTGTGAAGGAAATCCAAAATACAGGTGGACAAAAATAGAGGGATCAGGAATTCTATGTAGTGGTTCATAGTCGTCTGCCAAAGTTCTTTTGCTGGGTGTAGCTGGTTCAGTTCATTACTGCTCTGTTGGAACTGATTTGGTTCATCTCATTGTTGAAAATGGTCACATCCATCAGAATTGATAATCATAGTATTGTTGCTGAAGTATACAACAATCTCCTGGTCCTGCTCATTTCACTCAGCATCAGTTCATGTAAGTCTCTCCAAGTCTTTCTGAAATCATCCTGTTGGTCATTTCTTACAGAACAATTAATATTCCATAACATTCATATACCACAATTTATTTAGCCATTCTCCAATTGATGGGCATCCACTCAGTTTCCAATTTCTGGCCACTACAAAGAGGGTTGCCACAAGCATTATTGCACATACAGATCCCTTTCCTTCTTTAAGATCTCTTTGGGATATAAGCCCAGTAGTAACACTGCTGGGTCAAAGGATATGCACAGTTGGATAAAAAAGGTTAAGAATTTCAAGGGAATTAATGGAAAAAAAAAAAAAAAATCAAGTGAAGGTGGCCTAGCTGTACCAGATCTAAAATTATATTATAAATAGACTAGTTGATCAGTGGAATAGGTTAGGTCCAAAGGACAAAACAATCAATAACTTTAATAACCTATTATTTGATAAACCCAAGGACCCCAGCTTTTGGCATAAGAACTTGATGTTTGACAAAAATTGCTGGGAAAATTGGAAATTAATATGGAATAAACTAGGCATTGACCCACACTTAACACTGTACACCAAAATCAGGTCAAAATGGGTTCATGACCTAGGCATAAAGAATGAGATTATAAATATAGGATAGTTTACCTCTCAGACCTGTGGAAGGAGAATGAATTTATGTCCAAAGAAGAACTAGAGATCATTATTGATCACAAAGTAGAAAACTTTGATTATATCAAATTGAAAAGTTTTTGTACAAACAAAATTAATGCAGATAAGATCAGAAGGGAAACAATGAACTGGGAAAACATTTTTACAGTCAAAGGTTCAGATAAAGGCCTCATTTCCAAAATATATAGAGAATTGATTCTAATTTATAAGAAATCAAGCCATTCTCCAATTGATAAAGGTCAAAGGATATGAACAGACAATTCTCAGATGAAGAAATTGAAACTATTTCTAGCCATATGAAAAGATGCTCCAAATCATTATTAATCAGAGAAATGCAAATTAAGACAACTCTGAGATACCACTACACACCTGTCAGATTGGCTAGAATGACAGGGAAAGATAATACGCAATGTTGGAGGAGATGTGGGAAAACAGGGACACTGATACATTGTTGGTGGAATTGTGCATATATCCAGCCATTCTGGAGAGCAATTTGGAACTATGCTCAAAAAGTTATCAAACTATGCATGCCCTTTGACCCAGCAGTGTTACTACTGGGCTTATATCCCAAAGAGATTTTAAGGAAGGGAAAGGGACTTGTATGTGCAAGAATGTTTGTGGCAACCCTCTTTGTAGTGGCCAGAAACTGGAAAATGAGTGGATGCCCATCAATTGAAGAATGGCTGAATAAATTGTGGCATATGAATATTATTGTTCTGTAAGAAATGACCAACAGGATGATTTCAGAAAGACTTGGAGAGACTTACATGAAGCGATGCTGAGTGAAATGATCAGGACCAGGAGATTGTTGTATACTTCAACAACAATACTATTGATGATCTATTCTGATGGACGAGGCCCTCTCCAACAATGAAATGAACCAAATCAGTTCCAATAGAGCAGTAATGAATGACTATGAACTACTACATAGAATTCCCAATCCCTCTATATTTTTGTCCGCCTACATTTTGGATTTCCTTCACAGGCTAATTATACACTATTTCAAAGTCTGATTTTTTGCAAAACAACTGTTTGGACATGTATACATATATTGTATTTAATTTATATTCTAACATATTTAACATGTATTGGTCAACCTTCCATCTGGGAAGGAGGGGAAAAATTAGAACAAAAGGTTTGGCAATTGTCAATGTTGTAAAATTACCCAAGCATATATCTGGTAAATAAAAACTATTAAATTAAAAAAAAAAGTATGTATCAAGGAGTAAGGTGTAAGATTTAAAGACAGGAGGAGCCAGGCTATGAAGGGCTCTGAATGACAAAGAGAGTTTGGATTCTTTAGAAATAGTCTCTGGAATTTACTGAGTAGAGAATTAGACTTCTACTTTAGGAGTTTCATTTTGATGTCTGAGTGGAGGATAGAATGGAGCGGGGACAGACTTGAGGAAGGCAGACCCACCAGCAGACACCGTGACATACCAGTGTGAGCTAAGGAGGACCTGCACCAGAGTATGTAGTGTCAGAAGAGAGGAGGAAAGAATTCGAGATGGTGCAAGAGTGAAAGACAGGACTTGGTGGTAGCTGGACATGGGAAGGTGAGAGAGAGGGAAGAATTCAGGATGACTACCAGCAAGCTTGAAGGACTGGGAGGATAGTGTTATGCTTGACAGCAACCACGACCATTGGGGGAATTTAGAGGCTAAGAGAATGATTTCTGTTTTGGACATGTTGAGTTTAAAATATCTAAAAGGCAGGGGAGATACAAAACTGCAGACAAGCAGAGATGTTAGAGCAGGAAAGGTAGATTTAAGAATCATCAGCATAGAAATAATAGTTGAATCCATGGGATCTGATGAGACACCAAATGAAACTTGGTACTAATACCAAGTAAGAGGAGAAGAGGATCCAGGACAGACCCTGTGGGATACCTATACTTAGAAGGCATGATCTGTTTAAAGATCCAGCAAAGGAGTTTGAGAAGTGGTCTCCTAGAGCAATAATGAGTCATTTTTTTTTTTCTTTCTGTTAAGATCTGTAAATTTATCAGTGTAGATAGTATTGTCTTAAGTGAGTTGCTTAGCTACTGAGAGATTAAATGACTTGAATATGGTTATGCTGTTAGAATGTGGAGAAGTTAAGATTCAAATCAATTCTTCCAGCCTCCAAAGCTATGCTGTTTCTTAAAAAAACAGAAGCAACAGGCATTTACATAATGCTTTAAAGTAGGGAAGGTACTTTCAATGTTATCTGATTTTAGTATTTATTGTGACTCACCATTTTACAGATTAAGAAATTGTGGTTCACAAAAGTTAACTAAAGTTAATTCTCTCTCTATATATATAACCTGCAAAATTAGCACAATGGCTACTTGAATTTTTAAAGTTCTTTCCTCAAAACAACCCTGTGAAATAAGTAAAATATTTCAAATATGTGGAAATTAAGATTCAGACAACTTAGATGACTTCTCAAACAAAACTCAACTGCCAAAGCTGGAGCATCCTTGTGTTTACTAAACTAAATTGACCATTATTTGCTCCAATCTTCTGTTTGCCAATAAACAGATATCTTAGGTCATAATAGTTGTTGTTGATCCTCTACTTTTCTCCTGTGAATAATTCAACCTTTCTTCCAGCTATATACTACACCCTAGGTCCACAGAGCAAGCTGTTTTTAAAAATGGACCAGTTTATGTGGCTGTCTTGAACAGTGAATTGATTCAGATCAGTTCTAATTGTTCAGCAATAGAGAGAGCCATTTACACACAGGGAAAGGATGGTGGGAACTGAATGTGGGCCACAATATTGCATTTTTACTCTTTCTGTTATTGTTTGCTTGCATTTTAATTTTCCTCCTTAGGTTTTTTTTTTTCTTTCTAGATCAGATTTTTCTTGTGCAGAAAGATAACTATGGATATGGATACATATATTGGATTTAACATATATTTTAACATCTTGGGGATACCTGTTATCTAGGGGAGGGAGTGGGGGAAAGGAGTTGAAAATTTGGAACAGAAGGTTTTGCAAAGATCAGTGTTGAAAAATTACCCAGGCATATGTTTTGTAAATAAAAAGCTATAATTAAAAAAAAAAAAAAAGAAAGAAAAAAAAAATGGACCAATTTACCCACATATTCAATAATATGTTCTAAACAGAAGACTAGACAGAGCTAGGAGAGTAATTGGGGGATGGGGAGAGGAGAAAGTGCTCATCAAAAAGAGAGTAAAGACAAAATAATCCTCAGATAGGCAGTCCCAGAGTGGAAGCATAACAGTGAGATTTGTCTGGTTCTGATTTTACCTCATCACTCACAGGTATGGCCCATACCAACTCACTTAATATCTCTGGTTCTTAGCTTTCTCAATTGTAAAACAAAAGTAATAATATATGTGTTTCCTATCTCATAAGGCCATGAAGATTAAATGATGAAAAAAAAAATTATTGTACAAAGTACAAAATAACCTAGACAAATAGTCTGAATGTGTACCTAATATTATATTGACAGAAATGCTTTTGTCTTTACATTCCTAGTGCCTAACAAAGTACTTTATATGTAGTAATTGCCTAATAAATATCTATTGAATGATTAATTATTATATGAAAAAAATCTCTATTTCTTACCTTTGTACTTCCTTATTCTTCCACAAGGAGGCAGATTGAGCCTTTGGTACCCTTTCAATGAAATTTACCAATTCTTCCATAAGAAGCCTATGAGGGGGGGAGGGGAGAAAGGATAAATAAAATACTATCCTTGAATATTATATTCTAGTAGAATTTTGTTGACCTTCATCATTATCTCTACTATATATAAACTTGAAGACGTTTAAACCAAATTCACCAAAAGTGTCCTTTTTTTTTGATATTAGGCAAGTAACTTCATCACTTCTATATAGGAATCTCTTTTTTTTTTTCGCAAGAAAATGAGAAACTTGGCTAAATGATTCCCAAGATCCTTTACAGCCCTAAAATTCTATGAAAAAAAAAATCTGAAAATTAATTTTTGGTTAATCTCTAAAACAAGGCTGGGTAATTCCTTGTCTTTGTGTTACTAAAAGTTATAATAACTACTCTAAAATGCTCCTAATAATTAATAGTTCTGACTTTCAATAGATTTATTTAGAAAACAAAAAGAAAATTCTAAGAATAATTTATGGGGAAAGTCAAAAATGGGGAAATATTTCAAGTTAAAAACAAAATAGACATTTGTGAAATATTAAACTTCTTTGTGATACTCACTGATTTTAAAAATTTATTAGGTGCTAGCATAATTTGATGCAAAACTGAGTGCTGTGAAAACTAACATTGAACATAAGTAAAAGAACCTAAATAATGAAAGCCTTTTGAAGACGTCAAGTCGGAATGGGTAACAGAAAAACACAAGACATGTTTTATTATGTTAGTCCAAATGTCCATCCAAACAAGAAGGCTGTTTTCCTGGGACACAAAGGGAAAAGTTTGTGTCAGGAATATTTATCTTCAAAGAGTTAATTTTGTAAGATTAAGGATCTAATATTCTCAATTCCTTAATATTCCCCAAATATTCCTAAATTTCCTTGGTGAACTTTCAAATTTTATTGTATTTATATATATTTAAGCCTGTGCTACTTCTTGGAAAATGAGTACATTATTATGTTGAATAAAGCAGAACTTACTTTTCTTCCTAAAACTATTTCTTTCAAGTCTTAGAGATTCTAGTTCTACTATTCTAAAATTTTCAGTTATGCTTCCTTTCTAATGCCTTATCCATCTAGACTGAAGGGTTTCTAAAAAAAAAAAAAAAAAAAAAAAAGACTCTTCTGAGAAGTCTCCCACTCCATGTTCACTTTACTTGCTTTACAATCACTCCTTTCTCTAAATGTAGTGACAAAAATAAACAGACACACTGGAGGGAAAAAAAAAAGATACAATAGGGTTTGATGAAAATTTAGTAGCAAATATATTGTTTGGTTGGCAACTGTAACAGGAATACAAAAAGTCTGTATCTTCAGGAATAATCTATGATTTCAAGATCCTTTGCTGGTTCATGACAATATAGTGCCCATTACTCTGAGACTGCAGGAGTTAAGTGACTTGCTCCGAAGTACTGACTAGATCAGGAATGAAATTCTGATATTTTGCCTCCACATTATCTATTCTTCCCATGATGCCACAGTTCATAGTTGAACATTACAAATAACCTTGTTAGCTTGAAACATCAGATCTAAAGAGAAGCAGGAAAATGCTCAAAGTAAAAAGGCTTCTTAAGCACTTTTCATATCCCACGTTTCACTGTCACAGCAATAGCAACAAATTATCTACATCATTACCCTTCTCTTTGTCCTAATCATGCTGCCTCCGGTTCTAATGGTAAAATCTAAGATCTAAAGGGAGGGTTTTTGCATGTTATGTTGTTTGGATTGCCCCTCCTCCTCGGCACCAAAAAAAAAATTTCCTTGCTAATTCCCTTACAGTGAAGTTATCATACATTTGTGGGTTTACTGACAAATCTTCTGTAATTTTCTCCTTATGGCTTGGCATTTCACTAACCGTAAGTTTAATATCATTTCTCTGAGGAAGGTGTGTATTCCCTCCTTTAGGAATTATATAAGACTACTCCTAGCATCAATTTTGGGGAAATTCCAGTGAATATTTCTCTGCTTATACTTTAATTTCTTTCAGTTATTCATCACTGAATTAAAGCCTCCTTTGGGAAAAACCTACATGAAACATTTGATATTGAGGATAAGATGTTTTTAACAGTTTAAAAGTATAAGTATATGGGTCTCACCTGCCAATTTGCACAGTAGGTTCTGTAGCATATACTGTCCCAGTAAAGCCGGTGTGCTCAGTGATGTAAGGTAACGCCATCATGCAGTGATAGTTTGAAATGAGGATCACATCTACTGTAGACAGATCTATTAGCTCGGTCTGCAAAAAAAGGGGTGGTGGTGGGGAGAAATAGGATGATGTATATCCACTGAAGGAGCATAGATCATCACAAAGTGATTGAAAAATGATGTTATCAGAACATAGAGAAGTAATTTATATCTCAAAAAGACAAACTATGTCCAAGCTTTTTCTGAACCACTTTTTTCCTTTGGTTAAGGCACTTCCCAATATTATCAGCATGTGGTAAGATAAGATCACTAATAATGAAATGTACCTAAGTCTACATGTTGAGATATGATACTAATTAGAATATAGTTTCCATGAGCAGGGAAAGATCTTTTTAAAAGTACAAATCATCCCATCCCTTAATTCAATAAATTCCAATGGCTCTCTCTTACCCTCAAGGATCAAATAGAAAATACTGTGATGGCTTTTAAAGCCCTTCATAACCTAGCTCTTCTCTATACTTCTAGCCTTATACCTTTTACTCCTCTCTAGATGCTTTGCAATCCTACGACACAAGTCTTCTGGCTGTTCTTGACAAGACACTCTATCTCAAATCCAAACATTTTCACTGGCTCATAACTGGAATATTCACCCTCTTTTTTCTTCACATTCTGAATTCCCTGGCACCCTTCAAGCCTCAACTAATGTCCTACCCTATGTACTACATTTCCCCCAGTCCTTCTTAATCTTAATGTCTCCTTTGCTGAGACTTATCTTCAATTTATTATCCTTTCTCTAATTTGTGTATATATATATGGGATATATATGGGAGCTATTGGCTCCCCATGAGAGTGGGGAAGTCTCAGAGTGGGAAAGCACATGTCTTCAGTGGGACTTAACAATATTTACTGTCTTCCCACTTTCACTATTCAATTGCCTTGTCTGCTAACTAGATTGGTTATTTTTGAAAGTTTTAATTCTCTCAAGTACAGCTATATCCAATACAAAATTTTACCCTAAATATCATTTCCCATTAATGTTGAGCTTTCACAAACAGATTTCACTATAAATTCACAATAACCTCTCCATTTCTGCTGTAATGATATATTGCTAGCCAAGTCATAGGGAACCAGCCTAAATGCTATACATCTCATAATCTCTTTTTCATATTTCTATCTCCTCTCAGGCTCAGTACATTCTCTATGTTGATGATGTTATCAATCCACGGCCATTAATAATAAAATTTGAAAAAATATCTAAATGTCAGAGGTCCTACTAAGCTGAAGTCTCAGTACAGGAACTCAGTAAACTGCATATCTAATTATGGTAGCTATGGAGTTAAAAACTTATCAGAAAAAAAAACCAGAAAAAAAAAACTTATCAGAAGAGCAGAAATCAGAGCAGGAAAAAAAAAAAAAAAAGGATGAGAGTGGGCAATGAAGTAAGTTGTTTGAGCAGCAGCCTGCTAAAGCCTAAAGATTGTCCTTTCAATAATACTTGGAAATAACTTTCCTAGGTTTAGCTTTTTTTTATCTGTTGAAATGTAATATAAGAAAACCTTTAAAAACAAAATTAAAAAACACTGGTCCCAAGGATTGTTTATCAATAATCAGACTAATAAAAATGGAGATTTTATTCTTTGTAATTGTTATATTAGAAAATAAGACTAACCTAAACTTGTACAAACTCCATGATATTAACCTGCAATTATATTAATCTGTCTTAATACATGTTCAATTTCTGTCTGGGATCAGGAAAAATGATGAACATTACTCTCTACATTTTAATTTCATCTTGGAAAGTTAAAAGAGATACAGTATTTTATACTAAAATTAATTTCAAACTTTACCTCTGGTAAACAGAACTCAGGCACAGAATCTACAAATACATGACCAGAACATTCCTTTAGTTCCTAAAAAAACAAAAAACAAAAACACACACACACATAAAAAGTCAAAAGATACAACGATCAATATACCAATAAAAGTCAGCCCTAAAGTAAAACCTCTTAAATATATATATATATTTTTGCTGAGGCAGTTTGGGGTTAAGTGACTTGCCCAGGGTCACACAGCTAGGAAGTGTTAGCAACCAAATCTGAACTCTGGTCCTCCTGACTTCAGGGCTGGTGCTCTATCCATTGTGCTACTTAGTTGCTCCCCTCAATATTTTCTTTAAAGTAATACTAGTTACTACTTTCTTGTCTTCTCTTCTTCTGAGCACTAGTTTTTGTAGCCATAAAAATGGGGATAATAATGTCTAAAAAGCTGTGGTGTATTTTAAAACTTTAACAGTTTTAGTTTAAGATTTCAGTATTTCTTTTCCATGTTTGACCCCATTTGTTTTTATTTATAAGTCTATTTGGAAACTCATTATTATTATGCTTATTTTGTAAGCCTAATATGAATAAATTGAAGAATTAGTTTTTACTTAATTTAGTCAGCAAGATCTTATAATGAAAAAGCACAATGGAAAATCTGTATTTAAATCTGTTTATATACTTCTACTTAGATTAGTTGAGATGTTGTTTTGTATAATTTCATATCGCTATTTTGAATTAGTTAAACAACACAAGTCAGCATGTACAGAAGTTCTTTACAAGTAAGAAATAAACTAATGGCAAATATCCCATGCATAAGAATGACTAGTTGTACTTTGCCTTTCTCTCTGGACCAGTCCTGACAACAGTAAGGTTATTCTGAGTTGATGGTGGCCTCCGGTGACAAAAACAGGAAACTATTTGACCCAACAGAGATTACTAACTGTCAACAATGGAAATGACTTTAGTAATGTAGCCTCCAAAAGTGAGGGTGTTTAATTAATCAACCAGAGAGTGGGAAGACAGGTTATATAATCTTTACTTATAAGAGCCAATCTTGGACTTGCTTTCAACATACCATGCACTCCCTTCAAAATTATCCCTGCTATAGTAGCCTCCCAAAATGTTGGCTCTCAGGGTGGTTCTACACTAATCAAAACAATGATTGAGATACTTGCAATAGTTAGGCATGTTTTTGCTTGGGAGAAAAAATTAATTGAAGATTAAACACGAAATTTTCAAATCTAATTTTATTACTTTCTTGTTTTGATTGGAAACATTGACATCTCAAAGCTTTAAGGATACCTAGAGTTTGGCCATTAAGTAGCGAATTTTCATCACTGTAAAAATATAATACTTCATCTACATTATGGGGCAAATAGGCCAATCCACAAAAACCTGTTTACCAAATCACCATTTATAATAGTGGTTACAGGAAAATAGATTTTGAGTCCCCAAAGGCTATCTTTCAAATTCACTTTAGAACTTAAAATGTTTACAAGTTTGGAACATCCTAATAATTTATTTGCTACTTTTGCATGAATTTTCTTTTAGTCTGCTTACTAATCAATGCCAAAGAGCCAGCACAAGACAGACTGAAGTAGTTTATTCACTCAGAATGAAACACACTCTACCAGCAAGTGGAATGGACATGTGTGACTAACAATTGGGCTAGTCATATTATATATTACTTGACACAAAAAGGAAAAAAAGGCTGCTCACAATAACGTAGTTGATTATCCAAAGAAAGCTGCTATCCTTATAAAGGAAAATGTACTGGTTGCATAGGAAACAGAAAAAAAAAAAAAAAAAAAAAAAAAGTGTCCTTGTTAGTATAGCTAGTTGCATTCAATCAAAGGGAACTATGTATCATTTTTGAGACAAGATAAAGGAGAGAAGTGTGTCCTTGAGCTATGGAAACCCTCTTCTGTAGCAATCAGGAAGGAAAGAAGCCACTAAAGAAAACTAGCTGTTGTGAGTAGTCCTGCTGTTCTTATGCAGGGGGTCATATGTGGAAAAGAAAATACAGAACAAAAATGGAATTATGCCAATTCTGAACAGATCACTCTTAGCTCTTAAAAATCCACTTTTAACAGAAGAAATCAATCTCTAACAACAGACGAAAGAAAAGAAGAAGAAATCAATCTCTAACAACAGACAAAACAGAACTATAATATAAATCAGTAGTCTTAAAAACATTCACAATTATAGTTTGTTTCATTCTCTTAAGTCCAAAAGTTGCTAACATGCTACTGAATGCCTAAAATTTGCACTGCTTTTCCAACTATTTCCAACAATTTCTCAAATACAAGGTGAATATCCCCACTATTTGTAATAAAACTATCTCTAGAGAGCACCAATCGCATATAAGCTTTAGAGACATATGCCTTTAGAGTATATGTATTTAAAGAGCTCTTCCTTAAAATTAACATTGTTATATCTCCAAGGAAAAGTCAAGAAGATTTTTAACTATAACTTGGGCAACAGAGGCTAGATTTCTGATCCTTCACATTAAAAAAAAAAAAAAAAAAAAAAAAAAAAAACAGAATTCAGTACTCATTGAACTTCTAAGTCCAGAGTCTTCCTAATTAATGAGGTAGAAAAGACACCAGAAGTAGTGATAAATAGTTTTGAGATAGTATCAAAATGAAAAAGGAATATTAGAGAAGGAGAAAGAGAGAGAGGAGAGAGGAGAGAGGAGAGAGGAAGAGAGAAAGTGAGAGTGCAGGAATGCATTAGTTCACTACAATGGACAGCCATGAAAAGATTAGGTCAATTTAACAAGGGGGAAAGACCTTTCCCTAAGGGAACTTACAATTAACCAGGAGGAAGGAAATCATTGTGGGAAAACTGCTATGAGGTAGTACCTTACATTAGTCTAGGACAGGGGTTCTCAAACTACGGCCCATGGGCCAGATGCCAACCACTGAGGACCTTTATGCAGCCTGCCAGGTTATGGCAAATGGGCTGAGGGGCCCGGAGACAGAGTGTGAGGTTTTGTTTTTACTATAGTCCAGCCCTCCCACAGTCTAAGGGACAGTGAGCTGGCCCCCTATTTAAAAAGTTTGAGTACCACAGCAGGATAAGGGGAGGAACCAGGAAGGAATTTGGTAGCTCAGAAGGAGTAGTCAAGGAGGAGCCAGGTGGAAACTATCAGGATACCCAGGTCATTGATATGCTAAACAAGACAATAGAGGCCCAATTAAGGAGCCTTCTATATCCTACACAAACAAGATTGTCAGGAAACTAAGTTCCCTGGAAGACTGTTTCAGCATTTTCTGGCAAGGAGAGAGAATAAACTGGTTTCAATATTCACATCTTAACCACTACAACCTATATAACTTGGGAAAGTAAGTATATGTTCCCATCCTTCAGCTAAACAATTTCATTTTTTCAAAATTTACTTTTTGTTGGAGAATTTGTTATTAGAATATTTCAAATTGGGAACTTAGATTATAGAAAAAGATGTTTCTCTCTATCCAAGTTTCCTTGAATGTATATATGTGGGGGGTGGGGCTAAGTGGAGAAGTAAGTCTTTATAAGATTCATATATTTCCCCTCTTAAAATAGTTCTAATTCTTATGCTTCCTACTTTTATCCAATATCTAGGAAACTTTCTTTAAGGAAGAAGAGAGGAAAATGAAAGTCTACTTATTTAAAAGGTAACTTAGGTAGGAAGTGTAAGCTGGAGGTAATTAAAGGCAAAAAATAGTAGACATTAGAATTATGTAAACTGCCTTAGGTCTCAGGCTTTGAAAATTCCAAATAGAAAACCAGTTGTCAGAAGAGAACAAAACCTATAAAAACAGCACTAGCTAACTAAAGTAAATTATATAAAAAAAAAAAAAAAAAAGACAAAAGGGAGGAAACAGTAAGACTATAATATGAACGTGTGGAAAAGGTGAAGAATTTACAGATTAAGCACCTATTGATCAGAGACTGTTAGCTAAATTAGTTGAAGTCTTAAGACCTCAGTTTAGGCTTCTCCAGAGTCAAGATTATAGATAAGGCCTGGAATGCATTCCATTGTCCAAAGAAGGATATGTGGGATGAAACTATAAATCACCTTATCCACTGCATTCCACTAACCAAAAAGGGAAATGGAGACTTATGTAACCAATCACAACATATAAAGGGTGGGATTTTTGGAGTTCTTTGTTTGAAATGTATAAAAACAGTGACCATTCTCAAGGGAGTGGGCCTCCTGCTGTGAACTTCGACTCAGAACGGTATGGTCTGCTTCTCGAGATTCTAACAAATATTCTGCTTTTTATGAGTCATTTCGGAGTAGCAAATTTGGGTAGGTGTCTTTGTCCCCAAACAAGAAGAGGCCTATAAGAAAACTATTTAGTGCTAATAATGCTCATAATAAGCTGAGGTTGGCAAGGAAAGGTAAGGGCAAAAAAAGGAAGGTTTTCAAAAGGAATTAAAAAAAAAAATTGGCATCAGGGAAAATTGGAAATAGCTGCGTGGTTCAGTGGATAGAGGAGGCAAGGAGGCCTCATACACTATTAGTAGTATAATCCTAGGCAAGTTACTTAACTTTTGTTTGCCTTAATCCACTGGATTAAACTGTTCCTATCTCCATCAAGAAAACCCCATGTACAGAATGTTCTCAAAGAATCCAAAGAGATGAAGGACAGAACAACAATAAAGAAAGGGAAGGAATATTTCAGAGAGTCAAGTGGTGACAACAGAGAAAGATCAGAGCTGCTCAATTCTTTTTTTTTTTTTTTTTCTTTGCTTTTGTTTTCACAGCAGAGGAAAATAGCCTTTGGATTAGAAAGAATAGAACAAAAATGGCCCATAAGGAGTTGATACTCCTTTGGAGTGAGAGATTTGCTAGAAAACATATCTCTTCTGGGTGAGACTGTCACAAGTTGAAGAATTACACTTAGTTATGTGTGGTATGGCAAATCCAATTTACAAATACTCAGAGATATGAAGAATATTCTTAGAATCTTGCAAAAAGCGAACTTCTCCAGACTGGACTCCAAACCAGTCTAGAGAGATTAATTTCCACAGAGATTGAAATGAGTTATATAGTTGTGACCACAAGAATAATGCTTGGAAGTAACATGAACTTGTTAAAGTTTGACCTGAATTTTATGATGGTCAGTTTTGCAACTGCTTACAACTGTTCATCCTATTTCATTTCCCCAGATAAACTAAATCTCAATCTACCTTAATGATTTTATAAGAAACCTTGTAATCCCCTCACAAAGAGATTTGTTTAGAGGTAAGTAATCCATTAAACTAGGATAACCAAAGAGACTTGGTTTACCTCAGGTTTCCTCAACAAATAGAGATTACCCAGTTTACAGAACCTTAGAATGTCTCCAGTTCACTAATTAGTTAACTTCTAAGAAGTTAAATAAAGGTCCAGGAGATCAGATATTTCTACTAGAGGAGCAGGTCTTTTGTTCTCCTTCCCAGAGCCTTAATGATTAACAGACCCTTGAATTGGGTCTGGAATTATCAAGTGAGAGGTTTAGGTTTTGGGGTTCTCTTCAAATTATCAAATGACTATTCCTGGAAAATCCTCAGTTTCCCATTACACTCAGTTACTAAAAGAAATGACTTCTGGGATATCAAGAAAAAAATTAAAAAATAAAACAGGAAGGAAAGTGGCACACCATTAGCAAAGTAAATAAAATTATAAATTAGCAGTCATCAAAATAATTCATAGAACAGGCTAAATAGGCAAAAACCAGAGGCAAAATAAAAGTCTTTGTACTTCATACAATGCCAAATAATCTGAATAGAAAAGATTGCATTTTTAAAAAGTCAGAGTACCAAAGAAGTAGGTATCTCATATAATAATGGCAAGAAGGAAAATCAAACAGAAAGCAATTTTTATTATACAAAAGTTAAAAACTCTGCATCAAGAAAACCAATGAAGACAGAAGAGAAGACAAAAGTCAAACAGGAAATCTTTTTTATCAAATATCAGTTATATCCATAGAATTGACACAAACATCTAAGACCAAGAACCAATTCTTAGTAGAGGAGATAAAGGGTCAAAGGATTAAAGTTTTCAAGAAAAAAACAACAAAGTATAAATGATCATATGTAAACATGCTCCAAATCATTAATAAAAATCATGAAGTTTTATCTCATCAGCTACAAGCTAGCAAAAATGACAAAAAACAAGACCAGTCAATAACTGAATGCCTATGGAAATAAAGGTACACCAATGGCACTGCTGAAATTGTAAATTGGCCTAATTGTTCCATATATCAAATGTGAAATATGCAAGTAAAAATAAACCATTCATACTTTTTGACTAAGCATTGTCCCTTTGTTTCCTCAGTTTTCTTCTTTCTACTAGTCTTTATATTTATATAAAGGCATAATTATATAAATATATGTATTCAAAATACTGAAATGGATTTTAGTCCATCAATTTAAGAATACTCTTCAGTAATGTAGTTAACCTCCCATCCATGCCTACCCTTTTCTTGTGAACTCTTGTCCATGATCCTCCATAAATTACAAAAGGGTTCAACCTGATGTTAACAAGTCAATGAGGATTTGTTATTGCTGGCTGTCTTTTCTGATTTTTTAATAAAACCTTGAAGGTACCATCTGTCATCTCTTACTCTTACCATGTGAGCAGACCATCTTCTTTTCCTATCACACAATTTCCTGAATGATATCCTTTACCTAACTGTTTATATGTCTGCAGCCTGCTTACATCCACCATGCACTTCTCCATTGACCTTTGTGCTATGCTTGGTTTTAGTTCTTTTGAGGCAGCAGTGTTCTATGTCTCAATGCCAAATAGCACACTGGATTGGAAGACTGGGCCTTTTCTTTTATGGGAGACCAATCACTACACCAAGCTTTGAATAATTACTGTTTTCTTCTAGAAACTCCTGCAATGTTTGGGGTGTGAAGCAAGCAGTCCTGGACAATTGGCTGTATACATATAGCAGAGTTTAAGAACTCATATTTTATTTATGAATTTATAGCCAACCTGGTGTTGCCTTTTACAACTATTTCTCTCTATCTGACAATTTTAAATTAGGTGGTTACTGACTGAGGAGCATTCAACAGTGTCAATGAAATATCTATTGTCCATTTTCCATTTTATTTTTCCAAATACTTGCTTAAGTAATTCATGGATAAGTTATGTCAACTGTATGTTCTGTCTTTTTTCCCCCCTTGAGTGTGATGGGAAACTGAGGACATCTCAAATCTGCTAATCATTAAGACTCTGGGAAGGAGAAGAAAAGGTTTTGCTCTTCTAGTAGAAATATTTGACCTCCTGAACTTTACATAAGCTAACAAATTAATGAACTGAAGACATTCTAAGGGATCTGTAAACTGGGTAATCTCTAAAGCAAGTCTCCTTGGTAATCCTAGTTTAATTGATTACTTACCTTTAAACAAATCTCCTTTTTGTGAGGGGACTATATGGTTTCTTATAAAATCATTAACTAAGGATTCAATTTACCGGGAATTTGGGAGATAGGGTGCTCATACTGGATAAAGTAAAACAACTGTAAAACTTGTGAAACTATTATAAAATTCAGGTCAAAATTTAACAAGTCCATGTTATTTCCAGACATTAATTGAGATAATGAGAATTGACTGGATAAGGGGAAGGGAGGGGGCTGTCATGATTTTTTATGGCTTGTAATAATATAATCTCCCCCGACTTTTGAAAGGGTGACCTCTTTTTACTGGAGACCCCCGTTTATTGGATGTCTGGTCCTCATGAGGTGCCTGAATAAAACTTCTATTCTTCACTTTGAGAGATCTCTGAGAAGTCATTTTTAAGTTAGATTTAAGTGATCCCACATACCCCTCATTATTATTCCTTCTTTATTCTTCTCTCTTCCCCCTTCTTTTTTTAAAACAAATTTTGATGTCAGATCTGATGAGTTCATGGTCTGATTTTATACAGACAGCTGGCTTAAGGATAATTTCCAAAGTAAAAACATTTTTCCCCTATCTGTTATTTTAATAAAATGAAAAGATCGCTAAAAGGAAGCTGAACTCTACAAATGACTGAATTAATGATAATAAAAGTTGATAACTGAACTCAAGATAATCAAAAAAGAAAGAGGGAAAAAAAGGAGGCTCTACGGCAGAGTAGTACTGGGGCACATTAAACATATGAAATAATACACAGATGATGATCCAGCAGACAAAATCGGGAAGGATCAGCCAGAAAGTTAGGGGGGAAAAACATACAAGAATAGGGTAATGAAAATCCAGGGAAAATAGAATATCCAGAAAGAGGCAACAATCATTTGTGTCAAACACATCAGTGAGGTCAAGCAGGATGAGGACCAGATCAACCTCCTGGAGCCTCGAAACCAAACTAAGAAATTTATGACTGATCAGTTTTTTCCTGTGTTCTTTAAAGCTAAATGATTTATTAGGACCCTTTAGATGGCTCAGGTATTTCCTTGGTTATTCATTCCATATCCTTTCCTTCATTCTTGAAGGAGAAATGAAGAAACATTTTTTGAAGAAAGAAATGTTTCTTGAAGAAACATTTATCATGTTTCTGCTAACAAAAATTGGAAATGGCACTGATGATATCAAGGTCAAATTCAAACCAAAAATAGGTGGGGGGTGGGGGGAGGGAGAGGAGAAGAGGAAGAGAGAAAATGAACAAGAATGTTGTATTACATGAAGAGGTTATATTAAAAAATCAGAAATTATACAATATGTCTCAAAGAAATGTAAAACCTATTTCCCTTTAAGTACCTTGGGTTAGATTTTTACAAGAAAATTTGTTAATGGATCAACTGAGAATACTTGGCTGTCAATCACCAACATTTGCTAAAGGTCATTGTTTGTAGAAATGGTAAGAGCTGGTTGAGAATATAAATGAAGTCAAAGACAAACATTTTTTTGCCATTATGGATCTTAATATTTAATTAGGGAAACAAAAAAAAGTTAAAAGAATACGTTTAAGGAAATTCCTTGTTAAGGAAACAAGATATTGGAATATCAGAATATGGCATTTGAGGTTTTTTGAGCATAGCACAAGTCATCAACATTTAAATCTGGACCTGCTCCAAGGTTCAGTTCCATGAGACCTTTCTCTAATTCTTTTAGAATTAGAGGAATTCTAGTTGGAAGTGACCTCTTCCTTTAAAATTCTTACAGTCCCTTATTTTCTCATCAACTTTATCATCTTTTGTTTCTCTAGTGCATAAAGTTCAGTATTCTGAATAAAGGAAGTATTAGTTATTTTTTAATTAAAATGTTTCCTTTTTGGGAGTACAACTAAGATCAATGAAAATATGAGGTTTGCATTAATGCTTACTTTGTTGAAACAGTATTATTTTTTAATTTGGGGTCAACATTCACTGAATGCAATTAAGTCATACATCAGGCCAAAGACTTTAGACATTTAAAACTATTAATTTATTTACAACTTGTAGAACATCAACTAAATTTTTCTGCACATGTCATTTATTATTCCATTCTCCTAGCAAGACTCTGATTAAAAGAAAAACAAACCCAAAACTCCTACTACCTTATAGACAAGTCTGCTTCCCTCTTGCTGTACAAGTAACCAATCCATAGCTAAGACAACCAAGATGTTGAAACCAATTACAATGAATCTGCCAAATAATAACAAATGAGCAATTTTACTTAATGCCAGAAGTCTTCTCAAGAACTCCATCAAAATATTAGGAATGATTAAATTCAGATCATGGATGTTTCATGTTGTCTGATCTTAAATTACTTTTATAATTGCATTTCAAATAATATTGCATATTAAGGAATATCTACTTTCTACAATAAAGCACTGTTCCTTGACCTTTACTCTTTCTTGCCCTAGTAACTTTGTCATTCAAAACATTCACGTGAATTTTTTAACATTACTTTTGAAAGAAATAAACTGCAAATATATACCATATAAGTCATTCTCCTTATTATGTTCTGATGATGGAACCTTCTGAAACCTTAGTATGAAAAAAACCCCCTTCTATCTTGTATGACAGCTACATTGAAATAAAATCTAGTGATTCTCCAATGTTATAATTTTTAAAAATCAGTTTTTACCATTATTTAGTTTTTCAATATTATTTAGTATGCATTTTAGTTGAGGGCAAAGTTAAAGGAAATGCATCTGGGTGGCTCAATGAATAGAAAACACTGAGTCTGGAGTCAAGAAGACCTGAGTTAAAATCTGGCCTGAGACATTTTTTAACTGGGTGACTCTATGCAAATCACTTAACTTTATTCACTTTAATGTGATGGAGAAGAAAATAGCAAATCATTTCAATATCTTGACCAAAAAACCCTCATGGACAGCACTGATATGCTTTGTATGGTTCATGGGGTCATGGGGTCACAAAGAGTCAGACATAATTGAATGACTAAACAACAAACTATAATGTAAAAAAATATCATTTTTTGATTTAGCAATGCACCCAAATTTGTCTAAAAACACACATACATGCATTTCTGGACACACACACATACATGAGTAAAATAATCTCTTTGGGCTATAATTTCCTCATCTGTAAAATGAGGGGATTTGATTTGACAACCCTTAAGGTCCAAATCCATGATTCTATAATCAAATTTTGATAAATTACAGTATTTTAAGAATAGCCAAGGTCAGTGAGGTGGTTACAGTGAATAGAGTCCTGGCATTGGAGTCAGAAGGACTTGTGTTCAAATCTGCCTCAGACACTTACTAGCTTTATCACTTAACTCCAATTGACTAAAAAAATTAAGCTCAAATTGATTTAATTCTTATTTAATTTTCCAGCTGGTAGAGAAGAAAAGAAAGTCTCTAGGACAAAGATAAACTCCACCTTAGCATGATATAGGAAAAAACTAATTTTTCCTCTGTTGATTTTTTTATATCTTTGAGTAAACCATTTCACAGAACTGGGGAATCTCAAAGCTAGAGGGACTTCAACGGCCATTGAATATAATCCAAACATGACCAAGAATCTTTTCTATTAAAATCCCCAATAAATGATTATTCAGTCTTCAATCAATTAACACTGAGTTTATTAAGACTTCAAGTGAAGGGGACTCAGTACTGAGTTTAATGGGAAACTGAGGATTTCTTAAGAATAGTCATTTGAAGAGAACCCTAAAACTTAAACCTCTCACTTGATAATTCTAGACCCAATTCAAGGATCTGTTAATTATTAAGGCTCTGGGAAGGAGAACAAAAGACCTGCTCCTTTAGTAGAAATATCTGATCTCCTGGACCTTTATTTAACTTCTTAGAAAAAGTTAACTAATTAGTGAACTGGAGACATTCTAAGGATCTGTAAACTGGGTAATCTCTATTTGTTGAGGAAGCCTGAAGTAAACCAAGTCTCTTTGGTTATCCTAGTTTAATGGATTACTTACCTCTAAACAAATCTCTTTGTGAGGGGATTATATGGTTTCTTATAAAATCATTAACTAAGGTAGACTAAGATTTAATTTATCTTGGGAAATGAAATAGGGTGAACAGTTGTAAGCAGTTGCAAAACTGACCATCATAAAATTCAGGTCAAACTTTAACAAGTTCATGTTACTTCCAAGCATTATTCTTGTGGTCACAACTATATAACTCATTTCAATCTCTGTGGAAATTAATCTCTCTAGACTGGTGTGGAGTCCAGTCTGGAGAAGTTCACTTTTTGCAAGATTCTAAGAATAAATATTTCTATTCTTTATTTGAGATATCTCTGAGTATTTGTAAATTGGATTTGCTGTACCACATAGTACCTTTAAAGCCAGCCCATATCATTTTTGAATGATTCTGTTTTTCCTGAAATCCTTTTACTTTTTCTTGAACTTTGGGTCCCTCATTTGTAAAACAAACATAATACTGAACCATCTGAAGGGTTTATTTCTAGAGATCTCACCAATAACAAAATTTTATAGTTTCTGGAAAAATCCAGTTCAACATCTATGAATCTATGTTTCATGTCAAGACAGTATGGGGCAAGGGTAAGCAAAGCTGCCTAGCTGCTATAATAAGTGCATTAAGCTTATTCCATTCTGGTCAAGCAGCTTTCTGTAGGCAAATAACATTCTCTTAAGTCATCATTACCTTGTCCAAGAAAGTATTTCCATCCTTTAAAGCCCAGCCAGGAAGATTAGACAGCCTGGGACTGAAAAACAAAAACAAAAGATTAAACTGATTTCAGTACAGCATAAACACAGTGATTTCTTTCTAACTGCATTTTCTCAATAAAGTTTAAAACACTCTGTAATTACTGTTAACTATCTAAAATGGTGAAAAGAAACTTTTCAGTGACAATTACAAGAATTTTGCAGTAATGGGAAGTAAAAGATCAAACAACAGCCACAGAGTTTTGAACTAGATTAGGGAATGAATAGAATGCTATTGAAAATAACAAAGTAAAGAGATGAAACTAAGCAACAGTCTAGCAGACAGAGTAAAAAGTCCTGCATTTTATTCCAATCTACATTTCCAATTTACAACTCTCTATTGGATTAATTCTCTTATTCTTAATGGCCTAAATTTACCTATCTTATAAAATGAGTTGTTTTTGAAGTGATATGGTAGAATAACTATTGACTTGGAATCAGGAAATTTGTGTCTAAACCTAATTCTGACATGCAGGAGATTTAAGTCTCCTCATATCTAGGACACGACAGTTTCTCATATGTAAAAAGGGATAGTAATTTCAGTACTAAAAGCCAGCATGTGGACAGAAAGCTGGCCTTACAGACAGGACAACCTAGGATCAAGTCATAACTTCAAATGCTGAATATGCCCCAAGCAACTCTTCTAGGGTAAAAGATGAATAATACCAATCTGTATCACTGGAGGGCTTTGGTTTTTATAAAGAAAAAGCTTTGGAAACAGAAAAGTGTCATACAGTTTGATAAAATAAAGTCTAACTAGTTAATTTTTGGAAAAAGCTTTGATTTCTCTATATAGGTTACATTAAAAATGACTTTACCCATTCTGGAAACCATTGTGTTTTAGCATCAAAGGAATTAAGAGTGTCTGTGAAATAAATGTTTAGAAGTATAAGACAGAAGATATAATAATTAATGCTCAGAAGAGACAGAGGAGAAGAGGTTTCAAAAAAGAAAGACAATGTCTCGATGAGAAGTAAACTTAAAAGTTTAAGGACACAGGTAAAGAAAGAACATATCAGGCATAAGAAATTGATAATAAACAGGACTTCAGCTGCGAAAAAAATTAAGGCTTCAGATTTAAAAATATAAAGTGGAGTTACAGATGTAGGACAAAAAGGACTCTATAGCCAGAAACCAAATAGTAGTATAATTCTCTCTGACATTTTTTTTGTGGGTTGTGACATTCTAAGTGGTGATTGATTGATATGAAATAGTCTGAACAGTCACATAAATAATGTGAGCAAGAGTATTGCTCTTCTAGATAGATAAAGGTTAAGAGCTTCCTGCTTTTTCATTCTATGTGCTTATTTTGGGTTTGAGAAAAATAGGGTGAGAATTCTAGTGAGAATGTAACTATTTGAGGAAAATGGTTTGGAAGAAATGAATGGAGTTGGTGTAAATGGTGTCTGATGGATAATTCTTTTTTTTTTTTTTTTTAATTTTATTTAGATTTTTTTTCCCCACAGTATATATGCATGAGTAATTTTTAAAAAAATAATATTATCCCTTGTATTCATTTTTCCAAATTATCCCTCCCCTTCACTCCCTCCCCCTGATGACAGGCAATCCCATACATTTTACATATGTTACAATATAACCCAGATACAATATATGTGTGTAAATACCATTTTCTTGTTGCACATTAAGTATTAGCTTCCAAAGGTATAAATAACCTGCGTAGATAGACAGTAGTGCTAACAATTTACATTCACTTCCCAGTATTCCTTCTCTGGGTGAAGTTATTTCTGTCCATCATTGATCAACTGGAAGTGAGTTGGATCTTCTTTATGTTGAAGATATCCACTTGATGGATAATTCTTTATCCAAATGTGGAAATTTTCTGTTCCCTTTAATATTTTAATGGTTCTTTGATATCATGGATATGTATAGACCCACTAGTGATTAAAATCACAATCTATTCTTGAGTTTCATGGCTGAAAAGGACCTTACAATATATCTAGTTCATTCTTCATTTATTTTATATATAAATATAAGTTGAGGGAAATTGTGAGAGATTAGTGACTTGCTAAAGTTACAAAGACATTACAGATGGCAGATGCAGGATTTGTACTCAAGTTTCTCTGTCTCAAGAGCTGGTGCTCTTTCTACTGCTTCTCCTCCTGTGAGATTTTTGTCTCTATCTCTTCAAAGAGTCCTATGGAGGAGGGGAGAGAGGGGAAAGTTCACTTTTGAGTTTGCCTCATGTTGCAGATATGCCAATGGAATATGTCAGCTCTCCAAGCTTCAACACACAGAGAATAAAATCTGATAGCTGCTTTGTTACTATTTTGCTTCATATTTTATCTACATGTCTTAAAAACATTCTTTTTGGGGAAATGGAACTCTAAAACATTTGATAGTCAATCAAGACTGTGATAAACTAGTGAAGGCAAAGTCGAGTTCACATGCATTTTATTTTATTCAAGCTTTTTATTTTTAAAACATATGCACGGATTTTTCAACATCAATCCTTGAACAGACTTGTGTTTCAGATTTTCTTCTCCTTCCCCTCCCCCCTTCTCTAGATGGCAAGCAATCTAATATGTGTTATACATGTTAAAAATATGTTAAATCCAATATGTGTAAACATATTTATACACTTCTCTTGTTGCATAAGAAAAATCAGATCAAAAAGGAAGGAAAATGAGTAAGAAAACAAAATGCAAGCAAACAATATCAAAAAGAGGATCACATGTATTTTAACTCTGTAGTCCACATATGTATTTAAATAAGGAAGATGGGATCAATTCTTTAAAACACTGATGTGATCACAGATCCACTGAGATACAGAAAAAAAGGTTTATATGATTAACTTCAGTGAATAAGCAAAGCTATCTTGAAGGGGCATAGTATATCTATTATTTCTGATATGCAGCATTTTCATCTGAAAGTGTTTATTCACATGAATAATTCATTATTTAAGTGTCTTTTAATAGTTTTGTTAGATGTGACAATCCTAATCCTTTCTAAAGTGGTCATACTGCCAAAATGGTAGTCAAATAGAAATTGTAATGGCTATTTTAATGTTTGGAGAGCAAAGCATGAAACTAGCTCTACTCTGTTAGTTATTAAACATTTGTAAAGATGTATACATTTGGTCTGGCTTAAGAAAACCTAATACCTGAGAATCAAGTAATATGTCTTTCACTTGAATAATATCAAAAAGGAAATGAGATAATCTACCTGAGTGTATTTTCAGTAAGTGATATTTACATCATTAAGCATTCAAACTTTTCATTTAATGATTTTGAGTGGAAATCTTCTTGATATTTATTAGAAAATAACTTTCCTTTTATATTAAAATTCTAAAAGATCTGCTTCTGGGATTTTATTTGTGGAAAGAACTTTCAGTGTAGATATTCTTATGACAGATGAGGATGACTACAACTTGCAGAACATTCAGTCTTGGAACAAAGTTGCCTGGGGGCATAACAGACTTGCCTACAGTTATAGTCACAAAGTCAGTATATATATATATATGTATATCTATCTATCTATCTATCTATCTATCTATCTATCTATCTATATATCAGAAGAAGGGTTTAAAACCTGATATCCTGTGTCTAAGCCACTCCTTTAACCACTATGCTAAGATGTTTTTCAACTAGGCTTGCTATCTCTATGCTTTCTTGGTGATTGTAAGGGTCATCATTATTAATACCAATTACTGGACAGCTCTGCAATAGCACAGAGCATTCGGGAGCTGTGGAGGTATGCTGAGCTGTTGCTATTGTGTTTCCTTTAATAATCTTCCCCATTTCTCACTATCTGCTGCTTTTAATGGGAGAAGAGGTGTGTGTATGAAAAATCAAATAACCATCTTTCTTGGGATTGTCTATAAAACAAGAGCAACAAGGCTCTAAGTAAGGCTTCTGTGCATGAACAATATGGCATTTATTTGTTACAGTTTAAGGTTTGCAAAGTACTTTTTAATATGATCTCTAATTTGGTCTTCACAGCTGTGTTAGGTAGGTACTATTAGTAATCTTCATTTTACAAATCAAGAAACTGAGGCACAGAGAGGTCAAATGATTTATCCAGGGTCACAAAGCCAATAAGTGAGGTAGTATTTGGACTCAGTCCTTCTTGAGACCAAGTCTTAGTTCCCTATCCATTGTGCTACCTAGCTTTCTAAATAGAAATCTGTCAAGAAGGATTCCTGGAAGGGAATCCTACTGAGACATTAGCTCAACTATTGCCTATCTTCCTTATTGCTGTTTCAGGAACCCCAAAATATAGAAAGTTGAACTATCTTAGGGTAGAGGGCTAGCAGCATCCTGGTTTAAGATAAATTAATTTAACATCTAGTACCTTTAATCCTTCTGTCCTTAACTCCTTCAATTTATTCTATATTCCACAACTCCTTGTTTCTACTCTGCAAAATACTCCTCCCTCAAAAGATGAAAATATGATGCTTTAATCTACATTCAGGCTCCATAGTTCTCTCCCTGGATGTAATTTCCATTCCAAGTCTATCTAGCTGACTTCCTGGTTCTGCTCACTTGACTCAACATCAGTTCATGTAGATCTTTCAGGCTTTTCTGAAATCAGTCTACTCATTATTTCTTATACAACAATAATATTGAATTATACTCATATACCTTAACTTGAATCAACCATCACCCAAATGACGGGTATCCATTCAGTTCTTGCCACTACAAAAAGAGCTGCTACAAACAAGTGGGTCCTTCTCCCTTTTTTATGATTTCTTTGGGATACAGACCCAGTAGTGAGACTGCTAGATTAAAGCTGGATTTATAGGCCTTTAGGCATAGTTCCAAATTGCCTCCGGAATGGTTGGATCATTTCATAATTTCATCAACAATGTAAATTATTGTTACAATTTTCTCACATCCAATATTTATATTATCTTTTTCTGTTTTCTTAGCCATCTGAGAGTTGTTTTAATTTATATTTCCCTAATTAATAGTACTTTAGAACAATTTTCATATGACTAGAAGTGGCTTTAATTTTTTTTCATGTGAAAATTTTCTGTTTATATCCTCTGACTATCAATTGAGGAATGACTTGTATTCTTATACATGCAAAGATAGCTTTCAACATTCATCTTTGCAAAACCTTGTGTTCCAAATTTTTCTCCCTCCTTCCTTCCTCTCTGTCTAGGTAATACAATATAAGTTAAATATGTGGAATCTTTCTAAACATACTTTTATTTATCATGCTTGTGCTTTCTAATCTTGGTGGGGCAGCTGTAATTGTTAGGAAATTTTTCCTCACAATTTTTATGAAAAATTATAAAAGGATAACTAATGTTGAGCTCAAGAATTCACTTTTAGGCTCAATTAACTTCCTCATCAGGGACTAAAATTTCCTCTGTGATTCTTCTATAATTCTAATTCTGTGTTCTTGTGGTTTCTTTTCAATGTTCCTAGGTATGCTCTCTGGAGATTAATAACAAGTTTAATAATTCTTCTACACCACAAGTCTTTAGAATACTAGAAAGACAGTTATGATGCCCCACCCAAATCTTTGTCATTCTGCACCAAATATACCTCTGTTTTTTAAGTAATCTGATTTCTCAAAGCCATTTCTAAGATGCAGGAGAACAAAACACAGTGTTCCAGATGTAGTTTGGATAGAACCAAATACAGAAGAATAATAATTTAGTTTTCCATTCTATATTATGTCTATTAAATATAAGGCTGAGAGAAATGTAGTGGCACAAAATATAACTGGTGAAAGTTTCTATGTTTTCTTCTCATTCCTTTACCAATGCTTTCACTATGTATGTAGATTATTCTCATAAGGACTTTATAGAGACTGAAAAAGTAGTCTTAAGACTACTATAAGAGTGGGAGATCTCAACCTTGCACTCTCAGAACTAGATAAATCAAACCACAAAATGAATTAGAAAGAAGTTAAAGAGGTAAATAGAATACTAGAAAAGTAAGGTATGATAGATTTTTGGACAAAACTAAATGGAGACAGAAAGGAGTATACTTTCTTTTTGGCAGTTCATGGAACCTATACAAAATTTGACTACATATTAGGAGATAAAGACCTCAAATTCAAGTGCAGAAAGGCAGAAATAGTAAATGCATCCTTCTCAGATCACGATACAATAAAAATTATATTTGATAAAAAGCCAGGGAAAAAATAATTGGAAACTAAATAATCTCATCCTAAAGAATGATTGGGTGAAACAGCAAATCATAAACATAATAATTTCACCCAAGAAAATGACAATAATGAGACAATCATACCAAAATGTGTGGGATGCAGCCAAGGTAGTAATAAGGGGAAATTTTATATCTCTAGAGACCTACTTGCATAAAATAGAGAAAGAGAAAATCAATGAATTAGGCTTGCAACTAAAAAAGCTAGAAAAAGAACAAATTAAAAACCCCCAGTCAAACACTAAACTTGAAATTCTAAAAATAAAAGGAGAGATTAATATAATTGAAAGTAAAAAAACTATTGAATTAATAAATAAAACTAAGAGTTGGTTTTATGAAAAACAAAAACAAAAACAACAACAAAATAGATAAACCCTTGGTAAATTTGATTAGAAAAAGGAAAGAAAAAAATCAAATTGTCCCGTACCCCCCCCCATTCCCCCTCCCCCTCGCTGGGGTTAAGTGACTTGCCCAGGGTCACACAGGTAGGAAGTGTTAAGTGTCAGAATTTGAACTCGGATCCTCCTGTATTCAAAGCTGGTGCTATATCCACTGAGCCAAAATCAAAATGTTAATCTTAAAAATGAAAAGGGAGAACTTGCCACTAATGAAGAGGAAATCAGAGCAATAATTGGGAGTTACTTTGCCCAACTTTATGCCAATAAATTCGATAACTTCAATGAAATGGAAGAATATCTTCAAAAATAACTTGCCCAGATTAACAGAAGAAGAAGTAAATTGGTTAAACAGTCCCATTTTAGAAAAAGAAATAGAACAAGCTATTAATCAACTCTCTAGGATTTTTACATGTGAATTCTATCAAATATTTAAAAACAATTAACTCCAATGCTATATAAACTATTTGAAAAAATAGGAATTGAAGGAGTCCTAGGCCAAGAAAATATAATAAAGATGACAATACTCCCTAAACTAATCTATTTATTTAGTGCTATACCAATCAGACTCCCAAGAAACTATTTTAATGACCTAGAAAAAAATAAGAACAAAATTCAACTGGAACCACAAAAGGTCAAGAATTTCAAGAGAACTAATGAAAAAAAAAAAAAAAAATCAAATGATGGTGGCTTAGCTGTACCTGATCTAAAACTATATTATAAAGCAGCAGTCACCAAAACCATTTGTATTGACTAAGAAATAGACTAATTGATCAGTGAAATAGGTTAGGTTCACAGGACAAAATAGTCAACAACTATAGCAATCTGGTGTTTGACAAACCCAAAAATCCCAACTTTTGAAATAAAAATTCACTATCTGACAAAAACTACTGGGAAAACTGGAAATTAGTACGGCAGAAACTAGGCATGGACCCACACTTAACACCGTACACTAAGATAAGATCAAAATGGGTTCATGATTTAGGCATAAAGAACGAGATTATAAATAAATTAGAAGAACATAGGATAATTTACCTTTCAGACTTGTGGAGGAGGAAGAAATTTATGACCAAAGAACTAGAGGTCATTATTGATCACAAAACAGAAAATTTTGATTATATCAAATTAAAAAGCTTTGTACAAACAAAACTAATGCAGACAAGATTAGAAGGGAAGCAATAAAATGGGAAAACATTTTTAGAACTAAAGGTTCTGATAAAGGCCTCAATTCCAAAATACATAGAGAATTGAGTCTAATTTATTCTCCAACTGATTATTCTCCAATTGATCAAAGGATATGAAAAGACAATTTTCAGATGATGAAATTGAAACTATTTCTACTCATATGAAAGGGTGTTCCAAATCATTATTGATCAGAGAAATGCAAATTAAGACAACTCTGAAATACCACTACATACCTGTCAAATTGGCTGAGATGACAGGATAAGATAATGACGAATGTTGGATGGGATGCTGGAAAACTGAGACAGTAATGCATTGTTGGTAGAGTTGTGAAGGGATTTAACCGTTCTAGAGAGCAACAACTCAAAAAGTTGTCAAACTGTCCATACCCTTCGATCCAACTGTGTTACAACTGGGCTTATATCCCAAAGAGATATTAAAGAAGGGAAAGGGACCCACTTGTGAAAAAATATTTGTGGCAGCTCTTTTCATAGTGGCTAGAAGCTGGAAATTGAATGGATGCCCATCAATTGGAGAATGGTTGAGTAAATTGTGGTATATGAATGTTATGGAATATTATTATTCTGTAAGAAATGACCAGCAGGATGAATACAGAGAGGCTTGGAGAGACTTATATGAACTGATGCTAAATGAAATGAGAAGAACCAGGAGATCATTATACACTTCAACAACAATGTTATATGAACTTCAATTCTGATGGAAGTGGCTATCTTTGGCAATGAGAGGATCCAATTCAGTGATGAACAGAACCAGCTATAATCAGCAAAAGAATACTGGGAAAGGAGTGTAGACTGCTTACATTTTTGTTTTTCTTCCCAGGTTATTTTTACCTTTCCAAATCTGATTTTTCTTGTGCAACAAGAGAACTGTATAAAAATGTAAACATATAATGTATTTAAGATATACTTTAACATGTTTAATATGAATGAGACTGCCTGTCATCTAGGGGAGGAGGTGTAGGGAAGGAAGGGAAAAGTTGGAACAGAAGTGTTTGCAAGGGTCAATGTTGAAAAATTACCTATGCATATGTTCTGTCAATGAAAAGATAATAATAATAAAAAACAAACAAACAAAAGAAAAACTATTATGCAAACCTTGCAAAGATATTAAGGTCCTAAAAGTCAAACTCCATGAAGTCAAGTCCTTGAAAAGGGATTCTTATGTTTGAAAGTTATTTTGATAAAGAGAAGAAAATAAAATTGCTAAAACCTGTGGAGTTCCATAAAATCTATACTCTGGCTAAATTTTTTTAGCAAACCATTCTTCTGCATACTTTTCAGGATCTATCAGAACATACCTCTGAACCAATGGTAGGGGAAGAAAATTTAGTGTCGAAGTCATATCCAGGCCACAATCTAACATGATGGTAGTAGACTTGAATTTGAGCACATTGCATGGTAGAGTTGGGTGTCCTGATAAACAGTACTGGAAGAAAAAAATAAATGGGAATGAGTAATAAACCACAAGAAAATTCAAAACCATAAAGCAATCAGAAATTACTTGTTCTTATGCTAGTATCTTAAAACATAGCCCAACGGGTTACCTGTGCCTGCAAAAATCTTCCCCACTCTGTCAGTTCTCTATAACCCAGCAACTTAGAATACACAAATCCTAGTACATGAAATATATTTGTATCTGCTCTAAATGTTTCTTGGAGAAGTCATATCTTTTGTAGAGTAAAAACTTGTTTCTTATCAGTTATAGCCTTGAGATAAGATAGCTAAATTTTGTTTATCTCTCACCTCTCACGTGGCACTTATAGGTACCTAATATAGTTACTATAAAGTACTACACAATGATTCTTTGAGTGTTTTCAATTTGTGTTCTAAACCTAGCTTCTAGATTGTGACATCCATATTAGACTTAATTTCTCCTAAAGAAGAGATTAACCCTACCTTCTGGGTAAGTAGGCTAATTAAGCACCAATAAAAGATTATGGTTTAATACTCTTCATAAAAATGATTCAGAAGGACAAAAGTCTTCTTGTGAATTACTGATATCAAGAGGAAGGAAGCATGAGTTGCCTACACTGTGAGGAGAACAAGCAGAAGAGCAAGTACAAGTCACTTGTTTGTGGCAGAAAGAACACAAAAGTAAATGAGATACCTAAAGTTTAACTCCTAACAGCTGAGATACACAATAGAAGCCATTATTATAGATAAAAATTATAGATGCAAAACAACACACTAATTTAAAACATTTCTTCAGGGCACTGTGGGTGTCATGCCAATAAGATCATTATTTTTATGAATAATGCCTTCCCCTTTTTACCTATGTTTTATTTTGAAGATTGGTACAACTAATATGTATATATAGCACTTTGCAATTTGCAAAGCACTTGTATATGAGAGGAAAAAATTTCTCCATGATACAACAAACTCCACAGGGATCTGCTCCTGGGTTACTCAGCATAAAAAGTCGAAGAGTTTATTCTCTTCTTGCCTTGTACATTAATTTATTTTGATTTAAGCACAAGTATATCATGAATGAAAATAATGGTACATCAATGTCTAGCTTCACATGCCAACAGCACACTGAGCTAATGTTTCCTAATTATTTGTCATTGTGTTCTGCTATCAATAAGAAATTCTCCACTTTTCTTTGGAGAACAATTTCACTAAGCAATAAAAACTTCATACAGCAAAAATGAGGTAAACTTTATAGTCTATTTTCCAAACAAGGTAATTATTTCATTAATTTTTCCATAGCTACGTGATTCAATTGATAGAGTATTAGATAGCACAAGACCTGAGTTCAAATCCTGCCTCTGAAACATAATGAGTGAAACTGGTCAAGCCACTTAACAAGTGTCTCAGTTTCTTCATTATTAAAATGGGAACAACAATAGCACATATGTCTCAAAGATGGTGTGAGGATAAAATGAGATACTATTTGAAAAGTGCTTTGAGAACCTTCAAATACTCTATAAATGCTAGCTATTAAGTTACTAATCACTGTACATTAGTTTTCTGTCTTGTTTTTTTACACTCTCCTTTAAACTTAAGAAAAGTCATTATGTATACCCCAAAGAAACATGATTATTTGGTTCATGAAAATGTTTACTTTATGTGTCTAAAATGAGTCATACTGCCAAAAATCCTTAGGTCACTTTAGTTTTTTCATCTGTATTGGGAGTTGGACTAGTTGTCTAAAAGGTCCCTTCCAGGGAGAAATCTATATCTCACGACTACTATTTCAATCTTAGTTAAAGGTCTGCATGTATATCATCACAGGCCGCTAGTGAACCAACAAAGTCCGAAACACCCCAAGACCCGTCCATAAGAGTTTTCTGTGCATAGTCTTTGAGTTCAGAAGTCAGTTCAAAAGACTGTATAACAGTTTATGTTTGCAAACCATTAGACAGTCATATAATGCTTTTACACATTTTATTTTACCACCTGATCTTCAAAAACTTGTGAGGACAATGGCATTATCTTCAATGAAAGTAAATCAAAGATCCCAGAGATTAAGCCTTGCCTAAAGTCATAACCAACTAGTAAGTGGCAGAATTAAACCTCAATCAAAAAGTCTAGTGCTATTTCCAATTATACAATTGCTTCCATGTCTTAATAGTCATCTAGGAATGCAGAGTAAGAAATCTACAGTAATTCGATAAATGGTTATGAAAAACTTTCTTTCTGTAGTGAGAAGCAATATGTTATAATAAGAAAGTGGTATTAAAGCAAGACCTGAGTTTTAAGTTCTGCTTGCATGGTTTTGGGCACTTACTCTTTCAGGGTTCTACACAATTCTCTAGACTATTAGGTTGAAAAGAATATCCCAACCTACTGACTTTGTGACCCCAACTGGGGTTTTCTTGTCAAAGACATTACAGTGGTTTGCCACCATTTCCTTCTTCAGTTCATTTTGCAGATGAGGAAACTGAGGCAGAGTTAATTACATAGCTAGTAAGCGTCAGAGACCAGATTTAAACTAAGACTGATAAGACTTTCTGACTTTAGGCCTAGCACTCTAGCTGTTTTGTCATCCACCTATCCTGCCTTATCTATACAGGTAGAGACAATTTCCTCACCTGGGACTTCCCTATAACTGAGGAAATGAAAGATCCAATCCATCTATCTATTTTATATAATAATCTGTGCTAAGCAATGCAAGGCATGGAATTAATGTTTTGATTCTTGTGTTCAGGAAGATTATAACTTAGTTGAAGAATACATTAATATGTAAAAACTTAAAGCATGTATACATTTTATACATTCATATGATAAGTATATTAAAAAATTGAAAACTTAAAGCAACTTGATATAGTCAAAAGAACATAATTATATTATAAACTCACATTACTCCAAACTCTCTTCCAATTATGTTAATGAATACATAGTATGTATACACAATCATAATTATCCTTATGCTATGTTTTCAACCTCCACAAACATATAAGCATTTCCATGTATTATCATAACTTACACAACTAATTTTTCATAGTTATGAATGTATCTCCCTAGGTCTTTATAACATAGTTTCCTTAGTTTTTTCCCTACTGTTTTTAAATCTGCAGGTTTTGGGGTTTTTTTTTGGGGGGGGAGGGAGGGAAGATAATACCACTATGAATATTCTTTATTTTCCTCTTAAAGCATTTCCTAGGAATATAATCCTCTAAGGGGAGTTAGTAGCTGAAAGGGTATATATATGTAATTTTTTTTGTCACATGGAAACAGAGACATAGAGACATACACACATACGCACACACTCACATAAATATGCTATTCTCCAGAAAGATTAAATCAATTTATTTTGTTACAAAATATAAGTATTTCTCTACTGTCCTGCCAATAATAAATAACTTACTAGGTTAATAATTATATAATAGTATCTTTAAATAACCTGGTTTCAAGATACTTTAAATATTAATAAAAGTTTTCTTTTATTGAATATAATTTAAAACAAATAATTCAATTAACAAAGAATGATAAACTAAAAAAAATTATAAATTTCTGTTATATATATATATATATATATATATATATATATATATATATATATCACCAAAACAGATAAAGGATAAAGGGTGATATAAGTAAATTAGGAAAGCAAGGAATAGTTTTCCTATCAGATCTATGGAGAACAGAAGACCAAACAAAAGACAGAAACCATTACTAGATTTTAAAAGTTTGTACATAAACAAAGCCAATGCAACCAAGATTAAAAGGAAAGAAGAAAGCTGGCAAACAATTTTTATAGCAAGTGTTTCCTGAGAAAGGACTCATTTCTCAACTATATAGAGAATTGAGTCAAAGTTATAACACTACAAATCATTCCCCAATTGATAAATGGTCAAAGGACACAACAGGCACTTTTCAGACAAAGAAATCAAAGCTATTTATAGTCACATGAAAAAATACTCTAACTCATTAATGACTGGAGAAATGCAAACTAAAACAACTTTGAGGTACTCAATTCACACCTACTACATTGACTAATATGACAGAAAAGTAAACAATAAATGTTGGATGGAATATGGAAATCTGAGATGCTAAAGCACTTCTGGTGGAGTTGTGAACTGATCCAATCATTCTGGCAAGCAATTTTGAGATATGTCCAAAGGGTTTTAAAACTGTGCATACTCTTTGATTTAGCAATACCACTACTAGGTCTGTATCCCAAAAAGAGTATTATTAAAAAAAAAAAAAAAAAAAAAAAAAAAAAAAAAAAAAAGGAAAAGGACCCATTTGTACAATATTTCTAGCAGCTCTTTTTTGTAGTGGCAAAGAATTGGAAATTGAGAGGATGCCCATAAATTGAGGAATGCCTGAACAAGCCATCATGCATGATTATAATGGAATTATGAGTAGCCTAATTTTAGAAAAACCTAGAAGGACTTATATGAACTGATACAAAAGGAAGTGAGCAGAAGCAGACCATTGGAATGCATTTACAATTCTGCATAATGATTAATTGTGAATGATTTGGCTATTCTCAGCAATACAGTGATCCAAAAACTTCATGATGAAAAATGCTATTCATCTTACATGAAATGAGGATGAATGAAGTGAGCAAAACGAGGAGAACATTCTTATAACAACACAGTACAGATGATCAACTCTGAAGACTTTCTTTTTACATCAATAAATGATCTAAGACAATTCCAAAGGACTCATGATGTAAAATGCTATCTATATCCTGAAAAAGAACTATGGAGTCTAAAAGCAGATCAAAGCATACTATTTTCAATTTTTTGTTGTCTTTTCTTTCTCATGCTTTTTTCCTTTTGTTCTGATTCTTCTTTCACAAAATGACTAATGCAGAGATATGTTTAATATGATTGTACATATATCTATATCAGGTTGATAGTAGTCTCAATGAGAAGTGAAGGGAGAAAAAAATGGAAATCAAAATATTATTAAAAAGTTGAAAATAAAAATTTTAAATAATTTAGACTTAAATACATTTTCTTTTTGTTTTCCCAAATAGTTTTCAACATTCACTTTGCAAATTCTTGTGTTCCAAATTTTTCATCCTTCCTTTCCCCTACCCTAGACAAGCAATCTGATATAGGTTAAGTATGTTCATCTCTTCTAAATATATTTCTATATTTGCCATGCTGCACAAAAAGATCCAAAGGGAAAGGAGAAAAAAACAAACAAGCAAACAACAAAAAAGGGTGAAAATATTATGCTTTGATCCATTCACTCTGCATGCAGATGGCATTTTCCAAAACACTTCTATTAGAATTATGTTGAATCACCTCATTGTTGAAAAGAGCTAAGAACATCATAGTTAATCATCACCTAATTTTGTGTACAATGTGCTCACTTTACTTAGCATCAGTTAATATAAGTCTTTCCAGGCTTATGTGAAATCAGCCTGCTCATCATTTCTTATAGAAAAATTGTTATATTACATTCCTATACCATAACTTATTCAGCTATTCCCCAAGTGATGAACATCTGCTCAGTTTCAAGTTCTACAAACATTTTTGCACATGTAGGTTCTTTTCCTTTTTTTTATGATCTCTTTGGGATACAGATCCAAGAGAGGCACTGCTGGATCAAAGGATATGCATACTTTTATAGCCCTTTGGTCATAGTTCCAAATTGCTCTCCAGCATGGTTGGATCATAAATTAACTTTTTTTAAAGAAGCTATAAAAGAAAAATGCTATCTCCATCCACAGAAAGTATTGAGGGGAATCTGAATCTACATTCAGATTTTTTTTTAACTTTTTTTTTTCTGTATTATTTTTTACTTTCTGTATTTTTTAGTGTGTGTTTTTCCCCGCTTTGGGTCTGTCTTTTTTTACAACATGACTAATATGGCAATATGTTTTACATGATTAAAAATGCATAACCTATATTAAAGTGCTTATTATCTCAGGGAATGGGGAGGTGAAAGAGGAGAGAAAATGTAAAACTCAACATTAAAAAAAAAAAAGAATGTTAAAAATTATTTTTACATATAATGGTAAAATACTAATATATCAAATTTAACAAGATAGTAACAAAATTTGTATCCTCTCCTACATTTTTATTTTGAAAAATGTTCTATGTAAGGTATTTTTTTTTTTTTTACATCTAAGCCTATCCAATAACGTATCCTCCTCTGAAACAAGGAGACTTTCCTTATAAGAAATAATATTGGCAAGAAAAATAAAGCAAAGCAACACACTGGCCTTAATCTCATTCAGAATCCAAGGGTTCTTAATCTAAACCTATTCTGTGCAATGGACATTCATCAAAGCTTGATGAAGTTTTAAAGTAAGGACTTCATTGTTAGAATTTTGAAGTCACTAATTGCTGCTATGGTCAGTTTGAGGTATTTCAGAGTTGTTTCCTTTCAAATTGTTACTGTATTCGTAACATAAATTGTTCTCCAAGTTTTTATTTATCTCACTCTCCTTCAGTTCATAAGTTTCTCTATGTTCATGCTTCTGTGATAAGAAGATAGCATTTTTTCTTCTGACAGCATTACCTATTTTTCCCCTTATGTGGAAATGGCTCATAACTTCTGATTTAGCAAATAGGATCTGATATTTTAAGGAATTCTTTATATAGCTTAGTGTTTTTATAAGTAATTCTGTCATTTGTTTTAACGTTGCTCTTTTCTTTTTGAGATTCATTATATTTGTGAATTTTTTTGCTTTTGTATTTGATACATTGTTGATGATATTTTCAAATCTTTTGAATTACAGATTTACCTCTTTACAAATGGGATAAATATGCTATTCTACCCATCCAGTTTGCAAATAACTCTAAGAATTAAAATATTTAATTATTCTTTTTCATGTTTAGTCAAAGATTTTAATACATAGTGACTCATCAATTAATTTATTAGAATAAAGGAATGCTGCCCACAGCCCTTTGGACAATAACTAGGCAAGACCAAGAGAGCAGAAAACAGGGAGTAATGCTTCAATTACACTTTATAAGCTACAGAGAGTACAGACACAAATAGTGCAGGAGGCACAGAGGCAGGCGGCACCCAAATAGGGATTATCAGTCAGTCAGTAGAAGAAGGCAGGCAGCATGACGACGACGAGAACACTAAGAAGAGTTGCTTACATAATTGTGGATTTAAGTTGGGGACACTCAGGAAGCATGGACCCTTGGGATGTAGAATAATGTGGGGAGGAGAGTGAGGGTGAGGGTTATGACCCAGGAATTTCACAGTCTCATTTTCTAAATAGGATATTAGTGGGAGGCGGGTATTTATCTGTATAACTTTAGGATTCGTTCATTTAACACATCCATATCATCTCAAAGTTGTCAGCCAAGTGTGGGGTTCTGCTTCTCTTACTGTGGAGGTCTAAAACTTATCTGAAACCCATAAGCAGTTAGCAGGACCAAAGTGCCCTTACACTAAGTGGCTGGTTTCCTCTGACCTAACACATAGTCTCAGGATGTGGCTTTTAGTTAATTTATGAAACATTTTGCAAGTAACCATTATGCTCCCTTAATTTTAGGAGTCTGTGGCTTATTGTTTCCCCTTTGCAATCTTATTTCCTGCTGCTGCTATTTCATACTGATTACTTATAAACTTATACTAACTAGGAGAAGGATGAATAGGGGGACTAGGACAAAATATAATTTCAAATATTTGGTTATTCTAACAAAGTCATGATTTCACTAGTGTAGGATCATTCTACAGATAGTGTATCACAATCCCAAAGTGCCCTTCCCCTGTTTTTCTAGGAACCCTCTCTGAACAACCTACTTACTGTTCTATGTTGTGCTATGTCTTCCTTCTTTATTTGTGTGCCTTGGAAGTATCAGTATACTAGTTAGGCTATTTGTAACAGATTCTCAATATATAAGCAGTCACCTACTTTTCCAGCGATTTATGTTCTTGAAAATAGTTTTTAGATATATAACTTCTCCTGTGAAATCAGTTGACCAAAAAACACTTATTAAGTATCACCTATGAGTCAGGCCCTATGTACTGGGTTACAAAGACAAAAATGAAAATAGTTCCTGACTATCAGTTTACATTCTATCAGGAGAGAGTTTGGGCACATTTATGCAATTACAAAATAAATATCAAGTAATTTAGGGAAGGTATTATCAGCTTGGGAATCAGGAAAGGCCTCATGAGGGAAGTGACAGTTGGGCTGAGCTTAAATAAAACAAGGAGGAGGTGAAGAGAGAATGTGTCATGCAAGAAATGACAAAAAGAAGTTATGACATGGAAGTTATCATAGGGAATGTACCACACCTGCTTACAATCACCATGTGTCTTTCCCTTTCCCCTTGGATTACTTGTAATTCTAATTCATCTGAAATAGAGTATAACGAAGAGAACGCAGGTCTTAAAGAGAAAACAGGATTTTCAACAATATGGAATGACCAATCTATAGATCATTCTTGTGCCTATTTATGAGGAGATATGTAATATTCCTCAGTTTGATGGTTAGACTTTAAGATCCCTGCCAGTTATAGATTTTTGATTTTATGTAATTTTGAAAATATCAGCTTTTATAAAACTTATGAACAAGATATTTTATTTGAATATTGTGGAGGTTGCTGATGACATGTCTATGTCTATTCCTATAGCAGTGTCTTTACTGTTGGAACTATTTATCACCTCCTCATGTAATATTTTGCTAGATTTCAATACTCAGTGGATATATGAATGAAGTTCTCTCTGCTGTTACCTGCCATATAATCTCACAGCCCTCACTTCAATATTAATATTTGAATTTAACTGTGTTATAAAGTATCCAATATAATAGGTTCACTAACAATTACTTAACTGAAATGCTGGTGGGGGCCGAGAAATCTTTTTGTTATGAAGAGATTTGTTTGTAATATTCATGGCAACTGGATTTGAGCTAAGCAATTTTGTCTTCATCAGTTTTTTCCCTAAGGTACCTGGAGAAATTATTTCTACTTTCAAAAGAAATCTTGCAACTCTTTCCTTAGGTCATAAGTGAACCTTGTTGTTAGCATTTTGGCACTCAGTAAGCTTCTATGACTGCACTTTGAATTATGGAAACTATTTTTCTATAATGTCAGAAAACAACAAGCAGCATATGATTGATTGGTTAAGAGCAAACAATGAAAAAAAATAGATACTTCCTTTTGGAGAGTGAATTAATTTTGGCATTATAAAGGAATTGTACTTCCTTAGCTTTGGAAAATTTTGGATTCAGAAAGTAGCTATATTAGAAAAATTTTAAAAACCACATTTTACTTGGATAACTGATAGCAAATGTACATATTTTAGCCCACCAAAATGTAACTTGTATTCTCCAATCAAAGGTTTCTCAATGAAATATAAAAGTAATTATTTAAGACATGACTTAAATTTCCAATGAAAATAATATTTGGATAATTTCTTAAATATCTTCATATAATCAAATTTCATCTACATCTTTAATCATTTCTACATGTTTCACAAGAAGACCATAGCCTTATATATCTAAAGTTTGAAGTAACCTCAGAGGCTATCAATCCAATCTCATTTTGAGTAGGAGTATTTTTTAAAAAGACTTAAGTTTTTCAAATGAACTTTTATGTTAACACTATACTCCTGTTGTCTATGAGCAGGAGATACACAGACAGACAGAAAGACAAGAAAGAGAGAGAGAGAGAGAAAGAAGGAAGCTCGAAAGTTGATGGTGTGGTGCAATTTTATCACTACCATTAGAAAAACTATTTACAAAACATGTCTTGCATGATGATGGCAGCACTTTTAATTCTAAGGATAGAACATTTGGATAAAATCTTATCCTACTTCAATGATTGTTTTAATATGATTAGGAATAAATTTGAAATATGCTATTAAATACTTAATGAAAAATTAAGGACGGTATTTGTTCTTACCCAAATTCAGTACCGAACTGAATTTAACTTTTTTTTTCTTTTTGAGGGGGAATGATTTAATATCTTATTATACTTTATGCTCATTATTATAAGCATCAGATCTTATTGTACAGTGTCATAGAAAGTATAAAGTAGATATAACTAAACTAGTTTGTGACAACCTAGAGTTCTTCAGAGACAAAAGTATGAAGGGGAAAAAAATGCCCTTACAAAATATATTAATATTATGGTAAAATTAATACTATAACCAAAAAACCAAAGTATTACAAAGTAGACACATGAGGGCACTCTAACCAATCTGCAATAAACTGTTTGCAAAGTTGAGAGCAAAATATACATTTTGTCACATTCTCTAAAAATGGTTTAGTGACCAAGGGGAATTTTCACAAGATTCAGATAAACTAGTAATGTTTAAAGTAACAGGATATGATTACAGTATGTTTTAATTTAACAGAAGGCAAATCTTAAGGTTTAACTTGAATCGATCAGGATAGGGTAGTGAGTAATCAAAGAGTATAACTACAGAAGACAGTTAGAACTTTAGGTACAATGTTCTTCAAAAAGAAAAAAAGAATGATAAAGAAAAGGGGAAAAGAGGGAATGATGTTAACAATAGTTACCAGATAGACTCTTGAAACTTGCCAAACTCTTGTCACTTCTACTAATCAAGGTGCAGAACAATGAAGATGCAGTAAAATTGCAGAAGAAAGTCTACTAGATTTGTATTTCCCCCCATTTAATAGTATTTTATTTTTTCCAATCACATGTAAAAATAGTTTTCAACATTCACTTTTATAAGTTTTTTTCTCCCTTCCTTCCTTTCTCCTTCCCCTAGACATCAAGAAGTCTGGTATAGATTATACATGTATAACCATTTTGAACATATTTCCATATTAATCATGTGAAAAAAATCAAAACAAAAGGGAAAAACCACGAGAAAGAAAAAACAAAAACAAAAAAAGATTTGTAGGCAGAAGACACAGGGTTGAAACCTGGCTCTATTAATATTGGGTAAGTTGTTTAACCTCTAGAATTCTGTTTTCCCAACTATAAAACAAAAACAGTAAGATTAGATCAGAGGTGTCAGACTCAACCCTGCCTAGTGGCCTGAAATAGATTAAAACTGGGAAGTGCTTAAGGAAAATAAATATACAACAGAACATATATAATGTTAAACTCTGGCTTTCTAAGTCAACAAGTGGCCATTTCTCTTTGCGTTTGACACCACTGGACTAGATAATCTCTGAGGTTTCTTCCATCTATCTGTAAATCTGGTTCTCTTCTGTCACTTCTACACAGGCTAGGGCAGCTGATGACAAAAAGAATCATGGATTTTGAAAAGAGAAGAAAGGTTCTTGATTGTGTTCATGTGACTGGTTCATAATTGTATGAGGGAAATGCTGAAGATTATCAATGAAATACTAACTGCAAAAGGTCAGGTTATAGAAGTTTCCAGAAAGGGACCTGGGGGAGGAAGGGGAGGAATGTAGAAGGTAGGAAGTTTCCTCTTTGGATTAGAGGGAAGCTGAAACAAAGGAGATCTTTGGGTCTGAGAGATGCCCTAAAACACAAAGACTTTCCCCCCCTGATGATCACATTTGTTAATCACACAATACTGTTAGAAAACCTTTAACAAGACTGGTATTTGGAAAATATTATTGCAATTTCTTGAATTCCTAATAAATTCCAGGAAGCCTATGATTTTGTGCACAAATCAGAAAATACCATCTGCCTCAATGGAGACTAGTTGCAAATGAAATATTAGTTAACTTTACATGAAAACTGATAAAAATTCTCAAACATAACTCAGGATTGGTTGGACCTCTTCTTACAGAGGCCCTTATTTCTGTTTGATGTTCATTTGTCTTCCTCATTATTACTATCCATAAGCATTTATTAATTGCTTATTCTGTGATAGGTATTTTGCTAAGTGAAAGAAATCAAAGAAAAAAAAAAAAGAATCCCTGACCTTAGAGATTAGAGGCTTTCTACAAAGGGCTTTTAGTTAAACCTTAATTCTTTAAAACTTTTATGACCTCAAGTTGCTTAAACCCTCTGTGCTTCCTTTACCTAATCCAATCCTTACCTGGTCTAGATAAATCCTTTAAACTGGGCCTCAATATTTTTACAAAAATGAAGCTTTACTGAAGGCCTCGGAGTAGTTGCCCAGCTCTCTTTATATGATTACTTAAGTCTATCAAAAATCTATTCTGTTGCATATCTGACAAGCAGATAATGTAGAGTAGGAGGCAGAATGTTGGGAATCGGGAAGAGTTAGGTTCAAGAACAGATTCAGAAGCTGTATGACTATCAACAAGTCACTCTGATCCTCAGTATACTCATCTGTAAAATGGGGTAATATGTAGAATATCTACAACAGAACTACTGCTAGGCTCAGACAAGGCACTACGCATAGCAAACTTTAAAATGTCATTAGTAATTCTGACTATTAAATTTCCTATTATAAGATATGGTTCAAAGAATACTCTAGACCAGTGGTCCTCAAACTTTTTAAATAGGGGGCCAGTTCACTGTCCCTCAGACTGTGGGAGGGCTGGACTATAGTAAAAACAAAAACTCACACTCTGTCTCTGCCCCTTAGCCCATTCTCCATAACTCGGGGGCCACATCTGGCCCGCGGACTATAGTTTGAGAACCCCTGCTCTAGACTATCTTTTTGAATCATCACTTATCTATCATGTTAGGAAATTTCTCTCAGATTTGTTTTATTTCTAAAATTGATGCCATCTATGCCTTTATCTAAGACACTGATAAAAACAAAACAACAGCACAAAACAAAGGACACATCCTTGGTGCATTATCTGAGTGTTTCCTTCCAAACTGCCACAAGAACTGTTAACCACTGTGCCATCCAACTAATTCTGAATCCATCTAATAGTATGAATGCACAACCCACAAGTATACACCTCTTCACAGTAATACCTTGAAACTTTGCTAAATGCTTTGCTAAAATTAGGTGAACTATATTTAATTTAACAAATATTTAATAAGGAGCTATCTTGTACCAAGATATTCCCTTAATTTGCTAGTTTAGACACATTATAAAACCAACAATAAACAAAGTTTCTCCTGAATCAACTTTTTGGCTTAAAAAATTATTGATATATTTTATTTGGACACAACAAATACTTAAGTCAATTCCTTACTAAGTACATTTGAGACAAAATAATGGGTTTACTGATAACTGTAGGAAGATATCATTTAACTTTGACAAGATGGTGCTAACATTGATCACAATGAGATTTTTTTTTCCTTTCCATGTTCACTTTTGTTGTACTCATTAATATATATATTTTCTGTAATGAGAAAGATAAACTTGATGATTTCTTAAGTTTCTTTCATAGACAGATATAACTAATAATTTTCCTATTCTATTAGAATAATAATGAAAGCATCATAGTTAAACTTCAAGGACAAATAGAGCATATAACAGTCAATAGTCCCAAGGACTTCATTAGTCTTTTTGCCATACTGGGGATGTTTGAAGGCAGAGTATAAAAGTTTGGAAAAGCTAAGTTTCCACAGATGATAAAACCAACCTCGCTGGTTTGTCTATAGTCAAAGAATTCAAAATTCAACACCCTATTTGAATTTGAAGCCCTTTCTATATTAACAAGCCTTGCTAGTACTTTTGAGCATTATAATAAAAATAACTTTGAATGTCATTCACTTACAAATAAATAAATGGAGAACAAATGCTATTTCTGTTCTGAATATCAAATAAAGCATTCAAATTTTGGGGAAACTCCTAATTTCCTCCTTGTGAGAAATTCCAAATATAGAATCTAGTGGCCCTGTTCTGGCCAATAGTTTAAATTTAACTTATATTCAGGTTAAATGTCTTGATGATGGTCACATAGCTAATATATGAGAAGCTGGATTTGGGAGGCCATGCTTTACTAACTGTTGACAATTTATTATACAGATTTACCACCCAGATCTAGTCATCTTCCTTTCATCATGCCTCTAGGCTCATGTCTTTCCAATCCTTATGCTGAAAAAAGCTCAACAAATCAATACTACCATTACCAGAAAGGGCTTAACACTTGTTATGGTGTCACAGGCTGAAATAACTCTCCTAGACCACCAGTGCCTCAGATAAAATGCCTTTTCCTATTAGATGGTAAGCTGTTTGGGGACAAAAACTGTCTTGCCAATAACAAAAAACATTTATATTATTTTTACTATGGTCGGCATCATGCTAAAAGTTTTGAAAATATCTCATTTGATTCTCTCAACAATTCTGGGAAGTGCTATTATCCTCATTTTTACAGTTCAAAAAACTTAAGAAGAGTTAAGAAGAAATTAAGTGATTTGTCTGAAGTCACAAAGCCAATAAATATCAAAGGCCACATTTGAATTCAGCCAAGTTTTCCTGACTGCAGGTTCACTGTTTCATCCACTGTGCCATGAAGCTTACTTTCTTTTGAAAATAAATTCAGAAAAATAAAAAAAATTCTGGTTACTTGGAGGTTCTAATACACTAAGTTCAATTAGTAAAAATTTAACTATTATATTAGAACAAAAGATAATAAAGGTTTCAGAGAAGATAATTTCTTCAAGAAAAAATATAATTGGACCACTAGCAAAAAAATCTGTGATTGGGAAAGCTGCAAAAAAAAAAAAAAAAAAAAAAAAAGAAAAAAAAGAAAAAGAAAAAAGGGGGAAAATCAAGAAATAACAATAACAAAAGACAGCCCTGGATAGGACTTGTTTTAACAAGGTGCTACAAAGACCTAACTGGGGAACAAATTCTCAAACTAAAGATTCTAGCAAAATATTTTTTAGCTTTTTAAAACTAAATAAAATGCTTTTAAAATACCTTATTTTCATTCTCTCCTATAGTCAATATAACAACCTACTTAAAATATTAGGTATACAAAAAGAGTTTGTAGAAGACTGTCTCTACTCTCAAGGAGCTTATAATGAGGGAGTTAACAAATAAAAAAAAAACTCTACATATCATATGCAGGAAAAAATAGGAAATAATTTTAAAAGGAAAAATATCAGAAGAGGGATGGGGAAGGTTTCTTAGAAACTGGGATTTCAATTGTAACTTAAGGGAAGACAAAAAGGTCAACAGATGAGAGACTTCCAGAACTGGGGGACAAAGAAAATGTCCAGAGCTGACAGACGAGATGTCTTGTTTAAGTAACAGCCAGGAAGCTAGTGTCACTAGATCAAAGAGCACATGGTGAAGAGGAAGGTACAAGAAAGATGTGGAAGGTGGGGTTGGGTTATGAAGGGCTCTAAATGCCAAACAGAAGATTTTGCATTTTGTCCTGGAAGTGATAGGGAATTTATTGAGTAGGGGAGTGATGAGGGTAGATGGAATGATATGTCCACTTTACCATTTGAGGCAGGAAAAAAGAGGAGATGGTAGCAAGAAAGCATCTGAGGAGGAAGAAAGGAGAAGAGGGACCTCACAGAGAATGGCCTCAATTTTTTTTTCTATATAACATTAGAAAGTTCTTGACTGAAAAGATGCATGTGGGGAGCCACAGGAGGTTTAAAAGATAAAAAAAAGTATGGAAGAACTGCTGTAGAAAGAAGGATAACGAATTGATTAAAAAAGAAAAAGTAAAAAGATTTCCACGAAACAATGAGGGCTCAGCTGAAGTTAACATAAATTTGTGGTGGGCCCAGTCTGAATGATTGTGTGATTTTCCTCACATACATTTAGAAAGAAGCATGTATGTGAGAGTCAGTGGTGAGACATGGGCTGAAGCTTAAGAGGACCAGGGACTCAGGGGGGCAGTGTGGAGTTTCACCAAGAAGTCAAGATGGGGAACAGAGAAAAGAGTAACTAGAGTTGGGAGAGAATTGAGGAATCAAGGAATTGGAAGTCTTGGTATGTGCAAAGACTGGAAGGCAGAGAAAGAAGCATCAAGTTAACTTACTCTAAATAAAGAGATTTCAGAATTCTTAAATATGGAGGTTCATTTGTAGATGACATGAAGATCAAAGATCATAAGATCTTTTATGTGGCTAAGATACAGTAGAGGAATAGGTCATAGGAAGTCAATGGGTTGAGGAACTGAGCAATTAGGTATTTGAGGGAGAGTTAATATGTATGATGAAGTCTCCTAGTATGAGATCAGGAGTTGGTGAACAGATAAAAATCGTGTGCTAGGTGCCAAACTCATTAAGGAAGGAAAGGGAATGACCTGCATATCTGTGGATATGAGCTACTTGGATTCTGATTGTTTAATAGATAAAAATAGCAATGAATTTAGAGAAGTTATTGAGTGATGGAGGTGGGGAGGGGAACCTGGAAGTGGCAATGGGGAACAAGAAGTATTCTTATTCCCTTGTGTTTTGACTGGTGAGCAGAAAATGCAATCATGATTGGAAAGAATCGCTAGGGAACCAGTGTTAGCAGGTTTCTTTGATTCCTAGAAGAGGGAATGAGTAGAAAAAGATTTAGGATAAAAGTCTGTCCACTATGGCGCAGGTATTCTATAAGGCTCAGTAGAAGGGGAGGTGGAAGGGATGAATTACATTGGGACTTTGGGATGAGGGATTAAAGGGTATAGGAATAAGAAATAGTGAAGAAGGAAATGGGTAATGGGATTTAGATGATGACCAATAAGAGTTTGGAATTCTTAGTACACAGGATATGAACCAAATATGAGATTTCATTAAATGAGTGACAGGTTGTACTCTGCACCAAAAGAGGCTGGAGATTAGGCAGAATACAGGTAAATCATGAGGTGGAAGGCCCTTGGTCAGATGAGGGGAGGAGAGGACTCCTCTCGTTCTGAAGGCTGGATATTAGGCTGGAGATGGTGAGCTGCTGGAAACTGAAGTTGTGCCCTCCACTGACTGTTTTTTCTCTTCCTTCACTGGATAGGCATAGCAAGCAATGAGAGGCATGAGATTAAAGGGAAGATTGCTTCTCTATGCACCCATGGCTCTTTTATATCACTTGCAGGAAATCAGGTACACAGCAGCAGCAGGTGGAAGATGCCTTGTATTGGCTCAGATGGAAGTTGTTCTGCCAGCCCCTAGCTGCTGTCCTTCAGGAAACATGAAGCTGAGTATGTAAAGCATGCTGTCAGAAAGATCTTACTTTTCTTCTGCCCTAAGGCTGGAGATGAGGCCTGTGCAATAGCAGGGAGCCAAGCAAGGATGAGGGAATTGTTATGGAGCAAACAGAAGTTAGGCAGCCCATAGCAGCCTTTCCTCAGGCAACATGAGTCTCTCTTCTTCAGATAGTGTTAAGTACTATTTCTCATCTTCTAGATGAGAAGAGCCTCAGTGAAAATCAGTGTCTGGCTCAAGGTCACACAGATAGTAATCCTGAGAGACAGGATTAGGAACTAACTTCCAGGCCAGGACTTTATTATTTCATGATGCCTCTCAATATCTGAAAGTTGACTTTCTCCTCAATTGCCAAGAAAAATCTTCCCTTTTTTCTTCCCTCTTTTTCTCTCCTGTAGTCCCAATAATCCTTTAGATCAGTGGTATCACACTCAAATAAAGAGAGATCCCTGAGGGATGCATTTGACTTAGAAAATCACAGATTAACATTACTTAATTGCAATTTGTTCTGTTAAATTCACTTTTCCAATCACATTTTTTTCTGAGTCAGGCTCAGAAGTTTTATGGTGTTGGCCTGCAATTGCAAGTATAATTTCTGCTCTAGAACCCACTTTAATATCTGGATTCTAGACTTATTTCTTTGTTTCATCATGAATCAGAGCAGTTTACTTCCATTCTAACAATAAAATATTTATGCATTATGAAGATAACTAGCAGCTTGAGGCTTGCAGGTGAACTTAATTTCTTTGAAGAAAAGAGATGCCTAAAAAGATGTGGGATTTAATGTTTTTCTAACCCTACTGTTTTGTTTATATAAATTCTTTCACATTTCATTTCAAAAGCACCAAATCATCATCAATTCGGAGATAAGACCATCAAGACAATAAGGAAGAAAATTTAAGAAATTATTTCCCCTAAAATGGCATTTTTGTCCCACTGGGAAAAACACACAAAAAACAAAACAAAAACCCCAGCAAGAAAAGCTTTCCTGAAACTTGCTTTTTTTCATTTCTAGCTGTTCATACTTCCAATATATCCAATATGATTTCATGAGAAAAGTCATATATAACATAGGAAAATCCATTTAGATTTCTTTGATAACGAGTGATTCCAGATGAGTTTTTAGAGGGTTTGTCACTTCAAGTATATTTTATTTTACTTATTTATTATTGAAATTTTGCTAAAATGTATCAACCATTCTTCTGCCTTTCTAAACAAAGTACAACAAACTTAATATAATGTTTTCTTGATGACTCAGGGTTTTTTTTTTATACTTTAAATGGATTTGTGATCTCATCCATATGGACATTCTTTCCAAAGATGCAGCCCATCCACAGTTTGGGCATTTTGTGATGAGCATGTCATCTCATAATTTTCCTAGGGGGCAGAAGGGAGCAGCATATGGAAGGTTTTGTTTGATTTTTTTCCTAGTTAGTTATATATACTCTCTCAAGAATTTGAGGCTCAATACATCAAAAATAAAGTATTTAGAAGAACTGTTGGACTGATATTACACCTTCACTTTGGTTCTACATTATTTAGTTAAATCCATTCATGTCATGGCATTCTGGCAACATCAAGACATGTTCCTTATCTGAGGTCATCTTCTCTATAGTAAGGATTCCTCCAGAACATTTCTACTACTGCCAGTCAGCTTCAAGTGAGGTCCCTAGGAACATCAAATCTCTAACACAAAAGGTTGCCTCCAAGGCTGGATACATCCATCTCTGGCTTGATACTTAAGTCATCTGTGCTCATAGAAGGAACATAAAATAAAAGAGAGCCAGGAGCCTTAGCTCAGGTTTTCTGAAGTCAATATATATACTTTAATTGTTCTATGCTCCCAGATTCGATGCTGCTGGTGGGAGGTGCTTTCCTGTGGGAGGAAAAGTGAGCTTCTCTTCTTTCATTCCTCCAGGAGGGTGCAGTCGCTTTTTAAAAGGTCTAGTTCTCCTAGATGGATTATTTTTCCTGGATAAATGGTCTATGCTTGATTCAGATACCTTTTGCTGCTATCATGAGTTATCAATTGTTAATAATGTGTGTGGAAATATATCCATGTATATATGTGTACACACACACACACACACACACACACACACACACACACACACGACGTTAGATGGCAAAGTGAATAGAATGCTAAGCCGGGAGTTAGAAAGACTCTGTAAGTGCAAATCTGGTCTCAGATACTTAGTAACTGTGTGACTGGCCTCAGTTCCTTAATTATAAAATGAGCTGGAGAAGGAAAAGGCAAAACCACTTTGGCCAAGAAAACAAATTAACAACAAATGTGTACATATACATTATTGTGTGTGTACAAAAACTGCTTTGACTTTAAACATTCACGTCTATGTCAAGACATACTTTCTATTCCAGTAATTTGGTTTATAATTCCCTTAAAAGACCTGTTTAATTCCTTTAGTTATTAAGATTTTTCTTCCTCCTCTAATAGTCATTCATCTGTTTGCATGCTCTAGTTAAAACTTCCAGGAGAACGTTAAGTTCTTTGAAGGCAGGGAGTTTACATTTTGTCTTCATGTCTCTTGCACCTTAGCAGTGGCTTGTATATTCCTTTTCGTTTAGTCTTTTTCCGTCATGTCTAACTTTACATGATTCCTTTTTGGGGTTTTCTGGTCAAACATGCTGGAGCCTTTTTGCCATTTCCTTCTCCAGCTCACTTTACAGATAAATAGCCTGAGGCAAACAGAACTGACTTGTTCAAAGTTACACAGCTGCTAAGTGTCTGAAGCCAGAAATGGACCTAGTTCTTGACTGCAGACATGGCACTCTATTCACTGTGCCACCAAGCTGTCCATGACTTGTACACAGGCTATTGGGAATAGGTACCAGAGCTGTGATTTCACTGGTAAAGAAAAGAAAGATATTCCCTCTACAATGCAGACTGGTACAGTCCTATACCGAGTTGTCTAGGATACTAAAGGTTAAGCAGCTTGCCCTGAATGACACAGCTAGTATGGTGAGGCAAGACTTGATTAGTAACTCAAAACTACAAGGAACAAAATCATTGGGTAGTGGAGCCCTGGATTTCTGAGTTCTGAAACTAGTTTTTTGTCTGCCTCTGGCCTTGTACAAGGTGAATAAATTCTTGTTAGAAAGGACTCTTGCAAGTTGTCATGCCATTGCCAACCTGTTCCTCTAGTAAAGAAAGTACAGCTTGTCACACTTAGCCCAATGTCCCCTCTGTCCCTTCTCTGATGGATGGATCCTTCCTTTGCCTAGCACTAATTCGATGACCCTCAAAACAAAATGAAGAACTCTTGGAATGCTGGGACTTTTTTTTTTTTTTTTTTTAAACATTACATGTAGTTCCGTGTTGCATACAAAATTCCCATCCTAAGCCACGTGAGGACTGACTGGTAACAGGCACCTCCTCAACATGATGGTGAGCTCCAGAAGGGATCCTGGAGATAACCTAGTCCAGGATTCTTGGACTTGATTTTTAAACCATCTGGATAAGTGCTCATTATAACTGGTATTTTAATGCACTTAAAAACATTATTTTGAAAAGATGTAAACTTCGACAGTGCCAAGTCAATAACCACTTACAAAGGGCCAATAACCATTTACAAATGTGGCAAAGGGTCCATGGCACATCCAATCCGGTTCATTTCTCTCGTTTCATAAAAGACAAACTGAGGTACAACAAATGACAATTCCCGAAATTAGAAAGAGGAATGGGGCTGAATATCTGAACCAACGCTGTCAGGATCGGGGTTCTTTTCTACGCATCAGAGGATATTAAAAACGGCATACGGAACCAAGCTGGTTGGATATGGCCTGGTGAAGGGTCTCGATAGGGACCCCAGGTCAGGCCCAGGGATCCCTGTAAAGTGCATTAGAGGGAAGTCCCCTGGGCACTCGAAAGCAGAAGGATACTAACTAGCCTTTCGCACATGGACTGCCCCCCTCCCAGCATGCTTTTCTGCATCACAAATCCCCCTTTCCTGCCCCTATTCCCCCGACCGCTGCCTTTTCACATATGCCGTTGGGTTTCCAAGTCCTAGAAATCACCCTCGCCCTAGGAGCCGCGAGGGGAGACTCACCAGCTTCATATTGAAATCTTCACTGTTGTGTGTACAGCAAGACTCCCTCACTCCCCGAAAAGGGATTTCCGGCTAAACCGCCGCCGCCGCCGTTGCGCAGCCAAACTTCCTAGAGCATGACGGAATAGCGAGTCTTTTCCCTCAATCCTATTTCCTCTGCCCGCCCCCCTCAACCCCGAAGCATCACGGGAAGTGTAGTACGCCCGCGGCTTCATGATGAAAACTGTGGCAATTCTTCCTTTCCTCCCCTTCTCAGAACTCCTCCCTCTGCCGGCTACGATTTATCCCCTTCGCCTCCTCTTCTAACCTCTCCACACCCCAAGGATGATATCATGTCCCCTACCGGACCCTATGCCTCGGCATTGTGGGACCTGTAGTCCCGGTTGGTGCTGATTCTCCCTTTCCCTCCTCCCTATGGGGAAGAGAAAAGACGCGGGCTTTGCCGGGAGCTGTAGTTCCCAGGGGTCGCTTGGCGCCGCGATCCGTGCTTTTACCCCAGGGATCAGGGAACTACAACTCCCAGGGCCGCCCGGCGGCAGCAGGTGGGAGCGGGGCTGTTGATATCAATATGGCGGTTGTCAGCCAGACAAAGACAGTCAGTCTGATGTGATTGAGACAAGGGAGGTTTTCAGGGGGAGACTGGGAGATAGGGGCCTCCCCTCCCCCTTCCCCTCCTCCCACGCCGGCCTCCACCCCCTTCCCCAGCCCCCCTCTTGCCCGAGACCCCGTGCGGAAGACACCCCTCCCCCCTACCTCAGCCCTTCTTCTTGGGACGTTGGGGAGGGGGTTGTCCGCGAGGCGGAGAGAGAGAACTCAGCCAGGCTCCTGAGGTGAGTGGAGCGATTTTCTCCAGCTGGACACCCCGAACCTCTCCTCCTCCGCACTTTCCTGGAGGGTTTGGGGGTGGGGAGTTGGGGGTTTGTCAGGGGTGATGAAGTGTCCGAAGGGAGTATCTGGCTGGCTGGGTGACCCGACTCTGGGGTGGGGCAGGATTATTTTTTTTTTGGGGGGGGAGGTTGGCGACTAACTCAGGGGCACTGGCTACCCCTACCTCCGTCCCTTGTAACTCTGCCGCCCTTGCCTGCAGGCGGAAGGTGGGGAGCTCATGGAGGTGAGGGTCTCCCTGCTGGAGTTTGGGAAACTGAGACTGCGATTCGAGGGGTGTCGGTGTGCGCGCGTGCGTTTCGTTTTCTCAAGTGTCCTTAACTTTGTGTGTGTGTTGGGGGGAGGGGGCGCGCGAGGTGTGCCCCGGAGCAGAGGAGGCCGTTGCCCGGAGAGGTAAAGGCGCGCTCGGTGAGCGGTGGGGCAGATTAGGGCCTGGGCTGCAGAGCGTGTCCACCCCACGGTGGGGCTGGCCGCGGGCTTCGGGAGCTCCCGAAGACGAGGACCCCTAAGGCAAGCACGGATCAACGCGGCGCCGCTGAGGTGGGAAACGAAAAAAGTAGCCCGCGTCTTCTCCGGAATCGTGTTCCGGTGACACCGTCGGGGCTCCTCCGAAAGGCGTCCGCCCTCACCCCCAAACTGTAGGTGGGGTGCCTCTTCCCGAGGTGAAAAGGGCTTTTAAATTACTTGAGGGTGGTTTTGCTGTTGCTGTCGTTTATAAATGTCGTCTCTTTTTTCTTTAAAGAATGTGCCGGGCGTTTTTATAGGGAGGCACAGTAAAGGTGGGAGGGGGCTTAGGTGTATAGTTCAGAAAATACCAGCTGACTGACTGCCCCTCTTGTGGTATGGAACTATTTGGGTTTGTAGTAGCATCTCCAGTCGCAAGTAATGCTAGGGGACAAGTTAAAGATGCTGCTTGCATTTCCTCTCTACCCCACCCTGTTCCACCTCGACTGTTGCTGGAAATTGGGGTGTGGGTGAGCCAAGAAGAAGGCTGCTTTTTTTTTTTTTTTTTTTTTTTTTTTTTTTTTTTTTTTTAAAGGAGAGATTCTGCATTAAATAAAGTTGACTGTTATAAACAGATCGTATTGTTGATTTACAACAGGGCTTAAAAGTCCAGAAGTGTCTGGCTAAGCACTGTGTGATGTGACTAGCCAATTTCTGTCGGGGTCCTCGGTGCCAAAAATATTGCCCTCCCTTTGGTCTTTTCTTCTGGCTTATCTTCTTTCTTTTTCCATCTGCTTTTGGTGCTGCTGACGTATCTTGAGTGTTGAGAATACCTTCTGTGCCTTTTTATTTGTTTTTTGTTTGTTTTTTTCTCCCTGATAAGATTGCATGTTGTTTGGCTTTTTTATTCCCTGCATCATTAGAGGGGAATAATCTGCATCATTTTTTCTGCCAACCCTGTCACAGGTAATTATCACTTTAGCATTGCGGTTTCCTGCATTAAATTTCTTTATTACCATTCTTTAAAGCTCAGTTACTTCATCTATTAAAATTATGTATATAAACCAAAACTCTGGAAAAATAATTTACATTTTTTTAAAAAAAAGTTTTGACTTATTATGATAGGATAGCATTTTTAAAATGATAACTTTAAAACACTAACATTTCTAACAGTTCTTAGGGTTTCATTAAGTGATAGATACCGGGTATTGAACACTTTGTTCTATTTCCCAAATAAGGTTCTTTCTTGAACCTTTTCTTGTGGAACAGTTTGTTTTCCTATGAGAGGAACACTTGAATGTAGGAGTTGTAATAATTTTTTTCAGGTATTTAAAAAAATTAAGGAATTAAAATACATCTATCCCAATTCTGCTAGTTCTTGATCATTGTTAGTTGTCACTGTGGCATCCTGGAAGCAACAAAAACCTGAATTCACATAGCTACTGTATATAACTCTTAGTGTGTTCTGTTACCTTTGATATGGAAATCAGATTGGTCATTCACAACAATAAATAAACTAGTAACTGCAAATGTGTGAGATAACAAGTGTATATTTAGGTTGACCTACATAGAAATAGTTAATGTGTTTTCTGAATCTGAATTTTATATTCTTGAATGTTTTGATCCCTTCCTTAGACCGTCGTAGTTATTAAATACTTAGATTTCTAAAATTCTTTGCTTGTATCTTATCAGTGTTCATTAGAATAATTCTGAAAATGAAACTCAGTCACTTAGAGAAAAAAAATGTTATATAATTGCAGAATATAAAGTACCTATAGAGATTTCCATGTCAAGGAATTAAATTATTTATATCGCAAAAGCAAAATGTAAATGAAAAGTTAAATAAGGAGTATCCATTAACCCCTATACTTTTCATTGCCCAGTTTTTCAGTTAACATATATTTACTGCTTTGATGTTTCTTTTGAAATGAAAACAATATTTTAGGAGAAAACCCACTGACTTTTCTATTCCAGTGCTATATTTGAGTTGAAATCTTGATTTGCAATTCATGCTTATCCAAGTAAAGTATTTACTGTTGCATTCTAAGCACTAGTTACTGGATTGCTGGAACATTGTAAAAATCTTCATTGCAGGTTACAGCCTAAAACACTCAGCATGTGGAAGTCATATGGTCTGCAAAAAGAAGTGGAAAATCAGGGCATTGGTTGCCTGGCCAACTTAAAATTTCATCCTGTAACTGTGAAAGACACATTTATTTTCATGTGATCTCATCTAAAAATGTAATATGTGAATTTGAAAATCTGCACTGTTTTAACTCAATCTGTTACTTGTTTAATGCAATACATTTACTGAACTTTAGCTGCAAAGTAGCATTAAGAAGCCTTTAGAAATTAACTTTTAAAAAAGTGTGTTGGGCGCACACATGCGCATCTGTGGGTAATAATCTTAGAGTTGCAAGATAATTTTTGGAAGTCTTCTCGTCCAATTCTCTCTTTTTTCAGATGTGAAAATTGAGACTTGGGTTTAGTAATTCACCCAAGATCACCCAGCTAGTTAATGATTGAAGTCTAGTATTCTTTCCATTCTCTTTTAGTGAAACTTCAGTTTTTAATATTGTACATAGTTCAGTGTTCAGCATTAGTTTATCCAGAATTAGATGTAAAAATATAATGGATGCATATTAATTTGCTTAATAAAAAAACATCCGATGAATTCACTTATGGTCAGTCATAAAGATGACAGTAGTTACACAACTGATTTGAACTCATCTCCTTCAAATTTAATATTTTCCCCTCATGATATTGTTATTTTAAGATGTCCTTGAAATAAGTCTTCATTGTGTGTACAACCTTATGAGTATAAATGTCAATTTATGACAATTTTACATAGGTATTAATGGTTTTTTATTAATTGATATTTATTATTATAGTAATTATTATTTAATATTAAATACAATTGCTTATTTGTATTTAGCAACTACAAAATAAGTGCAAATATTCAAATTTAATTTGTCCATTTAATCTCTATGTGTATTCTCCTTAATTTGCCATACTTTTAGAATTAAATTTCCTGCTTGTTCATTTCCTACACATTTGATTTCATAGTATCTTCATTTTTAATTTGCAAATACTGTTTAAATTTAGTCAGTTACTGCATTTGGAGATTAGAAATTGTGTTTGCATATTGCTTCTATTCAAGGAGAAAACCTATAGCAAAATGTAAAAGTGATGACCAAGAATCCATACTGGTTCACATTATCATGATAGTTAACCAGATTCTATGTTGTACTCTACTATTGAAAAATTAAAAACTTCTTTAATAGTTTGCCATTTCCTTAAAATATTCCCATGTTTGTATTTTGTTCTTAGATTTGATAGATAATTTACTAACATATATATACATAAGTAGAAAACACTTTATGATGTATAAAAATACAGATAAGACAATATGCAAAAGTGCTATAAACCAGCATATTTGTATATGTATGAAGTGGTTGTATAGGAATTTAGTATACCTTAAAAAGTTAGAACCACACATAGTGAGTAGATTATGTAAACAGTGGTTATTGTCCCAAACCATAAAACTAAAACATTCCATGAAATTCAAATAATGGCTGGGGAGGAAATTTTTTAATATTGTAAACTTTATTTTAAGAAATTACTTTTTATTTCAGACTTTAGTCCTCAGTTTCAATATGCAAATAACAAAAAAGATTTTACGTGAACTCAACTTCTTTTACCTAGTTGTTTAAAAAGCATTTTAAATTTAACAAAAGAATAAAAGAATTGGAATTTGTGTTTTCTGATTAACTTTTTTTTGTATTTTAAAAATTTTTTTGATATCCTTTTTAAAACACCTTTAGCTCTACTTACTTATTTATGTCCATCCCAATGGACATTATCTCTTCTCCTTAACAAATATAGATAAGTAATACAGATAAAAACATTGGTTATGTCTGTGGGAAAAATATATGGTGGTATGCATTTTAGTCCATCCCCTCTTTACTAAGAGGCAGGAGGCTTCATCATTAGTCTTCAATGTTCACGGCATTGTCAAGAGTTGTGAAGTCTTTCAGATTTTAAACCTTAATTTTTAAGTGAATCTGCAATAATTTATCTATTGTCCTATTGAAAATAAGAAGTATCTACTGACATTTCTTTTAAAATTACCTGTGATATCTGTAAATTAAGTTTATAGACATCATAATAATATCACCCAGACATTACTGTAGGACAGGACTTAGGAGCTCCCAAGCACATAGCTATTTTTTTTTTCCAGTGATGGAATGAAGGAAATTTTATTTGAAGAATTTTTGGTGGAAGATAAAGATTTAAACAAGTCATTGCTTCAGATAATTTGTTTTCTTGACTTTAAATAAAATAACATGGCAAACTCATTATAACATTACCTTGGACCTTTTCCAAGAGCATTTAGTTACTGGAAGGACCTGGCTACAGCCTGCTTTTTAAAAAATAATTTCACACTATGAATCCTTAGATTGGTGTTAGAGTTAGGGTTATTTTTTGTTTGTTTGTTTTTGTTTTTGTTTTTGTTTTTAGAGTACATAGGCCCCAGGAAAAGCTTTGGACCAGGATTATAAATATTTTAACTGCTTTTCTCCTCATCCCCACTTATCCCCAAGACATTATAAAATAAATGAGTTTTTATTTAGAGCCATCTGGTTTTTTTTTTTTTTTTTTTTTTTTTTTGGACTATTACAGAAGTTCAGTCAGTTTCATTGTTATCAGTGATATTTGTGATGTACCAAATCAGGGGAAAATAATGAAAAGGAGAGAGTAAAGAAAGAGAGTAAAGATATTTATAGAGCTTATTATGTGTCATACAGTGCTAAATGCTTAGAACCATTTCAGGTATGGGTTTTTGTTATCCCCATTTTATACTTGAGGAAACTGAGGAAATAGGTTAAGTGATTTGCCCAGGGTCATTCACCTGGCAAGTGATTTGAGGTCTCTTATCTATCCTGCCATTCAGCTGCTCCATTAGGTAGAAAGAAGTACTTGATTCTTAAATTACAAGTTTAGCCTCTCATGTGGATATATTATTAGTGTATTGGTTATTTTTTCATGTGAATAAATACCTATAATATTTTCCGTTCATTGTTGTCTGGATTTGGTTTTATTGAGATTGATTTTTTAAAATTCTGAGTTTAAAACACCCCCCAAAAAATACATAAGAAAAGTAGAACAGAAAAAGAAACTTATCTATGAAATTATCAATCTCTTTTCTGTTCCTCATGCTTTCAAAAAATTATGTAATCCAGTATGCTACTTTAAAAACTGTCCCTCTTGTCTGTTTACTTCTAATGCCCTATTCATTAAACACACACACACACACACACACACACACACACACACATATTTTTAGTACAGTTTTTCAAAAACAATACTATCACTGGCTTTCCTGTCAAATCCCTTCCTCTATCTCCAAAATGTGGGGGGGAAACTTTGTAAAAAAGATAAGTATTTAGTAAGCATACGCCCTATTCTAGGCATTGTGCTAAAAGCCAGAGATACAAATATAAAAAGTTTTTACTTTCAAGAAGCTTATGTTCTAATGGGGAAAGGCAACCTATGAGGAAGAGCAGGAAAGTTGGTGGGGGAAGGAGGAGATGGAAATTACATTAGGTGACAAGCTGCTTGCCCCAACAAAATGAGGTAAGTGCTGGCTTATTGGAGCTGAGAGACCTGGATTGAGGTCCATGTTAGTATTGGGAGAAGTAGCATGGTATTTGGAACAGGAAAAGTAATGTGGAGGCCTGAGGGGGGGGGGGGAAGGCAAAATAAGCTCTCAATAAGCAAAGCAAATCTACATATTTGCAATTATCCCAAAGTAAATCTCATTCTGCACTTTGAATCCATCAACCTGCTCTGACAGGAGGTGAATAGCATGTTTGATCATTCATTATTGGAATATTTTGATAAGCTTTCTTACTGTTCTAATTATTTTAATAATCCCAAAGGGCAGGAGCATTTAATGTATATATCTATGTAATCACTTTTTTCATAGGGGAAAAATCCAAATGTCTTAGATGCAACTGCAATGATTATGACCTGGAATTGAACTTTTCTGCTTTAAACTTGGTTTAAATCATCTAGTGTCTAAGATTTAAAGGTTAGTGATTTGGGATCTTTTAGTTTCATTAACCGAAGATTGGAATTTAGTCTAAGCCAGTGGTTCACCAACTATGATCTGGGGACTACTAGTGATTCATAAAAGGATCTCTAGAGAGTCATCTTGCTGTTTTTTTGTAGTAATGCCACTCCCTTGCTCCCCCACTTTTATTTTGTTTAATTAAAAAAAAAAACCTGACTATTTCAATTGTATGTCATGAAAATCAGAGCCTTTTAGGCAGGTTTTTCTTTTTATGACCTGTTTTTCTTTAAGCATTCCAATGAATTATTTCACTTTGTAAAATTCTTTATAATATTTGAAGATACGGTATAAATATGTATGCAAATGACTTGGAAAATAGTAACTGACAAGCCAATTTGGTTTATAACTGAAAAGTAAAGTTTATGAACAAAATTTGCTTTTGAATCTGAAAGAACTGAAGATGACAATAGGCTCATCAGAGAGCAAGGGAAACCACTAATTAAAGGATAAAATTCAAATATGCTTAGTGTTAGGTAGTTTTTTCTGTCTTATCAAATATGGTTCATAATTATTAGTACCACATTTTGAATAGCTATATTCAAAGGATAAATTATATTAAAATGATATATTAAGGGCCATGTAAGAACTTATGGATAAATTATATTGTAAAATGATATAAAGATAAATTATATTAAAATATTGAAAGCCAGTTGGCTTTCTGGAAATGGTTCTCAGAACTGTTGTGCCAAGTTCTTTTCCTCACAAATGGGTTCACTTCTTTTCATTATAAGATGATCTCGCAGTATGTTTGAGTATAGTGAGAATTAAGGGGGGAAATATCTAGAAAAAAAGTGTAATGCAGACATTAGTTTTAATAATTTATCTTTTTATTATCTTCATCTAATTCTTTGATGGAATTGTCGCCCAGTATTAGCAACAAAGTAGCTTGTGTGTATGTGGTTTTTTTTTTTTTCCTATCTTGTAGTTTGTCTAATCTTCATAGACCTAAACAATACTTTCTGTTTAGATAATTGACGACTTTTACATGAAATGTTGCTTAACTTAACCGAGTTTTGTGACCTCATAATTGGAGATATTTTCTGTAGCAATACAGATTATAACCCTTGTAATAATGTTTAGCATTTATAAATTCAGATTGTAGCCATAATAATAATAGCTAGAATTTATATGATATTTTAAAGTTGGAAAGTGTTTTACCAATATTTTATTTCTCCTATAATCATATAAGTGCTATTGTTAGCTCCATTTTACCCCTAATGAAACTGTAGCTAACATTAAATAACTTGTCCTAGGATCAAACAATTAAGTGTCTGAAAAAATTTGAATTCAGTTTTTCAATCAATCATTAAGTATTTATTAAATGCCTACTTTATACCGGACTTTGTGCTGAGGGCTAGAAACACAAAAAGGAGCAAAAGACCATCCTTGACCTCAAGAAATTTACAATCTAATATCTCCCTGAGATGGCTATAGGATCATAAAAATCATAATTGAAGCTGGAAAGACCTTTTTAATCTAATCCCTTCATTTTACAGATGAGACTAAAGTTTGTAAAGATTAAGGGGACTATCCAAAGTCATGAAGCTATGTGATACTAAACTGGGATTTGAATGCAGTTCCTTTGTTTCCATTGTGCTGTCTTATAACACATCTAAGACCTTTCTTCTTAGTATGGTTATTTTGTCTTCCCATAAATTCTCATAGGAGATCCACATAATATATTTGAGATCTTTCTCTACATAAAGTAAATTTCCAGTTAATTTATAGAATTATTGATTTATTTTGACCCATATAAAAGGGAAAAAAATCTGGAAGGAGACACAAGGTTCAATTATCCATCCTTTCTATTCAAGAATGATTAGTGCATGCTTATTGAAGGGTAGGTAGGGGCTGCTTTAAATAGTTTTAGTCTGGTGTTCCAGTTTATCACTGTGGGAACAGGACTGCTAAGAAGACCCTCTGGGTCTCGAGGAAGGGCAAGCATGCTCAGTTTTTTTGGAAACTTGCAGAGAAAGACCATAATGGCAGCAAGCATGGAGGAATACTTCACTCATTTTAAGAAGGCACAAAGAGTACAGAGGCCAATGACACAGGAAGAAGAGATACTGAAGTTGATGGCATGGGAACGGGATGGGGTGGTGGAAGGAGGCAGGCAGAATAGGGAATGGAAATTGGGAGAAAGAAGTTCACAGAGACACAAGGTTACTTATATAATCTGGGAGATAAGTTAGGAGCACTTGGTCAGCATGATCCTTAGCAGGTGGAGGCATGTGATGATGGATAAGACAGGAATTTGGTGTCTTATTTTTTTTTTTTAAGCTTTTGGTGATGTGGGACAGACGCATACTTTTTTATGCTACCTTAGTTCATTAGTATGTCCACATCATCTCAAAGTTACCAGCAGGATTTTAGAATTCATTAGCATAACCATTTGCTATTATTTTGTTAAATTCATGTGTATTTCTGCACGTGTCTGGAACTTATTTGAAGCTATAGGCTAAGAACAGTTAGCAGGATTGAGTGCTGTTACATTAAGGCCTAGATATCTTCCCCTAATTTAGCACACAGTCTCAGGAAATGTTCTTAGTTTATTTTATTAGACAGTTTTCAATGGGTCCTATGCTCCTCTAATTTATGAGACTGTTTGCAAGTAATTGTTGCACCCTTAATTTATGGAATACTCTGTAAATAACTTCTGGGTTTTCCTTTGCAATCTTTTTTCCTACTGTTGTTACCTTATTCTATCTCCTTGTAAATGTATAATTCTAGCTAAAAGGGGAGGATCATGTTCAGGGGGACCAGAGTCAGATGCAGTTTAAGCATTTAGAAGATCCTTAATCCTGGTAAAATCCTGGTAAAAAAAATCCTGTGAACATTCAGGATAATGTTTTTAAATGCATAAAACAAAATGTCCAGGATAAGAAAGGAAACTGATTATACAGAAATATATTTGTCAAAATATTTTATAAAGAATTACATGGACCCAAGATTAGAAATCTTTTAATGTTACTTGAATACTAATGCAGCATGCAGACTATTGATTGATTATCCTGTACTCTTAGGAAACTCTGCTATTGTGAAAAATTGGTATTGCATTCTGTTCTTGGAGTTAATTAAGACAATGATTGTCATTTTATTTTCACACTGATATTCACACTTGCAAGTTGAATAGAAAGTTCTATAAAATGATTAGATGCTAGAAAAAAGACTACCTTTTGCTTATTTTTATTATTTTGTTGGAAAACCTCAAAGAAATTAAAAAAAACATTCTTATAACTTTCATAATATTCTTTTGAAGTGGAATAATATCCTTGTTTTTTCAAACTGAGGCATATAAAAGTAAATTAGCTTCTTAAGACTACTGTTGGTATAATATTATCATGGAAAGAACTGTAGCCTCCAAGAATTTTGGGAAAAAATTGTATAATAGAAATGATTGTTAACTGTCTTATATTCCTCTAGTGACAGATCATAATTTCTGTTTGGGAAAGTATGAGAAACTATGTATTCTGAGAAATATCTTTATAAGTTTGATTAAAACATCATTTGTCACCCATGAAATATAGTCATTTCTGGGTTGAAAGCCAATATGATATTATATACAGTAGTAAGTATAGTACACTTAGGATTAAAAACTGTAATAAATATAATTTTCAATTAGAGTACTGACATGAGACTACAGTGGTCTGGCTTGTATGTCCTATTCTTCCTTCCGCTTCCCACACCCTTTGGTACCTATACTTTGGTTATACTCTCTGGTCAAAGTTTTCAATAAGATGCAGCAAGTTTATCACAGAATTTTGAGAGCCTTCAGGTAAAATGTGAACTCCTTTTAATTATTAATACTACGTAATATTCCTCATAAATCATTCCTTACATTAGAATCTAGGAAGAACTCAAATAGTATGTTTTCCCTTTTTACATTATGGTAATTCTTTGCTGCTGGAAATTATTGGTTACACTAATTTTTCATATTGCATGTTTCATGGATTGCCTATGACCAAAGAACTAATTTACCTATAACCAACTCCTTCATTCTTACTTAGGTTTGTCCTTGGATAGCAAACATAGTTTGTCATTGGTACTTTCTAGTCTGATAGAATCGGCCTGAACTTGAGCTCTGTCCCTTTGAGAAGCCAAATTATTATGATATCACAATGAGGCTTCAGATTAGGACTTCACCCTGTAAACAGTGAAGTCCTCTAGATATTTGTGTTTGGGATAATATTGTGTTGAATGTATCTATTGTCTAAACACTATAGGAATGCCTCAACAAAATCCATAACCACTCAGAAATTGGCTTCACAATCAGTAAAATCAAAATGTTGTTCTCAAGGCTTTGATACAAAATTGGATGGATATTAAGGTCATTAGGATTTCTACTTTAAACTGATACTGTTGGTCAAAAATTTAACCAAATTAAGTCCAGAATACTTAGGAGAAAGAGAGAATGTGGGCTAAATTGTATTTTGAACGCTTAATAATCTCAAATTGTTCTTGGACAAAAACTTAAATGTTTTAATACCACATTCTGGTGGCATATAGCACTGTATTCCAGTGATTCTGTAGCTGGAAATCATGGAATACCATAACCTCCAAAGAATCCAAACTGATCCAGAGATCAATGGAGAGATGCATGATGAGAATAAATAGATTGTAGTATATTATAACTTTAGGTTTACTTGTAAAAACTGATATGAGACTGTCATTCTGGAAATACATAATTGGAAGAGGAGGTAGGAATATTATGGGGCAAGAAATAAGAGATCATGATGGACTGCCTAAACACTGCTTCCATGGAATATTAAAAACCTTTGAACAAGACCTGTACCACTTTGGATAAATCTTCTATGGAAGGGTATGGATACAGATAGTATAGAATTCAAACTACATGAGTTGTCATCTATTGCAATAAAGGGAGAATCCAGATCAGTGATAACAGAAATCTGTTGAAGTATATCAGAAAAAGTTCCTTTAACTAAAATTCTTAGTAAATTACATGTTAAACTAGGAGATAAGAGACTTAATTCTATCTAATCTTGGCCCTGCCATTATTTATATATGTGACTTCAGGTGAATAATTTTTCCTTTCTGGGTTAGCTATAAAATGTTGGACTTGGTGACCATTATGATCTTTCACATCTAAAATTTGCAATTTCTATGAATTTTCTCCATGCTATCTGGTTGCGGAAAAGGTACCAATGATGATTATTACATTTATCATTATTCCATTCATATCTCATATAGTATTTTTAACTTATCTTGATATTTTTTCTTTTAAAAAATTCCAGTTACATAAGGTGATAAGAATAAAATAGGTTGGTTTAACTTTAAACATAAGCTATTACATTAACTTTCAGTTCAATTTTTTATACATCAAGTTGGCAAAAATTTGAAATTGTTAAAATGGTTGCTTTTTAAAAAACTTGTCAAATATGTACCTTTGAAGATAATTCAAAGCATATCTCTTTATATAATGATGACAATGATATATCTCTTGCTAAAGGAAAAACACATGAAGACCTTTTCAAAGAAGGTAAGGAATATCACTTTTTGTCATATTAGTTTGCAAATAGTCACAAAATCACAGGAATGTATGATCTTAGTTGTGTAAAGGAATTAGAAGGTAATCTGTTGTAGTCCAAACTCATTTTGTAGAGAAGGCCCAGAGATTAAGTGATATGCCAAGGTCAGGTAGTGTGTTAGTTATGAAACCAGAACAGAAATATGGATCCTGTCAACCAGGCCAATGCTTCCAGCACACTATAGTGGAAAATGAATCTTTACAAGTAACTTGTTGGAGGAGACTAACAAATGATCCTTCATTTCATGAGCATAATTATGTTAAATAGTGGTATTTTTTTCTTGGATTCTAGTTACTTTTTTGTTACTGACATATTTGTATTTATAGAAGTAAATATGACTTCCATTATCTGATTCCAGTTTCTATTGGGGATATGTTTTACCCTCTTAGCAGTATTCATCTTCTGTGCATTAAGGTATATATTCAGAACGTCTGTTTGTGTGTTTTGTGTGGAGAGGACAGGTATTGGGAAGGTATTGTAATACTTTTCCATATTTTGGGCCAAGACAGTTATAAAGTTAAAAATGCAATCATCTTAAATAAATGCAAGGCTTGTGGCCTCAGAATTTCTTTTAGATTATACTTGGAATTAACTTTATGTTAATCCTCTGAAACTCTGAAATCAATAATTATTGAATATGGGCTATATTTGTAATATTTTGTCAGGGATAAAAATGAAAAATGACATAGTTCCTGCCCTCACTGAGTTTACAGTCTAAAGGAGAACAGAAACATTAGATATGTCTGGTTGGCCCTGATTATACAACCAGGAGCAGCAAGTGGAAGTTGCAGATTGGTGAATTCTGGCTGTGTGAGAGAAAATTACTAATTATTATATCTAATTCGAAGTTTCTTTGACTAACTTTGAAGTAATAGACTTCCCTTCATTGGCGACCTATTCTTTTAAATAGATTTTATTTACATTTTTAAAAAATTTAAATCATTTATCAGATTTAATTAGATGGTTTTCAGAAAACCATCTTTATAACAAGGAATTTTTCTTTTCTTTTTTCTTGAGGCAATTGGGGGTTAAATGACTTGCCCCAAGGTCACACAGATAGGAGGTGTTGTGTCTGAGGTCACATTTGAACTCAGGTCCTCCTGACTTCAGATCTGGTGCTCTATCCATTGCACCACAGCTGCCCTCATGACAAGGAATTTTTCAAAGATGATGAAGGGGAAAAAAAAGCTTCAGTAAAACTAATGAACACATTAAAAAAAAAAATCTAGTGGTTTATGTAATATTTCACGCTTTTTTTCCCCCCAGAACTGAAAAAGGAACTGGGGATGTATTTTCTTTCTTCTCTTCTTTGGGCCCAACTTTGTCTTTTATAATTTCATATCATTTTTTGTTGTTTTGAGTTGTCTTTTCTATTTGTATTGTTGTAGTTATGTACATTGTTTTCCTGGCTCTGCTAATTTCATTTTGCATCAACTTACCTAAGTTGTAACTTATGTAAGTCTTTACATGTTTCTCTGTGTTCATTACATTCATCTTACAACATGATAATTCCATTATGTTCATGTACCATAATTTGTTTAGTCATTCCTCAATGAGTTGACATCAGTTTTGTTTCAAATTCTCTGTAATCACAAAAAGTGCTATTACAAATGTTTTGGTGTAAATAGAAATTCCCCTTCCCCCCCCCCTTTTTTTTTCCCATTACGGATATTTGCTAGGCATATACCTTAATATGTTTAGCTCTGAAATCTCTTGGTTAAAAAGTATGGATATTTTTGTTACTTTATTTGCATAATTCTAAATTGCTTTCCATAATGATTGGACCAGTTCACAGCTTCCCCAACAACGCATTAATGATCCTTTTTTTTTTTTTTTTTTTTTTTTTGAGAGTTAAGGTTATTAGGTTCAAGTGACTTACTCAGGGTCACACTAGTAAGTATTAAGTGTCTGGGACTGGATATCCTGACGCTAGTACTACTGCTCTAGCTGCTATATAATCTAACTACCAACAACCCTCTTAACATTGACTGTTTTTAAAAATATTTTTGTCTGATGGCAGAAACTAGGCATGTACCCATATTTAACACCACATACTAAGATAAGATCAGAATGGGTCCAAGATTTAGGCATAAAGAATGACATCATAAATAAATTAGAGGAACATAGGATAGTTTACCTCTCATACTTGTGAAGGAGGAAGGAATTTGTGTCCAAAGGAGAACTAGAGACCATTATTGATCACAAAATAGAAAATTTTGATTACACCAAATTAAAAAGTTTCTGCACAAACAAAACTAATGCAAAAAAGATTAGAAGGGAAGTAACGAATTGGGAAAACATTTTTACAGTTAAAGGTTCTGATAAAGGCCTCATCTCCAAAATATACAGAGAATTGACTTTAATTTATAAGAAATCAAGACATTCTCCAATTGATAAATGGTCAAAGGATATGAACAGACAATTTTCAGATGATGAAATTAAAACTATTTCCACTCATATGAAAGAGTGTTCCAAATCACTATTGATCAGAGAAATGCAAATTAAGACAACTCTGAGATATCATTACACACCTGTTAGATTGGCTAAGATGACAGGAACAAATAACGATGAATGTTGCAGGGGATGTGGGAAAACTGGGACACTGATGCATTGTTGGTGGAGTTGTGAAAGAATCCAACCATTCTGGAGAGCAATCTGGAATTATGCCCAAAAAGTTATCAAAATGTGCATACCCTTTGACCCAGCAGTGATACTACAGGGCTTATATCCCAAGGAAATACTAAAGAAGGGAAAGGGACCTGTATGTGCCAAAATGTTTGTGGCAGCCCTTTTCATAGTGGCTAGAAACTGGAAAATGGATGGATGTCCATCAATTGGAGAATGGTTGGGTAAATTATGGTATATGAATGTCATGGAATATTATTGTTCTGTAAGAAATGACCAACAGGATGAATACAGAGAGGCTTGGAGAGACTTACATCAACTGATGCTGAGTGAAACGAGTAGAACCAGGAAATCATACACTTCAACAATGATACTGTATGAGGATGTATTCTGATGGAAATGGATATCTTCAACATAGAGAAGAGCTAATCGAATTTCAATTGATCAATGATGGACAGAATCAGCTACATCCAGAAAAGGAACACTGGGAAATGAGTGTAAACAGCATTTTTTTTTGTTTGTTTTTGTTTTTCTTCCCAGATTATTTTTACCTTCCGAATACAATCCTTCCTCTGCAGCAACAACAACAAAAAAATTCGGTTCTGCACATATATATTGTACCTAGGATACACTATAAGATATTTAATATGTATGGGAATGCCTGCCATCTAGGGGAGGGGGTGGAGGAAAGGAGGGGAAAAATTCTAAACAGAAGGTAGTACAAGGGATGATGTTGTTTAAAAAAAAAAAAATTACCTATGCATATGTACTGTCAAAAAATGTTATAATTATAAAAATTAATAAAAAAATGCTGTGATAGGGAAAAAAAAATATTTTTGTCTGTGCCAGTTCATTGAGTTTGATAAAATTGTTTCTCTTATTTGGAGCATTCTTTCATTTGGTTGCTAACAGTTTTCAATTCATTTTGAATTCTTTGACCTTTAGCTTTTGGAGACTGGCTTTTGGGCTCATCTATATCTTATATAATTATATATCTTGGATAATTTTATTAGATATATACTGTAAAATTGTGTTTTATGGCATGGTCTTTAATTTTCAGGACATAAAATCCACTTAAAATGTATTGTGAAATATTACGTAGGATGTTGCCCTAAATCTAATTCCTGTCAGGTTACTTTATTGGATATTTTAAAGTGGACGATAGAAACCAATTTATTGAATGGGGAAGGGAAAGGAAAGAGCATGTAGAAGAGATTCTTACTCAGGTTTGAGTTGAATAAAATGACTTCCATATATTATAGGATCAAAAATCCAAAGCTTTCAGGGACTTCAGAAGCCATGTAAGCCAATGGCTTCATTTTATAGAAGACAAAATTGAAGATTAGGAAGATGAATGAACTGTCCAGAGTCCTACAGATAGTAAGCAAGAGAGGTACGGTTTGAACCTAGGTTCTCTTGATTAGAGTCATTGCTCTTTTCATTCTATCACATACTTTTTTTTTTATTCAGTTTTATTTTCAGTCCTGCATTCTTTCCCTCTCATATCCCTTAGCCCTACTCATTAAAAACTGAAACCTATTATAAACGTGTATAATGAAGCAAAACAAATCCCCACATTAGTTCCCCTTTCTTTAAAATATACTTCAGTATGCTTGAGGTTAACATGTTTTATTAAGAGTCCTCTGGAGCTGTGGGTAGTTTCATTTTGTTGATCAAAGTTCCTAAGTGTTTTTGAAGTTTATCCTTTTAGTGTTGTTATTGTAGAAGTTGGTTCTGGTTCTACTTACTTCTGTTTGCATCAGTTCAAATGAGTCTTCTCAGGTTTTTAAAAAACCATCCTCATCATTTCTTATAACAACAGCATTTTATTACATATATGTGTGTATATATATATATATATGCCATAATTTATCCATTCCCCAAGTAATTAACCATCTCCTCAGTTTCTGATTCATTGCCAACACAAAAAGAGTTGCTATGAATATTTTTGTACATATATGTCATTTTCCTATTTCTTTGATCTATTGGAATATATATATATATATATATATAGACCTAGTAGAAGAATCACTGGATTAATATGTATGTACAGTTTAGTAGCCTTTAAAGCATAATTCCAATTGCTTTCTGGAGTGTTTGAACCAGTTTACAATTCCACTAATAGTAGTCCATTAATGTACCTATTTTCCCACAGTCCCTCCAGCATTTGTCATTTTTCATTTTTTAACAACTTTGCAAAGCTGATGGTTATGAGGTTGTACCTCAGAGTTGTTTTAGTTTATTTCCTAATTATGAATTGTTTGTAACATTTTTTTTTGGTCATGCACATCTTACTCTTTTTTTTTTTTTTTTTTTTTTTTAATTTTTTTTTATTATATATATATATATGTTTTATAATATTATCCCTTGTATTCATTTTTCCAAATTACCCCCCCTCCCTTATTCCCTCCCCCCGACGACAGGCAATACCATACATTTTACATGTGTTACAATATAGTCTAAGTACTATACATGTGTGTGAATATCATTTTCTTGTTGCACAATAAACATTAGAATCCGAAGGTACATGCAACCTGGGCAGACAGATATTAGTGCTAACAATTTACATTCCCCTCCCAGTGTTTCTTCTCTGGGTGTATCTACCTCTGTCCATCATTGATCAACTGGAAGTGAGTTGGATCTTCTTTATGTTGAAGATTTCCACTTCCATCAGAATACATCCCCAAACAGTATTGTTGTTGAAGTGTACAGTGATCTTCTGGTTCTGCTCATTTCACTCAGCATCAGTTGATTTAAGTCTCTCCAGGCCTCTCTATATTCCTCCTGCTGGTCATTTCTTACCGAGCAATAATATTCCATAACTTTCATATACCACAATTTACCCAACCATTCTCCAACTGATGGACATCCATTCATCTTCCAGTTTCTAGCCACAACAAAAAGAGCTGCCACAAACATTTTGGCACATATATGTCTCTTTCCGCTCTTTAGTATTTCTTTGGGATATAATCCCAGTAGTAGCGCTGCTGGGTCAAAGGGTATGCACAGTTTGATAACTTTTTGGGCATAATTCCAGATTGCTCTCCAGAATGGCTGGATTCTTTCACAACTCCACCAGCAATGTATTAGTGTCCCAATTTCCCCACATCCCCTCCAACATTTGTCATTATTTGTTCCTGTCATCTTAGCCAATCTGACAGGTGTGTAGTGGTATCTCAGAGTGGTCTTAATTTGCATTTCTCTGATCAGTAGTGATTTGGAACACTCTTTCATGTGAGTGGATATAGTTTCAATTTCTTCCTCTGAGAATTGTCTGTTCATATCCTTTGACCATTTATCAATTGGAGAATGGTTTGGTTTCTTATAAATCATGGTCAGTTCTCTATATATTTTGGAAATGAGACCTTTGTCAGAACCTTTGTTTTTAAAAATATTTTCCCAATTTGTTACTTCCCTTCTAATCTTGTTTGCATTAGTATTGTTTGTACAGAAACTTTTTAGTTTGATGTAATCAAAATCTTCTATTTTGTGATCAATAATGATCTCTAGTTCTCCTCTGGTCATAAATTCCTTCCTCCTCCACAAGTCTGAGAGGTAGATTATCCTCTGTTCCTCTAATCTATTTATTATCTCCCTCTTTATGCCTAAATCATGGACCCATTTTGATCTTATCTTGGTATATGGTGTTAAGTGTGGATCCATATCTAATTTCTGCCATACTAATTTCCAGTTTTCCCAACAGTTTTTTCCGAATAATGAATTTTTATCCCTAATGTTGGAATCTTTGGGTTTGTCAAAGATTAGATTGCTATAGATGTACCCTTTTTTGTCCTTTGTATCTAATCTGTTCCACTGATCTACCGGTCTATTTCTTAGCCAATACCAAATGGTTTTGGTGACTGCTGCTATATAATATAGCTTTAGATCAGGTACACTTAGACCACCTTCCTCTGAGTTTTTTTTCATTAGTTCCCTTGCAATTCTTGACCTTTTATTCTTCCATATGAATTTTGTTGTTATTTTTTCTAGGTCATTAAAATAGTTTCTTGGGAGTCTGATTGGTATAGCACTAAATAAATAGATTAGTTTGGGGAGTATTGTCATCTTTATTATATTCGCTCGGCCTATCCAAGAGCACTGAATGTCTTTCCAATTATTTAAATCTGATTTTATTTTTGTGGCAAGTGTTTTGTAATTTTTCTCATATAATTCCTGACTTTTCTTTGGTAGATGGATTCCCAAATATTTTATACTATCAACATTTGTTTGGAATGGAATTTCTCTTTGTATCTCTTGCTGTTGCATTTTGTTAGTGATATATAAAAATGCCGAGGATTTATGTGGATTTATTTTGTATCCTGCCACTTTGCTGAAATTTTGAATTATTTCTAGTAGCTTTTTAGCAGAGTCTTTGGGGTTCTCTAAGTATACCATCATGTCATCTGCAAAAAGTGATAGTTTAATTTCCTCATTTCCTACTCTAATTCCTTGAATCTCTTTCTCGGCTCTTATTGCCGAGGCTAGCGTTTCTAGTACTATATTGAATAGTAATGGTGATAGTGGGCAACCTTGTTTCACTCCTGATCTTACTGGGAAAGGTTGCAGTTTATTTCTATTGCATATTATGCTTACTGACGGTCTTAAATATATACTCCTGATTATTCTAAGGAATAATCCATTTATTCCTATACTCTCAAGAGTTTTTAGTAGGAATGGATGTTGGATTTTGTCAAATGCTTTTTCTGCATCTATTGAGATGATCATATGGTTCTTATTAATTTGATTATTAATATGGTCAATTATATTAATAGTTTTCCTAATATTAAACCAGCCCTGCATTCCTGGAATAAATCCTACTTGATCATAGTGTATTATCTTGGAGATGATTTTCTGAAGTCTTTTTGCTAATATCTTATTTAAGATTTTAGCATCAATATTCATTAAGGAGATTGGTCTATAATTTTCTTTCTCAGTTTTCGATCTACCAGGTTTAGGTATCAGTACCATGTCTGTGTCATAAAAGGAATTTGGTAGGACTCCTTCATCCCCTATTTTTTCAAATAATTTATATAACATTGGGGCTAATTGTTCTTTAAATGTTTGGTAGAATTCACATGTGAATCCATCTGGCCCTGGGGATTTTTTCCTGGGGAGTTGATTAATAGCTTGTTCTATTTCTTTTTCTGAAATGGGACTATTTAAGCAATTTATCTCCTCCTCTGTTAATCTAGGGAGCCTATATTTTTGGAGGAAGTCATCCATTTCACTTAAGTTATCAAATTTATTGGCATAAAGTTGGGCAAAGTAACTCCTTATTATTTCTCTAATTTCCTCTTCATTGGTGGAAAGATCCCCCTTTTCATTTGTAAGACTATCAATTTGATTTTCCTCTTTCTTTTTTTTGATCAAATTTACCAAAGGTTTATCTATTTTATTGGCTTTTTCATAAAACCAACTCTTGGTTTTATTTATTAATTCAATAGTTTTTTTACTTTCAATTTTATTGATTTCTCCTTTTAATTTTTGTATTTCGAGTTTAATTTTTGGTTGGGGGTTTATAATTTGGTCTTTTTCTAGCCTTTTAAGTTGTAAGCCCAATTCGTTAATCTTCTCTTTCTCAATTTTCTTCAAATAAGCCTCTAAAGATATAAAATTTCCCCTTATTACCGCTTTAGCTGCATCCCAAAGATTTTGATATGATGTCTCATCATTATCATTATCTTGGGTGAAATTGTTAATTGTTTCTATAATTTGCTCTTTCACCCAGTCATTCTTTAAGATGAGATTATTCAGTTTCCAATTACTTTTTGGTCTATTTACCCCTAACTTTTTACTGAATGTAGCTTTTATTGCATTGTGATCTGAGAAGAAGGCATTTATTATTTCTGCCTTCCTACATTTAATTTTGAGATCTTTATGTCCTAGTATATGGTCAATTTTTGTATAGGATCCATGAACTGCTGAGAAGAAAGTATATTCCTTCCTATTGCCATTCAGTTTTCTCCAAAGGTCTATCATACCTAGTTTTTCTAATGTTCTATTTACTTTTTTAATTTCTTTCTTGTTTGTTTTGTGGTTTGATTTGTCTAAATCTGAGAGTGCAAGGTTGAGATCTCCCACTATTATAGTTTTACTGTCTATTTCTTCTTGCAGTTCTCTTAACTTTTCCTTTAGAAAGTTAGATGCTATACCACTTGGTGCATATATGTTTAGTATTGATATGGCTTCATTATTTATGCTACCTTTCAGCAGGATATAGTTTCCTTCCTTATCTTTTTTAACGAGATCTACTTCTGCTTTTGCTTGATCTGAGATAAGGATAGCTACCCCTGCTTTTTTGGCTTTACCTGAAGCATAATAGGCTCTGTTCCAACCTTTTACCTTTACTCTGTATGTATCTCCCTGCTTTAAGTGTGTTTCCTGTAGGCAACATATTGTAGGGTTCTGCTTTTTGATCCAATCTACTATCCGTCTCCGTTTGATGGGATCGTTCATCCCATTTACATTTACAGTTAAAATTACTAATTCTGTATTTCCTGCCATCGTATTATCCCCAGATTATGCTTTTTTCCCTTGACCCCCCTGATCCCCCTCCCCGATATTTAATTTACAGACCCCCCTTGTGACGCGCAACCCTCCCTCTTTTTTTTTTTTTTTTTTTTTTAGGATCCCTCCCCCCTCCCTCCAAGTCCCTTCACTTATTCCCCTTTCCCTTTTCCCTTTTTCCCTCCCCCCTTTTAATGAGGTGAGAGAAAATTCTCTGAAAAACAAATATGTTAATTATTTACTCTTTGAGCCTCTTCTGATGAGAGTAAGATTCACACAATGATTCTCCCCCTCACTAAGTTCCCTCAGATATGGTGTATTTTCTATGTCTCTTCCTGGGATGTAGTTTCCCTCTTTTTATCACTCCTTCCCCTTTTTCTGAACCGACCTCCTTCCCTTTACTACACCCCCCTTTTTTTCTTTTATATCAGTAAAATCAAATTATCCTTGAGTATTTTTTATATACCCACAACAGAGTTACAGTTCTCAAGGGTTCTGTGTACCTTTTTCTGTTTCTCTTCGGTCTTGTGGATGTAGATCAAATTTTTTGTTTAAGTCTGGTTTTTTTCTTAGAAACATATAGAATTCCTCTGTTTCATTGAATGACCATCTTCTTCCGTGGAAAAAGATGCTAAACTTAGCTGGGTAGTTCATTCTTGGTTGCAGTCCTTGATCTTTTGCCTTACGGAATATCAGGTTCCAGGCCCTTCTATCTTTTAATGTGGAGGCAGCCAGATCTTGGGTGACCCTTATTGTGGCACCTTGGTATTTAAATTGTTTTTTTCTAGCTGCTTGCAGGATTTTCTCCTTTGTGTGGTAATTCTGCAGCTTAGCCACAATATTCCGTGGTGTTCTTTTTTTAGGGTCTATTTCAGAAGGAGTTCGATGAATTCTTTCCACATCTACTTTCCCTTCTGTTTCTATTATCTCTGGACAGTTCTCTTTGATAATTTCCTGTAAAATAGAATCTAGGCTCTTTTTTTGGTCATAGTTTTCTGGAAGTCCAATAATCCGCAGATTATCTCTCCTAGATCTATTTTCCAGGTCTATAGATTTTCCCAGTAAGTATTTGACGTTGTTCTCCAGCTTCTCATTTTTTTTGTTTTGTTTGACTGATTCTTGGGTTCTCTGTGAATCATTCATTTCTATTTGTTCCATCCTGACTTTTAAGGAGTTATTTTCTTCTTTCACAGTTTTTAGTTCTTTTTGTAAATGCCCAATTTCGTTTTTAAATGAATTATTTTGCTCTATTGAGTTTTTTTCCATTTCCCTAATTTTTTTTTTTGAGAATTATTTTCTTTTTCCAATTCAGAAATTCTATTTTCTTGAGACTTTTTTATCTTTTCCAATTCAGAAATCCTACTTTCCTGTGTTTTTTTAACCTTTTCTAATTCACTAATTTTGTTTCCCTGCATCTCCTGTGAATTCTTTATTTTTTCCAACTCCAATTTCAGGACGTTGTTACTCTCTATCATAACTTCTCTTTCCTTGCCCCATTTTTCTTCGATCTCCCTCAATTTCTTAAGAGCTTCTTCTAGGAGAGAGTTATGTGATGGGGGGCAGGAATCGTTCCCCTTTAGGTTGTTATCTTCTGAATCTTTGCTGTTAACTTCCTCGGGGTTGGACACCCGCTCTTTCTCTGTATAGAAGGAATCTATAGTTTTTCTAGCTTTTTTGCTCATACTTAAAAAATGTTTTGGGGTCTGTCCCTGGGGTAGGAAATTATTTACTTCTTTACCAGCTTCCTCCCAGACCGGATGGATGCAGCGGCCCCCGCGCCCGCGCTAAGAGAGAGCTCTGGGAGAGAGTTCCCCACCCCCTCCCTGGAAGTGCCTCAGAGGTGATTAGCACTGCTGTGCTTTGAGGGCGTAGAATAGTGAAGACAGCAAGAAGCTCAGCCTATGTGTCCGGGTGGGGAGTGGGTGTCTGCAGCAGGTGACGTGAGAAGCCCCTGCGCTCAAACTGGAAGTGTCTGCCAGAAACCGCGGTCCCTAGTTCAAAGGTTCCGCTTCTCTGGGACTTCCTGGAGCTGAGTTCCACTCCCTCCAGCTAAGCTAGGCCGTGTGTGTTGCCTTGGGCCGTATCCACCCACTTGTCAGTCTCTTAACTATTCTCAGGAGGTAGCTGAGGCCACACCCCCTGGTGCCGAGTCACCCCCAGGGTGGGGGGCGGGGGGGAAATCTAATCTGAGTTTTAAAATATTTTGGCTTTCTCTTCTGAACTGCTAAATAATTAGCAGAGAAGAGCTAACAGCCTGTGCCAGATTCCTTTACCTCAGTGGCTTCTCTGATCCCAGAGCCCCTCCCAGCGCAATGGGCGCAGTGTGCCCCTACCCCACCGTCTGTGCTGGTCTTTCTTATTCCTCCCCTGAGAACTGACCTTTCCTGTTGAAACTCCAGATTCTCTTCAGCTGGTAAGTCGTGCTTCCAGTCCTTGTGGTATCTATCAGTCCTGAGCTAATTTTGAGACTTAATTTATCTAATTGGTTGTGAGGGAGTGAGGACGTTCACTGAGTAGTGTGTTTCTTCTCCGCCATCTTGGCTCCGCCCCCCACATCTTACTCTTTTCTTCATATTCAAATTCTGTGAGAGACTCTTCTACAAACTTGCAGAGCTCTTTATGCTTTTGTTTCTGAATGTATCACATTATGCCTTTTATGGCAGTTACTTTTACATGTCTTGAGTTTTTCTATTAAACTGTCAGCTCCTTGAAGAACCTTCATTTCCTTTCCCAAGCCTACATTGTTTTGTATAAATAGATTCTATATATATGTGGAAGAATGAATAATTGAGAACAGTGAAAATTACCAAGTTTTAAGGGAGGAAAGCTTCCCTTTACATCAAGTCAGGTAAGTCTTCCTAGGTTTTTCTGAAAGCATCCTGCCTGTCAATAGTATTTCATTACATTCATTTACTACAGCTTGTTCAGCCATTCCCCTGTTGATGATCATCTCAGTTTCCAATTCTTTGCCCCTACCAAAAAAACAAACAAACAAACAAAAGCTGTTATAAATATTTTTGTAAAAGTAGGTCTTTCCCCTGCATCCCCTTAAAAATATATATCTTGAGATACAGACTAAGTAGTGGTATTGCTGGATCAAAGCATACACAATTTGATTGCTTTTGGGGCATAATTCTAAATTACTCTCCAAAGTGGTTGGATCAGTTCACAATTCCACTAATAGTGCATTTGTGTCCCAATTTTCCCACATCCCCTTAAGCATTTGTCACTTTCTTTTTCTGTCATATTGAAGCTTCTCTTACCTCAAGCTTCTTTAGAACAAGAAAGGCAGGATTAACAGCAGTAGCATTTTGATTTTGTGAACATCTTTCTAGTAATTCAAGCCTGTTTGCACATCTATTCACATATTCTCTCTGTCTCTTTCTCGCTGAGGCAGTTGGGGTTAAGTGACTTGCCCAGGGTCACACAGCTAGGAAGTGTTAAGTGTCTGGAATCAGATTTGAACTCAGGTTCTCCTGATTTCAGGGCTGGTGCTCTATCCACTGTGCCACCTAGCTGCCCCTTAAGTCTATTCTCTTAATCTCTTGTTTGATCCATGACTATTGACTTTTGTTTTCCACTCAGATCCTATTGCTACCACATTGCAGAACTGTTTGTCTGCACCCTTCCAGTATGTCTTATTTCTGCTTCCTGTGTGTGTGTTTTAGGATAAATGATCCTTTCCTTCCATTTTCTACATATAATGCTCTTAATACCTCTTATTAACTGAGATGTCATTGAAGATTGTCCTACTTAGAGCAGAATGGCCTGTTGATATTTCAGTTTCTGGAATTTTTGGTCCAATTCCTAGCTAGGAAAACACAAAGAAATGTAGACTTGACACATCATCAACTTACTTTGGCTCTCTCCCAACATTTTCCAGAGAGATGTGCAAAGAGAAGCAATTAGCTCCTATACAAATTTAAACTTGTTTTCCTCTTTCCTAGGTCAAAATCATTATGGGGACATCTTACCTTCTGTATTCTTGTGAAACATTCATCTTAAATTCTCACCTATCTCTTCCCCATGGTGGAAGTTGTCAAATTAGGTGCCACTTTTGGTGGAAGGACTAAAGAGAAATTCTACTAAAAAATAGGAGTGGGATTTTCTTTTTTGATACTCTTGTCTTTTGTTTGGGGGACTTTTAGTTTCCTAGGCATTGGACATTGTAGAGTTTTCTATAGTGGTACAAGAAAAGTATAACATTTGTCTTTCTCTTTTGAGGTTGCACATGTTTCCTCTGTGATTGTACTTTTAGGATTTTTTAGGACTTAAGTTTCTCATGCAGAGTAGTTACCTATTAGTTGTCATATTTGACTCTGACCTATAATTTCCCTAACATATTCAATGTATTATTTGCTCCTCTGTGTTTGAGAAATAGATGCTTCTTGTTTTTTAAGGAGAAACCTCTGGGTGTGTATTACTATATATAGTTTGCCAGTATATATTCTGCCCAAGGTTAAAAGATTTTGCTATGCCTAAAGGAACAGGGAGAAAAGGCAAAATAAACAAGGGAAATATATAAGGGCAGCATATATTTTCCTGACTAGGGCAGGATATTGGACCTCCCTTCCTACCTCCTGTCCTAGGAGAGACACCATCAAATTGGAAAAGTAGACATAAGGAATACAACCAGAGAATCTTGAGTGCACATGACTTAAAGAGTCATGGCAAGAGAGAAAGGTCCCTACTGCTTTTTCAAGAGGTTCTTCTCAAGGTCTAAGGCGTCATTATCCTCATACTCTACTTGATTAATGGAACTCAAACACCCATGCATCAGGACACCTCGGGGAAACTGAATAAAAACAAATGTTTATTAACTTGATTTTCTCAGGCTTGTTTGATTGTTTTTGGGGAAGGTCCAAATTGGGATTTTTTTAGACATAGAGGATTGTAGATAAGAGGCTTTGGAAAAGGGAATAGGAATATGGAATGACTAGGACAGACAAAGCCTGTCAGATAATGAATAGTTCCTCTCAGTTTTTATTTCCCTCATCTCCAAAATGGAGTTGATGACCTGCATGATTATAGCTCTTGAATGCCCATTTCATAGGAAAAAATCACTAAAGACTTTTTAGTAGAATAGTGATATGATCAGAGTTTTGTTACCTTAACGATTAGGGAACAAGACATGCTGCGTATATTTCAGTTCTTGGTAGCAATCAGGCAATTGTTAAATACCTATTCTCTAGACACTATGACAGGTATTGTAGATCCAAAGAAAAATGGAACATTCCTTGCTTTCCAGATGATATATAAATAAGATTACCAAGATTAGACACAATTAGACATGGCAGGGAGTCCTTGGGAGGAATGGAGTTGGAAACTAATAGCAGAGGTAATTTAGGCTGAAAAGTTGTGCATATCATGAACTTTTCATCACCAACACTGTCTTCCATTTACCTATCACAATAAAACAATATGGATGTACCCTCTCAGCAAACATGGCCATGTAATAGACCATGTCATTGTAAGAAGAGATAGGATGTGAGTGACAAAAACATGTGGTACAGAGTGTTGAACTGATCATAGACTTAGCCTCTTCATAATATTTTCATTCAACAAAAGCAGTGTTCTCACAGTTACCAGAATACTAAATGATAATAGATTAGATCTTAGTAACAGTTCATTGCTAACTTAGAGACAAAGCTGGGACAACACATGGATGGCAACAGAAGAGCAGAAAGGAAGTGGGCCATTTTCAGAGATTTGGTGTATAGTACTGCATTTACTTAGCTGGGCCAGAAGGCTTAAAAACATGAAGATTGGTTTGGTGAAAATGATGGAGAAATTCAGAAACTACTAAACTAAAAAGAATTCCACAAGGGTTCCAGTGAGATAGTTTATCTCTTTCTAAGAAGGTAGCATTTATCTAAATCACTATTGATCAGAGAAATGCAAATTAAGATATTTTTAAGGTACCACTACACATCTCTCAGATTGGCTAAGATGACAAGAAAAAATAATAATGAATGATGGAGGGGATGTGAGAAAACTGGGACACCAATACATTATATTGTGAACTGATCCTTCCATTCTGAGGAACAATATAGAACTATTCCCAAAGGGCTATCAAACTACATAATCCTTTGATGCAGCAGTGTGTTTCTTCTGGGCCTGTATTATCCTAAAGCGATCATAAAAAAAGGGAAAAGGCCCCACATGTACAAAAATGTTTGTGACAGCCTTTTTTGTAGTGGGAAAGAACTGGAAATTGAGAAGATGTCCATCAATTGGGGAATGGTTGAATTAAGTTATAATATATTAATGTAATGGAATATTATTCTGTAAGAAACAATCAGCAGGATGATTTCAGAAAGGCCTGAAGAGACTTACATGAAATGATGCTAAGTAAAGTGAATAGAATCAAAAGAATATTGTACACAGCAACAACAAGGTTATGTGATGATCAATTCTGATGGATGTGGTTCTTTTAAACAGTGAGATGATTCATACCAGTTCGAATGGACTTGTGATGAAGAATCATCTGTGCCCAGAGGATTTTGGGATATGTGTGGAGCATAACATAGTATTTTCATTTTTAGGTTGTTGTTACTTGCTTGCATTTAATTTTTTTTTCTTTTTTGATTTGATTTTTCTTGTACAGTGTGATAATTATGGAAAGATGTATAGAAGAATTGCACATGTTTAACATATATTGGATTACTTGCAATCTGGGACATTGGGAGGAAGGGAGAGAGGAAAAAAATTTTGAAATGCAGGGTTTTGCTGGGGTCACTGTTGAGAACTGTCTTTGTATGTGTTTTGAAAAGAAAAAGATTTATTAAAAGAGAATTTTTTTAAAAGGTGGCATTTAATTTAATCAAAAATAAAGTGCAGCAACATAACATTTCCACTCTTTTCTGTTATTGTTTGCATTTTTGTTTTTTCTTTTCAGGTTATTTTTACCCTCTTTCTAAATCCAATCTTTGGGGGGCAGCAAGATAACGGTATAAATATGTATACATATATTGTATTTAACATATACTTTAACATTTAACATGTATGGGACTATCCACCATCTAGGGGAGGGGATGGAGGGAAGTAGGGAAAAAGTTGAAACAGAAGTTTTTATAAGGGTCAATGTTGAAAAATTACCCGTGCATATGTTTTGTATATAAAAAGCTGTAATTAAAAAAGAAATCACACAAAATCAAACAAAACAAAAAAAAAAGTGCAGGGCAGCTGAGTGGCACAGTGGATAGAGCACCAGCCCTGGTCAGGAGGACCTGAGTTTAAATCCAGCCTCAGACACTTAATACTTCCTAGCTGTGTGACCAACCCTAGGCAAGTCACTTAACCCCAATTGTCTCAGCAAAGGGAAAAAAAAAAAAAAAGAATAAAGAAAAAAAAAAAGGGTAACCCAGAGAGAGGATTGTGGGGACTGAATGTGAATCACAACATAGTATTTTTGTCTTTTTTATTGTTTGCTTCATTTTGGTTTCTTTCTCATTTTTTCCTTTTTGATCTGATTTTTCTTGTTCACTATGACAGTTGTGGAAAATGTATAGAAGAATTGCATATGTTTAACATGTTGGATTACTTGCTATCTAGGAGAGGGGGTGTAAGGAAGGAAAGGAAAAAAAATTTGGAACATAAGGTTTTGCAATGGTAAATGTTGAAAATTATGCCTATGTTTTGAAAATAAACGACTTTCATCAAAAAAATAAATAAAAATAAAATGCAAGCAAAAATTCTTGCAGGATTCTTGGCTGAGTAAGAGAGAAGATGACATTCAGTTTCATTCTGATAATAACAAAAGTGTTTTCTGTGGTGTCCTGAAAACTATTTATTGGCCCGAAGACCAATGGTATATCTCATCTATTCACTCCTGATAGAGCCATGTTGATTAGTGATAAAGACATGATCCTGGAGAGATGGACTGAAAACTTTCATAGTATTCTCCACCGACTTATCAAACAATGTTGAAACCATGGACCATATATTTCAAGTTGATGTCAAGTCATTCCTTCTGTAGCTAAACTTCCAACTAAAGAAAGGTTTTGAATGCCATTGATAACACCATTATCTCATGGGCAATGCAGCTATTGCTAATTCTATATCAGTTAAGATTTAACAAGGCAGAGGAGGTCTGTTGCTCATACAAAAGCTGACTGAATTGGTCTATGTTATATGGAAAGAGGTTATTCCCCAGGAGTTCAAGAATGCCTCTAATGTCTGTGTCTATAAAAGGAAAGGAAGTTAACTGATTGTCCTTTGACTGTCATATGAGGGATCTCTATTAGTTATCATTGGCAAGATTCTTGCCAGATCCCTCCTGAATAGACTTATCTTTCACCTGGAAGATGGTCATGTATCTAAGAGCTATTGTGACTTTCAGAAAGGGCTGAGGAATAGTGGAGATGTATTTGCTCCCCAACAACAGAAAGATTGCAGGAACAGAGGTTTGTAAACAACGTTCATTGATCTGTCCAAGGCCTTTGATACCATCATTTGTGAAGACTTCCTGAAATTTATGGCAAAATTTGGTTGCCTGGAGAATTTCCTCATTATTGTTTATCACTTTCATGCATGCTTGCATGGGTTCTTGTGCTTTCTCAGTCTCCAATAAAGTGAAGTAAGGTTGTGTGCTTGCTCCCATGCTGTTTATTATGATGATGTCAGATACCTTCTGTGATGAAATTAGCGTCAAAATCAGCAATAACACTGACAGTAACTTATTTAACTTTAAAAGTTTACAAATCAAGACTTAAAGTGGAGAGAGTTGGTGCATCTTTTTTTTTTTTTTTTTTTTTTTTTCCCCCAGATGATTGCATTTGCAATGAATGATATGGATTCATTTTCTGGTGCTTGTGCCAATTTGGGCCTAACAATTCACAAGAAAACATAGCTTCTCCAATAGTCAGTACCATACTATCCATATGTGGAACCATTGGTTATATAGCAAATAGTGAATTCTGAATGCTGTAGACAAGCTTACTCATCTTGACAATGTATTTTTCAGGCATATTCACATAAGCGATGAGGTTGATATGACCATTGTCAGAGCTAGCTCAGTGTTTGAGAGGCTCTGCAAAGAAGTGTGGGAGAGAAGAAGTCTGACTGCCTACCGAACTGAAGGTCTACAGAATCATTGTGCTGACCTCATTGCTGCATCCTAAGAAATTTGGACAGTATAGCAGTACCATGCCAGTAAATGGAACTGCTTCCATTTAAATTCTTAAGATTTTGAAGATCACCTGGCAAGATAAGGTACTGGACACTGAGGTCCTTTTTCAAGCTGAGCTGTCAAGCATTCAAACCCTGCTATGGGGAGGGCAACTCTGATAGGTTGCCTACGTTCTTCAAATGCCAGACATACATTTGCCTAAAAGACCATATTATAGAGAATTCACACAAAACAGGTCCAACACAAAAGTCAGAAGATATAACGATACTCTCAATGTCTCTTTGAGGAACTTTGGAATTAATTGAGAGACACAGAAGTCACTGGCATAGGACCACCCAGACTATCATTCCTGCATCAAAAATGACATTGCGCTTTGTGAACAAAGAGTAGAATTTCAATAGTTCAAAAGAAACTTGAGATGTGCAAGTGGAAAACTATGTCCATTCCAAAACTTTAAACATGCTATTTATATCTCACTAGGGGTAGAGTATTCCCAGCTTTTATTGGTTTGATCAGCCAAAGTAGCACACACTGTACCTTGACCTCAACACAGTGATGGCATTTTTGTCTTCTTCACAAATGAAAGACACCAACCATTAATAGCTCATTGTGAATATCATGCTTTTTTTTTTTTTAAATGTTTGTTCAGTGCTTATCTCCTAGATAAAATGCCTACAGCAACCTCTTTACTCTAGTTTACTTTCTCTTATAATAATACACATGACATGTAGAGAATTCTCACATTTTTCATTATGCCATTTTCAAAATTCTTTACCTCTTGGGGATGGGATTGATGGGGTTGTTTTTCAGTAGTTTCAGTCGTGTCCAACTCTTATCTCCTTGTAAGGTTTTCTTGTTAAAGATACTGAAATACTTTGCTATCTCTTTCTCCAGTTCATTTTACATTTGAGGAAACTGAGATAAATAGGGCTCTAAATGATTTGTCTAGGGTCACACAACTAGTATGTGTCTGAGGCAGGATTTGAATTCAAGAAGAATCTTTATGATGGCAGGCATGTCACTTTATCCATTGTGCCACTTAATGACAAAATAAATATATTTTCTTGTAATTGTAGATCACAATAAAAAGTTACTTCATTCATTCTCTTGATACCATTATTTGTCATATCTTCTTGGAACATGAAAACTAAGCAATTAAAATCTAATTGGAAAACATTTTTAAAGCTTTTTATTTTAAAAATATATGCATAGTAATGCATAGTTTATGTTCCAAATTTTTTTTCTTCGTTCCTTTTTTTCTTCCCCATCTCCTCCCTTAGACAGCAAGTGATCCAGTACATAAACATGTGCAGTTCTTTTACACATGTTTCATATTATCATTAGTGCACAAGAAAAATCGGGTCAAAAAAGAAAAAAAATGAGAAGGAAAACAAAAATCAAGAAAACCACAACAAAATAGGTGAAAATACTGTATTGTGATCCACATTTAGTCCCCATTTTCCTCTTTTTGGATGTAGGTGGCTCTCCATCACAATTCTATTTGAATTCACCTTATTGAAGAGCCACATCTGTCAGAATTGATAATCACATAATCTTGGCTATTACTGTGTCAGTGATCTCTTGATTCTTTTCACTTCTGCAGACCTTTCTTTAATAATCCTGCTGATTGTTTCTTATAGAACAATAATATTCCATAATATTCATATACCATAACTTATTCAGCCCATTCTCCATCTGATGGGCATCCACTTAGTTTCTAGTTCCTTGCCTCTACAAAAAGGGCTGCCACAAACATTTTTGTACATGTGGGTCCTTTTCCCTTTTTTATGATCTCTTTGGAATATAGGCCCTAGAGATACTGCTACATCAAAGGGGATGTACAGCTTGATAGCCCTTTGGGCACAGTTCGAAATTTCTCTCCTGAAATCAGTTCACAATACAATAATGTATTGGTGTCTCAGTTTTTCCACATCCCCTCCAACATTCATCACTATCTTTTCCTGTCATCTTAGCTAATCTGAAAGGTGTGTAGTGGTACTAAAGTTGTTTTAATTTGCATTTCTCTGATCAGAGGTGATTTAGAGCATTTTTTTCATGTCTAGAAATGGTTTTAATTTTTTCATCTGAAAATTGGTCATATTATTTGGAGAATGGCTTGAATTCATATAAATTTGAGTCAGTTCTGTCTATATTTTAGAAATGAGGCATTTATCAGAACCCTTGGATGTGAATTTTCCCAGTTTTCTGCTTCCCTCTTAATCTTATTCTGCATTGGTTTTGTTTGTACAAAATTTTTAAAATTTAATATAATCAATATTATCCGTTTTGCATTTCATATTGTACTCTAGTTCTTCTTTGGCCACAAATTCTTCCTTTTGCACATATCTGAGAGGTAGCCTATCCTTTATTCTGCTGATTTGCTTATAACTCTTTATATGGAAGAAAAGATCAGATTACCTGTTGAGGTTCAGTTCCTTTAGTTGATTATATAAGCAGCTGACCCTCCTTTCTGTAATACATGGCACATAATAAATAGCTATTCATTATTTGTTGGTGAAATAATTAGCCAACTACTCCTGCTTCGTATTTGGGAAATACTAGCTTGTTTACTATCCTTTGCATTTTTTTTCATTTGAAACTACTTCTTGACTAAATAAGTGTGTAGTACTTAATTCTCATGCTTTGCCAGTCCCCATGTTATTAAAGTGCCTATTTTTGTTCAGAGATCCTCTAGGTATCAATATCCCTATTCCTCTTCCATCTCTTGTCCTTCACTCGTCAGCACCAATGTCACGCCTGCTATGTATAGGGTGCCTAGGTGTCCATCAGGTATCCCCTTCTCTTTCCTTTCCATACTTCCTCACTTTCTGCTTCCATGAATTTGTTTACTATTTCTGCACAGATGGTGCCATATCAAATAACCAGTTCATTTCTCAAACTTAACTTGTTAAAAAAACAAAAACAAAAATCTGTTATCATACTCTTTCTATCCTCCTTTTTTCTAGTTTTCCTGTTGTTGTTGAGAGCAACACTACCACTCAATCTCACAATCTCAGTGTCCTCAGCTCCTCACATTCATCCTACTTAACCAGTTCAGTCAGTTAAGTCATGTCATATATACCTTTACAGTATCTCCTATATATATTTTCTTTTCTTTCCACTTACACAGCTACCTCTCCAATTCAGGCCCTCATCATCTCCTTTCTAGACTATTGTAATAGCTTCCTGATTATTCTTCCTATCTCAAGCTCCATTCTATACCATTTCATCTTCTACATAGCTGCTACAGTGATTTTCTTAGAGAACAAGTCTTCCCATATCATCCTCTTCCTGAAATTCATTGAATTTTAGGGGCTCTCTATTATCTTGAAAATCATACATAATAAACTCCTCTGTTTGACATTTAATTCTCTTCACTATCACACTCCTTCCCGTCTTTTTTAATATGCATTGCTGGACATTATCCCTACACACACTCTTTAATTTGGCAGGACTACTTGTTGCTGGGCACACAGGATGCTCCATCTGCTATCTCTTTGTCTTTGCATTAGCAGCCATCCCCTAATTCTTCATATCTTTAGCAAATTGGTTAATAGACAATTCTTCACTGATTTTGTGGGAATTGATGAGACAGAAGATTATGGAACCCAACATTTCTAGTGGTTGTTTTCTGGTATCTAGGATCAGTACTAAAACTAAGTAGAATAGAAGCTAACTCTTCCTTTTGAGAAAAGATCAGTTTCTTTGTCATAGTTTTCTACTAACAGCAATGACGGATATTAGGAAGAACAATAAGGAAAGCAGTGTAATTACCTGAAGCCACTTGAATGAACAAACATTTCTGACTCTCCATCCAAACCCTCCAAATCTGTTTTATACACTGAATAATAGAAGCCTTTTTTATATCTGTTATATATAACATTCATGTTATGATTCTTACTTTTGTAACTTTCTCAGTATTTTCTTCCTAATGTGTTTTCTAATCCTACCCAATATAATTTTATACTTTTATAATTTTATATTCGTTCAATAAATATGTACTGAACTCATATGTCAACCACTTTGCAAGGTTCCATGAATGTAAATATAAAAGTGAGATGGACCTTTCTCTTAAGCAGCTTATTTTTTAATCAAATGTTTCTTGATAATTGTGCTTGTGAATTGTTTTATAAAATCTTTGAAAAAAGAAAATTTATTTCTATTGCTGGATAGAACTTTAATGTTCATTTTTTTTTCAGAATTCATTTATTTAAAAAAAAAGAACAATATGTATTATAGAGTATTGATTTTGGAGGGAGGGTTAATTTTGTAGCTACATCTTCTACTCCAGGAATTTTATAGCTAAAAAGATAAGAGATTATGGATTTTAACTGCCTTTTTTTTTTTTTTTTTAAACAGAATAGGAAACTAACTCCCAGAGAGAGAGTGCCTTGTACAAAGTTGTATTTAGTAATAGAACAAGAAGTATAACCTAGGTCTTTTGAAGCTCAGTTCAATTTTCTTTCTACTATACCATAATTTGTCAGTTACTCCAAACAAAGTTTTTGAATGTTAAAGTAGTTCACTGAATGAATTAATAATATTCAGATATATTATTTCCATATCCTAGTAAGGAAACACTAACTACCATAAAATAATAGATTTAGTTTGTTTTCATACAAACAAATTACTTATGTATTGAGAAGAAAAGAACTACTTGATTTGTAATACTCAACATAAAAGTGATGTACTTAGTATTCTACCAAATTATTCATACTTACTGCTAATACACGAATTATATCCTCAGATCTCAGATTGGTGAGCTTGTTTATTGGTTGTAGTTTTTTTTTTTTTTTTTTCCCCCCCAATCATCCTCTGGGACTAACGTCTGAAACCTCTTCCTCATGTAGAAATTTCGATCTTTGCTGTTCATTGGATGATAGTCATGTGGCAGTATTTTAATTACAGAATCACAGATTCTTAGAGTCTAAAGATATCTTAGAGGCTATCTAGTTCAACCTGTATCCTACTGAGAATTCTCTCTCTAATTCCATGGTGTTCCTTTATCCTTCCCTAGTAAGGGTGGGAAATCTTAGTGTTTTACTCCCCTGGCAATTGAGCCAGTGCTTAAATCTACCTTTTTGTTACTTCTGTCCACTGTTTTAATTTTGCCTTCTGGAGTTGAGCAGAACAAGTTTAATTCAACTTCTCTAGATATGATGACTGAGTCATTGGTGATAATGTTGGAAAGATTGTAGATAATGTGTACTCAATGTAAGTACCTAGAACTAAAGAAATGTTTAATTTTAACAAGGGGAAAAAACAGAGCTCTCAAATTTTAGGACAGCTTGATTTCAATTTCTAGCAAAATTCTAGAGTGCATTGTTATTGAACATCTGAAAGAAAGAAGTGTTGATCCGAAATTCTTTTTTGATATTAGGATTATTGTACCAGCAGGCCACTGGAATATATATAGTATCTTGTAGTATGTTTCTGGAAAATGAGAGATATGAGTAGATATTTATGTTCCATTTGTTGGCCACTATGCCAATTATAGAGGGAGTACAAAGAAAACTAAAGGGAAACAACCCATAAACAGATAAGATATAAAACATAAATATTGATAATTGGTGGGATTGGGGAAAGCCTCATGAAAGAGTGATGAAGAAAGTATTAGGGATTCCAAGAGGCAAAAAGAGGTGGGACAAAAGCCTATGAAAAACATGAAATGTATAAGAGGAACAAGATCCAAGTCTGGATGAACCACAATGTGCTTGAGGAAAAGTGACATATTGTCAACTTGGAAAAACAGATTAGAGGATTTTAAATGCCTGGCAGAGGAGATTGTGTTTTATCCTAGAAGTAATATGGAGTGACCAAATCTTTGTGAGCAGAGGAATGGCATAGTTTTAAGCGTACTTCAAGAATTTCTTTTGTTAGATGTATGGAACATAGATTGGAGAGGGGAAGAGATGCAAGATTGCCAATTAGGAACATATGTCAGTTGGCTAGGTAAGAGATGATTAAGAACTTTAACTAGGGCAGTATCTTCATGAATGAAGAGGAGATATGACAGATAATGTGGCAATGAAATCACAGGATTTAGCAACTGAGGTGTAGAAATTCAAGGCAGAATCTATAGTTGTAAATCTGAGTAAGTGGAATCATCGGGGTATCTTTGGCAGAAACAAGAATGTCTCAAAAAGGAGTTGGTTTTAATTGGGGATGATAATACATTTTACTTTGGGCATATACTGAGTTTCAGTTATGGGACATCTAGGTAGAGATATCCAGTGGGCAGTTGATTTGCATAGTTGTAGCTTGGTTGAGAGATGAAAATTTGGTAGTCTTCACTCATAGAAATGCTAATTGAATCCATGGGATCACAAAATTCTTAGAGATGAGGACCCAGGGCAAAAAACATGGTAGTAGTATACTGATGCTAGAGCACAGAACATGAATGATGATCCAATAAAATAGACTTAAGATGGATTTCTTTTTTTTTAATTATAATTTTTTGACAGTATATATGCATGAGTAATTTTTTATAACATTATCCCTTGTATTCATTTTTCCAAATTATCCCCTCCTTCCCTCTACTCCCTCCCCTTGATGACAGGCAATCCCATACATTTTACATGTGTTACAATATAACCTAGATACAATATATGTGTATAAATACCATTTTCTTTTGCACATTAAGTATTAGATCCTGAAGGCATAAGTAACCTGGGTAGATAGACAGTAATGCTAACAATTTACATTCACTTCCCAGTGTTCCTTCTCTGGGTGTAGTTTCTGTCCATCATTGATCAACTGGAAGTGAGTTGGATCTTCTTTATGTTGAAGATATCCACTTCCATCAGAATATATCTTCATACAACATTGAAGTGTACAGCGATCTTCTGGTTCTATTCATTTCACTCAGCATCAGTTGATGTAAGTCTCTTCAAGCCTCTCTGTATTCCTCCTGCTGGTCATTTCTTACAGAGCAATAATATTCCATAACCTTCATATACATAATTTACCCAACCATTCTCCAATTGATGGACATCCATTCATCTTCCAGTTTCTAGCCACTAGTAAAAGGGCTGCCACAAACATTTTGGTACATACAGGTCCCTTTCCCCTCCTCAGTATTTCTTTGGGATATAAGTCCAATAGCAGCAATGCTGGATCAAAGGGTATGCACAGTTTGATAACTTTTTGGGCATAGTTCCAAATTGCTCTCCAGAATGGTTGGATTCTTTCACAACTCCACCAACAATGTATTAGTGTCCCAGTTTTCCCACATCCCCTCCAACATTTATCATTATTTGTTCCTGTCATTAAGATGGATTTCTAGATACGTAGACAGAAAATCAGTAGAGGACAGTGATTTTTTTTTTTCCAGTGTCAAAGTTTATGATCCTATAGTGCTGAGATGGAAAGAGTATCCAGGAAAAGTGGTCTATGATGCCAAGAGCTTATAGAGAAATCAAATTTGAGGATAGAGAAAATGAAATAGTGTTTAATAGTTGGGAAATGTGGGCTAACCTTGATTGACTAGTTGGTTTTGGAAGCCAGATTATAAAGGATGGAGAAGTAAATGGGAGATAAAGTCACTGAATAAAATTGGCTTTTTCTGAGAATTTGTCAGTGAAAAGAAGAGAGATATAAGGACAATAGCTTAAGGGTATGATAGGAATCTGTAAAGAAAGGTTTTTTTAATAATAGAAATGAGGCATATTTTTGGGTAGTACTCAAAAATCCATTGGATAAAACTTGGATAAAATTTGGATAAAACTTTTGAGGTTTTATAATAGACATATAGACATCTAGATAGTGCAATGCATATAGCATTGGATCTAGAGTCAGGAACATCAGTTCAAAACCAGTTGGACACTTAACTGTGTGACCTTGGGCAAATCACATAATAATGATAATAATAGCACCTATCTCCCAGGGCTATTGTGGGGATAAAATGAGATATTATTAGTATTTTGCAAATTTTCAAGTGCTAAATGTTAGTTATTATTATAATTACAGAGAAGACAAAATGCCCAATTAAACATTTTTGATTAAGGCTAGGTAAGATATGAGGCAGAGAATGGCCTCTTTTACTTAGTAAAAAAAAAAAAAAAATCAATCTGGGAAAAGACCCTCAAAAGTTTCTGGACAAAACAAAAAACAATTGCTGTTTATATTCACTCTTGGGCCAATCAATTAGCCATCAAACATTGACCCAGTGGGGTTTATGAAGAAACTGAAACTCTGTTTACGTAAGTTGAATTCAGAACTCCTAAAGACTAGTGTTAAATACTTGAAGACTACTATAACCTCCCTCCCTCATGGCACTAAAGGCTTCTCCAAATTAACAATCCTTAGACCCGTCCACTGATTATTTCAGATTCATCTTATTCTTTGCCTTCCTCAGTATGTTCTCTAGCTCATCAGTATCTTTCCTAATGCCTGTCCTACATTATTCACAATATTTCAGATGTCTCATACAGATAGATTATAAGAGTACTAAGATCTTTTTCATTCTGGACATTATTCTCCTTTAATGCAGTCTAAATATATATATAAATATATATATATATATATATATATATATATATATATATATATATATATATATATATATTATATATAAAATTTTTTTGGCTGCCAAATTGTGTTGCTGGCTAATAAGAAATGGTCTTGTAGTCCTTATAAATGCCCACATAGCTTTCAAACAAACTGCTGTATAATCATGTCAAACTTATGATGTATTTTTTAAAGTTAAGTTTCTAAACTCAAGCATAGGCTGTATATTTTATTCTCATTAAAATTTCATCCTTCTATGTTCAGCTTAGTATTCTAAATTATCAAGAATTTTTTAGATCCTGTTTTCTAACATGTTAAGCTGTCCTGACCAAGCTTTGTGTCATTCACAAATTTAATAAATATATTATCTATGCCTTTATCTAATCATTGCTATAAATGTTTTAAACAGGATGTGATCATTTGATTTATTTTTGATGTTGATTTACTTTTTAAAGGTTTTATGTGTATGAGGATATCACATCTAGTTGACTGAATTATATTAGCGACCATTTCTATAAAAAATTGGGCGTTAAGAAAATCATATATTTTAATACAGAAACTTAATAAATATTTTTGAATTGCTCTCCTGAATAAATAAAATTAGGAGGATTAACTTTAAAAAATCTTTTCTACCTTTAACTTTTAGACAAAAGAGTAGATAATCATGGAAATGATATTTTGAATAATACAAAATATGGTAATAGATATGGGGCAATAGATAATTGAGTTTATTAGAATGAGCTAAAGGGGTTAATTTGAGTTTATGGAAGCAGAAAATTAAACAAAGAATAATGGAGAATCTTTGGCTTAACTAAAACCAAAGCAGTAAAGGAAAGTAAAATTGTTGGATAAAACAAATGCTTCATTTCTGAACTGATAACTTTACAATTCAGATGAAAAGAAAATGCATTGGAGCTGGCCCTCTGTGATAGATAGGAATGGGCATATCAGATGTTCCTGGGTGGATTTATAACTATGTAATATAAGTTCCCATTAGGATTGTTGTGAGAAAGAAGAAAAACTAAAGCATTCGATTAGATAATTTACTTTTAGTTATGAGAAACAAATGCTTGAAATAGACAGTCTGTATTGGCAATCTTAGAAATGTGAAAAGGGAAGACTTCTAGATTAAAAAAGAAAATTTGAAGAGGCAAGTAGTAGAAGAATTACACCTTATATATTAAATAGAACCTAATGGAGAGGCATAGTTCATCTTGTTCTAGAAATTAAGAAGACAAAAAAGAATCAAAGTGAATAGCAGAATATTTAAATATTTGAGAGGAAAGTTTGCAAAATCTACAGAAATACTTGTTCCATGTTATAGGACATGAACTCCATAGATTAGAAAAAATGTGAAGCAGACATTTTAAAATGAGATTTTTAAAAAATGGTGGTCCTTATCCACAAATGATCATTGTGGATAGCATATAAAATAATAGTAATTATACAAAATGACTAATTTTCAGAGGTGATAATTGAGATTTTCAATGATAAATAAGTAATTTAAAGAAAGTTGAGAATGAATCTGTGAAAATGTTAGCATAAAGAATCAATTCAACTATGTGAAAAAGTTATTATAACATGTAATTAATTAAAATTAAAAGCTAGCAACCTTTAAAATTAATTTGAATTAAGTTAAAGGTTATCTTCACCTATTTTGGGTAGTTAAATGGAGAACTAATTGACTTCCTTAAGTTTATAAAGATTATGTGAAACAAAGAATTGACGATTTGCATTTTGCATTTTCAAATGTAATAAGTTTTTGTTTTTTTCTAAAATCCACAGATCTTCCCTAGTCAGAAATGATCTTCATTTATTTGTACTCACATGGCTCTTTCTACTGGTTAAATGTTATATTCTAACTTAATGATCATTATTTGTGTGTCTCCTTCTTAATAGTTTATAGACTGAAAAGCAGAGAACAGCATTGACTCTAACTTTGTTTAAACTTCTCAATGGTTTTTTGTTTTTTTGTTTTTTGATGAAATGTCTTTTTGCTCAAAGTTCAGCCTAGCCATGTATTGAAAGGGACATTACCAGACAACCAATATTTAAAATTTTTTGGTTAAGGCAACTTATGAAGGAGAAAAAGGCTAAATGATCCAAAATAATGGTAGGTTAGAGAGTGAGGACTAAAAAAATCATATAGTTCTTCAATCATCTACCTATGTGAATTTAACTGTCATTGTTTATATATTGCTTTTGGATTATCTGAATTGTGTCCATATTAACATTCTTATTGTAACCTAGTATTGAATAACCCATAGATTCCAGCTAGTAGAGCAAGAATTCACTATTTGACAAAAAGTGCTGCCAAAATTAGAAGGAAACTGGAAAATTGGGGGGGGGGGATTGTAGCAATTTTCTCTGATACAGATTTCATTTCTCAGATTGTGCTTTGCAGATACTGCATTTCTTTGTTTTTTCTTCTCCAAACTGAAGTTTTGTGGCATCAAGAAAGAAATCTATTACAGCAGCATATGTTCACACTATGTGTCTGTCATTTTTTTTTAGTAATTATCCCAATATTTCAATTTTTTTCTTCATCATTATTATGTCTGTTTTGTGATCTATGATCAGTGATCTTTAATGTTACTACTGTATTTGGCTGGGGCATCATGAACTGAGCTGGTAAGACTGCAGACTTAATAAATATTGTGTGTGTTCTGACTGCTCCACTATTCCTCATCTTTCCCTTTCCTCAGGCCTCCTTATTCCACGCAATACAATAATATTGAAATTAGGCCAATTAATACTCCTTTAATGTCATCTTATGTTTAAGTGAAAGAAGTGAAGTGGTAAAACTTCATTGTTTTCGTATTTTAAGAAATTGGCCACCCAACATTCTGTTAATTCAGCAGCTGTTAAAATTGAGGCAAGACCATCCACCACCAAAAAGATTACCATTTGCTGAAGGCTTAGATGATGGCTAGCATTGTTTTTTTTTTTTTTTTTTTAAGCTATAACGCATTTGTAATTAAAATACATAAACTTTTTAGACATAATATTACTGCACAGTTATAAAATACAGGTAACTTTTAAATGCACTGGGAAACAAAATAATTGACTAATAGGTCTCCTTTGTAAAAATTCTTCCTTACACATTTCTTTTACATGAAATAATTTTCCTCCTTCGTATCTTTCTCCTTCTTCTAGTGCATCACTATTTTTTACCCTCTATTCTTTAAAGATCATCCCAATGTAATTGATTCATGTATGTTATGGGCCAGAACTCTGTATTTGAAACAAGGATTTTTACAAGGTGCCAAGTCAGAGGAATTGATAAAGACAATGGTTATCTAGTTTAGCATGGTGCTTAACAGTTCTCTAGTTCAGTACAAGTACTTAGTACTTAATATAGTTCTACAAGATTCACACATATGATAAGAGAGCATATAAGCTCAGACAAACTCAGCCAGATTCATTCAGAGGCAGAGAAGACAGGAGAACTGGAGGCTGAAGCACGAGCCCTTGGACTCAGACAGATTCATCCCATCTCACACCACCTTCCTGGCAGGTTCGCCTCCTTAATTACCCCACTGAAACTAAGACTCCAGAAAGCCTCTAAGAAAGCTGCCCAGCCCCAGGCAAGGAGACCATAAAGGATTTGGACCTTAACCTCTGGCTACTCTTGTGGTGATTACTGAACTGAAAAGAAGGCTGCTCCCAGAGACCTTCAGAAAACCAAATAGAGAGCACTACATACATATATGCCTTTTTAGGAAGAATCTAACTGCTCTGGTAATGATAAAAGGTCTTAGTTGTTATAAATGCATCATCTTCTAATATCAGAATATAAACAATTTAACTTTGTTAATGAGCTCATTACCATTCTCATTTATGTTTACTTTATATTTCTGTTGAGCCCTGTGATTTTCTACTCATCAGAAGTGCTTGTTGAAAACCCTCTTGTTCATTAAATGTCCGTTTTTCCCACTAAGATTATATTCAGTTTTCTAGGTATGCTATTATTGTTGTAACCCTAGCTCCTTTGCTTTAAAGTTCCTAGTCTTTTGCTCCTTTAATATGGTATCATGTCTGATTTTGACTGTTGTTCTATGACATGAAATGGTTTCTTTCTTGTTGCTTTATGTATTTTCTCCTAGATGAAGGAGCTCTAGAATTTGACTAGTTTTTCCAGTGAGTTTTTACTTTGGGAATCTCTTCTAAAAAGGGAGAAGATTGGTAGATTCTTTCAATTTCCTCATTGCCTTCTAGTTCTATGATAACTGGGCAATTTTCCTTTTCAATTTCTTGAAACAAAAAAAGTTTTATCAAATTTCTTAATATCTAGACTATTTTTTAAATGGCTTTCAGGTAGTTAAATAATTCTTCAATTACTTCTTCTTGACCTATTTTTCAAGTTGATTGTTTTTTTTTTTCTTTTTTTGAGATTCCCTCCCCCCCCAAGGCTGGAGTTAAGTGACTTGCCCAGGGTCACACAGCTAGGAAGTGTTAAGTGTCTGAGACCAGATTTGAACTTGGGTCCTCCTGAATTCAAGGCCACCAATTAAAATATCTCAAAAAGGGGCAGCTAGGTGGCAAAGTGGATAGAGCACCAGCCTTGAATTCAGGAGGATTCGAGTTCAAATCTGGTCTCAAAACACTTAACACTTCCTAGCTGTGTGACCCTGGGCAAGTCACTTAACCCTAGCCTCAGGGGGGGAAAAAAGATACTTTAATTAACTTCAACTTGATAAATTCTAATTTTTATGAAGTTTTCTTTAGTAAGATTGTGAACCTCTTTTTACCAAATGTAATTGTTTTCATAATTTTCTCAGGTTTCCTTTTTTGTTGTTTGTTCATTATTATAGCCTTATTTCTTGAGTTTGGACTTTATATTATATTTGAGCACTGCATTTGGGTAGCTGGGTGGCACGGGTTAGTGTCATTTCTAGAGTCAGGAAGACTTAATTATGAGTTCAAATTCAGTCTCAGACACTTTCTACCTGTGTGATATGAGTAATTAATCCCGTTTGTCTCAATTTCCCCATCTGTAAAATGAGCTAAGGAAGGAAATGGTAAACTACTCCAATATCTTTGCCAAGAAAACTCCAAGTAGGTTTATGAAGACTTGGATATGACTGGACAACAGCAATGAGCCCTGCTCATCTTTGAGTATAGGAATACAGTGGCAGACGGGATGGTTGGTCTGAGCTTTTTGTATTTTGGTCTGGATACTTCTATGATTTTCATTGCTTCTAAGGTTGTATGATCCCAGGAGAGGCCTGGTCCTGTCAGTTTGTTTTTACTTCTCTCTTGCCAAGAATTAAATTTCATTGTCTAATACATTTACTACTGTTAAAATATATGCTGTGTGTTACACTTGTAGACCCTTTTATTCTGCAAAGGGGTGGCATGGGTGTGTCTTCTCTTATCTAACATTCATTTTTTCAATGGTTCTTTCAGTTTGTATTATTGAGTCATGGCCTATATTCTTTTCCTGGCTTTGCTCATTTTATTTTGCATCAGTTTGTGTCTTAGATCTTTCTTTGTTTCTCTATAGTTATCATATTCATCATTTATTATAGCAATTATATGCCATTATATATACATGAACACACCTTATTTATTCATTCCTAATCAATGGACATCCACTTTATTTCAAATTCTTTGTTGTCATGAAAAAAATGTTGCTAGAAATATTTTGCTATATATAAGGAAATTCTTCCATCAATAGCTTCTTTTGGCTTTAAACCTAGTAGTACAATCTAGGGGTCAAAGGATATGAACATTTTAGTCATTTTATTTTCATAACTCCAAATTACTTTCTACAGTGGTTGTGTATATTAGTGTTGCAGTTTCTGTAGTTTCTCCAATGTTGTATAGTCCGGATTTGTTTATTATTCACCATTGCCAATAATTTGCTAAGTATGAGAAAAATCTTAGGGATTGGTTTATTTGTATTTCTCTTATTAGTGATTTGAAGTATTTTCTTATATGGTTAATAATTTGAAATTCATTTCAAAACTGTTTATATCCTTTGATCATTTATTTATTGGGGATTGGCTTTGTTTTTATATACACATACACATAGATGTAATATATTTCTGCATGTTTTATTTTGCTTCGTATATACCTTGTCACATTTCTCTGAATTCCTCATCATTTCTTATTGTACAATAACATTCAATTATATCAATATTCCATAATTTCTTTTAGCCATTTCCCAATCAATAGACACACCTACCACAAATGGTGGAGTTCAGAATATTTTAGCTTGCTGTTGGATTTCTCTTTATGCTTTTGACTTCTTGGAATGCCCAATAGCATAACTATCAGGACAAATTTAAGGACAATTTTGTCACCTGCTTAATTAAATTGAAATTGAATTCTAAAATAATATGAACTAAAATTCATAGCTCTGCAAACAGTATGCTTATCTTTTCAAAGTCTCTCCAACATTGATTATTTCCATCTTTTTTCATCTTTGCCCATTTGTGTCTTGTGTAATGGAACTTTAGTGTTGTTTTAATCTGCAGGGATTTTTTGTTTGTTTGTTTTTAGAGATTTCATGAATGTTTTTCTGTAATTTCCAATATGTTTTCTTTGAAAACTGTCCTTTGAATGAGCAGTACCAGAAGATCATTGCATATACTTCAACAACAATACTATACGATGATCAACTCTGAAGGACATAGCCCTCTTCAACAATGAGATGAATCAAATCAGTTCCAATAGAGTAGTAATGAACTGAACCAGCTACACCCAGGGAAAGAACTCTGGAAGATGACTGTGAACCACTACATAGTATTCCCAGTCCCTCTATTTTTGTCCCTGCATTTTTTATTTCCTTCACAGGCTAATTGTATACTATCTCAAAGTCCTATTCTTTTTGTACAGCAAAATAACTGTTTGGACGTGTGTGTGTGTGTGTGTGTGTGTGTGTGTGTGTGTATGTGTGTGTATATATATATATATATATATATATATATATATATATATATATATATATATATATATATATATATATATATATATATTATATCTATTGTATTTAACTTATATTTTAACATATTTAACATGTATTGGTCAACCTGCCATCTGAGGGAAGGGGTGAGGGGAAGGAGGGGAAAAGTTGGAACAAAAGGTTTTGTAATTGTCAATGCTGAAAAATTGCCCATACATATATCTTGTAAATAAAAAGCTATAATTAAAAAAACAAACAAAAAAAATAAAACTGTCCTTTGACCACTTATTTATTGGATGATAGCTCTTTGTGATATGCAGTTATATCATATGTATGGTTTTGATATGATTTTTGTTAGTGAGATTTAATTCAAATAATTTCTTTCACAATGATTTTCTCTTTTAGTTGTCTTGTTGATTTTACTTGTACAAAAAGCCTTTTAATTTGATGTAATTTAAAATTATATATTTTATTATTTATACTCTGTTCTTTCACTTGTTTGACTAGTAATTATTCCTTTAACCATAGTGAAAAGTACAGATTTCATCTTCCAATTTATAAAAATGGTCTCTCTTTTTATATTTATGTCATTTTACTTTTTTTTTTTCCTAATGGAATATATGGTATAGGAAATTAGTCACAATCTTAATTTTTGCCAAACTGCTTTATATTTTCCCCAGCATTTCTGATGATATATGTAGTCTTTCTCCTGTAAATTGTTGTTAGTTTAGTTTAGTTTTTTCTTTTCTTTTTTTTTTTTAAATTACAAACAGTAAAGCCATGCTTATATTATGTGAAAGAAGTTGAAAGCCTGTCAACAGTAAAGTACATAATAAAAATTATCATGCACATAGATAGTAGAAATACAAAATGCAGCCTTTTGGGTGCATTAATGCAATCTTTCTTTGGGATAGTTTGTTGAAAAAGAATTTAGTAAGGAAATATGCCAGAACTTTGCTAAGCACTAGCCCTAAAAGGAAGCAGAAAATCCTTGCCTCAATGGAACTTGCATTATAATGAGAAGAATAGCATATGCATCAGTATGGATTAATAAAAGACAGATAGAAAGTTAAATATATGGTTGCTTTAATTGGAAAGGCACTAGCTGTTGGAGAGGTTCATAAAGAATCCTTGCAAAAACAAATAGCTTTAAAACAACCTTAAAGAAATCCAGGGATTCTAAGAAGCTAAGGAGTGGAAAGAAAACATTCTGAGCACAGGGATCAGCATGCAAAGTCTTTTATCTGAATGGGTATCTCTACACATGCAAATCTTAATGTATGGCATAAAATATACTGATTCCTTTGTAGTGACTTATATGTGAATGTAATATCTCTTACCATTTCCTTAACTCCAAGTTCCACTGTCATTCATCCCCTTGCCCTGTGAAGGTACCAGAGTTTAAAGATTCTAATTTAGTTTGCTCTGTGAAGGTTCTGGGGAAGAACTATGTATGAAATTAGCTATCTTATATACCTTGTGATAAGAGGATTTCTGATTCAACTTTATTATTGACTTTTATGTTAGCAAAAGCCTACAAAATCATGCTGAGGCATTATATATAGTTCTGGGGTTAGTTTGCAAATTCCAGCTTGAGACCCCAGATATATATATATATATATATATATATATATATATATATATATATATATATATATATATATATATATATATATATATATTTCTTACTGTATTTCTTACTGGTTTGCTATTTTACCTGATAGAGATCTTTTCCTGTCTGTCATCTGTTCTTTGTTGTATAAACCATCGCTTTCCTCTTCTAGCTTTTATAAAATTTCATTTTATCCATCTGCCTATGTAACCAAAACCTATATAATATAGCATAAAACTTTGCAGTTCAGAGGTCACTGTCTTTTGCTCTGAATTCTGAGAATAATAAACCAGTTTTTCTTTATCTCCATGTTATTGATTATTATAATTGGCAGCAAGTACTACTTATTAACAGATTTTCCAGTTGATTTTTGTCACAATCTTCCCAGTTGTCCATACCAGATTGTCCATATAGACAGTTTAAACAATCTGTACTGGGGAATTAAGTGTTCTAGATATTTTTATGAAAGGAAAATTTGCCAGTGGCAAATATGTAAATTGTTGTTTCACTTTATCTTGTAACTGGCATCCAGATAAAATGTTGAATATTTGGAGGATGAAGAATGTTGCCTAAAATTAGGAGGTAAATTATGATTAATACAAGAGTGTGTGGTTTACCTGGAGACAGAAAGTATAAAAGAATATAGATACATATTGCTTACAGAGGTTCTGGCATCAAGGGAACATATGCATCATTTTTATTATAGCATACATAACATGATAAATTTTTTTTTGAGATTATGACTGGCATATTTATGGTGAAATCTAAGGAAATAATTGCCCAACATAGCAGCACGAGTAGTAGTTGTCTAAAGCTTTGGAAGTTCCTTGACTGCATCTTTGACAGGTACAAATAGATCTAAGTGACTAATTGTGAATATTTCCTCTACTGGTAATGATTACAGCAATTCTCTATATATTTTTTTACTTTCAGTAAATTTGCTTTCAAGGAATTCAGTGAATAAAAATACAAGGTTTCTTAGTTGTTTCATGGATCCCTTTTACAGTCTATTGAAGATTCTGGACCCCTTTTCAGAATGTTTTTACATGCATAATATACAATCATAAGATTAAAAAAAAATCAGTTGTATTGAAATAGTTATTAAGATAATTGCTCTTCATAGCTTCTAGTTCTTTCCTTTCTAAGTAAAAAAGCATTTATTAAACACCTACTATCTGCCAGGCATTATGTAATGTCCAAGGAATGCAGAGAAAGGTAAAAAACATTTGCTACCCTGGAAGAGCTCACTCACCGTAATAGCTGAGACAACATGCAAACATGCACCAGTAAGATATATAGACGTTAGCTTGGAAGTAATCTTCAAGACAAGGCATTACTACCGTTAAAAGCTTCTTGAAAAAGGTGGGTTTTTGCTGAGACTTAAAAGAAAGGGAAAGCCAAGAATCAGAGAAGTGGAAAGAGAGCATTCCCAGTTTGGGATTGTTGTTTTGTTGTCCTTTGTCCTTGAAGAAGACCAGTGACATCATGACAGTAACAGCTTCAGTTGTGTATGAATTAGATTTAAATTAAGCAGAATTGTTCAAAATTATCATTATTTCTACAACAGAGTCATTAAAGTATGATGGCAGGATATAAGTCAAAATGAGTAGCAGTGATCTGAAATGCTGTAGGAGCCTTGACTTTTCCAAATTAAGATATTCCCAAATTGGGAGATATCCATGTAAAGGAGCTGTAGTGTCAGGAGAATGAGTTTTCTGTGCCCACTCACAATGCAAATTGATTGGATTGTAGATTATGTGGGAAGGGAGTTAAAAGGAAAAGACTAGAAAGGTAAGATGGGACCAGGTTATGAAAGGTTTTAAGAACCAAATACAGGATTTTATTTTTGTTCCTTGAGGTAATAGAAAACTGTTAGGGTTTTGTTGTTGTTTGTTTGTTTGTTTGTTTGTTTGTTTGTTTTTTATACTTGCTAGGGTGATTGGTCAGACCTACGCTTAAGACAATCCTTTTGATAGTTAAAGGGAGAATGGACTGGAGTGAGGAAATTTGAGGCAGGCATGATCTTAGTGGAAGAGGATAGAAGAAGGCTTCTATAAGAAATGTAACAAAGGTAAAATCAACAAACCTTGTCAAAAGATTAGATAATGGGGAAGGGAAAGTAAGAAATTGTGAGACATCCAGGATGATTCCTAGGTTGTCTGTGTGATTGAGAGATTCGTGATGCCTTCAACAATAATAGGGATTTGGGAAGAAGGGAAGATTTAAGGACAAAGATAATAGTTAAGGCTAGTACATAGTAAGCAGTAATAAATTCTTGTTGATTGGTTATATCTTCTCTTTACATGTTCTTTCCCTTTACGTTGTTGTAGTTGTGTGTGTGTGTAGTTTCCTGGCTTTTTCTTTGCATCAGATCTTTAGCTTATTTATATTCTTTATAGTTTGTTTCTTACACTGCAATAATATTTCATTTCATTCTTGTACCAGTTTCTTTGAGAATTCCCAAATTAATGGGCATCAACTTTGTATGTATACACACTGTATGTAATGTGTAAAATGCTTGACTCGGGGCATTCACTTCGTTTGCGAACACCCTAGTACTACTCTGCAATTTACATTGCCAGTCTCTCCTAATTCCTAGGCCTTCAGAGAAACTTCTGGTCACTGTCTTTTGCAGTGTATAAACTAAGCAAAACTAAATTTACCTAGCTTACCTCCTTCTGAGGTCTTCAGTGGTCTCTGGCCACAGTTTCACATGAATTGTAGTTTAAATACTGGTAGTGTGCTCAAGAACAGCCATGTACAAACTCAAAGTCTTTTATTCACATGTTCGCATCCTGTCCTGACCTCTTGTTGACTCCCTGACTCCCAGGTAAATACCATGTTAAAGAGAGGGACTTTCTCCTCCATAGAGCTTAAATAGGGTCTATGAGGTCACATAGCCAATCAAAGAAGGAGACACTCCCATTAACGAAGCAATCTCAATATGGCTAGAGTTCCTGCCCAGTCCTCTGCTCACAGAAATTATTTCTGGAGATCTCAATGCTTCAAAGTCTTTGTTTACTTCCTCGTGCACTGAGTGTGACCTTTCTCCTCTGACCCTTTCAGTAGTGTATTTGTTTTCAAAAAACATTTTACAGGTTGACTTTTAAAATCTTTTGTCAACTTGGCCAATTTTCAAGATAAAGGTAAAACTTTAAAGATATTTTGGTTTGTATTTCTCTTATTAATGATGTAGAGAAATAATTCATGTGGTTTCAAATGAACAATTTTTGGAAAATTATTTGTTCATATTCTCTGACCATTTAACCTTTGGGGAATATAAATATGATTTGGGTATGATGATCAGAGATAGTTGTTAAACATACACAATTCCCAGTTGATGTGTTTCCATTTACCATAGCTGCATTAATTTTGTAAGTGTTTAAAAAAACCTTTCAAATTATGTAATTAAAATGATATTTTAAAAATTTCTTGTCCTTTGTTACAAATTTTCTCCCTAACAATAATTGTTAAAAGTATTTTATTTGGTTTTCTTCCTCCTCCCATGACTTTTAATATTCATATTATTAATCCATTTTGAGTTTAGTCAGACTTAGTTTTTTTAAATTTTGAATATTGTCACTGAGATGTAGCTTTATTCCAGGTATTGGGCTTTTATAGAATATTTTGAATGTTGAATCAGTAAATCTTATTTAGTCTTCCAAAGATTTGGCTATAGCAAATCTTATCAAGAATTATCCAGATCAATTGGGAGTCTTTCCAATATGTGAAATAAAAGGAGAAAAATATCCAAATTATATATTATTATAAAACCTGGTCAGCAGATATATGAAGTTATCTAGGATAAGGTAAAATAAATTGCCAAATGTTCAGTTTTTCATGATATCTATGAAATTTGAAATTGAAAGCTAGAGTACCAGTAAACAATCCTTATGCATAATATCTGTTTCCTGTGGAAAAAAGTTAACTTTTTCAAATCTACACAGTAGCAGTCAGTCATTAAAGCTGTAAGACTTGACTTAATGTAATCTTATTGCCTAAGGATACCATGTATCTCTAAATTTTTTAAGTCAATTTTCTTGAACAAAGGAGTGATTCTTGCTACCATTTGTGCTGTTAATAACTTTGTGTTTTATAACTGACAGTCATTCTCATCTTAACATTTCTTAGATCTGTTGATTTTCCTCTTTGTTTCCTAACTAAATGCCATCATGTGACAAGTTTCCCTGAGGAATTTTTTTTAAATTGCAGATTATAATATAGTTACTATAACATATAAAATGAAATGATTAAATTACAAATACTCCTCCCTAGATGGCAAGTAGTCTAATATATGTTAAATATGGGAGAAATATCAAACAGGTTTTTCTGTTCATTAGGTTTGCACAAAGCTTGAGTTTGGTCTGTAATCAGTTTTATTTTTTCAGTATATACTTTTTTCCCTTTTAAGCTTACTTTTGAGATGTACTCTGTATGTTTAATGTAGTTTTGAATATGTCATGTAATCTGTATGTCTATGAACATGTCATTCCTCTGATCAATAAATTTTAGTGGCTCCCTAAAAAAAAAAAAAAAAAATTTACAAATACTGTCCATCTGAGCATAAGTAAAATAGATTCTATACAAACTGAAAATTTGAACTAATGACATATTTGTTTTCTGTAGACAACATAGGAGATTAAAATTTAAATACTTTCTCTTTCCTAGGATTGATGATGTTATGATAAATCAGGGAGGGGAAATAATCCTCTGTGATTTATACTGATCTTTTTGTAACACATTTAATTAAAAAAAATTCTCTAGATAAATAAGATTCTCTAAATCTATTGTCTCCAATAGTCTAAATTGTGGAGCTCAATTAGGACTTTGATGGGCCAAGCCAGAAAAAAGCATAGAATTTTTAAAGGTTTATTTTTCATAAAGAGAGAGAATATGTGTGTCATAACTAGCCAAAGATATATTTAATATTATTTTAAGTCTTTTTCATTTCTATAAAGTAATAACATGCTGCATATATTTTAAGGCAAGAATTTCTGAGGGTTTTTAAACCCATTTTTTAAAATAACAGTAATGCTGAACAGTAAAGCCTCAGGTATTTGAATGTATGGAAATAATGGTTTTTAGTTTTGATAAAGTTTAGTTTAATTAGATAAAGTTTAGATTAAACTTAGATTAAGTTCATATTCTTCAACCTATCATGCAAAGCATTTCACTATAGGTCTCAATTTATCTTTCCATTCTACTTTTTCACTTCTTTCTTTAAAGTATTCTATGTAATATTCACTCTTGGATTTTTTTGCTATACATAGGAAAAAAAGATATATAGCCACACATAAACTATATCATTAATATATGTCATAGAAGAGTCAAGAATCAAACCCATATGTACTACTATTGAATTATTTACACATACATATACATACACACACACAAGTATACATATAAACGTAATATATAAACATACATACACACATGTTAGAGTATACTACTTTAGATTTAGTATTAGTATTTCTGGGTTTGAATCTTGTTCTATTTGATATTATATAGCCATACATATATTTTATAGTTAATATCTTTTTTGTGTATATTCATACATAGAGCAAAAGATAAAAGTAGAGGAAGCAATAAAAATAAAGCAATGTCATAAAAGGTTTTTGCCAGTAATAATTCAGTTCAAAAATGTTTTTTTTTAATATCTATTATATATAATACTAATATAATATATATAATATATAAAGCATTGTCTTACAGACTGGTAATAATAGAGGCAATAATAAAGCAATCAAGCAATATAGATCCAGTAAAATCTAATAGAAGAATACTATATATATATATGCAAGTAAGGAAATACAAAGTACATAAAAATAATTTCACAAGCAGGAGAGAGTGTTGCTATTTGGAGTACTGAGGAAAAGTCCAAGCTATTTGAAGAAATTTAGGAATTCCACATGGTGAAAGTAAAAAGATAATTAATTCATTATTGACTATAGATTTATAAAGGCAGAGAGAAATATCAAAATCACTGTTTTGGGCTACCTGGTGGTTCACACTTGGGGGTGGAATGAAATGAGACTTCATAGAACATTGAACAATGAACAAAAACAGTTTTATTTAGCCTATCATAGAAAAAATATTCAGCTAAGAAACTGCAGTGATTCAATTTCTTGGCTTTTTCTGGCTCTGCATTTGTAATTTTGGTATAACAGTGTCAGTGTGACAGGATTACAGTATTTTATTCCTGATTTACTGGTTTTTGTGTTTAAGGAACCAGGAAACTAGTACCATCAGTGGTTCAAGATTTAGTACTACCTCTGGGCCAATTATATCTCAAGAATAGTTTGAATATATTTTAAGGGGAAAGTAGCTCAAGTGCATAGACCTTAAGAACAACCATCCTAACTTCAGGAACCCTACATCATTCTATCTTACCATATTTATTATAAAGGGAGCTAGGAAGCCAGTTAAACAAGAAGAAAGCATGTGGTGAAGGGACATTATTCCCCAGTTAATAAATGGTCAAAGTCATTATTGATTAGAGAAATTATCAATTAAAACAACCTTGAGATATCATTTTTTTACCCACCAGATTCACTAAAATGATATAAGGGGAAAGTGACAAACATTTGAGGGGATGTGTAAAAATTGAGACACATTCATTGTTTGTGGAATTGTGAAGTTGGTTGTTGGCTGAATTGTTAAGTTTGTAAGTTTGGAACTACCACTTTTGCTTAATGGAACAGGTAATAAATTATTCATTAAGTAAATATCTCTTAAATGCGTATAGTGTAAAAAAATTGATTTTTCTTGTGTAGCAACTCAGTTTAACATGTAGAATAGATAAGGCATATATACATACATACATATATTTGGAGATGGTTATTCTGTCTGTATCATGTAAGTTTGGAGCATGGTACCCCCATGATCTGGATAATCTATATAAAATTTTTTTGGCCTTCCCATCATACCAAAGAAAAGCTAAATTAAAAGGTCATATGAGTTAGTAAAAGTTTAAGTTCTATTCTGGCTCTGAGTGATATCAAGGCACTAGTTAGCTTTTCCTTTGCTTATTCAGACTTAAAAAGAAAAATTAACTTTTCTGTTTTATTTTCCGATTTCTGATTAGTTTCTCAAGTTAGGTTAAGAAAGAAAGAAATATTTAAAATAAACTTTCTATACCAGCAGAAAAACCATTTTTTAAATAAAAATTGGCTCATCATTTCAGCCATCTTTGATGCATTCAACTGCTTAGGACTTTTATCAGTTATGTAAAAAAATTTATTAGCTTGCATGTCTTTGGAATGGTTCATATATCCAAAAAATTTAAACATTTCTTCCTAAGAGAATTTCTGGATCCCCATGTAATAGCTATCTTTCATTTGTCAATTAACACCTAATTCTTAGCAAGTTGAATGTTATTGATAGACTGTGTCAGTTATTTGTATCAAGTCTAAAATCTACGAAATTCTGTGATCCTTATCAGGATAACTTGCTTTAAGCAAAAGGCACTTTTGAGAGAGGGGAGTAGTAGATATGTAAATGAAGATTAGACTTTATGATCTCTAATGTTTTTTTCTGGTCTAAAATTAAGATTGCATGAAAATAATTAAGACAATTTAGAAACAGTTTAAATCAGTCAACATTTATTAATTATTGTTGTTGATTTAATTATTATTAAGCACTTTGCTAAGGACCAGGGACACAAAAAGGGCTAAACTTAGTCACTACCCCCAAGGAGCTCATGGGGCAGCCAATATGGAAAGAAATACAAAACAAGCTTTTATATAGAGGATAAATAGAAGATAGTTAACCTAGGGGAGATAGAACTAAGAGGTTTTAGGGAAATTTTCCTTTAGAAGGATAAGATTTTAGTTAGTCTTAATGCCTAGGAGGTTAGAAATTGGAGCAGAGGAAGGACAGCATTCCATAGGTGGTGAATAGCCAGAGAAAAGGGCTCAGAGATGAGAAATGGAATGTTTTGTTGTAGCATAGCCAGTAAGCTAGTGTCATTGCATCCAAGAGTACATAAGGTATAAAAAGACTGGAAATATAGGGTTAGTTTTTGAAGAACATTTTGCATTTGATCCTAGAGACAATAGAGCACTGGAGTTTTTTGAGTAGGGGATTATATGTGATATGATCAGACATGTGCTTTAAAAAAAGTCTCTTTAGTGGCTATTATGGAGGATGGCTGGGGTGGAGAGAGATTCAAGGAAGGCAGACCCCAGTAGATTATTGCAGTAATCAAGGCATGAGGTAATGAGGATTTACAGTGACAGAAGGGGGCACATTCAAAAGCTTTGAATATCAGGGGTGAGAGATATAGTGAAGAATCCAAGATAGATGAGCATGATAGTGCACTCTGTAATAATAGAGATAGGAAGAAGGTTTAGGGGGAAAGATTATATAGCACATCCCTCTTTGGACATATTGAGAATAAGATACCCACAGACTTCCAATTTGAGATGTCTGAAAGATTGGTAGAAATGTGATTGGCAATCCGTTGAGAGTGGCCTTGGGAGTCAGACAACCGGGGTTTCCATTTTGCCTCTTGACTGATGAGTGCCTCAGACAATTCTAAAAATACAAACTCTTGGAATATTATTGTTCTGTAATAAATGACCAGCAGGATGATTTCAGAGAGGTCTAGAGAGACTTACATGAACTGATGCTAAGTGAAATGAGCAGAACCAAGAAATCATAGTATATGGCAACAAGATTATATGATGTTCAATTCTAATGGACATGATTCTTTTTAACAATGAAATGATTCAGGCCAGTGCTAATGATCTTGTGATAAAGAGCACTATCTACATCCAGATAGAGGACTATGGGAACTGAGTGTGTATCACAACATAGCATTTTTCACTCTTTTGTTGTTATTTGCTTGCATTTTGTTTTCTTTTTCTTTTTGCTTTGATTTTTCTTGTGTAGCAAGATAATTATATAAATATGTTTGCACAAATTGGATTTAAAATATATTTTTTACTATGTTTAACATATATTGGATTACTTGCTACCTAGGGGAGGAGTATTGGGGGAAGAGGAGTAAAAATTGGAACAAGGTTTTGTAAGGTTAATATTGAAAAACTATCCATGCATATGTTTTAAAAATAAAAAGCTTCAATTAAAAAAAAAAAAAAGATTTAAATGGGGAAAAATACAAAAATCTATATGCATGGATGGAATTTCTAAATTGGGTTCTCTTTACTAATGAAATTAGAGGTTCATAGATTTAGAGATTTGATGTAATTCCTTCACTTACAGAAAAAGAACCCAAGGTCTAGAGAACCTGAATGATTTATCTAAGGTTCATACAGATAGTAAGAGGCAGAGTGCAGAGTTAGACTGAATTGAACCTAAGTCCTCTGACTCTAAAAGTATTTTTTTTTTAAATTGTACTGCCTTTCTGAACAAACCTCTCATATCTTCACCCCCAAATAAAAAAAAAATAATAATTTAAAATATTCCTATTATTTTTTGGATAAATTAAATCATCACTAATTTTTTATGTAAAATTGTTTTTCATTCATTCATACATTTGCTTAAGACTGGCATTAATTAGCTAAAGGAAGCACAAGCCATTATATAGATTTTATTTACAAAGTGTTCTATCTTTGATTTATGTGATCTCCATGTGTCTAGTTTATATAAATCCAAATAATGTCAGATTGTAGTCAGAGGGCTCTTTTAATTTTTTAAAAAAATATCTTTTGTTTTTACATAACCTATATTTTTTCCTGTATCCTCCTTCTTCCCATTTCTTATAATAGAATTTTTTTTAAAAAGAGGAAAATCAGTAAAAACCAATAAATTTATTGAAAATATCTAGTGCCAAGTGCAATGTACCACATCTGTGTACAGTGTACAGTGATACTCTTGTGCAAAAAGGAAAGGAGTGTGTCTATTTAAAAAATATTTTCAAAACATTTAGTTTCTATTGTTTTATAATTATTATTCCACAATAATTTGGTGTAGCCTAAGTAAACTCTTTAAAGCAATGGTCCTCAAACTTTTTAAATAGGGGGCCAATTCACTGTCCCTCAGACTGTTGGAGGGCCAGACTATAGTAAAAACAAAACCTCACACACTTGTCTCCGCCCCTCAGCCCATTTGCTGTAACCGCTGGGCTGCATAAAAGTCTTCAGCGCTCTGCATCTGGCTGAAGTTTGAGAACCCCTGCTTTAAAGCTTCAGTAAGAATACCCTGGAAACTTCCCCACCTTCCATGCTAGCAAAGCCTTAGACACAGAGAGGTAGAGTTAGGAAGATTCTTATGTTCAAGTTAAAATACTGATACTGAGTTACCCCTCAAATCCTTCAACCTTTCAGTGCCTCCTTATAGAACAGTAGCTAATCTTAATTGGTAGAGGTTTTCTGGCAGGCTATCACTTAACTAATGAATTTATAGGTATGGAAAATCTCAAACTGGATATCAAATGACCAAAGTGGCTAGTGAAATTAATTTTGAAAGGAACAGAGAATGCTTTTGAGACCCTGGTTCCTTCCACCCACCCCACCCCCATTTCTCAATAATTGAAGTATTAATTGCAAGATTTTTTTTTTTTTTTTGGTGTTGCAGAGAGTGATTTTTAACAAATTGTTTTTTCTTCTCCCTTAAATACCTCCTTACTCCCCTTCTCCAGCATGATTCTATTGCCTATCTGTAGTTTTGACTATTCTTGTAATAAATGTCAAAAAAGATTACACATGCAGTCATTTTAAAGGTCAAAATTGTAGGCATCATCTTTATGACTGTTGTCATAAAAGAAATTTTCTAGCTTTGACTTTATTACTATCATTTGCTTGAGATAGCAAGTCACCTAAGTAGCTAGGATCTGCAAAATTAAGCTGATACGGGAAAATATTGCTCTGGTGAATAATTGATTAGTAAAAAGAAAATTTCTGGCTCAGCTTTATTACCTCCATTAACTTGAGATAAGCATGTCAAGTAACTAGCTATAGCTTGGGTGTTAATGGTTTGTAAAGTCCAGCTACTTTTCCAGTGTTTGCTTGAAATATATAGTTATCAGACTTAATTTATTATTTATAAACCTAATATAAATCTTTCTCTTTTGCTATCTGTTCTTTGATGTGTACATCTTTGCCTTCCTTCCCCTTCTACCTTATATAAAATTATATTGTACTAGTTATGTCTGTGTACTAAAACCTAGATCAGGTTACCTAAACTGCTTAGGGCCCACTGTTTTTTTGAATATAGTAATTCTGTGCTCTAATCATATTATAAACTGCAAAGATGTACACATCTAGATCTCTCTGCATGTTGATTGTTATATGATTGGCAGCAGTATCAAAGAATCCTTGTTCTGTCACTGTAGTAGCTATTTGGCTACATTTACTATTGTAACACCTTTAAACTATTGTGTTCTTTAAAAAATCATATGCAAATGATGTGAAAAGGAATTCTTTTCCAACTTATATAAATTCATAATTTTGAATGTTCTTTAAAATCCTCATTTCTTATTGATATTAACTAGCAGTAGTTTTTATGATTTTTATTTCTGTGCCCCAAGTTCCTCTACTAAGTAGTTAAATGATCTGTAAACAAATCTTGAAATACTTAATGGAGAGTTCTCTGAATCTTGATAATTTTTTGGAATCAGTTTATAATATTATATCCAAATTTTTGAATTTTAGAAGCTCTGATTTTCTTAGAGCATGAGCATTTATAGTGTAATCCTGTGAAATTTAAAGTTTGTAGATTTTAGCCCTACCACTAAGTTCAAGTGGCACTTGTTTTTATGTATATGTAAAATATTATATATGTTTATTATATAGAAATATTCAAATTTCCATATATTCAGATGAGTTTCAGTCTTTCAGAAGACATTAAGACCTACTCTGTGCTAAGTACTAAGTCCAACATCTAGGAATATAAAGAAAATACTTAGTGGAAATGAGCATCAAATGTCAAATATTATATTAGTTATTCATTATATTCTCTAACTCATGTGGTTTAAAAGATTTTTTATAAAATCATGTTTTTATCAGTGACTAATACACTATGGCTCTTTGATAGATTGCTTACAATGAGTCTAGAGTATTACATATACCTACTAGCATTTTGAATTCTTTTTACATAGTTACTGGGTTTTTTTTAAATCTTAACTAAACTAAATATTCTCTCTTAAAAACTATTATGTTTTGCCTAGAATCACCTGAATTATGAAATTACTTTTTCTCATAGTTTCATTTCTGCCTGCCATCTCGGTCAGCAACTTTGGTTGGAATGTTCAATAAGTTACTCACTTTAAAAATGGATTGTTCCTATATTAAGATTTTGACTTTCTGTCCTAGGGAAGTTCTCTTAAGAATTCACAGCTGGACCTGTGACACAATATTATTTATTCCATTGCTTCCTTCTCACAAAATTGTGGTGGATTCTAAATTGATTCTAAAACTTAACTAAGCTGATATTCAAATGATAGATTTAAAGTCTCTCTTCAGTCCTGTTCTGGCTTGATCAAACCTGCCAGAGCTAGTATAACTTTTGAAATTTCTGGGTCACCTTCACACCATGATTGAAGCACTAGAGTAGGGATTTAAATGTACATTACAATATATTATCATATAATCTTTAATTTTCTAAGCAAAATATAATTAGTTTAAAACATGGAGTTTCATGATTGCTTTCCAAAAAGTTGTAAATGTTCTTTTCAGAATATAAAGTACACTCTCAATTTATGCATATTGAGTTTGTGCTTACATTTTTAGCCAATAAGAATTCCATTATATATATTATTCACATTATAGTTATCAGATTAATGGCCAATGAAAAAAGTAGATCATGCTAATCTAATTACTGTTTCCCTCTGTTTTTCTTCAGGTCCACAACCACTTTTTCTGAATTTAAGATGACAACTTTCTACCTTGCTTTGACCCTACAAGTATAACCACTAATTTTTAAAATACAGTTTTGTATGAGATACTTTTTATTAAAATAGTTCAGCAGAATTTCAAAGGTAGCAATAATAGGTAGTAACTTAGGAAATCCTATTATGTAGGATAGTTTACTAATGTTTTAATGATAATAAAGTGTACTTTATTAGTAAGTACATCTTTGAAAGATTAGCTTAAGAAGACCAAGTAATCTTAACTTATCTCTATGTTGTGGTTTACGAATTTAATTTCAGAGACTTGTGAGATAAATAATCTCTTCTGTTAGTCCCTCCATTTAGTAGCAAATGCTCCCTTAAATGATGGGATATATTGTAAGTTTGCTAGCATGACAGGAAAACGAAGAGAGAACTGCCACACAAAAACTTGGATATGTAGAACCAAATTTATTAAAAAATATTTGGACTCACAAGTGATTGTGCCACAACAATGAGGCCAGTAACCACATTTATGATTTCTCTCAGCGTTTCCCTATATGAAAAGTTTCTATATCCAACTTAAGGAACTCCAGAGTTGTTTTTTACTTGACCATCTTTCAAGTACTGGAACTAGACAATTTTCAGATGAAGAATTTAAGTTATTTGTAGTCATGATAAAAAAAAAAAAATGCTCTAAATCACTATTGATTAGAGAAATACAAACTGAAACTATTCTGAAGGAATACTTTATACATATTTAATTGGCTATCAGGAAAAGATAATGATAACTATTGGAGAGGGGGTATGGGAAAAACTAGGACACTTAATGCATTGTTGGTGAAGTTGTGAAATGATCTGACCATTCTGGAGAGCAGTTTGCAACTATGCCCAAAGGGCTTTAAAAATGGGGCATACCCTTTGATTCAGCAGTGCCATTACTGGGTCTGTAACTCAAAGAAATGGTAAAAAAGGGAAAAGGACCCACATGTACAAAAATGTTTGTAGCAGCTCTTTTTGTGGTGGCAAAGAATTGAAAAATGAATAGATGCCCATCAATTAAGGAATAGTTGCATAAGTTATGGTATATATAAGTAGTGGAATATTAGTGTTATATAAAAAATGAATAAACTGATTCCCAGTTTCCTCCTCATTTAAAATTTGAATAGTAGTTCTCTCTTCTATAATTTAAACTTCTCAAATTCCACATTGCCTTAACCTATAGACTTTTTCTAGCTTACTGATTATTCTTCCTATACTGTGTCATTTAGAACTAGACATAATTCTCCACATGTTGATTACCAGGACTGTGGACAAAGGAATTACTAGTTCCTGGAACCTATGACTCTCAAAGTATCCCTAAGTCAAATTAGCTTAATTGTTAGCATTTATAATAATTGTCATTTAAATAACATTTAAGGGTTTCAAAGTTGTTTACAAACGCTATGCCATTTTACCCTCACAATAACCCTAAGATGAAGATGGTATTTCTCCATTTTAATGTATGAAGAAATTGAAGCAAACATAGATTAAATGACCTGGTTAAGAGGCACACAGTAAGTGTCTGAAGCTAGATATGAAGTTGGGACTTTATGATTCCATGTCCATTATATTATCTATCTGCCAATCACAAATGCTATGTGTGTATACCATTATACTGCTGATTTATTTTGTAATTTCAGGCCTCCAAAACGTAGATCTTTTTTCAAACTTCCATCTTAACTATACCTTGTTTATTTTGTATTTGCTGTCATTTTTCTTGTGGGGGAGGGGGGAGTATGTTTTTTATTTAATATTTTTATTTTTCTCAGTTACATCTAAAACAAATTTTTACATTTGTCTTTAAAACTTTGAATTCCAGATTCTCTCCTTCCCCCCCATTAAGAAGGCATATGTGAAGTTAAGTAAAATATTTACATAAAAGTCATGTTGTGGAAAAAAAAGATTCCTCCCTCCCACTAAAAAAAAAACAACAAAAAAAAAACGACAAAACACAGCTCAAAAAGGTAACGTTTTTTAAAAAGTGTGCTTTAATCTATATTCAGATACAATAAGTTCTTCCTTTGGATATGAATAACATTTTTCAATATAAGTCTTTCTGAATAGTCATGGATTGTTGTATTGCTGAAAATAGCAGTCATTCACAACTGATAATCCTACAATATTGCTGTTATTTACACAGTAAATTTCTCTTTGCTTGAGTTCATGGAGGACTATCCAGGTTTTTTTGAGAGGATCCTACTCATTATTTCCTATGGAATAGTAATAATAATCCATCATAATTACATACTACAATTTGTTTAACCATTCCCCAGTTGATGGGTTCCCTCAATTTCCAATTCTTTGTTCAGAAAAGAGAACTGCTATTAATGTTGGTTTTTTTAATTTATTTTTTTACATTTAAAAATTTTTAATTTTTTTTTAACTTATAGGTTTTTTTTTTTTTTTTTTTAATCTTTTTTGGGATTCATGCCTAGTAGTGATATTGTAAAGTCAAAAGGATATGTCTAATCATAGAGCCTTTGGGGCATAGCTTATATGGTTTAATCATTTATCAATTGGGGAATGACTTTTATCTTTTTTCCCTCATAAATATGACTTAGTTCCTTATGCATTTGAGAAATGAGACCTTCAATAAAGAAACTTGATTCAAAATTGCTAACTTTATTTTTCCCTTGTTTATTCTAATTCCTTTCTCCTTTCACCCTGACCCTCCTCAAAAGCGTTTGCTGCTGACCACCATTCCCCCAATATGCCCTCTTTTCCATCATCCTCTTCCCTTTCCATATCCCCTTCCTTTCCTACTTTCCTGCAGGGTAAGATAGATTTTTACACCCATTCTGAGTTTGTGTTATTTCATCTGTAAGCCAGTTCTGATGACAGTAAGGTTCACTCATTCCCCCTCCCCTCCTTCTCTTCCTGTCTAATATAAAAGCCTTTTCTTTTCTCTTTAATGAAAAATAATTCATGTCATTCTACCTCTCCCTTTCCCATTCTTCCAGTATATTCCTCTCACCCCTTAATTTTCTTTTTTGTATATAATCCCTTCATATTCAACAGACTTATATATATATATACACACATATATATGTATGTGTGTATAATATTTTATATATATATATATTTTTTTTTTTAACTCCTAACTGCCATAATAATGAGAAAGTTCTGAGTTACAAGTATTTTCCCATGTAGGAATGTAAACACATAAATCTTATTTAAATTCCTTATGATATCCCTTTCCTGATTAACTCCTTATGCTTCTCCTGAGTCCTGTATTTGAAAATCATATTTTCTATTCAGCTCTGGTCTTTTCATCATAATACTTAAAAGTTTTCTATTTCATTAAGTGTTGATTCCTGGTCCCCTGAAGAAATATACTCGGTTTTACTGGGTAGGTGATTCTTAGTTGTATTCCTAGCTCTATTATTCTCCAGAATATAATATCCAAAACTCTCAGATTCTTTAATGTAGAAGCTGCTAAATCTTGTGTTATCCTGACCGTGGTTCCTCTGAATTGTTTCTTTCTAGATGCTTTGCAATATTTTATCCTTGACCTGGGAATTATGGAATTTAACTATAATTTTTCAGGAAGTTTACATTTGGTTATCTCATTCGGGAAGTGATCAATGGATTCTTTCCATTTCTATTTTACTCTCTCATTCTAGAATATTAGAACAGTTTTCCTTGATAATTTCTTGATGTCTAGGTTCTTTTTTTGATTGGTTTTCAGGTATAGCAATAATTTTAAAATTATTTCTTATTTTCTGATTGTTTGTCCATTGAGATATTTCACTTTTTTTCTCATTCTTTTTGTTTTGTTTTATTGTTTTCTCATAAAGTCATTAGCTTCTATTTGCTCCATTCTAATTTTCAAGGAATTATTTTCCCCAGGGACGTTTTGAACCTCCTTTTCTATTTGACCAATTTTGCTTTTTAAGGTATTCTTTTCTAATTACCTTTTTGTATTTCCTTTTGTACCACTCTTAATTCTTCTCCCAATTTTTCCTCTCTCTTATTTGGATTTTAGAATCCCTTTTGAGCTCTTCCATGGACTGAGCTCAATTTTTATTCTTTTTCAAGGTTTTAGATGTAAGAGCTTTGACTTTGTTATCTTTTTCTAAGTATATGTTTTGATATTCCTCATCACCATAGTAACTTTCTAGGATCAGACTCTTTTTCTGTTGTTTATTTTCCCACCTAATTACTTAGCTTTTAACTCTTTTTTTGAAGTAGACTTTCAGGGTAGAGAGTGTACTGTCCCAAACTGTTTTCAGAGATCCTTTTAGGGACCTGACCACAAGCCCTCTTTTCTGCCCTGAAACTGTGAGGAGTGTTCTTACTCTACTGTGACTGTAAGTTCTATCGTGCTAAAGCAAGAGTCCTTCCTAAATGCTAGTAAAGAAATCTCCTGCCAGCTGAGGTCTCTGGAAGTTGCAACAGCAGTGCTACCCAAACCCATTCCTGGTTTGCTAGTTTCCTGAGAACTTCTCCCCACTGACAAACCTTTCCTACTGAACTTCCAAGTTGTTTTGCTGTTTGTGGACTGAGAGGTCTACACACTGCCAGTACTGCCACTGATTCAGAGGCCCCACAGTCTGTTGCTGTTTTGCGTACACCTGACAGGGTTGGGGTGGGACTGCCATGGGCTATGCTGAGGACTTGACACTGGCTTCTCACCTTGGTACCACAGACCTTTCATGTTGATCATCTTAAGTTGTTTTCAGCTGGAAAAATGTTCCACTCCAACTTTTTTGTGTATTCTGATACTCTAAAATCTGTTTAAAGTAATCATTATTTAAAGGAATTTGGAAGGGTTTGGGGGAGAGCTCAAAGGTCCAGGCCTTTACTCCAACATCTTTGTTACATCTTCTGAAATCATTTAAAAAAACAATCAAACCCAAGTATAAGACTTTAACATCATCCCAGTTAACTTTTTATCTTCCGAAAGTTAACCCATTATGGCAAATCAAGTTCTGACCCATTGTGTTATACTTTCTAGATTTGTGTCATTGCCAATGGTTGATAAAGTTGATGTGCATGTGTGGTATAGTGCAATGATCTCTAATTCAAATAGAATTGAATCCCTGTTGGCTACATATTGATTTAGAAAATAACAAATTAGCATTTTTATGTTATATTTTAAATTTATTTTCTTAAACATTCCCAATTATATTTGAACCTGGTTCAGGCTATTCAACAGTTTTTGACTTATGGAGTAATGTAATGATTGCTTCAATCCTTTAATTCTGTCATTTACTGTCTCTATCTTTGTGTCTTTATGCAAGTTAAAACTTTGACCTCACTTTCCTCATCTATAAAATAAGGAACTAGTCTACATGATCTCTAAGATACTTTCAGGCTTTAGATCTGTTATCCTATGCCTTTATCCAAATCATTGCAGACTTTAAATACTATATGGCCAAGCACAGATCCATAGGACACTTTACTGGAGATCTTCCAAATTGTCATTAAACTATATTAATTAATGTTTTGGATTTGACTAGTTAACCAATTCCGATGCCATCAGTTGTATTACTCTGTAGTATACATCTTGCCATCTTTTCTAGAGTGATAACATGTTAACTTTCTCACATGTTTTGCTAAAATCTAGGTACACTTGATCTGAAGTTCACAGCATTTTCTCCCTCTTTACATCTGATCATAGGTCATCTTGTATGCCTAGAGTAACCTCCCTACCCACTGTAACCTCTGGGAACCCCTAGCTCTTTCCAAGACTCAACTTACTTTCCCTGAAATCTTTCCTAACTGCTTAAGTTATGTCATCCTCCCTTGCATAATTCTTTGTATACATTTTATTTTTGTAATACTCTAATAGAATTCTTTTCACACATCTACTCCCCCAATCCTTTTTCTCAGTAAGCTTCAGCTAATTCTTTTTATCTCCAAGATCAATTTTAAAGTCTTTTCTTAATAATAACAATACTTAGCATTTATGTAGTTCTTTATATGTTAACTCATTTGATCTTGATAACAACTGGAAAAGATAGTTGCTATAATTACCCTGATTTTACAGATGAAGAAACTGTGGCACAGGAAGATTAAGTAATTTGCCCAGAATCATACAAAGTATTAGAGACAGAATTTAAACTCAAATCTACCTGATTCCAAGTTATCTGCTCTATCCACTGTATCACTTAACTGCAACTAATATATAAAGCTTTTCACAACCTGGATCCTTCTTTCCTTTCTAGTTTTATTATACTCAACTCTACCTTTCTAGCTATACTAATGTCCTTACTGTTCTTCGCATAAGACATTCCATCTCTTTATATTTTCTTATCTCAAACTTTAGATTCCTTGGCTATCTTCAAGACTCAACTCAAATAACTGCAAAAAACCTTTCTCTTCACTCAAACCCAGTTAAGTTGCTAACCTTCTATCTCCTTCATGTATATTTTGTATGTACTTATTTCTTTACATGTTATTTCTCAATTTAGAATATGTTGCTTGAAGGTTTATGATAAATCTCTGATTAAGGACAGTGAAGCACAAAAATCAAAGCATAATCTATGGTAAGGTTAGCAATTGCCAGTAATAGAGCGCAGTGATCCCTCAGTGATCACAGACATACCGTAGTCAAAATAGCTCTTTGTGTAGTCTGGTTATAGAAGTCCATTACATAAAGTTAACTGGTACCAACTAAATTAAGACTGATAGGTCCATATTCATGTTAACAACCTTCTCTTCCTCCTCCTTGTTCCCTCTCTCCTTCCTCCTCCTTTCTTCTTTGAAATTGGAGTTAAATGACTTGCCCAAGGTCACACAGCTAGAAAGGTTAACTTTCAAAAAAGTCTGCTAGAGCCCATGTTAAAAGGACTCAAATTTAGTCAGTCATTGGAATGTTGCCAGTTTAATAGTCCTTAGATTAACTAGAGTAACCCAGTGATAAGAAAAACATCCTGTAGCAATATTGAACCATCCTCTATTTTATCTACTTTATCGCCTTCAAGTAGCAGGTTTTACTCAAAGTAACATGTATAGCCTCTTAGGTATCATACTACCAAGGCCTATACAAAATAGTTCTAACTCTAAGCCGTTAGACATTAGTTACAGTGGTAAGCAATTAATAAAAACTACTAATCATTCAGTAATCGATTTCACAAGGGCAAGGTCTGTTTTTGCCTTTCTTTGTGTACCTAAATATTTAGTACAATACATAGTAAGTTATTAATAAATGTTGATTAATTGGTATGTAAGCTTCTTCAGGACAGGGACTGTTCTTATACTTACATAAAGAGTAGAAGCTTTTAATATATGTTTTTGATTTGCACTTAACCATCAGGGTAGTTTTACTACTACTCCTGGTATTCATTTGCTTATTTCCCTTCTGGAGGAAGGAGGGAGGTGGAGTCCCCATTTTTTTTTTTTTTCCTTAGCTCTTTAGTGTTGCTTCATCTCTCCTGATGGAGAGTTTAGTTACCTAGGTTCAGAAGGTCTAAGAAGGTCTCCAAAACATTGGGTGAATGCCTTATAATGAACTTATGGGATCACATATGAACTGTGGGATCAAGGTAAAAATAGGAATATCTGTATTATGATTTTTATCCATGGGAGGAGCATTCTCATTGATGAAATCATGGGTCTAGTTGAGTATTTATGTAATAACAATTGAAATTTACATAGTTCTTTCATGTTTGCAAGTCACTTTATCTGTTGTAAGAAAGTTCTGAAAGATTGGGTAGTAATAATTTACAAATATTAAGTGCCAAATAAATGCATGATCATAGTAATACAATCTTCATAGAGGTTGAGATTGCAATGCTAATATTAAAGCATTATGTAAATGTCACTTATAACTATCATTAATATTAAGGTCAAAGATGATTAACCTGCAGCTGTATATCTCTAATGAGGAGATAAAAATACTCAATTTACTCTGCTCTCCGATTTGAGGAAGGAAGAGAAATTAAAAGGTTTGTTTTTTGTTTTTTCCCCCTAAATCTCCATAAAGTGATATTATAGTAATCCCTCTGTGGTAGATAGCTGCTCCTGCTAAAGAATGTGACACAGATATCCTGATTGAAACTTGCCAAATACTGTTAACTCAATCTTTAGTATGGGCAATGAATTGATATAGGAATTGTAAGATAATTCCCTCAATAGGGAGAAAAGGAGGAAGGGAAGGAAGGAAGGAAACGCCAAAGGAGGAAAATGTGCAGCTGAATATCAGAAGTCAAAACTTCTCTGACGCTAAAAACAGTTCAACAAATCAAAGCAACAATGCTTTATTGAGTTCCTGCCAGATTCCTTGAAGAAGCTTATATTCTGGTTAGTCAATAAACATTTATAAAGAACTTACTTTGTGTTGGGAGCTACTAGCAACACATCGAACTTTTGTACCCTTCATTTTAACAAGAAAAGCAGGCAAAACCAACTGACATTAGAGACTTCATTTTAAAACCTATCATATATTTTGCACTAATTAGATAACCAGTCAGTAGAGATGGAAGGAATTTTGTTTCATATTTGATGTAGTAGATGTTCTTGAGAAGTTTTATTTGAAGCCAATTTATGGAATTAACAAGACATCCACTATGATTTTAGAGAGAAGTTGGTCAGAAAAATAATTTTAGGGTTTAATAAACAACAAAAATTACAAAGAAAAATGCTAACAAGTTTAAGGGTAGGACTAGACATGTGATTTCACTTGTAACAAAGCTCTCTTAGGAGAGGAAATATTTTTTCAATGCTGATTAGTATCATCTCTACAATATATAGCCTTATAGACTATAGACTATTTTGTCTAGAGCAGGGCTTCTAACCTTTTTTATTTATGACCCCTTTTTGCCTGAGAAATTGTTTCATGATCCCATTTTGAATCCGAGCCAAAGTGTGTTTGGCAGTGTTCGTGCATATTCAGTGCAATGTGCACATGGTGTGTTTTCAGAACCAAGGCTGCAATTGAAGTTGCACGATGTAATACGGGCCATGCCACCATAAATACCTTCAGTTCATTATGTGTTTGACTTTGAATTAATGTTTGGTCATTGCATTCAGATTCCCCGTATTCAGTTCTGCAACCCCTTATAAGATCACAACCCACATTTTAAGAAGCTTTGGCCTAGAGCTCTGGAAGGATCTACCCAGGAACACAGTCAAGTTGTGCATGAGTTGGGATTTGATTTTAGGTTTTGCTGATTCCTAGGCTTGCTCTATATCAGCCATGCCATGTTGTTTGTCCTCTCTGAAACTAATTCTATCATTTTAGGCTATAATTTGAACAGTCTACTTAATGGTCTAATTAGTCAGACTGTGCATATTTTAATCCTCTTAATTTGCAAGAGAAAAATTAGTTAAATGAACAATCATTCCACTTGTTATTAAAATATACATTTTAAGGGAAATATGCATTTTAAATACATCTTATATTTGTTTTCCATTTCTTTTAAGTGTTTTCACAAATTTAATGAAAATTTAAGTGACCACACTGTATCTTGTAGTCTTAGAACCCTGAATTTACATGTTGTAGGAGATGTGTTGTTATTTCTTTACATATTGATATTATCTTTGACTGAAGTTCTTGAGTTACTGTTTGGTCAAGAATGTTTATTAAATACCTACTGTTTAAATCTCCCCCCATCCCCATGCTTGGCATTAGCAATACAAAGATAAACATTAATCAATCCCAGACTTCAAAGAATTTATATTCTTTCAGATGAGACAATATATGTATAAAAACAAAACAAAACAAAACAAAAACAAAAAAACAAGATAACTTTGGTAAGTATCCACAAGTGCAACTATCAGGAAATACCTTGTAAAAGGAGGTGGCACTGGAGCTGAGCTTTAAAGAAATAAGGGATTCTGAGAGGTGATAGCAGAGAATACATTCATAATACATGCTCAGGAGACATCCTATCTCAAATATGAAAATGGATTGTGTAAGAAACAAAATATCTTACCAAGAACTCCACAGACTCACTAATGAATGCAGGAAAGATTAACTTTTATATTCTTGCAAGAATGGGTTCCTAGGTGAGTAGACACACTGTTGAAACTCCAAAGTCAGTATTTTATATCCTATCCCAAAGCACAAGTCCATTCCCCATTAATTGGATGTTACAGAAGTTGCATGACATTATCTCTACCTCTCATTATATAGCCAGTCCCTACTCCCAAGGAGCTTATATTCTAGGAGAGTGAAGGTAACAGAGGAGGTCTAAGGGCAAGGAACAAAAAATTCTTTTCAAATCTCAGGCCACCACCCTTAACTATAAAAGTCAGTCCCTCCCCCCAAACCGCTTATATTCTTATTGGGTGAAAATAAACCAAACCTCCAGCCTTGCTTATTTCTTGATGTCCTTGTGGATTTCAATTTTCCAATTTAAGTTTCATAACTGTGGAAAACAAATGCCCATCTCATAGTTGTCATATAGGAGGGACCAAAGAGTTATAATTTTATTTAAGTTAAATGTTTGCAAAGTAGAGCCAATTTTTTGGCTTCTCCAAATTTGGTTTTCCCAGGTGTTCAAAGTAATATCTATACAAATTGGGTCATCGCCCAATGCAGTATTGTATATTTGGATTTTTGTTATTTAAAAAATATGTACTATTATAATTTTCCTTTTTGCTTCCCAGACTTTTTTATTGTATTTTGGCAGAAGATGATATTATACATATCTGAGTTCCTATGTATCTCTCTTTTGTCTCAGTTTTGAAATTTAGAAACCTTTTTTTTTTTTTTTTTCACTTAATTTATAGTTGAAGGTGTTTGTTATGTATGTATTAAGAGTATCTATCTGTGGGAGAGGGGGAAGGTTGCTTTTCCATAAAACCCAACAGTGACATAGATCAGATATTGAGAATCTTGCTGAAGTATTGAGTTGAAAATTTTGGAGTCAGTTAGCTGATAGTATTATATAAAATAAGAGAAATGAGAATTTACTAGTGAATCCACCATTGTCACATTGCTAGTCATTTTAACTTTTTTTTTTTTTTTACGATCTTGAGCAAAAAGCAAAGTATATTCTTCATGATGTGAAAATAAGTATTTTCACATATTTATATTTGTGTTATCTTAAGGTTTGAAAAACACTGCTCTTAAATTGCATTCTGGGTAAAACTTGGAACTGATCTTAATTAACCATTCTGGAAGACAGTTTGGAATTTTTCAAAGAAAGTATGATTTAAAACATTCATATATTTTGACCCAGATATCTTACTGTTAGGAATATATCCCAAGAAAGATTCCAAATATGTCAAAATAATTTTTGGCACTTTAGCTTTGAATTGCTCTGTTTTTAACCTGGGAGGTGTCATTCAGTAAACTTTTGTTAGAATAATATCTGAGAAATAGAGCTTAACAAAAGTCCCTGTCTTCTAGATATTCACAAACTAATGGTGGAAGACCACAGAAAGCTTTACAAAAGGGCTAGGAGGGAAGGTATGTATCCATTTGTAAAAGGGGTTTCTACATGACAGCTGTGTAACAGGTTGTAAATGATGAACTGACTCTCCTGGGTATCTCCATAAATGGAGGCTCTGGGAAGAATTCTTTGATCTTCAGTCAGAGAGAAGGATAAGTCTTAGAAGTAGGGGAACCTTACAAGAAGACTCCAAAAGTTTGGGGTCATATACCAGTGTAGCGAGACTTCTCAAAAGAATTTCTAAGGGGGCAGCTAGTTGGCGAAGGGGACCTGAGTTCAAATTTGATCTCAGACACTTAACACTTACTAGTTGTGTGATCCTGGGCAAGTCATTTAACTCCAATTGCCTAAGCAAAAAAAAAAAAAAAAAAAATTGTAGGCTTGAAACCATTTCCTTAGCTGAGGGGCAAAGTTTATTTTAATTGTAATGCTATCAAAAGCAATTGAATTCTTAACAGAGAAACAGAAGCAAGGAGACACATTTATCCAGCTTTCTATTGTTGACATGCTAATTCTACTGCTTGGGAATGGTCTCCATAATTTGGTGACTAGAAGATTTTATCACTATAGTCTCAAAAGTTTGGTCCTTGGGACTATTATGAGCCAGAAGCTATCTGACTGTCAGCAATGAATTAAGGAGTGGTTTTTTCGGGATCATACAGATTATTGTTCTTAGATTGTGAGTGTGGGAAGTCCCTGAGGCAGATTCCAAAGCCAGAAGATTTAGGATTATTGATTTATTGTTAGAACAGAAGCTTCCCCCTAAAATCAGGGGACCACAAAATCATGTTACATCATTTCCCCCTCTCAAGCAGTCATCCCCCAAATTCATCTGGGACAAAGGGATGGAGGTCTCATCTTCTGGAGCTGCTTCTTGCTGATAAGGGATGTAGTGGGGTCCAAATGGAGGGTAGGCAATTTGGCAGCAGCACCATTTCAAAGAGGTGCTGAGTGTCAGAATCATTAGTTAATGATATTCTGGGTGAACAAATAATTTAAAGTGAAGGAAATAAATCTCACAAGTAGGTTACAAATGCAGAAGTCAAATATGAATAAAAAATAATAATAATTTAAAATGGAGTTAATAGGGACAATAGCCAAGAACTCCAGCCAGTCAAAGGCTGGGAGAGGAACATGAGGTTATCAGGAATACCTCTCATCTAGACAGCTTTTCCTAGGATAAATACCTAAGAATGCTTTTCCCCAAATCCCTGCTTTCGTATCCTTGAAGAGGTGGGGGCAATGTTTTCAGTCTTAGAAGGGAAGGCTTTAGCCCAATTAGTAAAGGTGACAATAAAAACCAAAAGCAATTTGAAGCCCCTGAGAGGGTAAAATCCATCTGCCAGTCATTTCCTAAGTATGTACCCCTCCTCCAGATAGACTTCAGGATGGGTGGGTTTGATGAGAATTAGGTAAGGTATAACCCCTTTTGGTTCGGGGCAAGGATACATAGTTAAATGAAATCTAGTGACAGGTGCAGAGGCCCCTGCCTGTAAAGGAATTTACAGGCCCCAAAACCTAGATTGATAAAAAAAAGGTTTATTGTAGGGGTTTGGAAGTAAGGGTAAAGGTAGAAAGACATCAGGGCCAGAGCTGGCACTGGGCGGACAGAAACCCTTGGCATGGCTGACTTAAGAATGGGCTGCCAAATCCTGCCAAGAGTGGGCTCCAGGATTCCCCTTTTTTATAATCTTGAAGGTGGGTGGACTCCCAGTCTCCTGGCTGGTTTCGGCCAGGGTTAGCATTGTATAGAATTCAATGGGTTTTTAGATAAGGAAGAAGCTGTTTGTGGGGGTTGGGGAAACCTGAGCAGATAGTGGAGGGCTGGGAAAGTCCAAGTTAGCTCAGATCCTGTGGGGGCTGGGAAAGCCTGGATATCATTGGAATTCAAAAGAGTCCTTTTGACCAGGATTTGTGAATCAAAAGGGCTAGCTTCTTAAGCCATGGGGGTTTGGGGAGAGTTTTGGGAATCAGAAAGGAATCTTAAAGGGACCTCAACCCACATCAGGTTTAGCAGCCCTTTCAGAAGTATTTGGGCACAAACTAGGTATATTTGACAGGTCTTTTTGTTTCTTCTAGCTAGTGACCAGTGAAAGTAGTCACAATGGCCATTCTCTTTGGCAAATGGTAGATTTATTTAAAGAAAAGGTTACACACATGTAAAATATATGGGATTACCTGTCATGGGGGGGGGGAGGGAGTGGAGGAGGGGGGGATAATTTGGAAAAATGAATACAAGGGATAATATTATAAATAAAAAAAAATAAAGAAAAGGTTACAGACAAAAATAAAGGTGAATGGGATAAACTGGGTGAAGACCTCTCATAATTTGACATGTGTTCTAATCCTTTGCAATAACAATTTGAGCTATTGCTAACAGCTTCAGGTGTTCTTTTCTTGGATGAACATTTTCTCTCCTATTCCACCCCCCTTAATTAACATTTAACTACTTGATGAGTAAAGAATTCATTATTTACTAGTATTCTTTTATTTCTAGGATAAATTTCCACCTTTAGAGTATAAGCCTGGACACCCCTCCCCCTGCCCCCAGCAATGGTAAAAAAGGTCAGGGAGGAGTGCTGGCTTCTCATTTAAGGTCTCTATAATCTTGTGCTTTGCAATTTGCAATTTGCACTCCTCTACTTACAACTTGTCTGTTGGGAGTTGCTCTTTCTTGGGAGATTGTAATAACTCCTTTTTATGCTTTTTACCTTGCGTGTCTCTGATTTTAATTTGGATAAGGGTCCCTGTCCCCTCACAAAGGAATACAATAGGGAGCACCCCATGAGGTTGGAAAATGCTCTTACCTGGCAAGTGGTGTTGGGAAGGATACTGGAGTTAGGGGAAATACCACATATAAAGAGAAAGATATGGTAGGCAGAGTGACATTGGACAGACCCAAAGGAGGGCAGTGAGTATGACATGGCCATAAGTAAATTTTTATAGGAAAAATTTAACCTCAGATACATGGCTGGGATTTTTGACAGGACATGGCATGGTGAGGCTGCCCAAGACCCCTACAGAGGGTAAGACTTGAGAGTTTGACATAATTTGGATTTCTGACTGGATGACCTCCCTAGAGAATGGGACCATGGAACTAAACTGATTTCTGTCAGTGTCTTATACCTGCTTGTCCCAAGGATCAATTCTTCAGTTTCTCTTTGCATACCATTCAGGGTCTTGTCACTACCCATCTATCTCTGGGATAGTGTGTTAGGTATAAGAATATTACAAAGGGTCAGTTATGAATGGCATTGAATATAAACAGAAACTTTTTTATTTCATCCTAGAGGCGGTAAAGAATCATGGAGTTATTGGGTATGAGAGTGACATGGTCTAGTCCTTGCTCTAGAAAGATTGAATTGGCAACCAAGTAGAGGATAGATTGGAGTTACCCACATGACACAGGAAGAGTATGTTTTTGCAGTGATCCATGTATGAAATGATAGTCAAGAGTGGTACAGTGTCAGAGGAGAAAGTGGGGCACAAAAGAAAGATTATAGAAGAAACAAAACTTGGTTACAGATTTGAAATGGAGAAGGGGAGAGGAGATAAGAGAATGTGGAAGCAAGGATGATGCTGACTAGCTTATGAGCCTGGCTGACTAGGAGGATGGTGACATCTTTAGTAATAGGGAAAGAGATAATATGTTCAGCTTGGGATATGCTGAGTTTAAGATGTCTATGGAAAATCCAATTTCAGATGTCTAGTAAACATCTTGAGATGTGAGACCGGATTAGCAGAGAGATTAGAGCAAGGTGATACAGTGGGTAGAGTGTCTGATCTGAAGTTGGGAAAACCTGAGTTCCACTTCAACTTCAGATGCTTACTAGGTATGTGACCCTGGCAAGTCACTTAATCATGTTTGCCTCGGTGTCCTTTTTTGTAAAATGAGCTGGACAAGGAAATGGTAAACTGTTCCACTGTCTTTGCCAAGAAAACCCCAAATGGGGTCATGGATTTGGATACGACTGAAGCAGTTGAACGTTTAACAACAACAGAAACATTAAGAATTATCAACTTAGACATGATAATTAAATTCATGAGAGCTCTTGAGAAAGGGGTATGGATATATTCCAAGTATTATTATTCCTATTTTGTCCTGTGAAGATGTCCATACCCCAGAAATCTTATGTGTGAACTTCCTCTCCTTGACTAGATTGGTCTTTCAGAGTTTCCTGAGGCTCAAGAGAACTTAAATGATTTGCCCAGCATCACAAAATTAAAAAATATTTGTGACCAAAGTTTGAAAGTAAGTCTTTTGCATCCTAGTTTCATTTTATAGATAAGCAAACTGAGATTGGAAGATGTAGAATTATATTCAAGAATGTGCCTGTAGAAGTTGGGAATGGAATTTGGGTCTTGGGTTGCCAATTTCACTTCTTTCTTATCATAAATAAGTTGTCCTTTTTCTTTTAGAAAAATCTCAACTGTTTTGTCACCAAAGTGTGAAAACTTGACCAGCATTATTTATACCTCTGATTTTAGTTTTAGCTATTGATTAAAAAGCTGTAAATTCTGTCTCACTAGTTCTCTTATGTTTTGTGGGATTTGCCCTCAGTGATGATTAAATCAAAAGATAATGATAATTCTGATATTAAGCAACACTTGCCTGATTATATCCCCCCCTTGGAAAATGGAAAAGATTGGTGGAATTCTGATTGGTTAATTTCTTTTATGTTATTCCCTGAGAAATCTCTTGACTTTTTCTCTCTATGTCATGTTATCTATGAAGTTTCTTTTTCCCTTTTTTGATTGTAGATGTTATATGTAATAACACTTTTGGAAAACTCTATTTGCTAAGTCTGGGGGTTTTGTTTGTTTGTTTTTTTTTTTAATCAAAGACTGATAAAATAATTCCCCTCTATAAAGCAGTGCACTAATGATGCATTTGTATAACCGTAAGTTGATCTTTACTGGAACAGGAATTCTTGCTTTGTATTCTTCTGTCATATTTCAAAACCCCTGCCTTGAGAGACTACTTTATTATTCTGTTAATCACTATGTTAGGCAGTGTAGAATCAAATACTTTATTGAAATTCTGATTACACATGTCTAATGTTGTCTTCTTGCCCAACTTTAGGATTTGGACATATATTAAAGAATTTCAACAAAATTATCGGGTACCTTTTATGAACCCATGCCTTACTAAATTATATTTTTTGAGATAGTTTATAATGTTGTTGTTATTTAAACTAATTTGCCAAATTTGATGTTTTTATTTGTATTTTAAGTAAAACATTGTTAGTCTCCATCTTAGTAATCATATTTGGTGTTATGTTGTATTATTATTTAGATTTAGAATAGTTAAATTGTATTCCTTGACATGTAGCCCAAAAGATTTATAATATTAAAACTACTTCGTGTAAGTTCAAATGTTTCAAATGTTTGCTACTTGTAACTGGTGCCTTATAGCAAAGTATCACACATCTGCATGATGTTCCATAAATGCTTACAAATTGGTAATATCAGCTAAATTTCAGCTAAAGAATAATAAGTGACTCAATTCAGCATTATTGATTAATCAGCCACTGTGTATCCCTGTCAATGTTAAAGGTGTAATAGAAGTATGAGAGATGATGTGTTAGCTATGTGGTAGTGAGACTCAGTGTTATTTATTTTATTTTGGGTTTTTAAACAATATTTTAAACAAATATATTCATAATTATACATTTGGATCAATATTTGTCATTTTCAAAATAGTTACCTTGGAAGGCTCTCTCTTTCCCTATTTATTTATTCCACGGATCCTACTATTGTTCAAAATGTTTTTTTGGATTTCTCCTACTTTTGAAATAATTTTTGGCATATTTTTAAAAGAACTCTTAATGGTAGGAAATCTTCTTTGAGAATGAATTTACATTTTTAAATAGATATAACTTGGAGGCAAGCCTAAAAAATAATGTCAATGATCTAACTGCACACTGCAGTTTTTTTTTTTATTTTAAAATCAGATGGGGTGTTCCATTAATAATCAAGAGATATATAAATTTTAGAAATTCTGAGGTTCTGCCTCATCCATCAGATTAACAAAGATGAAAACAAAGGGGTCGTGAGAGGGCAAGCATACTGATATACTGTTGGTAATTGTGAAATTGGCTAGTTCTGAAGGGTTCTGCCAGAAGATGTAATTTTTAACTTAGCTATATTGCTACTATGCTTAGACTTGAAATTTAAATAAGAGAAAAGATTTCTATGTACAAAAATATCTACAGCATCACTTCTTACTGTAGAATAGCAAAATAAAGGGATTATCCATTAATTGAGGTATGAAAATATTTGTTAATATAATGGAAAATTATGTCTTAAGAAATAATGAAATAATAAATTCAAAGACACATGGAAAGATTTCATGAACTAATGTAGATTAAAATTAGAGAAATCTGAAATACAATGCTTATAGCATTATAAAGAAAATGAAGTTTGAAAGACAATGCTGATTAATACTGTGAACATAGCTCCAAAGGACTGATGATGAAGCTCGCTGCCCCTACCTTCTGACAGACTTGAGCTGCAGAATGAGACTTGACCATTATGTTTTCTGTGACTTTTTATTTATCACAATGGAACATTTTTTTTTTTTTTAAATTGGCAGTGGAAGTATTTTTGGAGGTGCTGAAGTAATGTTAATGATGCAAGTAAGAAAAGAAAGGATCATTGAAGCATTTTAAGGCTTGGAAGGAAAAACAGTTTTTAAAAATTTAAAACATTTATTTCATTATGCTTTTTTTTTTTAAAGCAAGGGATTTCTATTGATTTGTGGAATTATATGCAGTCCTTCTTTCCCTTTTATATAGAAAAATCTTATGTCAAGTCATGTTTGTCAAGAGCAAATTACAAAAGTATAAAAATAATTTTCCGTTAAAAATAGGGAAAATTTTTTGTTGTTGTTCAGATTTAATCTGATACTACTTGACACTTAAGCCAGTTCCTTCAGAATTGAAAACTATTTGATTGGTTTAAGATAAAAGTGACTTTTAGGTGGCACAGTAGATAAAACAATCACCCTGGAATCAAGAGAAACTGAGTTCAAATGTGGCCTCAGACCCTGGGCAAGTCACTTAATCCCAGTCACCTTCTGTTGGGAGGGAGGGGGCTAAAGAGATTTTTTAAAAGACTTTTTAAAATTTAAGACTAAAAAGAGACTTATCTATTTTATTTTTCCTTTTTAGGACAATATAAAAATTCTAGCACAGCACGAAATCAGAGTTCACAAACTTTTTTGACAAGGACACCTTTAGCAATCCAAAGAGGCCAGTGGACTCCTCAGAATAATGTGTTTTTTTTTTTTTTTTTTTTTAATTAATATAACCAAATGCAAAGAATTACAAAGGAAGCTAATTATTTCAAAATAAAATAAATCTTAAAAAAAAAAGTTCATGTCTCTTGGATCTAGAACCCCTGACACAGAGGATACATTTAGGAAATTATCATGCCATGCAAAAGCATGGAAAATTAGTTCTTCAGCCTATCAAAGTGAATCATTGTATGTGTACCTTTAGCTAATGAGTTTTTCCTCTTCAAAGCAAGTAATACCTGCTTAGTTACCACATTTTGAAAATATTATGATTAGCATTTGTTTCCTAGTCTACTACTTAAGCTTTTGAATTATGCTTACTCTGAAAACCAGAAATTCTTTCCAGTGCCACATAATCATTTGATTAGTTTCCCTGACAGAAAAAACTACTGATTTTGCTTTTATATATATCATTTGGATGATTTCTTTTTGAGTGCCAAACCAGTTCGTTTATTAGCAGTATATTTATTAGCTGTATCTTTTAAAAAATAAATCCAGAACTCTCTGGAGTTGGGCAAGGAAATTTTAATAGTAAAATTGACTTGCTGTTAGGCGATTTTTTTTTTTCAAGAAACTTCCTCCTTCCACTTTTTCTAGTTGTGGCTAGAGTGAATAATACTTCAGTCACCTAATTATACAAGTGAAAATTGAAAGAAAGTGAAGTGGTTCCCAATAACACATTAGAAAGGCTGAACTTAAAAAAAAAAAGATTTCATGTCAAGTGAGACAAACTCTATTGCTTCACAGAACCACTTGTCCTTGGCATAAAGAAAATGAGATTCTTAATATCTTAAAAACAGATTGCCGTTAAGATTCATCCACTGTACATTTAAGCTTTCTTTATATCAGAGATAGGAAGCCTTTTTTTCTATCAAGGACTACTGATTCAGAAGAGAAAAATAATCTTATCAAGAGCCATACACAACTGAAAGAAATTTAAAGGTTTGTTGTTTTTGTTTTTTTGTTTGTTTTTTTAATTTGAAGCACAAGAAGTCTTAACCTTCAACCCTGCTAAAATTAATATCAAGTGGCATAAAAGTTTAATATAGAAGATTTATGTTCACTTAAGGAAAAGGTATATCAGCAAACAAAGGTTGGGTTTTTTGGGGGGGGAAAGGAGAGAACTTTGGCATAGATGATTTTCTAATTGAATACGCAATTAAAACTGCATTTTTAGAAGCTAGAACTTCAGTTGAGCTGTGGTTATTATCTAATATTTTCTTTTGAAATTCTGGTTATTTCATCAGAAGTTTTTAGTTTTAGTTTTAAATGTAATATCTGGTACAGACTGGAACTTTTTTGTAGGATATTAATGCTTTAACCACAACAGTATTCTTGCCTCCGGATATTTGCCAGACACCAGCAAACTCAAGCCAAGTTTAGCCCTAACTTGGGTGGTAATACAGGACCCCTGCTATAGGTCCTATATCTTTCAGGGATAAGTTAATTTGATAATTATATCTAGTACCTTATAATGAGAACTTCCATTTAATATTGAATTGTCTTTTCAATTTTTAATTGATTCTTCCCAATATTTCCCCAAATCCCTCCTTTGTAAATAGGGGAAAGGAGAAAATAAAACCTTGTTTTACCGATTGACTAATGAGAATGGGGCCAAATGATTTTCTTTTATGTGAATTGCATCAATGTAAAAGTCTTAAGAGTCAGAAGATTTAGGTAGTTTGCTACTAATTTGTTATGTGACCTTTAGTGAGACACTTAATTTCTTTTGAGATTCATTTTCCTTTATCTTTAAATAAAAGCTACATGACCTTGAAGGTTTTCCTAGCTTAAAATTGTCTGATTTTAAGATGGGAATGGCTTTTTAATTGTTGATATTAGTTTGGTTATCTTTTATTTCAATTAAGTTCAGTAAACTTTGATGCCTATGGTTGTGTTCTATAAAGGAGAAAAAAGAACCAGAGAAATGGAGATCTGTTTTGAGGATTAAGATTTACCAGTATATTCAGGTGAGATTTACTAAAGACTGAGGGGGAGATATGGTTCCGATCTAAATTAGTTAATCAGAAATGTTGGGGATTTTGTTTTTATTTCTATTTTTATAAAAAAAATTTTTTTTTGTTGTTCATTGGTATTATGTGTGGCTTTTCTTTAGTATATTTGTTTCAGCCCTTCAGTTAATTAACTTTTGCTTCTCCAGTCTAGAATTTTGTTTCAGCCACTTGCTGCTTTTTGTATTTCCAGTGTCAACTCTCATAAGTAATTAATTTCCTCAATGTTTATGTGAAGATTAAAGATTGCCTTTTTATAAAATGGTTTGACTTAGTTCTTAGAGTAAGCATTGTTTTTGAGATTGGATTCCAAGAAATGTAGTGACTCCTAATTTTTATCCAGTCTACAAGCAGCAGTTTGACCTTTGGGAAAAAGGGGGAGAAAGTGCTGAACTGGGAATTCTTAGGACTTTGATTCTGATTTTGGCTATAAAAATAGCTCTCTGTGTCTTTGGGGAAAGAAATTTTACATGTATAAGGGACTTAAAAACTACTTTACCTGTATGTCTTGTATAGGTCCGAGTTCTTATTAGCTTCAGGCACTTACTGGTTATGTGATCCTGGGAAAATTACTTGACATCAGTCTACCTCAATTTTCCCATTTGTAAAATGATGATAATAATAGCACTCATTTTCTAGGAGTGTTGTGAGAGTAAAACAAGATATTTATAAAACACTTTTAAAATTAAAAAGTACTATCTATATAAATATGATAACCAGAATAAATGTGTGTATATACATACATGCATCTGTGTGTGTGTGTGTGTGTATGCATGCTATTCTTTTGAGTACAAGATATCAGATTGTGGTTCTGAAAACAATGTATGAATATGAACTTAAAACAGTTAAATTAATGGAGGACTCCCACCCAAGAATTCTTTTCTTTTTATAGGCTAATTATGCTTAAATCTAGTAAACATTAGAGGGGAAAAAAATTTTTTTTTGATAAGTTTTCTGAATAGTTGAGTTAGTTTGTAATTAGGAAGCCATTTGCATGAAAATAAATTATTCACCATTGTCACTCCTTTCTGCAATTGAACAAATGACCAAGCTTTTAAATTTCTACCTTCTCAACTTAAAAAAAAAAAATTTATTCCTATTCAGTCATTTCCATATTTCCCAGTATTTGCTTACGAAGATATTTTTCTTTTACCTTCATCCTATTTCTTTTTTCTCTCCACTTCCCCTAATACCCCATCCTCAACCTTTCTCTTTTTTTCATTTTTTCTGCCTGGATTGAAGAAACATTATTGGCATTTAATCAAGAACATGATCTCATTGCTTTCAGTGGCTTAGAAAAGAAATATTTTAGAGCAGTTGAAAGATTTCACTCTGGAAAGCAGCTACTGCATAAATAAGTATCTTGGTTCCCAGCAAAGCCTTGAGTAACCTCTTTCCATCCATCTCCATATTATTTTCTCTTTTATTTCCTGTTCATTAAATGATGGCTGAAGTTAAACTTCAGCTAGACTTTCATATCTATGTCTCTGATTACTGCATTGTTTCATAGTCTTTTAGTCCTTTTAGATTTTGCATCCTGTTCTCTTTAAGTTTTTTTTACCAGTATTTCTAGTGCCTTCTCTTAGTTGGTTGTACATGGTGGTTTGCCAAGTAGTCTCTCCATTAGAATGTGGTTTCCTCAAAAGTAGGAAATATCTTTTGGTTTTCTTTATTTTCCCAGCCCTTAAATGTTTACCGACTGACAATTCCATTGGATCTTCTCTACACTATGAACTGAACTTTCTGATATACTGTGAACTCCTTATGGAGAGAAATTCTTTGGTTTTTGTCTTTGTACCTTAGTGTCTAAATGTAGTAAAAATTTAATGCTTGTTGATTGATTATTCAAATTCAGATCTATCATTGTTATGATATAATGCATATCCTTTCTTATTCATCACAAAAATATTGGGATAAACTTTATAAAATGCCTTATTAAAATCAAATAATGCTATGTCTACTTCATTAAGATCTCTAAATCTCTAAGATCTCTAGTCTCTTAAGATTAATTTTTATATTCCATATTCAGCCACTTAATACATTCTGCCATATCTTTGTAATACTGTCAGCCTTCTTTTTTTTTCCCCCCCCCCCACAGTGAATTACTGAAAACTACACTGGAAAATAAAATCACCAAAATCAGTTTGATTTCTCTTTGGTTTTGATTAAGTATAAAATTTAAATTATCAGTTTTGATTACCAGATACTAACTTTCTATCAGAAGGCTATCTACTCAGCCTATTTCACTTGGCCAAGTATATTTTGTATTTTAGTTTGAGAAAGAGAGCAGAGAAAGCAGTCATGTTATCTTATCTGGTTGTATTATTTTGTTTTGTTTTGTTTTGACACTGAATGTATTGGCAAAATAAAGAGATGAAAAACAAGTACACCCTCAAATTCCAGGCTTTGTGCTAGCTGGAAGTAATGAGGGAAAGGAAAGGGGGAACCCCGTTTGTCGGTGCATAGGTAATAAGATAATCCCATGAAGCGCAGTGTCCCCTGTAAATGAATTTACAGGCCCGAAAACCTAGATTGATAAATAAAAGGTTTATTGTAGAAATTGGAAGTAAAGTTCCGTTAGAAAGACACCAGGGCCAAAGGTGGCTGCTGGGCGGGCAGGAACCCTTACATGGTGGGAAGGATACCATGTGTTGGCAGGGAGGGCTCCTGCAAAGAGGAAGTTCTGGCTCGCCTCTTTTATACCTAGAAGAAGATGGGCGGTACCCCCAAATTCTTGGTGGGCTTTTCAGTTAGCTCAGATCAGGTGAGGGCTGGGAGAAGCTGAGCTGATAGTGGGGGCTGGGCCCGGATATTCAAAGGGTGCTTTTTGACCAGGAATCTTAAAGGGACTTCAACCCCCATCAGAAGTATATCTTTCCAAAGGGGTAATAATCAGAAATCAAGAGGCATTAAAAACAACTTAATGCTAAAGGCTTTCTACCCAAAGTAATCAGAAACAACTTCTGGATGTGAGCTGTTCCACTAATAGATCATTATAGCAGGAAGGAACTTTAGAGTTCATCTTAATTTTATTTTTTAGATGAGAGAACTCAGGACCAGTAAGGTTATGCTTTTTCTAAAATGTTGTTAAAGGGATTGGTATCTAGAGAACAAGATCATATTTTGAGTGCTGAAAGAAAACTTAATAGATACAACCCTCTCATTTTACCAATATCCAATATTATATATATAATCACTGATCTAATGCCTTAAGTTTTACAAAGTGCTGTGCATGGGTCATTTCATTTGATCCTCACAACAGCCTTGTGAAATAGGGATATAGGGCACACTTACAAGGAAACTGGACCAAGAGAGGAAAAGTGACCAATCTCAGTCACCTCACTAGTAAGGGAGGAAGAATTTGTCATAGAGTACATACTTAATTAGAAAGCATCTTTGTTCTTTCACCATTTCTAACAGGAAGCAGGTAGTCTCCCAAGTTTTTTTCTATTGTTGTTTCTACTCGTAGTTTCTTTCTGGGGCATTAGAAGGATTTCAACAAGTAAATTAAGATTTCACCAGTAAATTCTGAAGCCTAAGCCAATAATTTCTATAAAAGTTATTTCAGTTGTGTCCTGGAATTAGGCGTTTTCTAAGAGTTTCCTTTTTTTTACCCTCATGGTATCCCAGACTTTTATCATTTGTATTCCTTTTTAGTTCAAGAGTTTTCTGAGCTATTTCTTGTCCAGCCTTACCTCTTCCTCTCTCTGCAGAAGAGGCCATGGTGAAAGGACCTTATCCTTGTAGAAAGAAGGTTTGGGCTTTATAACAGTATCACATTGCATAATAATAAGATAATTTCTGCCAACTACACCCTACATCCCTTTGGAGCCATATTGCTTTCTTTAAGTACATCAGGCAAATACCTTTGGTACCAGCTTTGCCGTGAATTTTCGATTCCTCATGAGTAAAAGGGATTTGGGGGAGGCTAGGCTGAACAGGTTGCTGGCCAAATACCCTAATATAGGCCTCCTTTCAGGGCAGGAATGATAATTCTGCATGTTTTTCTAACCCTCCTGTATGTCTAATGTTTTAGGTATAGAGGTTTAAAGATTAAGGGGACAGACAAGCACTGTAATGTTTTCCCTTTTGCTTTTGGAAAACAGCATGGGCCATTGGAGAAAGTAGTTATATTTGAGTAAAATAGGAAATTATTTTAAGTGGAAGCCATTGTTGGAGTAAAAAAAAAAAAAAAGTTGCTGTGACAGTTTAAAAGTAGAAATTTAAGAATCCATTGACATAGGTTATTCAATTAGGGAAACAAAAAGAAATCTAGGGATGATTGAAGGGGAGAGAAATTGGGAATAGAGATACTGATGAAATTGTTGTTTTAGGAAAAAATAGTCAGTTCTTGATCAGTTCTTTTTGTCCCTTAAGTTTGTTATCTAGCCAAGAGGTTCTTTATGTAATATAACATTTTGATGTAAATGTTTATTAATATATATACATATATACACATATATGTATATATCTGTGTAACCTAATTTTTTCTGTTAATTATGTATCAGAAAAGGTGGAAAAATAGTGATTGCTTCTCTTTACTCCCAATAATTCTTTTTTATCAAGATGAAATGGAAGAGAAATTTGTTGACCATGAGTCTTGCTCCTGCCCTGGAATAAGTTCCTTCTTTCCCTTTGCTCCCCATCATTTTAGAGGCAAGAGCAAATAGGATAGAGAGAAAAACTTGTGCTTCTGCAACCACGGTGGCAATATAGGCGCCATCTTCTCCTCTCTAGACCACCGTTTCATTCAGCTACTGCGCAATCTCTGATTCACCAAAGAATAGAGAGAGAAACGAGCATATGATATCCTCAAAAGGCAGCAATAGGTAGTGTTTGTTCTGACAAATAAAATGTGAGAAACGTATACTAAGATGGCAGAAGGGTTTCAAATTGCACAAATTGCTCCAGAGTCTCCAACATTTAGTGATGGTCTGTCTGCAAAAGAAAATTCTTCTGAAACTTTAGCAAAAAACTCATTCTTGTTTTACAGGCTCATAAGAGTTTTTGTTGTGTAGTTTTGTTTAGGGTCTTCTGATCATACCCCAACAAATGCAGAGCAAGGGAGGAGCCTGTTGCTTTAAAAGAGAGCTACAAAGGATGGTTCCATAATTACATGGGTCTCACAATGCATATACATATTTTTAAATGAATAAATTATTTTGGTGCATACTCTTCAATCCAGCAATGTTTCTATTAGGCCTGTATCCCAAAGAGATCTTAAAGGAAGGAAAGGGACCTATATGTGAAAAAATCTTTTGTGGCAGCCTTTTTTCTAGTGGCTAGAAACTAGAAATGAGTATATGCCCATGAGTTGGAGATAAGTTATGGTATGTGAGTGTTATGAAAAATTATTGTTGTATAAGAAACTATCAGGATGATGATTTTAGAGACTGGAGAGACTCAAATGAACTAATGCTAAGCAAAGTGAGCAGAACCAGGAGATCATTTACATGGCAACATCAATATTATAGGGCAATCAGTTCTGATGAAGGTGGCTCTTTCCAACAATGAGTTGATTAATACCAGTTGATCTTGTGATGATGAAAGCCATCTACACTCAGAGAAAGGCCTATAGGAACTGTGTGGATCACAACATAACATTTTCGCTCTTTGTGTTGTTTGCTTGCTCATTTTCTTTCCTTTTTGATCTTACTTGATCTTATTTTTCTTGTGCAGCAAGAGAATTGTATAAATATGTTTACACATAATGGATTTAACATATTTTAACATGTATAATATATATTAGATTGCTTGCCATCTAGGGGGAGGGGATGGGGGGAAGGAGGGGAAAATCTGAACCATAAGGCTATGCAAGGGACAATGTTGAAAAATTATCCGTGTATATGTTTTGAAACCAAAAAGCTTTTTAAAAATTATTTTGGTATGTTGAAAAAGGATAACTTGGCAGAGAAGTTTTAAGCAGGATACCTCTAGAATTTTGAGTGGAAAAGTTCTATTCAGGCAGGTGTCTTAAAAACACCTTCTATTTATAATTCTGTATAGTTAACAGCAATTCTGATATAGTTTTTCCCACTTAAGTTAAGCAAATAAACCTAAAATAGTTTTTTTTCCCAGAGTTATCCATGGAAAAGTGAATAGTTTGAGGTTCTAGATTTTTAGTTTTCTTTTAGAAGACAAGATTTTGAATTGAAAATTGAACATTTGAATTTTAAAGAAACAGCAAGTCCTAGCCATAATCTTACAGCCTTTTGGGTTCTTAAGTCTTTTAGAGAACTATCTAGTAGTTTGCCATAAACCTTTAAATACATGTTTTGACCTTGTCATTGAAAGCCTGCTTAGCTAATGTATAGATGACATAGAACTGAGAATTAATGCATTTGATAGATGACAGAATCAGGATTTTAAAAGATCTTGACAAACTAGAAGAGTGGTCAAAATGTACTAAAATAAAATTTAATAGGGGATAATTATATTTTTTTAACTTGGATTTAAACAATTCAGCTCCTAGAGGGCAAAATCAAGGTGACTTAATAGCTGCTATAGACTTAGGTATTTTAATTGATACAACATAAATATTTCATCTGTATAATATGATTACACTTCCCAAAAAACAAACAAAAACTTATGACCTTTCCTCAAGAATTTAGTTTTGTCATTGTCTGTATTCTTTTCATCAATATATATGGCATCCTCTTTGTTATTCCATAGATTGTTTTTGAGAATTGCTGTGACTAAAACATTTATTGGAATCTGACTTTCTGGTGATGTCTTTTTCTAATGTTTGTTAGGCTGGACCTTGAGCAATAGACATAGACCCAAAATCTGGAGTTAGAGTCTTTCCATCTACAGTAGTAGAGCAGAGTAGCTTATTTTCCTTGACCATAATGATTGAGAACCCAAGTTCACTTCCATGTTATGATGAGAGGTAATGAACTGTAGTTTAAAGCAACCTTAAACTTTATTAATAGATTAATAAAATCCAGTATAAAGATGATAATATTGCTTTGCTACTAGAATATTTTGTTCTGGATAGCAATTTTTAAGAGTGATATTGATAAGTTGAAGTAGATAAGTATAAGAGATTGTTATGACTATTAATATGGAGAAAGGTGAAAGATAAGTCACTGTATTTTAATATTGCCTCCTGTTGATGTGCTTACAAGCTATTCTAATAATGCATTAATTTTCCCAGCTTTACAAATCTATGGTTTGAAGTTTGAAGGATCGACATTTTTCATTTCTTTGAAATCAAGACATTTTCAATTTAGTTTTTCTTCCTTGATTTTCAGAGGTGAAAATTCAGAAATGAGTTCAGATGAAATACAGACAAAATATTTTAAGAGAATTGGAGCACAGATAATCCTTGTCTCAATAGTCAATAGACATTTATTAAGTGTCTGCTTTATGCTAGGCACTGTGCTAAATTTTGAAGATAGAAATACAAAAATGAAAACCAGTCCCTGCCCTCAAGGAGTTTACAGTCTGATGGAGAAAGCCTACATAAAAAGAAAGTGAAAAGCAAATGGGGAAGGAGGAAAATACCTAATAAAGGGGAATAGTGGGAAAATGAGATAGGTCCCAACATATGCCAGTGAGAAATGAGATGTTTTGAGGTAAGCTCTGTGTGAAATTAACTGAGTGAAGACACTCTTTTGGTAATATAGCCTTAAACTGTAATTGTAATTTAAGGTTATAATAACAAATAGAGATACAGTTAAAAGTTACAGGTGTTTGTTCCCTCCTGGTTTCCCACCACTTCTTAATTAGCATTAAATTACTTCTTTGAAAAGTGATGGTGCCTTTGAATTCTTATAAGAATTTATTACTTGTTCTTTTGTTTCTAGATTAAATTTCTGGGATTAAATTGTAAGCCTGGACTCCTGAAAATTATGAGAGACAAGGGGAGGGGAGAGAGTTTCTGGGATCAGGCTATTTTATCTGGTGTTTTGCAGTTTATGCTTTGCACTTATTTGCTGACAAACACCTTGTCAGATGAAAGATACCCTTTCTTGAGAGATCTAATAAACCCCTTTCTGCTTTTTCTTACTCTTGAGAGTCTGATGGTTTTTGTGGATGCTATTGTCCCACACAACTTCTTCCTTTAATTAACGTTTTGGAATTCATGGCTTCACCCTCCAATCAGACACTGTAAAAGATAATCGGGAAAAGTCTCTGTAGAGAAAGTGATAGCTGAACAGAAACTAGTAATGAGCTAAGGATTCCAAGAAATTCTCAGTAAATTGTTTTGGGGATTAATTCCTCAAAGCACTTCTATGTTCAAGAATTTTGAAATATCCTTATTATACTGTAATTTGTAAGATTTTCTACTTTTTTCTCTGCCATCCTTTACATAATCCCACTCTTCTTCTGCTCTGTGACCTCCAATCTGTAAACACTCCAGTTTCTCTACTACTCACTTTCTCTTCCCATTTACTGTCTTCTTTTGATTCCCTAGCTCACTTTTTGTATCACCAATCATACACAACCAAGTCTCAGCCTGGCATCATCCCTGCCTTATATCACTTATTTTATACATGTGTTGCTGAGTGAAGGTGGAGAAAATCTTTCAGTTGTTCTGAGTCTAGTATGAACTTATGTTACAAAACCCAATTAGACTTTTGCTGCTATTAGCTATACTATTATCATTTCACTATCTCACTTTCTATTATGGTCCTTCCAAAGCTTTTTAATCCTTCTCAAATCTACGAAGGCTCCCACCCCCCTCCCTACTTTTTTAATTGAGCACTTTACCTTCAATTTTACAGAAAAAATGAGACCATTCTTAATGAATTCATATGTCTAATGCTACTTTCTCATCCTTTATACCTTTCTTATATGAAATGGTCTTATTCTTTACCAAATCCATGTTTTTCAAGTGATCCCATCTTATCTCATTTATGACCTCCAAAATATGACCCTCCTCTATATCTCCATTTTCATTTAATATTTTCCTTTTTTAAAAAAATCAATTTATTTTTAACATTTTATAATTTTTTTGAGTTCCAAATTGTCTCTCTCCTTCCAGCTCTTCCCCTATCCATTGAAATGACAATGAATGTGAAATCACACAAGACGTTTTCATATTAGACATGTTGCAAGAAAAAAGCAAGAAATAAAATGGAAAAAAGTGTGCTTCAGTCTACGCTTAGTTCATTAGATCTCTTTCTAAAAGTGAATAACTTTTTTTTATCTTGAGTCTTTTGAATTGTTTTGGATTATTATATTGATGAGAGTAGATAAGTCTTTCACATTTGATCATCACATGATTGTTGTTCCTATGTACAATATTTTTCTGGTTCTACTCACTTTACTTTGTATAACTCTTCCCAGGTTTTTCGGAAACCATCAGCACAATAGTATTCCATTAAAAACATATACCAATACTTATTTAGCCACTTAAAAGAAAAAGAAGGTGAGCCTTCTTCAGGAAGCCTTTTCCAAACTCCTTAATTCCAGTGCTTTCCTATTTGTCTTGTATATGACCTGCTTGATATATATTTGCATGTGTTCTCCATTACATTATAAGCTTCTTGAGTGTTTTTCTCTTGTCTGTTTTTGTGCCCTCAGTTGTTAGCATAGCATCTGGCATATAATAGGTACTTAGGCAGTTATTATAAGCTGATTAAGATTAAAAAAACTTGGAATTAAGTTGGAATTCTATTTAATTCATTAAATATCAGGGTACCAGTGGATATAATACCTGACTTGAAGTCAGGAAAGACACATCTTTCTGAGTTCTAATGTGGCCTCAGACACTCACTAGTTATGTGATCTTGGATAAATAATGTAGTCTTATTTGCCTCAGTTCTTGATGTGTAAGACTATCTGGAGAAGAAAATGCAAACCACTGCAGTGTCTTTAATAAGAATACCCTAAATGGGATTATGAAGAGGCAGACATATTGAAAACTGACGCAAGAACATCTGTAAAACACTAAATTTACTAAACATTTGGTATACAAATAAGAAATGAAAAGATCATGCTTTCCCTCAAAGAGCTTACAATTTAATGAAAGAAAAGAATACAGAAAAAGCTGAAAAGTAGGGAGTTAGAAGGAATATGCACTAGGATGTATGAATTTCTGTGGAATGGTGTTGAAATCAAGCAAAGATGCTGATGGAACATGAAGAGTTCAGTTCTAGCCTTTTATAATGTTTTCTGAGAAGGTTAATGTTTTACTCTGTAACTCTCCAATTAGAGCAAAGAAACTACTGAGGATATTTAGAAAGTGTTGAGTATTAAAAACTGAATCCATCACTATAAAAATGAGAATGCAGTTGATTAGTTTATTTGGATGGGGACATTATCTGGAATCAAACTAAGAATAGTTGCTTAAGGATATTTATCTAACTACATAAGGTCTACAAAATTAAGGTGAAATATCAACTGTAGTTCCAATGTTAACTGGTTACCTGGCTCTTTATGTAAATCTACAATTTGAGATATTTGCTGTAGCTGTGGTCTTTGATGAACTGTTTTCCTGTTTTATCTGTTATACTTCTTCCATCTTCTGATGTGTGTTCTTTGATGTGTATATGCATCATCTTTTTTTTTCCTCCCTGCTTTTTCTGCTTTTCTCATGTATCCATCCTATCTAACTAACCAAAACCTATTTCATGTAGTTTAAAACCGCTACCCAGGAGTTGATCGTTGATTGTTTGCAGTAGTGATTTTTTTTTTTCTTCAATCATGTCCTTCCTACTTTCAAAGCAAATGTCTCTGGCAATGGCATAAAAACTGCAAATATTTTTAATGAATTTTTTTAGTTGTTGCAATCATTAAGCATCATCTCAACTGGGATGTATACTGGGATGTAAACATAAATGATCCTTTTGCATTGATTTTTACCATTCTGGGTTCTTGACTTTTACTTGATTCAACTTCCTAATCTAGGTAACTAAGTGAAAATCAATTCTTAGACTTGCAGCCTACTTGCTTATTCGTTTAATAGCTGTATATTCTGAATAACAAGAGAATAACTTATATCTTCAAAGAAGGAGAATAGGATAAAAATATTCGATAAAGATCTAAAGATGTAAGCTTTGCTTTCACAAGAATAAACAGTTTCCATTTGTGAACTATGTTTTGAGGGACTTTTGGTGGGAAGAGGAAGGGCGATCAGTTTGTTTTATAGCTGAAGTGGTATAAGCTATAAAGTATTTAAGTGGCTCAGGGTAATATGAGTCAGTACAATATTTTACCTGCTACTTACTTATAGAGAGACTAGCGAATACATAGCTGTGGGATTAATGCTGATTTTTTTTTTTTTTTACTCAAAAGATGGATAAACAACATGTTTAGTAGAGTTTTTTTTTCCTTTTAGTTCAGTATTTCTTAAAGCAGCAAGGAAAGGAACTAATATGGTAGCTTCTATTAAAAATGAAATTTAAGTGCTGGAAGTTAGGAAATGCAAATATAAAAGGTTTCTAACTTTACCCTGAACCCTTTATACATACCATTTTTCATTATTAGACACTTTAGCCTATCTTAATGTATATAGTCATGTGCAATAGGTATGTATTAAAATGAGAGTTTTTGACTTCAACATTTCCTGTCTTGTCTCTAATTTATAATATTTAACGGAGTTATTTCCCTTTTCATATAGTAATTTAGAACTGCTAGTGATATGAGTCACCAACATCTGGTATTCAAATTCCAAATGGCAGACTGAATTTTTAAAAATCTTTTATCTGGACTGTTTCAGATGTAGTCTATTTGGAAAGGTTCTGAGTATGTATGCAGTCAAAAAATTAGTAGACCCAAGTCAGAAGATAATATATCCCTTTCTCAATTTGCCACTGATTTGAATTATGTTTATATAGGGTTAGTCATTTAGTTTTTAGGAATCTTTTTTCATTTGTAAAGTGAATGGCAGATATGAAAGTACATTGAGAATATATGATTGAATATTTCCCTCATCGCTACTATGAATCAGATAGACTGGAAGTGATTTCTGTATTGGCGGTATGTGCTAAACACTGCATATCATATATAAGATGTGAATTTTTTTCTCATAGAATTGATATTCTTAAAAATAAGATAAAAAGTAATTGGATAAAGTTAGATGTTTCAAAATAATCAGCAATGTTACATTATAATAATTGCACTTTAAAAATGTTTTTAGGTAAAAGCAATACATTCTAAGTAGAAATATTATGTATTAAAAGGTGGAGGCTATTTTGTCATACCACTGGAGACCTTAGTCACTTGGCTGTGCATTTCTTTGGTCTTCTGGTTTTCCTCTACATCCTGGGCATTATACACCTTGCTTTTAATATTCCTTTATCTTATAAAATAAGACTACTAGAGAGCATTCTGGGAGAAGCTAAATCACAGAGTTCTATATTCCCTGGGCCCATGTATCCTCATCTCTGATGGCTCCCTATTGCAATTAGAGAAAAAAGCCAACTGCAATTTTTTTTATCTTTTAGAATATTATACAACCTGTCTTCTCTCTTATCTTTGCAGATTCATTGGACTTATTTATGTTTCTGCACTTCCTACATAAAGCCAAACTTGGTCTTCCCTGTTGAATGTTCTCTCTTCTTCCCTCTACATCATAGAGTTCACTTTTTATCTTTTTAGGGGTAATTCAGGCACCATCTTTCTGCTACTGTCATCCCTTTCAGACTACCTTGTTTTTTTGGGGTGTGTGTGTGTGTGTGTGTGTGTGTGTGTGTGTGTGTGTGTGTGTGTTTTGTGTAGATTTCTATTTTATATTTTTGCTGTATATGTGTACTTATTTACTTATAATATTATTACATTATTTCTTTCATTGGAATATGTTACTGATACCTAGGAGTTGCTACATTTTTTTGTTCTTGATTCCCTAATGACCAGTACAGTGATTGTCTGATTGAAGGGTAACACTGTGACTGCTGTATCATCCCCTCAAACCATAGCAACAGGAAGCAGCTTTCTCACTCCTGAATATTCCTTGGCTCTAAGACCTTTCCCTTCTCTCATTGGTGAATTCCTCCTGGAGTCACCGTTTTGAGGAAATGTCTTAAGACAGCCATGCTCTCTCACTTTTCTTCTGCCTAGGCTCCTGAGTCTTTATACTTTTCCATTATCTCACTCCTGTATCCCCATTAGCCTTTCAGCTCCCAGATATGTGTGTGACTTCCTCCATTTGAATGTAAGCTCCTATTTTTAATTTTGCTTGTATTTGTATTCCCAGTTTTGCACATGTTTGGCACATAGTAATCAGTTAATAAAGATTTGTTGGCTCCTTGAATCCATATTCACCTAGGTCAGCACCTACTGCTGCATTACAATATAAGTACTATATATAATATAATTATTTTGATTTGTATTGGTCCTTCCTATTTATCATTGATTCCATGCAGCTTATCCAACATTTTTTTTCATTATGCCTCACTGCCTTTATTTATATTAAACATTCATTCACTTTCAATGTCACTTATTGAATGTCACTTATTGAGATTATGATAATTCTTTTTTGAAAGGATAGAATTCCATTCTAAATTATTTGGTGACTAACACCCATTAGGAGAAGAGTATTTGATTTATAATGCCCTTACAGTCTGTGATTAATACCTTGCTTTATGATTTTTTTGGTTTGTGATGTCTTAATAAAATAAAAATCATAGACTGTAGCAGAAGGAACCTTAGAAGTCATCCAGATAAACCCAGTCAGTTTAACAATGAGAAGATTGGACATATTTTGCTAATAAGATTTTTGAAAGAGGGAAGCAGTGAAGGGAAAGAGGAAAAACAGAGGTTAATGGTACTAAAGTTGTGATAAGTAAAAAAAAAAAAATATCTTCAAGAAATTCAGCTTTGCCTTCTTTCTGTGGGTTTGGGGCTGAACTAACAGTGTATATAACAATGGGTTTGATGAGTATTAGTCTACTTTTCATTTCCATACTTCACTCTGGGAACATTTGTAATTCATATTCTCCTTCATTGATCTCTTAAGTACATATAATGCTTAATGTCCTTGTGGGGGAGGGAGAATCAGTGTTGGATATTAATTCTATTCACTAACACTTCCAGCTCCTTTTTAAAAACACGGGGACTAATATTATAGGAGTTGGTGTTCTGTTGTAAAAATATGATGGATACACAAATAGGTAACATTTTAATTTGGAGAGTGAAAAAACTTTCCTAAAAGTGTTTACATCTTGCTTTAAGACTTCTTAAGGCTTTAATTCAGTCCTGAAAACAGATAAGGATTCTCAGGGGTAGAGGTGAGTGAGGCATATATATTTGAAGTATTGGAATGACTTTTGTGTATAAATAAAAATATATATAATCACCTTTAGTGAAGTTACTTTGCTTAGCTGGATCATAAGAGTGCATCATAACTGTGCAATGCACTGTTATATGAAAGAAGCCTGAAGTCATGAAGTAGAATTCCCTATGTGCTAGGAAGGAGATTTTATGCTTTTGTCTATAGTCCAGTGGAGACCCACTTAAGGCTGTTGAGGAAGAAGCCATGGCAAAATCTGGACCTTGTAACTATTATTTTGGAGGGTAAGAGGCAGCCCGGAAGAGAGAATGGAAAGCCCAAGAATAATGCGGGAGGAATTGGGTAGAGAGATAATTAAGGGTCCATGAAAATGATAGGAGAGAGGAACTTCAGGGTCACATGCAATGCTCTGATCAAAGACTTGACTGTTCCTATGGCCTTCTGGCCAGGAGTAAAAATGGATGAGTTAAAGAAACTGATGAATTGGGAATTTAGGGTGTTTAGGGGAATCTGTATACCTTGAAGTGCCAGAGTATGAGTGCAGCCATTGGATGGCAGTCAGTAGTACTTAAACTGCGTAAGAGCCTGGGATAAACAGAGAAAAGCAAAAGATAGTCCCTTTCCTCAGGAAGCTCACAGTATAAAGGATAAGTTGGAAATAATTATCATAGGAAAAGCATTAGAATTAAATGGGAAAAAGAAAGGCTTCTTGTAGAAGGTACAATTAGTTAGAACTTGACAGGGAAACCAGGAAGCAGAGATGGGGTGGTAAGACCATTCTTGGCATGGGAAACAGTAAAAATGTCTGGAAGTCAAGAGAGGAAATGTTTTAGGAAGATTTGACATCTGAGTAAAGGATGGATTGGAATGGGATATTTGGTAGAGAAAATAGCCAGCAGGGTATATTGTTGTAGTCTGTGCAGAAGTAGAGGATCCTCTACTAGAAGGGCGATAAGAGATGTTATGGAGGCAAAATGAGTTGAGGACGACATGATAGCAAAGTTGTAAGACTGGATGACTGTGAGGAATTTAAAGTGAAGAATAAGACAGTGAGCCCATTTTTAATTTTTATTTCTTTGAAAAAGAAGTGAGAATGATTTGGAGGCTATTAGATGCTTAGATTTGGAAGTCAGGAAATTAGAAGGGGATGATAGATTTGGGAGATGGAAATAAAATTTCAAAAATCTATGGTTTGATACCTCTCTAAGTTTCTTCTTTTCTTCAAAAGTTTTGAGTTAACATAGGTAAACAGTATTGTATTATGTGTTGAATTCCATGCTTAAATAAAATTGGTTCTATCATATAATTGGGAGTATTATAATTGTAATAATTTTAATTCTAAGGAAGCAATATTAGACATTTTTCCCAACTGAGTAATTTATAGAATTAAATACTCAAGTTGTCTTTAGAAGTTGATTTTTAAAAAATCTTTCAACCAAATGCTCCCATGTAAAGTGACAAGCTAATTTCTTTGAAGTATAGTTGACTACGTTTAAAAATGTGATCATCCTTATGTAATTAATTTTTAAAAGCAATATAAAGTACTTTTGAGTAAATATTCTTTCCGAATTTTCTGTCTTTATACTGCAGAATGGTAATTAACACTGACAGACTTCAAGAAGCATTTTGACTTCCCCTCCTCATGTAAAGTATGCTCAGTTCCTTTCCAGTGGTGTAAGTACACAATACTTTTCTGTAAATTTGTTTTATTTTCACTTTTAATGAAGGGTAAAAATGAATATTATTGATGTATGTTGTTTAATCTTAATTTAACTAAAGAAGCATGCCTGGTCAAAAGTCTGAATAAAATAATGATTTACCTGATGGGCGTGAAGTAATAATAAGCAAACTAGTTGCTTCTCTCATTACAGGGGATAAATTTTCAATTTTACCTTTTTCCATTTCTTTTTTCACATATTTTGAACCTAAATAAATTTCTGAGTATTAACATTTACATATTTAAGTTGGAAATCAGAGTTTGAATTTTTCTTCTAAAGAGTAGGTATTATCATAAGAATTTATGTAGTAGCTTGAATATTCTATTTATTGGATGTAAAAGCCTTTTAACAAGTAGTATATGACCAGTACATATGTAAAATTCATGTTTCTGTTTCAGTTTCTTTTCAAAGCCACCTCAGACATATGACTTTATTCTCTGGTTTAAAGATGGAAGCCTAGTCATTCATGTAGTTATAGCTTTTTTTTTTTTTTTTTTTTTGGACGGGAGATAAATAGGGCAGTTTATCAGTTGTGTTATTAACCCCAGTTAATATTAAATAGGGTTCTAAGATAGAATTCTGAGAATTTTATAAAATAGAAAAAGGAAAACTTTTAGCTCCTTAGAGAGCCTCTATTGGGCCATATTTTGAATCTTTTGTGTATAGTGTTTAAAAGTACTTGATTCCATTTTTTCACATAAAATATCCATTATTTGCATTGGGGAGATGGTTATACAATGTAGTGAATCTTAGATAAAAATTTCCCCTTCTTTTCATTTTCAAAACATCATGGTTTGGCAGAGAGCCATATAAGAAAAAGCTCTGGGCTTGGAATCTGGTGATCTGGATTTTAATCATATGATATCATAGAGTTCTGGATTTGTCAACAGAAGACCACTTGAAGCTTTGATACTATTTGTGTGACCTTGGATAAGGGTTCTTGTTGCTCTGAGCTTCATTATATTTATCTGTAAAATGAGGTTATTGCACTGAAAAGATTTCTCAGATTACTTCCAACCATAAATCCTAAGTAGCTGTGTGATTTGGGCAAAGTCATTCATTCTTGAGTCCAGTTTCCTCATCATTTAAAGTATGAATAGAAGTAAATAATATCTTAAAATTCCATCCAGAATATTATTATTCTATTAAAAAAAGTGATGAACACATGGTACATAGCGACAATAGGATTGTATGATGATCAACTAAGATAGACTTGGTACTTCTCAGCAGTTCCATAATCCAAGGCATTCCCAATAAACTTTGGGTGAAAAATGCCAATCACATCTAGAGAGAAAACTATGGAGACTTAATGTAGATCAACACATACTACTTTCATTTTTTTTTTTTTCATGTTTTTTTTTCCCTTTTGTTCTGATTTTTCTCTTACTACATGATTCATATGGAAATAGATAGAAAATGAATGGACATGTATGTATAACCCCCCAAAACAGGTTTTACATGTAATTATGGAAAATAATAACTTTTTTTAAAGAGTCCATCCAACCAGCTCTAAAATTCTGATTCTTTTCTTTGTAATTTCCTTTATAAGCTTAATTCTTTTCCTTATTTTGGCTTCTTCATATATCCAAAATTTATACACTACATTTAAATTTTAAGTATTTAGAAAATTATAATTTTCCAGATTGGCAAGAACTGTAGGCCTCCTGCAGATCAGAATTGCTTGTCCCCCTTCTTCTTGGTTTTATCCTTGACTTTCCATTTGCTCTGTTATTTCATCTTCCTTCCCATTTCTACCTGTTCTTCCCCTTCCATCTTACACCTCTCATACCTGCATTGATCAAAGACTTGAACACTTTTTACAAAGTATAAATCCTCAGAACTCTATTCCACATGGACATCGGTGTGATTTAAAATGAATTAAGAGAAATCATATGGCCACTTAGGAATGAAAAGGAAGTTGGAAGCATTATGAAAAGAAAAGAAGAATCTGAGAAAAAAGTTACATGAAGATAGTAGTGAATATCACTTTCCCATAAAGGAATTATCCTGAGAGCATATTCTGTTACTGGACTCACCAGTGCCATATTTAAAACTTTTCCTAAAATTGTTGATAAAAAGAAAGAGGACATCAACAGTATAATCCTGACTGGATGCAATTTCCCTATCCCATCATCGCCCATGATTTTTCCTAATTATTGTGATTCTTTCTTTATGGAGTTGAGGGGAAGAGTGCACAAATAAAGAAAAAAGAGGTAATACAAGGGCTTAGTTTCAAGTCCAGGAGGATATGTTCTTACCTTGGTGCCTAACACAGAGTAGACACTTAATAAGTGCTTATGGAATGACAGCTACCAAACTCAACAGAGGATTCCATTGCTATTACTGGCATCCCACAACCCTTCATTGAGTGTATCAAACAAATTTTAATATCATGTTGAAAATTTTCTCCTCATTTCCTTCAAAGTGTTTGATTATCCTATTCTAGACCTATTCTAGATTCAACTGACCAATCTTTTTTGCAGATCATCAAAACAGAGATAGCATAGGCAATGATAGAGAATGCATTTAATATCTCACCCCTCTGTCCATGTACCTCACCTCTAATCTGAAAGAATTTCTTTTAGAGTTTACCAAGTATTCAGTTTAGCAATGTAATTGTCTGTTTTCTATGACATATGTCAACATCAGATTCAGTGACATTTAATTCAGCTTTCTTGAAGTGAAAGGCTATTGGGCAACTTGGCTATGTGCACTCAGATTGTGTCTTATGAACTCACTATTATAAGTGGCATAAGTGGCTAAATAATTAGGTATCAAGGCTCCAAAATCAGTGAGTTTTTTTTGACGTATGGAGTTGAGGTGAAATTTGTTAATGCAGTGAAATTTGTACTGATGGGCAGGTTACCATCACTAGAAATGTTGCTAATATCGGCCTTGTCCAGTATACAACCGGTGTCACGTGGCACTTGATTTGGAGTTAAGAGGAATAGGGATCTCTTGGAATGATGCAGACTTAACCATAAATTACTTCTACTGGATCACAAAGTAAAATTTATCTTTATAGTTTCGGGAAAATAACTTCGTGATTCCAGATTTTAACTAGTTTCTAAATATTCATTTTCTACAAAATGTTATCAGTTCCTTATGGTTTTTAGTATCATGTCATTTTAATTCCTTCATTTTTTTTAGTCATTAGCTTTCAAGAAAGCTACATTTGGTTTTGTAAGCTTTTTCATTCTGTTGTAGGAAAACTTGGGAGAAGTGGGACCTTCTTTGACATTGACATTTAAGAATGGAATTTAAATATGTTTCAGGTTAGTCCTATAATGTCAGAAATTTTTTAAAAAGGTGGGCTAAAAATGGTCATGATTATAGATCATAGGTATGTGTAATAATAGTGTGAATAATAAATGTAGAAATAGGTATTATTATGTATCAAGTTGTAAATTAGTTGAAAGAGCACTGCCTCTAGGGTCAGAAAACCTACATTTAAATTCTACATTATGTTTACTATTAATGTTACCTAGGGAAAGTCATTTAAGTGGTATGTCTCACTTTATTATTTAACTGTTAAGTGAGACACTTGGACTATGAGATCTTTAGAGGTGGCTCTAGATCGATGATCATATGACTCTGATGTTTGAACTTTTCATTTTAATACCATAATCTGCCATCATGGGGTGTTGTTATACTTAGATTTTCCTTGGTTTTCCTAATGGTTTAAATTATGAATTCATTTATACCTTACTCACAGCCAAGTTTATTTATTGACTTGGATATTACCATGCAACTTGTCTCTCCTTAATAATAGTGTTAGTAACTAACAGGTAAATCTGTACTTACTAAAATCTTCAAGTCTCTACCACCCCTATGCCAATAACTAACTCATTGTAAGTTATTGGTCTTTTTTATATAGAAAGTATTTTGTTTTATTTTTTTGATAGATAGATGCTATCCACCTCCAGAGAAAGAAAGCAAATCAAAGTTATATGCTTTAATATGTAAAACATATTTCCATGTTAACTGACCAAAAAAAAAAAAAAAAGAAAAAGAAAAGAAAAATCAAGTAAACTTTCTTTTTCTGAAGGTGGATAGCATTTTTCATCATGAGTCCTTTAAATTGTCTTGGATTATTGTATTGCTGAGAATAGCTAAGTCATTGACAGTTGATTTCATATAGTACTGCTATTTCTATGTACAATGTTTTTCTCGCTTCACTGTGCATCAATTCATATAAGTCTTCCTAAGTTTTTCTGAAGGTATCCTGCTTGACATTTTTTATAGTATAATAGAATTATCATGCAGTACAAGTTATTCAGCCATTCTCCAATTGATGGATATTCCCTCAACTTCTAGTTCTTTGCTGCCACAAAAAAAAAAAAAAAAGCTGCTATAAATATTTTTATATGTATTGGTCTTTATCCCTTTTTAAAAAAATCACTTTGGGATACAAACATAACAGTATTGTTGGCTCAAAGAGTCTGCATGGTTTGATAATCCTTTGTGCATAGTTCCAAATTGCTTTCCATTTATATCAGTTCAAAACTCCCATCAACAGTGCCTTAATGTTCCAATTTTTCTATATCCCCTCCAACATTTGCCATTTTCCTTTTTCCCAAGATGAATACTCACTGACCCAAGCAGCTTATGATAAACTACATGGCAATATGGCCTTCTCAGTAATACAAATACAAAGAAAATATACTTTTCTGTCATACTAGTTAATCTGATAGTTATAAGTGATACCTAGAGTTGTTTTAATTTGTATTTCTCTAATCAGTAGTGTTAGGACATTTTTTCCATATGACTATAGATAGATTTGATTTCTTCTTCTGAAAATGGCCCGTTTATATTCTTTGACCATTAATCAATTGGGGAAATGACTTGTATTCCTAAAATATACTTCAGTTCTCAATATATTTGAGAAATGAGGCCTTTATTAGAGAAATTTGCAAAAAAAAAAATTTAATGTAATCAAAATTATCCCTTTTACATCCCATATTGTTCTCTATATATTATTTGGTCATATGTTCTTTCCTTATTCATAGATCTAACATACTCCCTTAATTTGCTTATGATGTCATCTTTTATTTTTAAATCATATATCCATTTTGATCTTGTTTTAGTATATATTGAGATTTTAATCTATACCTAATTTCTGCTGAGCTACTTTTTAGTTTTCCCAGAAATTATTTCAAGTATTGAATTCTTGTCATTAAAGCTTGGAATTTGTATTTATCCACATATAAAATATTAAAAACTTACTTACATGTTTGGGTTTTGGCTTCATTTATTTATCTATAACAAGAATAAAGTTTTGTTTAAAGATAATTTATAGTGTACTATATTTGTATATTTTATAGCAGCTTGATTTTTTTTTAATTTTTAATTTATTTATTTGAGTTTTTATTTTTTTTATTAGAGCTTATTTACAAGATATTTGCATAGGTAGTTTTTCAGCATTGACAATTGCAAAATCTCTTGTTCCAACTTTTCCCCTCTTTCCCTCCACCCCTTCCCCCAGATGGCAGGTTGACCAATACATGTTAAATATGTTGAAGTATAAGTTAAATACAATATATGTATACATGTCCAAACAGTTATTTTTAGCAGCTTGAATATTGATTTTTAAAAGTACCTTATAGATTGTCTAGTACAACTTGCCCATTTTTCTGGCTAAGACAGGTGAAGTAAGTTTTCCAGTGGAAACTAGTTAAACAATTAAAATAGTTTATGAAGTACAAACTGTGAGTAAATAAGCATGGGTATTTTGTTGCTGTTTTTTAATGCATACCAGAATATAATCCTTGTTACTCAGTAGATTATTTGTATGCATTTTTTCATCTGAACTTCTGCTTCAGTCTGACTTAGATATAGCTTGATTGTGTTTCTTGAGGTCTTTATCTGATACTCTGTACTAAGAAGGCATTTTACTTTAGTGTACTCATTGACCCAAGCAGCTGATGGTAATCTAAATGGTACTAGAGCTCTCAGTAATGTTTGGTACAAAATGTATTTCCTCTGTAGCAAAATCCTCTGTACCTATCCAATTATAAGTTCAGTAGAATTCTTAATTCCTAATTAACATCTTAGAATATTTTAATATCAGGTGGTAGAAGTAATCAACTCTTTTATTGTAAGATTGCACTATAATGTTCGTTGCTACTATCCTTAAGAAACTGCTCCTAAAAGATTACTTACAGATTAGTATCTCTCCTGACGTAAATAATAAATATATTTATTTTCACTTATTTGTCTTTGAGTAAAAATATGGTAGCGGACATAATATCAGTTTCATTCTGTAAAGTAATTCTTGATGTATTACCTCTCAGGTGTATATGAACTTTTGCATATGACAGCAAGAAGAAAGGTGTTGTACGAAATTTTAGTTTTTCTTATTGTGCAAATATGAGTTTTGAGACAAAAGGATACACTAATGCAAAAAGTTGATAAATCAAACTGCAAATTATTTGACATCAAAATGATTTAGTAGGGCGGAGCCAAGATGGCAGAGAAGGCACATGAGACTCTTTAAGCTCCTCTTATGCCCTCATTACCAATCTTTGAATTCAGTCTCAAAAATAGTACTTGACTGGTGAAATTCATGAAGATTAAAGGTACAACAATTTACCAGCCCATAATCTGGTAGACCACCAGAGCTGGTTTGTTCTGAGGGGTGGGAACAGACCAGTGGCAGGCAAGGAGAGAGGAAAGTCTGGCATCCTGAGCAGACCAAGGACAGGGGTAGCCTTTGTGACTAGAAGAGCAGTGGAAACGACTCTGCCATAGGTTGACTGCTTTGCCTTGATTGTAAAGCAGTGGACCAGCACAGAGATTAGAGCCAGAGGTGCAGGGTACTCTAAAACGCCAGAACTGTACCCCCCCTAAACCGGGAAGTGACTCAGTATAGACCAGCGCAACTGTGCAGTTGCACACTGAAGTATGGCCAGGGCAGCTGCAAATCTACACAGCCTGGGGAAACAGAACTTCATGGCAGAGACACTTCTGGTTGTATAGGGCTATTCAGCTGGTCAGCTGCTAATACCCACAGCCCTGCAGCAGGTTTTGGAATGGGGTAGTGACTCTTTCACTGCTCAGCATCTTTCCTCAGGGGAGTCATTAATCCACACAGCAGGATTCTTAACAGAGCACTCCCATACCTGGCCACTCTTTGTAGCCAGTTGAGAGGCCATCCATATACCTATCCCTGTTCTGCTGAGGAAGCTGGTAACTTCCTGGCCCTGAAAGCAGACTCTACAGGCTTTAAAAAATGAGTAAAAGAAATTAAAAGGATGATTGATAGCTTCTATACAGAAAGAAAGCAGGTTTTCAACCTCCAGGAGACTAATAGCAGACAGTCTCCAGACAATTGTTGGTCCCCAACACAAAAGGCTCTCCTAGAAGAGACTATTTAAAACCTTAAAAGAGAGCTAGAAGAAAAATGGGGAAAGGAAAGAGAAGATATGCGAGAGTAACATCTTCCTGAAAGATGAACTGGAAAAGGTAAAAAACTCCCAGGAAGTGCAGGGAAACAGAATTTGTGAATTGGAAAAGGTAAAGAAATCCCAGGAAAGTAGGATTTGTAAATTAGAAAAAGAAAGTAACTCACTAAAAAAAAAAAGATGATGAAATGGGGAAAAAAATTCCATAGAGCAAAACAACTCATTTAAAAACTCAATTGGACATATACAAAAAGAAGTAAAAAAAAAAAAAAAAAAAAAAAAAAGCTAATGAAGAAAATAACTCATTAAAAATCAGAACTGAACAAATAGAAACAAATGATTCCCTGAGACATCAAGAATCAGTCAAGCAAAACCAAAAAATATGAAAAAATAGAAAGAAATATTTCATATCTACTTGGAAAAACAACAAACCTGGAAAATAGATCTAGGAGAGATAATCTGAAGATTATTGGACTTCCAAAAAATTGTGATGAAAAAAAGAGCTTAGATACTATTTTACAGGAAATCATCAAAGAGAACTGCCCAGAGGTAACAGAACCAGAAGGGAAAATAGGCATTGAAAGAATTCATCAAACACCTTCTGAAAAAGACCCTTAAAAAAAAAACAAACTCCATGGAATATTGAGGCCAAATTTCAAACTATCAGACTAAGGAAAAAATATTACAAGAGCCAGAAAAAAATAATTCAAATACCAAGTTACCACAATAAGGGTCACTCAAGATCTGGCTGCCTCCACATTAAAGGATCAAAGGGCCTGGAATCTGATATTCTGAAAGGCAAAAGAACTTGGAATGCAATCAGATAAGCTGAGCATTTTCTTCCATGGAAGAAGATGGACATTTAATGAAACAGATGAATTTCATTTGTTTCTAAGGAAAAAACTAGATCTAAACAAAAAATTTGATCTCCAATCATAGGACTCAAGAGAAGTGTAAAAAGGTAAAAGGAACTCTTGAGAACTATATTTCTGTTGTAGATATACATAAAGTCCACATGTATAATTTGATTTTACTATTATAACATAAAAAAGGGAAGTAGAAATGAAAAAGGGATAGTGTCAGAAAAAGGGAGATAAAAATAGGGAAACTACATCGTACAAAGAGGCAAAGAAAAGTATCATTTGAGGGAAGTTAGGGGAAGGAACATTGTGTGAATCTTATTCTCATCAGAGTTGGTTCAAAGAGAAAATAATTGTCATATTTATTTTATAGAGAATTCTCTCTCACATTATTAAAAAGTGGGAGAGAAAAAGGGAAAAGGAAGAGTAATAAGGGAAGGGCACAAAAAAAGGGAAGGTATTTAAAGGGAGGATTGAGGGATACAAAAGAGGGAGGGCTACATGATGCAAGTGGGACCCATAAGTTTAATACTGGGTTGGGGGAGGGCAAGGAAAAAAAAAAAATCATGATATGATCCAGGGATATTATGATGGCAGGAAATACAGAATTAGTTATTTTAACTGTAAATGTGAGTGGGATGAACTCTCCCATTAAGCAGAAGCATATAGCAGACTGGATCATAAGTCAGAACCCTACAATATGTTGTTTATAGGAAACACATCTAAAGCAGGGAGATACGTACAGAGTAAAGGTAAAAGGCTAGAGCAGAATCTGTTATGCTTCAGGTGAAGTCAAAAAAGCAGGGGTAGCCATTGCTATCTCAGATTAAGCAAAAGCAAAATTTGATCTAATTAAAAGAGATAAAGAAGGAAACTATATCCTGCTAAAGGGAAGCATAGACAATGAAGCAATATCAATACTAAACATATATGCACCAAGTGGTATAGCAGATCACAATGCAATAAAAACTACATTAAACAAAAAGTTAGGGGTAAATAGACCAAACAGTAATTGGAAACTAAATAATCTCATCTCAAAGAATCAAAAGAATCAAAGAATGATTGGGTGAAACAGCAAATTATAGAAACAATAATTTCACTCAAGATAATGACAATGATGAGACATCATACCAAAATTTGTGGGATGCAGCTAAAGCCGTAATAAGGGGAAATTTTATATCTTTAGAGGCTTACTTGAATAAAATAAAGAGAAGATCAGTGAATTGGGCTTGCAACTTAAAAAGCTAGAAAAAGACCAAATTAAAAACCCCCAACCAAATACTAAACTTGAAATTCTAAAATTAAAAGGAGAAATTAATAATATTGAAAGTTTAAAAAAAACTATTGAATTAATAAATAAAACTGAGTTGGTTTTATGAAAAAACCAATAAAATAAACTTTTGGTAAAGGAAAAAGGAAAATCAAATTGTTAGTCTTTAAAATGAAAAAGGGGAACTTAGAGCAATAATAAGGAATTAATTTGCCCAACTTTATGCCAATAAATTTGATAACCTAAGTGAAATGGATGACTACCTCCAAAAATATAGGCTTCCCAGATTAACAGAGGAGGAAGAAATTGCTTAAACAGTCTCATTTCAGAAAAAGAAATAGAACAAGCTATTAATCAACTCCTTAAGAAAAAATCCCCAGGACCAGATGGATTTACATGTGAATTCTACCAAACATTTAAAGAATAATTATCCCCAATGTCATATAAACTATTTGAAAAAATAGGGAATGAAGGAGTCCTACCAAATTCCTTTTATGACACAGACATGTTACTGATACCTAAACCAGTAAGTTGAAAACTGAGAAAGAAAACTATAGAGCAATCTCTTTAATGAATATTGATGCTAAAATCTTAAATAAGATATTAGCAAAAAGACTACAGAAAATTATCCCCAGGATAATACACCATGATCAAGTAGGATTTATACCAGGAATACAGGGCTGGTTTAATATTAGGAAAACTATTAGCATAATTGACCATATTAATAATCAAATTAACAAAAACCATATGATCATCTCAATAGATGCAGAAAAAGCATTTTATAAAATCCAACATCCATTCCTACTAAAAACACTTGAGAGTATAGGAATAAATGGACTATTCCTTAAAATAGTCAGGAACATATATTTAAAACCGTCAGTATGCAGTATATGTAATGGGGATAAACTGGAACCTTTTCCAGTAAGATCAGGAGTACCAACAAGGTTTCCCACTATCACCATTACTATTCAATATTGTATTAGAAATGCTAGCCTCGGCAATAAGAGTCAAGAAGAGATTAAAGAAATTAGAGTAGGTAATGAGGAAACCAAACTATCACTCTTTATAGATGATAGGATGGTATACTTAGAGAACCCCAAAGATTCTAATAAAAAGTTATTAGAAATAATACATAACTTTAGCAAAGTTGCAGGATACAAAATAAATCCACATAAATCCTCAGCATTTTTATACATCACCAACAAAATCCAACAGCAAGAGATACAAAGAGAAATTCCATTCAAAATAACTGTTGATAATATAAAATATTTGGGAATCAAACCAAAGGAAAGTCAGGAATTATATGAGCAAAATTACAAAACACTTGCCACAAAAATAAAGTCAGATTTAAATAATTGGAAAGACATTAAGTGCTCCTGGATAGGCCAAGCGAATATAATAGAGATGACAATACTCCCCAAACTAATCTATTTATTTAGTGCTATACCAATCAGACTCCCAGGAAACTATTTTAGTGACCTAGAAAAAATAACAAAATTCATATGGAAGAACAAAAGGTCTAGAATTTCAAGGGAATTAATGGGAAAAAAAAAATCAAATGAGGTTGGCCTAGCTGTACCTGATCTAGAATTATATTATAAAGCAACAGTCACCAAAACCATTTTGGTATTGGCTAAGAAATAGACTAGTTGATCAGTGGAATAGGTTAGGTTCACAGGACAAAATAGTGTACAACTATAGCAATCTAGTGTTTGACAAACCCAAAGAGCCAAACTTTTGGGATAAGAATTCATTATTTGAAAAAAGCTGTTGGGAAAACTGGAAATTAGTATGGCAGAAATTAGGCATGGACCCACACTTAACACCACATACCAAGATAAGATCAAAATGGGTCCATGAAGAATGAAATCATAAATAAATTAGAGGAACATAGGATAGTTTACCTCTCAGACTTGTGGAGGAGGAAGGAATTTGTGACCAAAGGAGAACTTGAGATCATTATTGATCACAAAATAGAAAATGTTGATTACATCAAATTATAAAGCTTTTATACAAAAAAACTAATGCAAACAAGATTAGAAGGGAAGTAACAAACTGGGAAAATATTTTTACAGTTAAAAGTTCTGATGAAGGCCTCATTTCCAAAATATATAGAGAACTGACTCTTAATTTATAAGAAATCAAGCCATTCTACAATTGATAAATGGTCAAAGGATATGAACAGACAATTTTCAGATGATGAAACAAAGTATTTCCACTCATATGAAAGAGTGCTCCAACTCACTATTGATGAGAGAAATGCAAATTAAAGACAACTTTGAAATACCACTACATACCTGTCAGATTGGCTACGATGACAGGAAAAAATAATCATGAATGTTAGAGGGACTGTGGGAAAACTGGGACACTGATACATTGTTGGTGGAGTTGTGAAAGAATCCAACCATTCTGGAGAGCAATCTGGAATTATGCCCCAAAAGTTATCAAACTGTGTATACCTTTTGATCCAGCAGTGCTACTACTGGGCTTATATCCCAAAGAAATACTTAAGAAGGGAAGGGGACCTGTATGTGCCAAAATGTTTGTGGCAGCCCTTTATATACTGGCTAGAAACTGGAAAATGAATGGATGCCCATCAATTGGAGTATGGTTGGGTAAATTATGGTATATGAATGTTATGGCATATTATTATTGTTCTGTAAGAAATAACCAACAGGAGAAATACAGAGAGGCTTGGAGAGACTTACATGAACTGATGCTGAGTGAAATGAGCAGAACTAGGAGATCATTATACACTTCAACAACGATACTGTATGAGGATGTATTCTGATGGAAGTGGATATCTTCAACAAAGAGAAGATCTAATTCGGTTCAATTGATCAATGATGGACAGAATCAGCTACACCCAGAGAAGGAACACTGGGAAATGAGTATAAATTGTTTGCATTTTTGTTTTTCTTTCCAGGTTATTTTTACCTTCTGAACCCAATTCTTCCTGTGCAACAAGAAATTCAGTTCTGCACACATATATTGTATATAGGATATACTATAACACATATAACATGTATGCCTGCCATCTAGGGGAGGGGATGGAGGGAAGGAAGGGAAAAATTAAAACAGAAGTGAGTGCAAGGAATAATATAATAAATAATTGCCCATGCATATGTACTGTCAAAAAAAAAAGTTATAAAATTAATTAAAAAATAAAGTATAAAAAATGATTTAGTGATTTATTTAAAGAAACTAGAAAGAGAGAAAGAAACAGGAATAGGGTTTAAGCACACTCTCAGTTAACAACTATATGTGCTTTCTTGAGTGTTCAGGATATACTGGTGTCTAGGGAAGTCTAGTATCACTGGTGTGAAGATTGCTAAGCCCTTTTCAGGGATGCTTTCCACTTTTGATGTCCATCTGGTCACCTACCCTCTCAACTGTGCCCCCAAGAAAGGTGTGAAGACTTCTTCTGGTGGAATGATCAGATGTGAACAATTTGGTCAATGACCATGAAAATAGTGGAGCTATGGAGTTGGGTAGAGCTTGGATAGATATTAAAGACACTAAGGCCATCCACTTCATTCTGAGTCATTATCAGTTGTCTTGACTTTTGTCTTGCCACTGGACTTCAGTGACTCTTGGAAGAGTAAAGCTGTTGATTTTGTACAACTCTGCCTAACAATTCCAATTTATGTGAAGCAGAAGATATCACCAGTTTTATTTTACCATTTTTACCTATCTCAAATCTTGTGATGACAGTCGTTATGAAGCAACAGATGCATATAAAGAGGAGCAAGTAGTTTCAACCCTCCTCACAGAGAGCCAGGCCACAAGTTCATCTTCTTAACTAAACTAAAGTAGCAGTGGGATTCAGGGTATCTGAGAAGTCTTTTTAAAGAATTATTACTGCTCAACTTCTGGAGTGGAAGCCAGAAAAGACCATCTAAAGGTTATCTGCTTAGCATAAGTTATCTCTGGCCTGTTTATTGTGGCAAAAATGTACAATAACTTATTTGAAAATGGTGAGTGAAAAATCACTCACCCTTGGCACACATAACATACACATGCATTTATGGACAACAGTAAATCCAGCAGACTTGAACATCTCTTGTTGTGAAAGAACTCAGTAGGTATCTCATCCAAGTAACAGTACTGAGTGAAACAATATTGGCAAATGAAAGCCAGTATTTTGAAGTTAGAACTGTGTGAATGTCCAGATTTCTTGTTGTGAAGGTCTGGGCTAGCTCCTCTGAAGGGCTCAGAATAAGTCCTTGTCAGGATAAGCAAAAGTCCTTGCCCCACGTTGGGCGCCAAAATATAATGTTCTGTTGTCTGCAGAAACTGCCAATCGTCCCAGACTAGACTCTTCTTCCTTCAGAGAGCCGTCCCAACTCTGTCCTAGAGTAGACTAACTCCTTGCTCAATGTTGTCTTCTTTTATCCTCCCAGAGAATGGGCATGGGATAACTCAGGGGCTTGTGGAAAAATACTTCAACCAATGAACTTGCTCCTCTTAAACATGTAAACTCCTCCCCAGAAGTCCAAAGGTGCAAACTTCCCCTAAAGGCTGGAACTAAAGGTGTGAATTCTGAGAATTGTTAAGAACTGACTTAGCACTTAGTAAGAACCTAACAGAGCTGGATACACATTTTCCAGAAATGACCACAGTGATGGAGAGCACCATAATGCTGGCATAGGTTTCTCAATCAAAACTAATCTAGTTGCTTATATCCCAAAGAGATCTTAAAAGAGGGGTAAGGGACCCATTTGTTCAAAAGTGATGGTGTTAGCCCTTTTTATAGTGGCCAGAAACTGGAAACTGAGTAGATGCCCATCAATTAGAGAATTAGAGAATCACAATTTATTCGTGATATATGAATGTTATGGAATATTATTGTTCTGTAAGAAATGACCAACAGGAGGATTTCAGAAAGGCCTGGAGAATGAACTGATGCTGAGTGAAATGAGCAGGATCAGGAGATCATCATATACTTCCAACAACAATGCTATATGATGATCAATTCTGATGGACGTGGCTCTCTTCAACCTTGACATGATTCAGACCAGTTCCAATTGTTAGTAATGAAGAGAGCCATCTACACCCAGAGAGAGGACTATGGGAACTGAGTGTGGACCACAAAATACCATTTCCACTCCTGTTATTGCCCGCTTGCATTTTTGTTTTTCTTCTCAGGTTATTTTTACCTTCTTTCTAATCCTGTTTTTCTTATGCAATAAGATAACTGTATAAATATGGATACACATATTGTATTTGACATATACTTTAAAATATACATATTTAGCATGTATTGGACTACCTGCCATCTATGGGAGGGATGGGGGAAGAAGGGGAAAAGTTGGAACAGAAGGTTTTCTAGAGTCAGTGTTGAAAAATTACCTATGCATATGTCTTGTAAATAAAAGGCTATTAAAAGAAAAAAGAAACTAATCTAGTTCACATGCTTGTATGCCTCCCAAAAGAAGTGAATGACAGGCTCATTCATGACACTGTGATTGATCCTTGGTGGAAAGTGCCATGCTCCTATCATCAGTGGGTATGCTTTCATTAAAATGAACCCTGATGAAATCAAAGTAAATTTTAATGTAAACCTGGAGACATCAATATCCTAAAAGAGGACTATCTTATAATTCTAAGTGACTTTAATGCCAGACTATTAGAAATAGCAGTCAGTCCTTGGGAGAAATGGAGTCAGAAACTGCAACAGCAATGGTCACTTACTACTGAAGGCTTGTGCATCTCATGATCTCATTGCCAACACTTTTTTCTTTTGTTTTACCTAAAATCTTCATGTATGCATCTTTGCAGCAAATATTGGTATTTAATAAGCCATGTCAATGTAAGGAAAAGAGACAGACAGGATATGAGAGTGACCAAAGTGAAGGGTGGGGCAAAGTGTTAGACTAATCATAGACTTATCCTTTCCAAGCTAAGCATTCATATTCAACAAAAGGAGTAGCCCCAAGATGGAACTACCAATGTCAATAAGAGTTTTTCCAAGCTGAGGAAAAGATTTGTTTGTTACTAAGTTAGAAGGAAAGCTGAGTCAATACTCCAATTGCAACAGTGGAACAGGCAAAAATGGGCAGCTTTCAGAGGTTTGGTGTATAATCTTGCATTTTCACATTTGGGCCAGAACAGTTGCAAACACAAAGATTGGTTTGGCAAAAATGATGGAGAAACTCAGAACTCCACAGAGTGTACCACCAGGACAATTTATTCATTGTCAGCTAAAAGTCAGAAAGAATTGACTTATAATGCATTTCAGCCAGAGAGGCTTCATTAAGTAAGCACAGTCATCTATAAAAAGAAAAGTTACATATCAACTGTCCCTCTACTTTAGTCTTGGCTTGGAGCCTTTTCAAGTTAAGTAATTTACCATTAGTGTGGTAGCTATTGATGCCATTTTCATCCTCATTGAAAAGTTATTAGACTACCTACCAAACTGAAGGTCTATAGAGCTGTTGTGCTGACCTCATTATTGTATGTCTGTGTAACTTGGATAATCTATCAGCACCCTGCCAAGAAACTGAATTGCTTCTCTTTGAATTGTCTTAGAAAAATTCTGAAGATAACCTCTTAAGATAAGTTACCAGAGACTGAGTTTTTTCTTCAGACTGAACTACCAACCATTAAAAGTCTACTAACGAGAGGTCAAGTGTGATAGTCTGGCCATATTGTTCAAATGCCAAAATATACATTTGCCTGAAAGACCATTTTATGGAGAACTCATACAAGGTAAGCACTCACATGGAGGTCAGAAGAGATAATACAAGTACATTCTCAAGGCCTCAGTAAAGAACTTTGGAATAGATTAGGAGATATGGGAGTCACTGGCACAGGACTGACCAGTGTGGGGTACCCACATCAAAGAAGGCACTGAGCTCTTTGAGCAAAACAGAATGACAGTAACTTAAAAGAAATGTGATATGTGTAAATTTAGAGTCATCTTCATTCCAAATGTTCAGAATGACTGTGCTTCATTTGTGGTGGAACTTTCCTTTCCTTGTATTGGCTTGATTGGCCACAATCAGAAACACTATACTTTGACCCCAACATAGCGGGGTCTTTTTAGTCCTGTTCAAGCATGAAGGACAACAACTAATAATCTGCTTTCTGAAGACTGGCCTGTTGAAGTTCAAGGTTTTTCACCTCAAATTAAGATTAACCATTTGCTAATGAATTCTTTGATATTGGAAACTTGTGAAACAAAAATAAAAATTGCTCTCAGTCTTTTATAATGCCCTTTTGTTTTTCTGGTGAGTAGCATTGTTAAGTGACAGAAAAAAGGAATATTCTACAAAGCACAGTCCTTAGTTTTCTTCTTTCTATTTAGTATTTTGCTTTATGAGCTTTTTAGTATTGATGGATTCAGTTATGTTTTTGCAGGTTAACTTCAGATCCGTTTAGACAGCTCCAACCTACCTTTTGACCTTCATCCAGCCCTGTATCTCCAATTGTTTATTGGGAATCTCAAAACATATGTCCTATCTTAAAGTCAGCCTATCTAAAACTGAATTTGTCTTTTCTGATAAACTCTCCTTTCTTCCTCACTTTCACTGTCATTATCAAGAAGATCATTAGCTATACAGACTTGAAAGCTAGATATGTTTTTTGACTCCCTACTCGCTCTCTCATCCACATCAAATCTGTTGCCTAGTCCTGTCATTTACAGTTTCATGTTTTGGTTGCCCTGGTGCAGACCCTCATCATCTTAATCTTAGAATTTTATAGTAGCCTATTAATTGGTTTCCCTGATTCAAACCTCTCCCTTCTCTAGTTTGTTCTTCACTAAGATGTCAAAATGATTTTCTTTAAGTGAGCATCTTCCATATTTTCAATCACTTAACTCCAGCCTTTCTCCATTATCTTCGAAATCAAATATAAAACCCTCAGTTTGCATTTTAAAGCTTTTCATAACCTGTCCCCCACCTATCCTTTTAATCTTCTTATACTTTATTTCCCTTCATATACTCTTTTAAACTGCCCTCTCTGATACTCTTTGCACAGGACCCCCAATCTCCCAAGTATTAGTGTTTTCTCTGGCTGTCTTAAATTCCTAGAACTCTTTCCTCATCTCCACCTCCTAGTTTCTTTTGCTTATTATATCACCTCTTAACTAAAGTCTTGCTTTTTAAAAGAAGCCTTTCCATTTTCTCTCAATGACAGAACCTCTTTCTAAGATTATCTCCAACTTAACTTGTATATATCTTACTCCTACACAGTTCTTTACAGATTATTTCCCCAAATAGATTTAAAATTCCTGGAGAGCTTAATAAATGTGTGTTGACTTTACAAAAGTTCTGAAAATCCAGCTTTTGGATGTTTATAAACATTAACTTACATAAATGTTTGTACTTTTCTATTATCTCTTCTAATGACTGGAAAGTATATCTATTATTAAAAGAACAAAGTTGCATCAGTCTTAACATTATTACATTAAATAAATTTGAATCAGTTAATTTTTTTTAAATTATTCAGTACCTACAATGTGCCATATACTCTGCTGGATGTTGGCATTAACCAAAGAGAAGTTAAAATTAAATGAAAGGAAGATTTTTTTTAAGCTGTTCTTTGAGAATCAAGTAAAGGAACTGCTATAGTTGAGTGTGTCATCCAGTGGCAATGTTTCTGGGACATTTGGTCATCTTGTGTTAGTATTCATGTTAATTCATTTGGGAGAGAAGAAAGGGACAACTAAGTTCTGTCTTTAAATGGCTATTACTATGAATGACTTAACTCTGTACTTTTTGTGCTGAGGTCTTCAGGGAACATCATCATGCCTTTTCCTGGATAAAAAAGAGGTAATAAGAAACTCTGATAAAGACTAATGGAGAAGGAGTTTGTTTCTGAAATGTGTCACTTTTCCTGTTGTATTCATTCTACCCACAGTGATGAGATTTCTCGTTTAAAAAAAAAAAAAAAAGGAAATTTTAGAATCCTCTCACTTCCTTTGTAGTAGTACTGTATTTAGAAGATTAAACTGGTTTTAGAAGCAGACCAGCAAGAGCATTTCTTAAACATATATGCAGAAGCAAAAAAATAGCCACTCCCTGCATTCAAGAAGATTACATATTAATGAAGGAAGGCAACACACAGACAGAAAGTGAAAAATGGTAGAAGGAATAGAAGGCATCTATATCTGAGCATGCTAACCTAGTCCAGAGTATAAAATATAGGAAGGAAATGAGATGGGAGGGGCCACAGAAGGATATAGGTTGAAATAATGGATAGAATCACTTCATGGCATATGTATGATCAGGACAATAGATAAAAGAAAATGAGATATTTGACTCATATTTTGCTTTTATTTTTTCCCTGATAGACTGTAAATAAGGAATATATGCAAATTAAAGCCATTTCTAATCATATGAAGAAATACTCTAAATCACTATTGATTAGAGATATGCAAATTAAAACAACTCTGAAGTACCACTACATACTTCTCAGATTGATTAAAGTGACAGGAAAAGATAATGATAAATGTTGGGCAGGATGTGGAAAACTGAAACACTAATAATAACTACGTTGTTGGTGGAGTTGTGAACTGATCCAACCATTCTGGAGAGCAATTTAGAACTATGTCCAAAGAGCTGTCAAATTATGTATACCCTTTGATTCAGCAGTGTCTCTACCGGGCCTTGTATCCCAAAGAGATCATTAAAAACGGGAAAAAAACCCCATGTGTGCAGAAATGTTTGTAGCAGTCCTTTTTGTAGTGACAAGAAGCTGCCCATCAGTTGGATAGTGGCTGAATAAGTTATGGTATAGGTATGTAATGAAATATTATTGTTCTGAAAGAAACAATCAGCAGGATGATTTTAGAAAAGTCTGGAGAGACTTAGATGAACTGATGCTAAGTGAAGTGAGTAGAACCCAGAGAATGTTGTATACAATAACAACAAGATTATATAATGTTCAACTCTGATGTATGGGGTTCTTTTCCAACAATGAAGTGATTCAAGCCAATTCCAATAGATTTGTAATGGGGAGAGCCTTCTGGATGCAAATAACGAGCATGGGTACTGAATGTGGATCACAACATGATATTTTCACCTTTTGTTGTTGTTGTTTGCTTTCTTTTTTTTCTTTGTAATTTTTTTTTTCCTTTTTGATCTGATTTTTCTTGTGCAGCCTGATAAATGTAAATGTAAGACATGTATAGAAAAACTGCACATGTTTTATATGTATTGGATTATTTGCGGTCTGGGGAATAAGAAAAGGAAAAGGATGAAAAAAATTGGAACACAAAGTTTTGTAAGGGTGAATGTCGAAAACTATCTTTGTATGTATTTTAAAAATAAAAAGCTATTAAAAATTTTTGAAATGAATTTTAGACCCATTTAGAGGTAGTTTAAATGTCAGTTTTTAACAGTTCTGACCAAGATTTCTTTATATGTATTTACAGTACCAACATTCTTAGAATTCAAATAGTTATGAGTGAACATATTTAAAAAAAAAAAAAAGGTACAGAGTTCAAATAGGTAGCATGGCAGAGAATCAACCAAGGCATATAGTTTAAAAGAAAAGAAAAGGGAAAAAAAAAAGCCATGGAATCCTGGCTCTCTTGACAATTACTCAAAGATTAGAGAAATGGTCAGAATTGGAGGAACCACAATAGGTCATTTTTTCAGCAAAAGATCATAGATTCAATCCACAGACAAGTAAGCAACCAAAGATAAGAACTATGAAAAAGGGAGTTGTCATTAACTAAAAGAAGCAATCATCAAGTAGAAGACAGTTGTGGCATTATGCCTTTCAACCTGGAGAAGAGACTTGAGAGCTGGTTCCATGGAGCAGAAGAGGGCACTGTCTTCCTGACCAGGTAAAAAGAGCCAGGTCAACCAAAGTTATCAAGTGATCCCGCCACAAGTGGCCATAGCTAAGCCCTGAGGGGGGAAAAAAAAAGCCCTTTAGAATTTTCAAGTAAGGTGAAGGAAGGAATGAACGAACAACACCCCCCCCCCCAAAGGAACCATAATGATGATGTCCCCTGGAATGACCAGGACATTTACTGAAAAGAAGAAAATAATTCCAAATCACCTACAAATAAAGGTCTCCAAGCAAATCTCTTGGCTAGAGGACTAATTAGAATTTCAAAAAGAAAAGATGAAAAAGCTTCCATTTCCTGCTGTGCCTTTTTCCTGCCTAATCTCTCCCATTTGACTGTGTCTCTCCCCTATATATTAGCTTCTGTGTGTGTGCACATGCATATCTTCCTGAGTCCCTTTTTTCTTTTAGTTTTTATTTTCCCCAATTAGATGTAAAAAAAAAACAACCCAATTTTGTTGGTTATATATGTATGTTCACTTTTTTTCTTATATGTTTCCATATGCATTATGTTGGGAGAAAAAATAAGAACAAAAGGGAAAAACCACAAGAGAAAAAAAAGAAGAAGAAAAAATGATCATAGCAGGTTTACATTCAGTTTCCATAGTTGTTCTTCTGGATGTGGACAACATTTTGCATTTTTTAATCTAAGGTTTATTGGGATTGCCTTGATCACTGAACCTTTGGGAAAAACCAAAAACATATCATAGTTGATCTTTGCATAATTTTGCTGTTATCATATACAATGTTTTCATGGTTCTGCTTGTTTTGTTTAGTATCAGTTCATGTAAATCTTTCCAGGCCTGTCTAAAATCAGTCTGTTCATTTTTTTTTAATGGAATAGTAACGTTCCATTACTTTCATATACCATAATTTAGTCATTCCCCAATTGATGGGCATCTACTCATTTTTCACTTCTTTGCCACCACAAAAAGAGCTGCTTGCAAACATTTTTGTACATATGGGTCCTTTTCCCTCTCATTTCTTTGGGATACAGACCCAATAGTGGCACTGCTGGATCAAATGGTGTGCAAAGTTTTTTAGCCCTTTGGGCATAGTTCTAAAATGTGAAAATGATTGGATCATTTCACAATTCCACCAACAATACATTAGTGTCCCAGTTTTCCCACATTCCTTTTGTCATTATCTTTTCCTGTAATCTCAGCCAATGTCAGAGGTGTGAAGTGGTACCTCAGAGTTGTCTTAGTTTGCATTTCTCTCTAATTTTATAATTTAGAGCATTTTTTTACATTACTGTAGATGGCTTTTAATTTCTTCTAAAATTTTTGTTTATATCCTTTGACCATTTGTCATTTTGAAAATGACTTGTATTCTTATAAATTTGAGTCAGTTCTCTATAAATTTAAAAATAAGGCCATTATCAAAAACACTGGCTGTAAAAAATTATTTTCTACCTTTTGGCTTCCTTTCTAACCTTGGCTGTATTGGTTGTGTTTGTGCAAAACCCTTTTAATTTAATGTAATCAGTTATCCTTTTTGCATTTCATAATGTTGTCTAGTTTTTTTTTTTTTTTTTTACCATAAATTCCTCCCTTCTCCAAAGACCTTTTAGGTGTACTATGCTTTCCTAATTTGTTTGTAGTATAACACCTAAATCATCTACCCCTTTTGACCTTATTTTGGTATAGGAATGAGATGTAGATCTATCTTGATTTTCTGACATTATTTTCTAATTTTCCTCACAATTTTTGTCAAGTAGTGATTTGTACCCCAGAAGCTGGAATCTTTGGATTCATCAAACAATAGATTATTATAGTCATTGTTTATTGTGTCATGTGTATCTAACCTTTTATACTTTATCTTTTTTTTTTTTTTTTTTTTTTTTTTTGCTGTTACCAAATGATTTTGATTACTGCTCCTTTATAATAGTTTTACATCTGGTACTGCTAGGCCATCATCCTTTGCACTTTTTATTTCTCCATGATATCCTTTGATATTCTTGACCTTTTCTTTTTCCAGATGAATTTTATTACTATTTTTTCAATTTTTTGACAGTTTGTTATGGCACTGAACAAGTAGACTAATTTAGGTAGAATTGCTACTTTTATTATATTAGCTCAGACTACCTACAAGCAATTAATACTTTTCCAATTATTTACATCCATTATTTGTGTGAAAACTGTTTTGTAATTGTGTTCCTATAGTTCTTGGATTTGACTTGACAGGTAGCTACCCAAATATTTTATTTTGTCTATAGTTATTTTAAATGGAATTTCTCTTTCTATCTTTTGCTGCTGTGTTTTGTTAGTAACATATAGAAATACTGATGATTTTTGTGTGTTTTCTCCAGAAGATTATAATCTGTTATTTCCTTTATTTAATTTTATTTCCCTATCTACCAATCTCTTCTGTTCAATCTACAAACACTCTCCAATTTCAATTTTTAATGGCATGGCTTTTTCAAGTTTAGCTGAGATGAGAGTAGATAACGTTATAGGATGATAGGTAATAGAGATGATTAAATTAAAGTGAGGGATTATTTTTTAATGCATACTCATACGATTTATCATTTTAAAAAACCTTCATTTGATCTTACCATCATCAGGTTAATCAATAAAAATTATTCCAAAATTCATCCTAAATTCACCAATAAAAGGTCCCCTTGACCTTATCACTTTCACTATCATCCTATTCCTCCTAGTTCTCTTTGCCTGTATTTGCTCGCTTTCTTTCTCCCCCAAGTAAACTTTTAAAGTTATCTATTCTTGGTGATATTTTCTTACTCTCCAAACCCTCTGCAATCTGGCTTCCGGCTGTATCATTCAGCTGAAACTGCTCTCCAAAGTTACTAATGTTTATATAATTACCAAGTCTAATTGACTTCTTCTAAGTTCTGATCCTCTATAAAAATTTCTAACCATTGACACTCTTGAACACCTCATATTGGATACTCTCTTTTGTTGAGGTTTTTGGGATGTTGCTTTTTCTTGCAGTCTCAGCACAGGGATTTTTGTTGTTGTTGCTTTTCTTTGTACTTCTGGCATTTAGCTAAATGATTGGCAAATCAACAGATAATAAATGCTTAATAACTAATTGAATATTCTCTTTCTGTACAGTCTCCTTTTTGAATTCATTTGAGGAGGGAGTGTATAGGGATATAGGGATCCCTTTATGCAAAGGCATAAAAGCTGAAAATAAAATGTCCTCTAAGCAAAAGCTACCTGGTCAGATTGATTAGGCTGGAGTATATTTGAGGGAAATACTTAAAAAAAAAAAAAAAAAAAAAAAGGTGTAGTGGTCACAGCCGGTTGAATTTTGCAACCCCTGATTCAGAAATCTTATTAGCCATATAAGTCCCAAACCCTACCCTGTTGACCACTGTGTTGTATAGTGAGTGAGTCCTATTACTTAACTGGAAAGGCACAACAGTAGAGAGGAACACTGTTCCAATTCAGAATCAGTTCATTTTCCATTGAGGAAAAGGTATTTTATTTCTCTCTAGGGCAGGAGAAAAGAACATTGTTCTGCTTGAGTTTTCCTATTGAAGCCAGTGTTCTGGAGAAACCATCATGAAGTAGAAAAAAAGGTGCCAGATTCTAAGGACTCTCATTGGAGCATTTTTAAATTAACTTAAGGAAATATAATCCCAGTTTGGCTTGGCATAATACATTTTCATAAAGTGCAGTAGAGTTAGGAACTGGGGGAATTTCATTTTTAGGAAATAGAAACTGAAATATAAAACTAAGATTCAGAACAAACATATATGAATATTAATTCTTCATGAAATTGATGTAAAATTTTAACATGAGCCAATTTACATGCCAGTAATTCTGTTGTAATCCTTCTACAATTAAGAAGCGGGGGTGTTTTGTAATATTTAAACATTAGGCTTTGCTGTACTATTAGAATTTTTAATGTATGCAGAGCCAAGATGGTGGAATAAAAACAGGTACTTGTCCAACCTCTCCCCCAAACTGCTCAAATGTCTTTAAATAAGACAAACATCAAAAAGATGGATTAGAACATTTTCCAGCTGAAGATAATTTAGAAGGTCAGCATAAAAGGTCTATGGAACCAGGATGGGAGTCCAGCTTGCAGTATAGGTGCAGACCACACCAGCTCAGTCTCAACCCAGCCCCGAACTGAACCCAGGTTGATCTCTGAATTAGCGGTACTACTGGTGGCTTCCAGACTTCTCAGCTCAGAGATACCAAAGAGGATTTGGAAGGTCAACAGAAAAGATCTGTAGAACCAGCATGTGAACCCAGTACATCCTCAGCTCCAGATCCAGCTCCTGACAGGATCTCTGAATCAGTAGCAATGCTCAAGGTTTCTGAACATCTCGGCCCAAGGACTCAGATCACCCAAGAGGGTCTGTGGCAATGGGATGGGTGTCCCGTGTGCAGTCCCAGCATACACTGAGCTAGTGCTGCTGCAGCCCCAGCCCCACCCCACATCAGCAAAGCAGGGCTCTGTTGCTTTAGCACAATAAATTTTACAGCTTAGTGGTGCAAGAATACCTCTAACAGCTCCAGGACAGAAAAGAGTGCTTTTGATTACTTTCCTAGAAGGCTTTCAGAAAATACCTGCAAAACCCCCTGAACCTCAGAACAGTGTACTCCCCTTCCTGGAAACAGAGTCCTACTTTAACAAAGAGTTAAAAGCCAAATAATAAGCTGGGGAAATGAGCTAGTAACAGAAAAAGTTTCTGACTATTGAAAGTTATTATGGTAATAAGGAAGATCAAAACACACACCAAGAAGATGATAACAAAGTCAAAGCTCCTATATCCGAAGCCTCCAAGAAAAATAAAAATTAGGCTCACTCCAGGGAAGAGCTCAAAAGGGATTTTGAAAATCAAGTAAGAGAGATAAAGGAAAAAGAACTGAAAGTGGTGCAAAAGGAAATACAAAAAGTTAATGAGGAGAAGAATGCCTTAAAAAGCAAAATTAGCCAATTGGGAAAGAAGGGACAAAAGCTCACCGAGGAAAGTAATTCCTTAAAAAATAGAATTGAGCAATTGGAAGCTAATGATTTTATGAGAAATCAAGATACAATAAAACAAGACCAAAAAATAGGAGAAAAATGTGAAATATCTCCCTGGAAAAACAACTGACCTAGAAAATAGATCCAGGAGAGAGAATTTAAAAATTATTGGTCTATCTGAAAATCATGATCCAAAAAAAAAAAAAAAAAAAAAAAAAAAAAAGATCCTGGACATAATCTTTCAAGAGCAAGGAAAATTGCCCTGATATTCTAGAACCAGAGAGTAAAATTGATCATCTTCTGAAAGAGATCCCCAAATGAAAACTCGCAGGAATATTATAGCCAAATTCCAGAACACTCAGGTCAAGGAGAAAATATTGTAAAATATTGCATCCAGAAAGAAACAATTCAAGTATAGTGGGAACATAATCAGGACAACACAAGATTTAGCAGCTTCAACATTAAAAGGCTGACGGGTTTTGAATGTGATATTCCAGAGAGCAATGGAGCTAAAAATTACAATTAGAATCATCTAAAAAAAAAATAAGAAGAATCATGTTCCAGTTGATAAATGATCAAAAGATATGATCTGCGTCCAAAGGGCTATATATTCATGCATATCCTTTGCCCTACCAACACCACTACTAGGTGTGAATACCAAAAGAGATTCCGGGAGATGGGGGAAAGAGAAGGAAAATGACCTATATATACAAAAATTATAGCAGCTCTCTTCTGAGGAAAAAAAAAATGGAAAAGTGAGGGAATACCTGTCAATTAGGGAATGGCTCAATAAACTGTGGTATATGTTTGTAATGGGATATTATTGTTCTATGGGAGATGATGATCAGGATGCTCTCAGGAAAAAAAAATCTGGAATCATGGAACCTCCATGAACCCAAGCAAAATGAAATTTATATAAAGTAATAGTATCCTGGGATGACCAACTATAAATGACTTTGCTATTATTCTCAGTAGTACAATCATTCCTGACTAGTCTGAAGGGCTTATGATGAAAAATCCTATCTATACCCAGAGAAGGAACTGATTGTGAATGAGTATAGATTAACGCATTTTCTCTTTCTCTGACTCTCTTTTTATTTTTAACTTGATTTTTCTTGAGGGTATTTATTTTCATTAGTGTGGGAGATCTGTGTTTTGTTTCTTAATTATGGGTGGGGATAAGGAAAAAAAGTAGAATTTTTAAAAATTAAATATTTGTTTTGAATATAACTGGGAGAAAATATTAAAAGAAAAAAGAAATCAAAAGAAAGAATCTCTACTTAATGCAGTATATGTTGCCTATATTTTGCATGTATACAGAAAAAAGAATACACACACACACACACACACACACACACACACACACACACATATATATATCCATATCCAATAATGATTCAAAGAAACTTTAGTTATGGAAGTAATTTCCAAAGAGACAGAAGTACTCTTTCTCGCATTCTCTTTCTTGCTCTTAGAACCTCTATTTTTTTTTAACCTTTACAAAAATAACAAATAAGTCATAAAAGAAAAGTATATTTAAGAATCTACTCAATGGATTGGAAGACAAGACACATAATAAGCTGCTCATGTCTCATAGTCTTTCTTTAATGTTTCTGTATTGGCTGTTTTTACTTATGATTGTTTAGAGTCTTTTTTTCTTCATAAATGAAGTTTTTGTTATAAATCCAAGTTGTTATTCCTTTCATCTAGAATTACAAATTAAAAGTTGAAAAAGATCTCTAAGGCATAAAATCATTCTCTGGGAAGTTTAAAATTGCTTCATTTGAAATGTTTATAAGCTTGTTTTTATACTTGAGTTTTTTAATTAATATGTTTAAATTTGAGAAAATAACAAAAGTTAACACATCATTATGTTATATTTTCAACCATGTCAAGCTCTAATATTCTTGATTTACTATATGAAAGAATTTTAGAGACTTTTAGACCAAATATAATTATATATGAAAATGTATTCCACCTTTTTAAAGCATCTTTTGTTATACTGTAACTTAACAATTTTTTTTATTACTTTTTCTTTAGTTTGCTGGAAACCATGTCTCACTACACAGATGAACCCAGATTTACTATAGAGCAAATAGACCTGCTTCAGCGCCTTCGACGTACTGGAATGACCAAACATGAAATTCTCCATGCTTTGGAAACTTTGGATCGTCTTGATCAAGAGCATAATGACAAATTTGGGAGAAGGCCCAGCTATGGAGGTGGTTCCTATGGAAATAGTACCAACAATGTCCCAGCATCTTCCTCTACAGCTACTGCTTCCACACAGACCCAACATTCGGGAATGTCCCCATCACCCAGCAACAGTTATGATACTTCCCCACAACCTTGTACTACCAATCAAAATGGGAGGGAAAGTAATGAAAGGTTGTCCACTTCGAATGGAAAGATGTCTCCTACTCGTTATCATGCAAACAGCATGGGTCAGAGATCATACAGTTTTGAAGCCTCAGAAGAGGACCTAGATGTAGATGATAAAGTGGAGGAATTAATGAGGTTAGTCAAGATGATAAATTTACATTATATTGATAATTGTTTTAAGAGCTTCCATGAAATTCTTTTTAAATGGCATTGCTTCTTAACATATTATTTTTAGAAATGTGTAACTTATCTTTGAAGATGAGTAAATAAGACCTCAGATTTTAGATAGTTATTTATCCTTTAATTAGTAAAGTAAAATTATTCCAGTAGCTGGATGCTGGAGGAGATTATTTTGCACAAAGGAAATGCCTTAACCAGGATTTTGCATTAGTAAAACCAAATTCTTGACACAAAAGAGATATTTAGTAAGAAGTTTGTGAATTGAATTGAATATTGTAGGAATGGATAAGGTGATTGGGAGGTATGTGTGTATGTTGGGATTGAAGGTGAAGAGAAGATTTAATTGGTATTTATTATAGTTTCCCAAGCAAGAAAGGGTTCTAAACCTGGATAATAACAGTGAGACTAGTTAAGGAGAACAAAATTCATGACCTTTCAGAAATAGACTCAAAAGGGCTTCATTGCATGTGGAGCTAAAGAAGAGTTAAACACAGTTCTGTGGAAGTTTAGCTGCCTGAAAAAATGTGAATGTAAATGTAAACAAAAGGCAGTTTTTTATTTGACGATAATCAAATAGTATGATCAGAAGTCAGATTTCAAAGATTTTGGTATTGAAGAAATGAGATCTAAATACTACTATTGTGGCAGATTGGAGAGTGAAAAATAAAGAAAAATATACTTTATAAATATTTCTTTTGTTTTTGTTCTTTTAGACAAAATTAAAAGATTATCTTTCAGGATTTTTACTTGCAATGTCTGCAGTATTTTATATTGTAATGGGAAAATGTCTTTTTGCATAGGAAATTACATTATTTGTGTATTAGTTATAGAAAGACATTGTGGTCTAATAGAAAAACACTGGAATAAATTTAGAGACCTCTGATATATAACTGTGTGATCTTGGATAAATCCCTCCTAGTTTTGTAATGCTGGCCATTTTTATGAAGCACTTTATAATTGTTTTTAAAGCTCATTCTCTTCATGAGTGGAAATTTGAAGAAGGCAGCTTTCAATAAAAGAAGTAATTTGCTAACAATTAGCTTTCTGCAAATGGAATTGGTTATCCCATGACCCTTTGATTATACATATTTAAGCAGAGCTAGAAAACCCATTGATGCTTTCTAGACAAGGGACTGATATCCTATGTACTAGAAAAGAGCAATAGAAAGAGGACTAAACACTGGTGTTAAGGAGACCAGAGTTCAACTCCAGCTGTGACTGGACACTGACTAGTTTTGTGATCGTAGGCAAGTCACTTACTGTCTGTTTTTTCTCATCTTGTGATTCATAATAAAGAGACTTACCTCCCAGTGTGGTTGAAGAAAAAATAAGATAATATTTGGGAAATCCTTTGCAAGCATTATATAAATGTAAGCTCTCATTAGTAAAGGCATATCACTCATTCTCTTTAATCAAATATAAGCCTGGGTTACCTTTGTTTTACCAGATTTAACTTTGGATTGAATTTTGTAAGTTCAGGCCTTTTTTTTTTTTACAAATCCTCATTTATTGCTCTTAATTGATTTGGGATCACAACTGATTATTTTTTTCACAGAAAGGTCAGGAAGTTTTTATCATGAATCAGACAAGTGTCAGTTGAAAAGATGAGTTGATTCTGCATATCCTGTAGCTCAGGTCATAACCCAAATAGAGTAATTTTAATTTGTCACAAAAATTAATTTTTAATTAAAAATAGTGTATTGTGTGTTAGCAAATTGAAAGCAGAGGATTTCAGAAGAAGCAAACACAGTAAATTGTATAGTTGATGAAGCTGAGGCTTGGAGAACTCTGGGATAATGGGTAATAAGATGTAAAAAGACTGCAAAGATTATTGAAAGGACATGTTATAAAAAGAAGACTTTATAATTGATCTTGGAGATAATAGGGAGCCACTGGAATTTAGAGTGTGAGGTTGGGATATGATCAGGACTTTAGGAAGATCACGTTGACACAGTTGAGCAGAAAATAGACTCGAGTGGGAAAACTTAAGGAAGGAAGACCAGCCAGAGTCCAGGTGTGAGGTGATAAAAGCCCAGCCGAGAGATAGCAATTTTATTTTTTATTTTATTTAGAATTTTTTTTCCACAGTATATATGCATGAGTAATTTTTTTTTATAATATTATCCCTTGTATTCATTTTTCCAAATTTTCCCCCCTCCCTTCACTCCCTCCCCCCGATGACAGGCAATCCCATACATTTTACATGTGTTACAATATAACCCAGATACAATATATGTTTGTAAATACTATTTTCTTGTTGCAGCATTTAAGTATTAGATTCCGAAGGTATAAGTAACCTGGGTAGATAGACAGTAGTGCTAACAATTTACATTCACTTCCCAGTGTTCCTTCTCTGGGTGTAGTTATTTCTGTCCATCATTGATCAACTGGAAGTGAGTTGGATCTTCTTTATGTTGAAGATATCCACTTCCATCAGAATACATCTTCATACAACATTGAAGTGTACAGAGATCTTCTGGTTCTGTTCATTTCACTTAGCATCAGTTGAAGTAAGTCTCTCCAAGCCTCTCTGTATTCCTCCTGCTGGTCATTTCTTACAGAGCAATAATATTCCATAACATTCCTATACCATAATTTACCCAACCATTCTCCAATTGATGGACATCCATTCATCTTCCAGTTTCTAGATACTACAAAAAGAGCTGCCACAAACATTTTGGCACATACAGGTCCCTTTCCCCTCCTCAGTATTTCTTTGGGATATAAGCCCAATAGCAGCAATGCTGGGTCAAAGGGTATGCACAGTTTGATAACTTTTTGGGCATAGTTCCAGATTGCTCTCCAGAATGGCTGGATTCTTTCACAACTCCACCAACAATGTATCAGTGTCCCAGCTCTCCCACATCCCCTCCAACATTCATCATTATTTGTTCCTGTCATCTTAGCCAATCTGATAGGTGTGTAGTGATATCTTAGAGTTGTCTTAATTTGCATTTCTCTGATCAGTAGTGATTTGGAACACTCTTTCATATGAGTTGATATAGTTTCAATTTCATCATCTGAGAATTGTCTGTTCATATCCTTTGACCATTTATCAATTGGAGAATGGCTTGATTTCTTATAAATTAGGGTCAGTTCTCTATATATTTTGGAAATGAGACCTTTATCAGAACCTTTAATTTTAAAAATATTTTCCCAATTTGTTACTTCCCTTCTAATCTTGTTTGCATTAGTATTGTTTGTACAGAAACTTTTTAGTTTGATGTAATCAAAAGCTTCTATTTTGTGATCAATAATGATCTCTAGTTCTCCTCTGGTCATAAATTCCTTCCTCCTCCACAGGTCTGAGAGGTAGACTATTCTCTGTTCTTCTAATCTATTTATTAGAGAGATAGCAATTTAGAGGAGAGCTGTATGGAAGAGATGTTATGAAAGTAAATTTTTACATTTATGATAAACACAGCTTTTAAATGTTTACCAACTGCCAGAAACTGTGCCAAGGGCCCAGAGATACAGTACAAATAATCAAGATATGATTTTCCTTCAAGAACTATATAAGGGGAAATGGAAGTGTGAAGCAGTATGGCATGGAGATGGAACCAGGTGGAAGTCATGGAGGGGGCTCGGGCTTAGGCAAGATAAAGAAAGCAAAAGCTATCCTATCTAAGCAGAGTGCGGGGAATTAGGTCCCAGAAAAGAAGTGAAGTGATGGCCACAATGAAAAATATGGCATGAATGTAGACCAGAAAGTGATCTTTTACCTGAACCCTGAATGATAAATGCATAGGATGTACTTAGATATATAAGGGATAAGATGAGAATTTAATTCAGTTGTTTAAGCATTACACATCTCCTTTGTGCTAGGATACAAAGCCCAACAAATGTGGCTGTCGCTTCCTTCAAGGAGGCTATATTCTAGAAATGCATTCTAGGCCTAGAAATGGCATGGTGTAAGAGATAGGAAAGCTTCAGATATTTTCTGGGAATTGTGGGTAGAAAAATTTAGGTAGGGTACAAGATCTGCTTACGGAAATTGTGTGAAATATTGCTAAGAATGTGGGATGAACCCACATTATGCTGGAGTTTATGGCCAATATTACCCAACCTCTTTGAGTCTCAGATTACTCACCTATAAAATCAAATACTTTGGGTTAGATAATCTAGCACTAAATCTGTGCTGTTTTCTTCCAAATATCTAATGAGTATAGGAATGTTACAATAGTTGTAACATTTTATTCTTCCCCCTTCTCATTTGGGGATTTGGATACAATTGAGGAAGAGAGAAGTGGGAAGTTTGACCAGAGAATAAGAAATGTAGTCCCTTTAGGGAAGGGCCAGGTTTCAGTTAAGAAAGCTGGATAAAAGAAATAGGTTTAAGGAGTCAAATCACTATGAAATGAGTGGAGGATAAGTATGAGATGACAGAGAGAACCAGATTGGAATGGGAATAATTTGAGAGTTAAACCAAAAATCTTAACTCCAAAGGAAAATGGAAAAGAGTTTTCAGAAAATTTTAACCATTAACTATTAAACCATTAAAACTCAATTATTAGAGGGAGAGCAGGAGTCATGTAAAGAGTAGTTCACCAATCCCCAGCTTTCTAGAAATTTAGTCTTAGCAGATCTTTGACTGCTATTGCCTTACAATCTTGAGGAATTCCTTCCCTGCTCTTGCTGTTTCTACTCCTGCAGGCATTGATAACATCATCATACTGCAAAGCTATGAATAATTCACAGACTGGATATTTTACCCTTGAATTATTGAATTGCCTTTTCTTATGTTTTGATGTCAGGGTGGATTTTGTTTAAAGCAGACTGATTTAAATAAGTTAGGAAGATTAAATTGGCTCATTTTCCCCCTTGCAAAACACATTTTTTGATATTTCTCCGCTCAGTATTCTACATAACTCAAAGCTATATAGATATAGATATTGAAAAAATTTAACTGTATATATGTTAAATATTGCAAAACAGTAGTTTGTGTTAGAAAACAAAAATGATTTGCTTGCTTTTAGTTACCTTAAAACTTAGAAATAGATACATGTGAATTCATCTCTATTTTAGCAGCTATCCTAATTTAAAGATATTTGAAGGATCCTTTACCATATTTTATTAGTTATTCAGTAGGCATCCAAATTATTTAACTTTTATAACCTCATACATTCTGGATTTTTTTTTTCTAAAACATACTGTCATTTATACTTTTGAATTTTTAACGGTCAGTCACTTAATTTTTAAACAAAAGTGAAATCGACTATAGCCAGATCAACATGATAAACTTTAAATATTAATAGAGAATTTATTCTTGAATTTCTCCTATAGTTTCTCATATCAGTAGTTTTCAGGCAGTAAATTGGTACCACCCTTTATATCTCAAAATTTACCTCAAAGGCAAAACATGTCTATTTATTTTGTATTTACATATATATATTTATGCATATTAATGTATATTGATTATCTGCATGAATATTCTGAATAAATCAAGTATATGTTAACTACTTATCTCTCTCATCAGAATTTAAGTTCTTTCCTAGGGCAGCTAATTTATTGCTGGACCTAGGGACAGGAACACTGGAATTCAAATTTGTGTTCTAACATTTAGCTCTGTGCAATGAGCAAGTCACTTGATAATAACAGCACCTGCCTTCCAGAGTTGTTATGAAAATAAAATGAGATAATATTTGCAAAAACCTTGGTAAACTTTAAGGCATTATATAAATGAGAGCTCTTAGTTGTGGTGGTGGTAGTTGGTCATGGGGCAGGGAGAGACAGTAATTGTAGTAGCAACAGCACTGACAATAGTAGTAGTAATATTCTCAACAACTCCTAGCACATTGGCCAGCCATGAAAGGAGCTTGGTAAATATTTGTGAGGAGAAGATAGAAGTTGGGTACTACTTTACATGTCTAGTAAAAATCCTCATTCAGAAACATCTCCATTCTTCTCCTTCCAGTTATCCCTTAGAAAAATGAGTAGCTTTTTTTTTAAAGAAATGATTGGGAATCCTTTTTATATTAACTTAATATTGATTCTCATTGGCTTCATTGTTTTTCTCTTTTAAGAATTAATGAGGGGCAGCTAGGTGGCACAGTGGATAGAGTACCAGCTCTGAAGTCAAGAGGTCCTGAGTTCAAATTTGGCCTCAGTCACTTAATACTTCCTACCTATGTGACCCTGGACAAGTCAGAACCCCAACTGCCTCAGGGGGAAAAAAACAAGAATTAATGGAAATGGTCCTAATGGCTCTAGATATAGTCCATGCTTCTGTGGAATATGGTGCATTTCTTGGTTTTTTGAAAAACCTAAATAAAACTGTTGTCTCATTACATAATTTAAAACTATTCCTATTTCATCATCTTATCATTGAGCTCTGACCATTAATTAAATTAATACAATCTTTATTTCTTCAGTGTTTGTTCGTGTTTACATTATACCAAGATTGCATATTTCAAAGACATGTTTTATTTCCTTTATGCGTAATCCCACTTGAGATTTTGTTTTTTTAATGTACAAAAAGTTATTTTTATTCAGTCCTATCATCAATAACTTCATTAAAATGAAGGAAGGTGCATTTAAATGTAGTTTCACAATTTTATTGAGAATGTGTGTGTGTGTGGGAGAACCTTTAAATCATAGTTGAATAGATGATAGTGAAGAAAAAGCCAAATACGGAATAAACTCCAATTCTAAATGCTGGCCATAGAGCCAAATCAAATCCTGCTTCTAATGCTTACTGGCATGGACAAGTCACTTAATTTCTCTATTTCTCAATTTCCTCAATTTTACCAAAGTAAGAGTTTTTAATCTATGATCTGTTCATTTATTTTTTAATATTTTGGTAAATGTAATTCAATATAATTGGTTTCCTTTGTAGTCTTGGATAATTTCATTTTATACATTTAGAATTATTACTCTGAGCAGTAGTCCATAAGTGTCAGTCATACTGCCATAAAGGTGCATGGCCAAAAACAGTTAAGGATCTCTGGCTTAAATGATTTCTGCCATCCTTTCTGCCTAAATCTTTTAATTTTCACCTCCCCACTCCCAGAAGTGAAACTTTGTGGATAACACACTATGAATTAGGTAAGATAATATTATGTTTTTGAACTTGGGAATGTGATGTTTCTAGGTTTAATTTTATATTCTCCAATGGGTTTGGTCTCTTCTCCCTTCTCTTCTTTCTGTTTTGTTACTCTCTATTTAGTGTCCACTTCTTATCTTTACCATTCTTAGCTCAGATTACTATTTTTAACTTAAACATGTGTTGGTCTTTTTTTTCTTTTTTCTTTTTTTTTAGGCGGGACAGTAGTGTGATAAAAGAGGAAATCAAAGCTTTTCTTGCCAATCGGAGGATTTCCCAAGCGGTTGTTGCACAGGTAACAGGTAAGAATGGAAGTGGCCCTTTATTTTGGAATCTTGTCTAGTCTCAGTGGGTTGGTGCAGATGTTTGATTCTGGCTTATATTTCTGCATTGCAGTACAGATCTGTCAATTTAGACTTAATAACATATGTCTTTGATTTAAGACTTTGTTTCAAACATCTTAGGACTTCCTCTTTTTTCTTTCTTTTTTTTTTCCCCCCTCCCTTTTGGCTTATATTAGGGTTTTTTGTTTGGTTTTGTTGTTTTAGCAAAATAATAATCACAGATTATTTTCTATAATCAAACTTGTTCCTTTAGGGTTTTTTTTTAACATTATGAATGGTTTGACTATAGATTCATATACTGTCATAAATTATGCTTTCATTTTTCTATATTCATTTACATTAATCCTGATAATTTAGGAATTCTTAGAATCCATTTGCACTTAAATTTGTGAATATGATATGCAAGGAAATGTATGTTTTTTGATTTTACTATGTTCCTGTCTGTGAACCCTTTTTAGTACATTTGTTCAAAGGTTAAGGTCAGTGTCTGTTATTACAATCATTAATGCCTTTTGTGCTTTTATGTCCTCTCCCTTTTTATTTATTTACTTGTTTTTGTTTGTTTGTTTGTTTTGAGAGTTAGTCCTCTTGTTCACCAGTCTCAAGCTACTGCTGATTGTCAAGGAAGCTTTGAACCAGTGGTCCTCATACTTTTTAAATAGGGGGCCAGTTCACTGTCCCTCAGACTGTTGGAGGGCCGGACTATAGTAAAAACAAAAGCTCACACTGTCTCCGCCCCTCAACTCATTTGCCAAAACCCGGCCACATAAATGTCCTCAGCAGCCGAATCTGGCCCGAGGGCTGTAGTTTGAGAATCCCAGCTTTGAACTATTCATTTTAAACATGATTAAGACTAGTTCCTGTTTCGTCACTTAGTGGACCCTGCTCCCAAATGTTCTTCATATTGGTTTTAGACTTAGTAGTGTTAGCCTGCTAAAGTGCAGAATCCCATACTCAAGTGATCCCCTAACCTGCTCTTTAGTAGGAAAGATTACAAGTATCCTTATCATATCTAGTCCATTATTTTAGTTTCTTAAATGGTACATTCCAAGTACATTTCTATGAAGTTCTTAAATATTTGAATATCATATTATCTTTTGGTTGTTTTTTCCCCACTTCTTTCTTCCTTTTTATTTATATACTTTATAACTGTTTGAATTTTGATTATTTTATGTAGAGCAGCTGCTATCCTTTAAATACACTAACTATGCTGAGAGAATTGAAATGAGCCATAAATTCTGTGACTAGAGAAGAATTAGAGGTCATTATTGATCACAAAATAGAAGATTTTGATTACACCAAACTAAAAAGTTTCTATACAAACAATATTAATTCAAACAAGATTAGAAGGGAAGTAACAAATTGGGAAAATATTTTTATAGTTAAAGGTTCTGATAAAGGTCTCATTTCCAAAATATATAGAGAATTGATCCTAATTTATAAGAAATCAAATCATTCTCCAATTGATAAATGGTCAAAGGATATGAATAGACAATTCTCAGATAATGAAATTGAAACTATATCCACTCATATGAAAAAGTGTTCCAAATCACTACTGATCAGAGTAATGCAAATTAAGACAACTCTGACATATCACTACACACCTGTCAGATTGGCTAAGATGACAGGAACAAATAATGATGAATGTTGCAGGGGATGTGGGAAAACTGGGACACTAATACATTGTTGGTGGAGTTGTGAAAGAATCCAGCCATTCTGGAGAGCAATCTGGAATTATGCCCAAAAAGTTATCAAACTATACATACCCTTTGACCCAGCAGTGCTACTACAGGGCTTATATCCCAAGGAAATACTAAAGAGGGGAAAGGGACCAGTGTGTGCCAAAATGTTTGTGGCAGCTGTTTTTGTAGTGGCTAGAAACTGGAAGATGAATGGATGCCCATCAATTGGAGAATGGTTGGGTAAATTATGGTATATGAAGGCTATGGAATATTGCTCTGTAAGAAATGACCAGCAGGATGAATACAGAGAGGTTTGGAGAGACTTACATCAACTGATGCTAAGTGAAACGAGCAGAACCAGAAGATCACTATACACTTCAACAACAATACTGTATGAAGATGTATTCTGATGGAAGTGGATATCTTCAACATAAAGAAGATCCAACTCACTTCCAACTGATCAATGATGGACAGAAACAAGTACATCCAGAGAAGGAACACTGGGAATTGAATGTAAACTGTTAGCACTACTGTCTATCTACCCAGGTTACTTATACCTTCAGAATCCAATACTTAACGAGCAACAAGAAAATTGGATTTACACACATATATTATATCTACGTTATACTATAACACATGTAAAATGTATGAGATTGCCTGTCTTTTAGGGGAGAGAGTAGAGGGAGGGGAAAATCTGGAAAAATGAATACAAGGGATAATGTTATAAAAAAATTACTCATGCATATATACTATCAAATAAATGTATAATTATAAAATTAATAATAAATAAATGAATAAATAAGCCATAAATTCTAGTTATCTGCAAGACTATAACAGTTGCCATCAAACCCATTGGATCTTTTAGCATGCCATGTTCCAAAATCAACAATGTATGTACAAATTGCAGTATTCACTTATTTGATTCTAAATTAATGAAAATTAAATAGTGTGCTTTACTTAATGAAACTACCATGAAACATTAAACTGTTTGGATTTTGCAGATCTTGAACTTCATATCAAGAAGCCTTGTACCTTTGTTGAGAGCATGAACTTATAACTATAGTCATATCAAGAGTAGACATGTCGGGGCAGCTAAGTGGCACAGTGGATAGAGCACCAGCCTTGGATTCAGGAGGACCTGAGTTCAAATCTGGTCTCAGATACTTAACACTTCCTAGCTATGTGACCCTGGGCAAGTCACTTAACCCCAGCCTCAGAAAAAGGGGGAGGGAAAAAAAAGTAGACATGTCAAGAGATGGATAATTCATTAGTTTTCTAGGCACTCTTCCTACCTGTATGATTCTCTGTTATTACTGTTAATTACTATAGTAGCCTGTGCTCAGTCTTTTTAATCAAATATTTGAGAGGATTTTGCTGCTTTTATCTTTAGGAATGAAGTAAAATATCTAAAGATCTTTGTTCAGTATGTAGGATTCACATGGATGACAAGATTTTACTCTTTGTTATTTGGATTGTAGCCCTAAAATTGGAGGCATTCTGGAACATCTTCCAAGTTATTAGGGGAAAAAATTTTCATATGTAGCTTTAGAACTTAGTATAATATTATTATATTGACTTTGTCTGAAAAAGCATTTTGAACCAAAACTGTTCCTTGGTATATACCACGAGGTCTTGTATTAAAGTACATAAGGGTCGAGCCTTTCTTTTACATGCTTTCACTTTCTTCTGCACTGAAATACTGTGCTTTCATAGAGAAATGCTTAGATTCTCTTGGATTTCTAGCACAATCGTTTTTGGAGTTGATCCAGTCAATATTAATGCAAATAATGTTTAAAAGTGTGAAAGAATATATTCATATATAAATTCAGACAAATAACTTATAAAATGGAAATCTTTAGGGGGATATGGACCTTTACCTATGAGATTGTTGATATTTACAATTATTCTGCAATTTGTAGTCTTGAATTGTTGCCTGGGGACACTAAGAAATTAAGTGACTTGCCAAGGTAGCCAGCATCTGGCAGAAATTGGACTAGAAGCTAGGTTGTCCTAATTACAAGATTGACCCTTGCTTTTAAACCTCTGCCTAAACATTCTCTTTCCTCCATAATTAACATAGATTGTATCTTTTATTTTTTTCTAAGGATGTAGACAGCACTTTTTTGTTGTTTCTGAGTAATGTTTCATGATCTGCCATGTAATGTAATATTTTATTTGTCCTTTTATTTGTTTATAACTTTCAAACTTGTATCTTTTTTAGTTGTTGTCTTCTTAAATTTAGTAAACTTAAGTTAGCTGTGTTTAATTTTAGAATACCTTTCATAATTTTATAACTTTTAATCATGTTCCAACTCATTATGTTAGCCTGTTTGCATATGGTAATTCCCTACTCTCCTGAAACATTTTGTTGTTTTCTTTCATGCTTTATTATCTTTTGACTTGTATTAAATAGAATTGTTTGGGATTTTTAAATGCACTATAGTTTTCTTCAGCAGCAGGATATTTGCCCTATGTTGCTATTATATTTCTTGATAATACTAAACATTTTACAGGTCTTTTGACCTTCAGCATCACATTAAATGCATATATAGAAGAAGCATTCTGTTATGACTTCTATGTCCCTTTCTAAAACCACAGCCTCTTAAGAGCTTGTTTTATTACTCCCAGTGTTTCCTGTTTCTGTATTACTCACTTTTGATTAAAAATTAGTAAATGGTTTTCTATCTAGTGATGGACATCATAGTTCTATCAACATGGTCTTTGATCCTATTGATTTGCTTATACTTCTAAAACACTTATTTTCCTTTCTCTTTCAATTTCTCTTCATGTTAGTAACCATTTTTTTCCCCTATTCTAGCTTCTTCTTATCTACTAATTGGAAATAAAATTCTGTCCCTGGCTAGAATGTGAACTATTTAAGGGATTGGAGAGTATGTCAAGACAAGAGATTGACCTCTCCCTTGAATTTCAGTTTTGGATATTAAACTCTGGCTGTTATCTCAAACTCAGGTAGCTTCAAATAGAACCTAATATTCTCTCCTCCCCAATCCCAAAACAGTTTTTTTTAAAAGATCACATTTCTGTCTATGATCACTTTAGTCTTCCAGACTAAGTCTGTTGGAAATGTCTTTGAATTGTCTCTTTTCAACCTGTGAGTGGACCGATACACTTTTTTTCGAGAGCTAGAAATTTTTCTTTGGCAGCTGAATATGTACTACATTATTATTATTTCTACCTAGCAACTAAATCCATCCATTTCTCTTGTCTTAATAGATTAGTTTTAGACTTTTTGCCTTCATCATCCTCCTATCACTAGTTTGATTTTGTTATATTGTATTCTGAAAGAGCTTCATATTAAGCATATTTTAGTTCCACCTGATTTTAGATTTCTTCTGAAAAATTTTACAGCTTAAAGTCAGTCAGTTTCAAACACATTTGTCACAGACAGTAAAGAAGAGGCAACCAATTTCTATTTTTGGTTGTGTTTGGTCAATGTGGATATGCAAATTTTACTCTCTTTGAGCAAATAGATATCATATGCTGCAATCATTTTTAATGGGAATATCTATACTTATACAAATATGCCAATAAAGAAATTGACCAGTTATGCCTTGGATTTGGAAAGAGCAGGTCTGGGTTCCTATGTAGATGGCGATCATTCAGTCATCAAAACTCTCAGATCCTCAATTTTCTCATCTATTATTCTTCTACCTCTAAACCTTATGAATTTTAGGTTTGGAGCCTTAGGAGTGGTGATCAGAGATAGTTCTTCTGCTGTGGTTTACTTTAAAATCAATAATGGTAAGATAGGAAACAATAAAATAAAGTCAGCTTTATAGATAAAACTGAAAGCCAGCTAGTGGTTCAGTGCAAAAGAAAATGCTAAGTAGTAGAAATTTAAAAAAAAAAAAAAAAAAAAAAAAAAAACAAAGTTAAGGTGCAAAATTCTAATATGCATGTGTGCTCTAAAAAGAAACAGTGGCTTGTTTTTATAGACACTCAGGATTTCTAAAATAAGATAAATAAGAAGTTCATGGGTGGGGTCTGTATAAATAATCTCCTACTGTTAGGAAAAATGACAGTGTAAACAGGAGATAATAATAGTACCTACTGAATTTCTTAGCTTGTTATTTGAAGCTTTTTTCACCTACTCACAGCTGTTCCCTCCAGGGGTAGGTTTTTACCTTTGCAGTAGATCAACAGAATTCCAAATTGCTATTAACAGTGATGGGATGGTTGAATAGACTCTTAAAGACTTAATTCCTGTCTGAATAGTAAATGTCAGTATTACAGATCACATTTGAGAGTAAACTTTTTCTTAAAAGATGAGATATGTTTTTCAATTTTCTGAAAAATTCAATAGGATAACTGTATAGATATCACTTAACTTTAGTCATCACTTTCTCCTTCAAATAAAGAAACCAAATAATCGTTCATTTAAGGTCTTGTTAGCCACTGAGTAAAACTAGTTATATTTCTATTTCTTGAAGAGTGGTTATCAGCTCTAAAAATTCAAAGTTTCCAATAATTGAAATCTTTAAAATTAGTTCATTTTAACTATTTTCTTAAATTACCATGGTGTCGCAGGAAGAGTGGCAGACTGAGATTCTAATTGCTGTTAGCTCTAAACTTTGGATAAATCACTTTTCAGGACTTCATTTTCTTATCTTTAAAATGAAGGAATTGCACTAAATTATGTTTCCTTGTGGCTCTCAATCCTCTCTCTACCTAAAATTTTATTCTTTTTTCTAAGTTTTAAATATTATTGTGTATAAACATAATTATATCACCATTTTCATGTTTTCTGCAATTATTACTAGTATCTTTGCTGAGAGGTTTTGAGCAGTGTTCAAATTCAATTTCACCTTTTGTATTTAGGGTAGATATTTTATGCCTCCTGTCATTTCATATGCTTTCATTTTTCTTATTTTTGTATTATAGCTTTTAAACTTATGGTAAGAGTCGGACAAACTGTAGTATCTATAAATGTTCAAGTTAGTACTGTCAGAGGATCATTTTGCCTATGACTAATACTTTCTCTTATTTTATATTCCTTTTCCTGTGCTTTCCTCTTTCCTTGTTGAATTGAATATATTTATGCATTTCACTTTGTGTATGTGTATGTGTGTGTGTTCTTTCCTGCTTTGACAAATTCAGAAGACAGTAAGTTTCAAATGACACTCTACCTATACTATACTCATATATATAGATCCATACTTGTGTCCCCAACATGAAATAATTACTTCTTCTTCTTCTTCTTCTTTTTTTTTTTTTTTTTTTTTGAGGCTGGGGTTAAGTGACTTGCCCAGGGTCACACACTGTCTGAGATCAAATTTGAACTCAGGTCCTCCTGAATTCAAGGCTGGTGCTCTATCCACTGCGCCACCTAGCTGCCCCTGAAATAATTACTTCTTTCTCTTACTTCCTTAGAGGATCCCTTTTTCCTCATCAAGAGGATTAGCAACAGATTATTTTTATATCAGCCTTTGTCCCAGTGTGACCTGCCTGAACATAAGTGTGTGAATTTCTTTTTTTTTCTCTCTCTCTCTTTCTCTCCCCTTTTCTCTCCCCTCCTCTCTGTCTGTCTGTCTCATCATCATCAAAATCATTTTCAGCCCCTCTCTCCAATGTAAGTCCTTTTATGATCCTGAATACCAGGGGGAGGTTTCTATTACTTCTTCCTATTCAAATATAGATGCTTCATCTTGGTATATTTCTTTCAGTGGCATAATGGATAGAATACAGGGCTTGAAATGTGGAAATGAGTTATGAATTCTGCTTCCGACCCTATCTAACTATGTGATTTGGAATAAGTCAGTTATCTTCTTTATGCCTCAACTTGTGCATCTGTAAAATGGCTCTAAAATAACACCTACTTCACAGGTTATTGTGAGGATCAAATGAGATATGTACATAAGTCTTAAATCACTTTATAAATATGTTAACATTCTTATCATTATCATAAACTTTATTATTATTATTAATTGTTATTTAGTACCCTCTATGACCTCTAACTACCTCCTCCCCCATTAGAATATAAACATTTCATCTCTGTATAGTCCCTTTGATTATTTGTTTATATTTATCTCATTGTATTTATCTTGACTCCTGTGTTTGTATTTCCACATTTTTATTCATCTCTGGTCTTTTCAAAAGAAATATTTGAAAGTTTCTCTTTCCCCCTTAGGATTATGCTTAATTTTCTTGGGTAAATTGTTATTTTTTGTAAGCATCTATTTTTTTGAATATCATATCATATGTTCTGCACTACTTTATAGTAGTAGCTGTTAAATCTTGCATAATCCTGGCTTGGGTTGCTTGGTACTTGAATTCTTTTTTTATGACCTGTATAATTTTTTTCTCTAACCTCAGCACTTTGGATTTTGACTATGACATCCCAGACAGTTTTTGTTCACTTGGGGGTTTCTTTCAGGAGATGACCAGTGAATTCTTTTTATTTTTCCTTTATCCTCTTGTTTTAATAGTTCTAGTCAGTTTTCTTTAAATATGATATCCAGGTTCTTTTTTTTTGGTGATTCTCCTCTTAATGTAATGTTTGGGATCTGTGACTGTTGCTTTTCTATTTGTATTCATGTGTTTTGCACATGATTGCCACTTAGTTAATGTTTTTTCATTCAGTTTTTAGGACCAAGTTGATCAATATAATTATTATATTCAGGGTTTTTATTATTGTTGTTATTTACATTTTTGTGATCTTTGTATATGTTGTTTTTCTGGTTTTGCTTACTTCACTTTCTTGTGGTTGGTATAGCAAATAGTATGGTTTGCAGGTACCAAATGATGTCATTTAGGAGAGCACCAGATGTTGGTATTTGGTCATGAAGAATTCATAGTGGCCATTCTTTTTGGCAAAAGGTAGGTTTATGTAGGAGAAGAGGTTACAGACAAAATAAAGAGATAAAATGAAGAGAGTGGTAAATATAAAATAGAGTTGGGAGAGCACATATCATCGAAAAGGATTTTAAAAAATAATGAGGGAAAAGACAAGTTCCCTAGTGGAATTCACAGTTAGCTGGAATTTACTTTGGGAGGGAAAAGGAAACACCTGATGGGGTAGGATCATTTTCTTAGCTGGCAATACCTAAAAGAGTTAGTTAACTATTAGGAGAAAGACACCAGGAAGCATGGTAGGAGGATGAGAGGAGAGATCTTATGTGGGGAAGGATAAAGAGAAAGACACACCAGGCAGAGTGCCGTGCTGGACTGACCCAAAGGGGTTCCGCAAAAATGATGTGGGTTATAAACAGGATTATAGGGGAAATTGAACCTAAGGAGCATGAATGGGATTTCTAACAGGACACAGCAAGGTGGGGCTGCCCATAATCTCTACAGAGGATGGACCTCAAAGGTTTAACATAATTTGGATTTCTGACTGGATGATCTCCATAGAGGATGGATCCACAAAGCCAAATTGATCTCTGTCAGTCTTTTTCTGCCTAAGAGAATAATTCCATCAGTGCCCCAGTTTCCCTCTGCCAATGGCACTCAATTATTGAGAGTCTCATAAATTTTATTTATATTAGTGTGCTTCTCTGTCCACAGCTCTACTCTCTGATACAGGACAAGACTAAGTTTTTTTTTTTTTTTTTTTTTTCTCCCTTATCACATTCCTTTCACTTTGTTTCATTCCAACTATTCCAAAGCACAAGTCTAAACATTTCACTCCCCTACTTAATAAATTCAAAGACCTATCTGTTATCTCTACAATCAAATACATATTTCTCTTGATATTAAAACCCTTCAGTCTTGCTCCACACTGCCTCTCTAACCCTATTCTAGGTTATTATTCTTCAGACCTACTAGTTTGAATTTATCATTGTTCTGACACATTGGCTGGTACAAAGTAAGTACTAGATAAATGTTGGTTGATTCATTAGTATGGAAATTGGTCTTCAATGAGAGATATGAGTCTTCATAGAGAGATACTACTGTCAATCAAACTTATCAACACTCAAACATTTTAAAAACCAATTTTCATATGATCAGAGTGTAGACCTATTGTATACAAAAACCAGTGGGCCTTGAGTAGCATAGGTAAGACAGGTACAATGGAAATTTATAGAAGGAAAAGAAAAAAAAGGGGCAAAATTTAAACAATGGTGAACATGTAGCAGAAGGGGAAGATCTACATAAAGTAAAATAATAAACTGGTCAGTAAACATTGGGGATATTACTGGAATTTGTAGACTAATCAATCACTTCAGATCTCTAGCTATTTACTTAACATGTTCATCTGAAATAAATAAGAGAATTTCTAGCTCAGCTTTATTTTATCACTAAACCAGTTAATCACCAGAACTAAGGTTTCAGCTACATTCTGCACCTAATTGTAACTACTACTACTAACATGGGAATGATGGTTTGGCTGTTTTTTGTTTTGTTTTGTTTTGTTTTTGGCTAATCTATTTCTTACACATAGGCTTAGCAACTTTTATCATCCTCAACCCTTTCTAGCTAAGTTCTGGTCAGTACACAACCAGAACAATGACTGTCCATTTCAAGGATATAAGGACAAGTATTTACTGTTAATAAACATTAGATTTTGTTCGATAGTTTATTGTTCTTGATTTTGGGGAGGATTTGGGTTTGGTTTTGTGGCATTTTTTGGCCTATTTACATCATTGGTACATTATGGTGATGTTGGCATAGGTGGCATTTACTGATATCTAGATACTAGAAGTAATTTCATGGGAGAATTTGCATATTGTTAACTCTTGTGATAGGTGAATAGTTTTTTCAGGAGTGCATTGTGGCTAGTAAGACTTCGCAATTCAACAATGAATTTATGTATTCCTAGAATAACTATTATGATCCAAGATAGTCATCTGTTTGTCATCCCACTAAGTTTGAAACCTGCTTTACATTTATTTGAAAGTGTTTTAAGGTCTTGTATTTCAAAACAATATCTGAAAACTGTAATGGCCATTCAGTTCCTCAGAAAGAGAAAATATTGAAGGAATATTTCTAGGTATGGGAACTTGTTTTAATGAGGATAGTTTTGCATAATTCTAAAATCTGCCACAGTCACTTATGAGGTGACATACTACAGTATTAATCTGGGCATTTCCCTCCAATGGTATTGATTACAATTTTTCCATATTTTTCCCCTATATAACCTTATACATCCTCCTGAAAATTCTTTTCAAAGTGACACTCAACACATTAGGAACCTTTCTCTAGATTTCTTGAAATTAAGTGAATTCAATGAAACATGTAAGTGTGTTAATTTGTTATGCCTTTCTCTCTTACAACATAACTGACCTACTTTCTTTTACAATCATACATTCTTCAAATGACATCCATTATACCACTTCTTTTGTGAATTTATTAACTGATAACATGTTTTGTATGATACTAATCCTTGTTGGTCATTGTGTTTTCTCTTCTAGCTTCAGAATTTGGCTAGATTGTTCCAATAGATTTCCCTTGTAGAATCTTTCAGATAGTGAATGGTGGATTTTTTTTTTTATTTCTACTTTCCCCTCTTATTTTAACACTTCAGAAGTGTTCTTCTTTGTTCTTCTACATTGCCTCTTGCAGTAGGGGACATAATTCTTTGGAGACTATGGCATTCCATGACTCATTCTATAACATGATGTTCAAATGTTGGACTTTTATTTCCCGAGAAACTTGGAATCATTAAACTCATTGTATAATTTTACATTACTCCCTTTTACCTACATTGTCCCACCCATATTGGAGCATTAAAAAAACACACACACACATAAAAATTAGAAATATTAAAGACATATTTTTCAATGTAGTAAAAATTATTGAAAGACTAATGAAGAAACAATTAAAATTTTAAAAAACTTAACTATAGAAACAATTAGATATTTTATTTTAAATGTTCATTGACAATGAGACAACACACCAAAATTTGGGAGAGATTTTATACCTCTGAACACCTTCATTAGTAAAAGAAAGAACTATATTAATAATTGATCATGCAGCCTTTAAAAACCCAACAGATTAAACAGTAAAATAGAAATCTTGAAAATAAAAAAAAAAAAAGTGAAAGAAAAAAAGTATAAGCTAAAAAATAAAGTGAACAGTTCTATTTTGTGAAAAACCACAATTTTAATGGATTTTTTAAAAAATCTTACTACTACAATCAAAAATAAAAAGGTGAATTCATTAAAAAATGAAAAATAAAGTGCTTAGGAATTATTTTATCCAGTTACATGTTAATAAAATTAACAATCAATGAAATGGATTAATATTTATAAAAATGTAATATATTCATATTCACTGAAAAATAAAGGACAAATAATTTAATTTCAAAATAAAAATTGAATGAGTTATAAATGAGTTCACAAAGAAAAATACCTCAGTGCCAGATGAATTTCAAACATATAAACAATTAGTTTCTTATTCATTTATTTAAGATTTAAATGAAAAATAGAAAAAAAAAGAAAGAAAATACTGCCTCATGCACAGAAGAATGAGAGGATTCAAAATATGAGACAATAAATTTCCATTTCAAGAAAGCCTATGTAATAATACCTCACATAATGTTCAGAACTTTCCATCTTTTCTTTGCTTCCTTGTACTGTTTCTTTTGTGTTCTGATGTGCATTTTTTACTTATTTTTTCTCTCCTTCCTCTCCCAAGAATTAAGTGCACACATACACACACATATTTACCCAAAAACATACACATTTACCCATATATACACATATTTATAATCATACATGTATATACACATATACATTCATATATATCGATGTCAGGCTGTACACTAATTTGTCCTGTTTCTCTGAAAGTAAATAACTTTGTTCTTAATAAATCCAAGTCTTCTCCATATTTTTCTTAATCTACAAATTCATTATTTTCTGCACCATAGCAATATTCCTACTTTATGCTATCCAGTAATTTTAAAGAGTCTAAAACAATATTGATTAATATGGATGACATTCCCTGTTTTTCTCTTTCAATTAATACTTTTTAGGGTTAGCTTTGTCTGAAATCTGATAACTGCTCCTGATTTTTTTTCCTAATAAATTTTGCTCCTGGTATTTCTTATTTTGTGTCCCTGCTGACTCCTCTACTTTGCTTCTACCCCAAGCTTGCTTTGCTGTTAATCTACCCTACCTCCAAGGATCCCTCCCGTATTCTTTTCTTTCCTTATTTATTCCATTCCCCTTAATCTACACACTCTTCCCATTTATCCTGTTCCCTCCCCCTTTTATTTCTTTATAGATTTGGAAGACTTTTATGCCTTTCTGAATAGAGATACAGATATAAATATTCACACATTCCCCCTTTAATCCATTCATGATGAGAGTACAGTTCCAGAACTACCAACTCTTCTCCTCCTCCTCCTCCTCCCTTTATATCAGTTCTTACTCTCACACCTCATTCATAGAACATATTTATTCTTTTTTCTTTTTCCTATATGCTTTTAAAATTAAATTTTTGCTTTTTAAAATTACATCATAGGGGCAGCTACATGGCGCACTAGATAGAGCAGCAACCCTGAAGTCAAGAAGACCTGAGTTCAAATGTGATCTCAGACACTTAACACTTCCTGGCTGTGTGACTTTGGGCAAGTCACTTAACCCCATTCCCTTAGCCTTCCCCCCAAAAAAAATTTAATTAAAAATAAATAGAAATAAAATTACATCATACTCAGTTCTACCCAGATCTTTCCATGAACTGCCCAATTACTACTGACAATCTTAAACATATTATTTATTTTTTTACATATAAAACATAAAGTTTTCCTTATTGGGTTCCATGAAATTAGTCTTTTATGTTTACTTTATATGTCTTTTGCTTCTTACATACCAAATTTTCTTTTTAAGTTCAATTATTATTCAGTATTATGCTTAAATTTGCTATATATGATATTTTTCAGCCTCAACCCTAGTTCTTTTACACTTGAAGATAAGAGAGGTACTTCAACACTCATTTACTTTGGAATTTGGTAAATTTGGTACTCGACAAATTTTTATAAGGAAAAAAAATGTTCACTACTTGATCCTTGTTTGGTACTCGTTGCACTTGGTTGTTCTCTTGGCTAAGGGGTGAAGGCAGTAATGTGTAGGACTGTCAGGTTGGTGCCCAGGATGCTGATGTTTTGTGTATTGCTAGGCAGGTTACTGACCAGTTCCTATAGAACAATGTGACTGTAGTGTATAGTCTCTTGGCTTCCTAAATACTAATACTGGAAGGAGCACAAAGCTGGAGGACAAGCAGTAGGGTAGGAGCTTTAGGGTAAGCTGACCCAGAACTCCTGGTAACCCCAACTCCTGCACAGTTACCACAGATCGGGGCTGTGGAAGGCATGGAACTATATCTTCCACCTCCACATTAAGGGACACACTGCCACACTAAGGAAATTTGGATCTTGTGGGGTGGGAGGAGAGTGTAAAGATCATGATTCCTCTCAGAAGTGAGTTGAGCCAATAAGGGAAGTGGGTTGAGCTGACTGGTTTGTTTCTCTGCTCCAGGAAACTCCATTTGCCCTTTTCTGGAATTGGGAGGGGAAGGATGGTTAGTCTTAAACTGAAGGTGCAAAAATTGCAGCAAAAATTCATTTATTATTCTTTGTTCTTGCCACTTAATTTGCCTTCTAGGAGCAATTAATGAAGAGTATTGAAGTCCTACTGTCTCTTGTCTACTCAGTACTAAGATACTACTCTCTGTTTTAAGACCCACAGTCTTTTAATGTAGCTGCTGCAAGGTTCTGTATGATTCTAATCCTTGTTGGTCATTGTGTTTTCTCTTCTAGCTTCAGAATTTGGCTAGATTGTTCCAATAGATGTCCCTTGTAGAATCTCTTTCAGATAGTGAATGGTGGATTTTTTTCTATTTCTACTTTCCCCTCTTGTTTTAACACTTCAGGAGAAACTTCTTTAATGACTTCTTATATTATTGTATCAAGATTCTTTTTTTTTTTTTTAAATTGGTTTTCAGATAGCCCAATTATTCTAATGTTTTCTCTTCTTGATCTCCAGATCTGTTGTTTTTCTTATGCTATGTTTCATATTCTCTTATATTTTTTCCATTCTTTTTATTTTGTTTTATCATTTCTTGGTCTCTTAAAACTTCATTGACTTTTCCTTGCACAATTCTAGTTTTCAAAGAGTCATTTTCTTTTAAGAATCTAGATCTCATTTTCTTGATGATTGGTTTTCTTTTCATAATCTTGTTTTTCTTGTATTGTTCTTTTCCTTTTTTTTTTTAATTCTTCTAAGAATTCTTTTTGAGCAGCTGACCATTTAATGTTACTCATTGGGATAGAAGAGGCTTTTTAAAATTCCATTGTCCTCCTTTGAAAATGAATCCCTTATCTTCAACATAAAGAAGATCCAACTCACTTCCAGTTGATCAATGATGGACAGAAATAACTACACCCAGAGAAGGAACACTGGGAAGTGAATGTAAATTGTTAGCACTAATATCTGTCTGCCCAGGTTGCATGTACCTTCGGATTCTAATGTTTATTGTGCAACAAGAAAATGATATTCACACACATGTATTGTACCTAGACTATATTGTAACACATGTAAAATGTATGGATTGCCTGTCATCGGGGGGGAGGGAATAGAGGGAGGGGGGGTAATTTGGAAAAATGAATACAAGGGATAATATTATAAATATATAAATATATAAATATATATATATATAAATATATAAATATATATATATATATATATATATATATATATATATATATATATATATATATATATATATATATATATATATATATATATATATAAATTTAAAAAAAAAGTATACCAGTAGGTGAAATTTTATGTAAGGAGTTTTTAACTCCTGGATTGTCAGACAGAAATTTACTATGAACAAATCTTTAGACTTTTTGATTTCTTTATATGACAAATTCTCATCTAGTTAGAAAATTATATATATAATTTTGCTTCATTATACATTAAAACCTTTGTTCTTTGAAAAAAAAAGAAAGAATTTTAGCCACTCTGAAAGAGAGTAAACAAAACAAAACAAGAGTTTAACAAGTGTGAAAGAATCCAACCATTCTGGAGAGCAATCTGGAATTATGCCCAAAAAGTTATCAAAATGTGCATACCCTTTGACCCAGCTGTACTACTACTAGGCTTATATCCCAAGGAAATACTAAAGAGGGGAAAGGGACCTGTATGTGCCAAAATGTTTGTGGCAGCTCTTTTCATAGTGGCTAGAAACTGGAAGATGAATGGATGTCCATCAATTGGAGAATGGTTGGGTAAATTATGGTTTATGAAGGTTATGGAATATTATTGCTCTGTAAGAAATGACCAGCAGGAGGAATACAGAGAGGCTTGGAGAGACTTACATCAACTGATGCTGAGTGAAATGAATAGAACCAGAAGATCGCTGTACACCTCAATGTTGTATGAAGATGTATTCTGATGGAAGTGGATATCTTCAACATAAAGATCCAACTCACTTCCAGTTGATCAATGATGGACAGAAATAACTACACCCAGAGAAGGAACAATGGGAAGTGAATGTAAATTGTTAGCACTACTGTCTCTCTACGCAGGTTACTTATACCTTCGGAATCTAATACTTAATGTGCAACAAGAAAATGGTATTTACACACATATATTGTATCTAGGTTATATTGTAACACATGTAAAATGTATGGGATTGCCTGTCATCGGGGGGAGGGAGTGAAGGGAGGGGGGAAAATTTGGGAAAATGAATACAAGGGATAATATTATAAAAAAAAATTACTCATGCATATATACTGTGGGAAAAAAATTCTAAATTAAAAAAAAAAAAAAAGAAAGAAAGAAAATGAATCCCTGTCTTCCTTATTCCCATGGTAACTTTCTATGGTTAGGTTCTTTCTCCTTTGTCTGCTTATTTTCATTAGTATTAATAGTAGTAATAACAGGTTCTTGGTATAATCACCTGGGCTATAGGGAATGGTGTCTCTGGTCTCAGATCCTCCTTCAGTTCTTTCTTCTGGCCTAGAATCTTAAACCAAGAACTCTACCTTTCTTTAAGAACTTGCAACCAGTACTGTCCATGCTCCACTGCTTCTGTGCTGATTCCATCTTGCCCAAGATCGTGTCTTAGCACAACTGAGCTTGGTGTTCCTTCTCAGCAGCTTCCCTCCATCTTTCCAGATTCAAATTCCCAATTCCCACATTTTTACAGTTAAAGGTTCTGATAAAGGCCTCATCTCGAAAATATACAGAGAATTGACTCTAATTTATAAGAAATCAAGCCAGTCTCCAATTGATAAATGGTCAAAGGATATGAACAGACAATTTTCAGATGATGAAATTGAAACTATTTCCACTCATATGAAAGAGTGTTCCAAATCAGTTCTGATCAGAGAAATGCAAATTAAGACAACTCTGAGATACCACTACACACTTGTCAGATTGGCTAAGATGACAGGAACAAATAATGATGAATGTTGCAGGGGATGTGGGAAAACTGGGACACTGATGCATTGTTGGTGGAGTTGTGAAAGAATACAACCATTCTGGAGAGCAATCTGGAATTATGCCCAAAAAGTTATCAAACTGTACATACCCTTTGATCCAGCAGTGCTACTACCGGACTTACATCCCAAGGAAATACTAAAAAAAGGAAAAGGGACCTATATGTGCCAAAATGTTTGTGGCAGCCCTTTTTGTAGTGGCTAGAAACTGGAAAATGAACGGATGCCCATCCATTGGAGAATGGTTGGGTAAATTATGGTATATGAATGTTATGGAATATTATTGTTCTGTAAGAAATGACCAATGGGAGGAATACAGAGAGGCTTGGAGAGACTTACATGAACTGATGCTGAGTGAAATGAGCAGAACTAGGAGATCATTATACACTTCAACAACAATACTGTATGAGGATATATTCTGATGGAAGTGGATATCTTCAACATAGAAAAGATCTAATCCAGTTCCAATTGATCAATGATGGACAGAATCAGCTACGCCCAGAGAAGGAACACTGGGAAATGAGTGTAAAATGTTAGCATTTTTTATTTTTCTTCCCAGATTATTGTTACCTCCCGAATCCAATTCTTCTTTTGCAACAACAACAAAAATTCGGTTCTGCACATATATATTGTACCCAGGATATACTATAAAATATTTAATATGTATGGGAATGCCTGCCATTTAGGGGAGCAGGTGGAGGGAAGGAGGAGAAAATTCAGAACAAAAGGAGGGAGTACAAGGGATAATGTTGTAAAAAATGACCTATGCATATGTACTGTCAAAAAATGTTATAATTATAAAATTAATAAAAAAAGAAAAAAGAAAACCCCAGATGATGAAAAATGTTATTCATGTTAAGAGAAAAAAACTTATTGTGTCAAAAAGATTAAAGCATGCTTTTAAAAAAAAAAAATTCCCTATACTGTCTGTAAGGTAAAAATTCCTATGGCTGGAGCTGAAACTATTTCCCAACTCAGCTACTCCCCGGGTTCTCTGTTACTGTTTCATTGGAAGTAGCCTAGAGGACCCACATTTAACACCACATACTAAGATTAGATCAAAATGGGTCCAAGATTTAGGCATAAAGAACGAAATCATAAATAAATTGGAGGAACATGGGATGGTTTACCTCTCAGACTTGTGGAGGAGGAAGGAGTTTGTGTCCAAGGGAGAACTAGAGACAATTATTGATCACAAAATAGAACATTTTGATTACACCAAATTAAAAAGTTTCTGCACAAACAAAACTAATGCAAACAAGATTAGAAGGGAAGTAACAAATTGGGAAGAAATTTTTACAGTTAAAGGTTCTGATAAAGGCCTCATCTCGAAAATATACAGAGAATTGACTCTAATTTATAAGAAATCAAGCCATTCTCCAATTGATAAATGGTCAAAGGATATGAACAGACAATTTTCAGATGATGAAATTAAAACTATTTCCACTCATATGAAAGTGTTCCAAATCACTATTGATCAGAGAAATGCAAATTAAGACAACTCTGAGGTATCATTACACACCTGTCAGATTGGCTAAGATGACAGGAACAAATAACGATGAATGTTGGAGGGGCTGTGGGAAAACTGGGACACTGATGCATTGTTGGTGGAGTTGTGAAAGAATCCAACCATTCTGGAGAGCAATCTGGAATTATGCCCAAAAAGTTATCAAAATGTGCATGCCCTTTGACCCAGCCATAGTACTACTGGGCTTATACCCCAAGGAACTACTAAAGAAGGGAAAGGGACCTGTATGTGCCAAAATGTTTGTGGCTGCCCTTTTCATAGTGGCTAGAAGCTGGAAGATGAATGGATGTCCATCAATTGGAGAATGGTTGGGTAAACTATGGTATATGAATGTTATGGAATATTATTGTTCTATAAGAAATGACCAACAGGAGAAATACAGAGAGGCTTGGAGAGACTTACATCAACTGATGCTGAGTGAAACGAGCAGAACCAGAAGATCATTATACACTTCAAAAATGATACTGTACAAGGATGTATGCTGATGGAAGTGGATTTCTTCAACATAGAGAAGAGCTAATCCAATTCCAATTGATTAATGATGGACAGAACCAGCTACATCCAGAAAAGGAACACTGGGAAATGAATGTAAACTGTTATTTTTACCTTCTGAATCCAATTCTTCCTGTGCAACAAAAAATTCGGTTCTACACACATATATTGTATCTAGAATATACTGTAATATATTTAACATATATAAGACTGCTTGCCATGTGGGGGAGGGGGTTGGGGGAGGAAGGGAAAAAATCTGAATAGAAGTAAGTGCAAGGGATAATGTTGTAAAAAATTACCCATGCATATGTACTGTCAAAAAAAATGTTATAATTATAAAATAAAATAAAAATTAAAAATAAATTAAAAAAAAAAAAAAGGAAGTAGCCTGGAGGTGGTCCTGAAATTTTTCTTTAGGTCTTTAGGTCTTCTCTGATTTTTCCAGAAAGACCACTATTCTGCTCCAAATCTTAGTTTATTTTTACCTCTCTATGTTCTGCCTGAGGTATAATTTTTGTCTGGTTTGTGATGGTCATCTGGATATTTTGGAACTTTCTGATCTCTGCTATCTTCTCAGAATCTTCTCCCAAGTAATTATTTTGGATTATCTTTAAAAGAAGAGATCCTGCCAAATTTCTTCTTTCAAATGTAATCTTGATACATAAACCAGAAAAGATAAAAAATGGGAAAGGCTAACATTTAATATGTTTGTTAATCACTTAGCTGTTTCTGAGTCTCCATGATCCCACAGATCATAGCACTCCATCCTCTTCCATTATCTTTTGAAGTTCATATTAGTTGTTTTCATGATACCATCTATCTATCTCATCTTCTGCCATTCCCTTTTCCTTTTGCCTTAAATGTTTTCCCAATATCAGGGTCATTCCCAGTGAGTCCTGTCTTCCCATTACATAGCCATACTATTTGAACTTCAGCTTTAGTATTTGACCAGTGTATAGTGTGAATTAATTGTTTTACATATTGACTAATTTGATCTCATTTGCTGTTCAAAGGACTTTAGTACCACAATTTGAAAGCATTTGATTCTGTGGCACTCAGCTTTCCTTTAGTCCAGTTTTCACAGCTATACATTGCTATTATAAAAACTATAATTGACTACATAGACATATGTCAAAAAGGTGGTACTTTTTTAGTGTACTTTCCAGATTTTCCTTAGCTTTGTTTTCAAGGAGAAGCCTTTTTTTAATTTCATGACTGTAGTTACTGTTGCAGTGATCTTTGGCTCCAAGAATATAACATCGAATACTGCTTCCATTTCTTTTTCCTCTGTCTGCTAGGAATTGATAGGACCATTTGTCACAATTTTATCTTCTTTTTCGTGTTATGCTTCAAGAAAGTTTTACACAAGCTCTCTTTCAAGCTTCATCAAGAAGCTTCTCAAATCTTATTCATTTTCTGCCATCAGAGTGATAGATATCTCCTACATATCTGGATTGTTAGTATTTCTCCCAGCAACCTTACTTCTGGCTTCTAATTCGTCTAGCCTAGCATTTCACAGATATACTCTGCTTATAAGGTAAGTAAATAAGGTGTTAATATGCAGACTTGTTGCATTCCTTTTTCAATCTTAAATTAATCACTTGTTCCATGTTCATTTCTAACTATTGCTTCTTGACTGACCTGTGTATGTATGGGTTCTTCAGGAGACGAGTAAGACAGTCTGGTATTCCCATCTTTTTGAGGCTTGCCACTTTTGTTGTGAATTCACATCATCAAAAGCTTTAGTGTAAGCAGCGAAATAGATGTTTTTGTGGAACTCTCTTGCTTTCTCTGTATTACAACATGTCTATATATAGACTATTTTATAAATATCAATGCAAAATTTTAAGATAGAATTTTACCAGTAAGACTATAGCACCATATCACAAACATCCCACAGTAATGCAGGTTTGGTTCAGTATTAAGAAAAGTATAAATATCATTGTCCATATTAATAGTCTCAAGGGCAGAAATAATGTATCAAAGGATGTAGAAAAAACTTTTCAACAAGATAAATTAGCTTCTAATGTTTCAAAAAAATCTAAAATACAAAGAAGTGGATCTGTCCTTAATATGTTAATATTTTATGATTACTATCTGTCTAAAACTAAAACTAAGTGCTACCATTATCTGTAATGGGGATAAATTGGAGACCTTTCCGGTAAGATCAAGGGTAAAGCAAGGATGTCCATTATCACTTTTGTTATTCATATACTTGCAATGCTAACTAGTGAAAAGAAAAAGAAATTGAAATCTTAAGCATAGGCACAGAGGAAACAACTGAAATAAGTTTCTGATTATAAAATAAATGCAGGTAAATTACCAGCATTTCTATATATTGCCAGCAAAATGGAAGAGTTAGAAAGATATGTTGCATTTAAAATAACTATTTTTATTTAAGTCATTTCAGTCATGTCAAACTCTTTTTGCCCAATTGGGGTTTTCCTGGCAAAGGTATTAGAGTGGTTTGCCATTTTCTTCTCTGGCTCATTTTACAGATGAAGAAACTGAGACCAGTAGGGTTAAGTGACTTGCCCAGGCTCACACAAGTAATTCATATCTGAGGCCAGATTTGAATTTAGGAAGATGCATATTCCTAATTCCAGACCTTGCACTCTATCCACTATACCATCTAGCTGCACAAAAAGTATAAAATATTCTAGAGTCCCTTTAACAATAATTCTATGAATAAATCTACAAAATTATCTTTACAAAGATAAAGATAGATGTAAATAATTGAAGAAATATTGTTTATTATCAGTATTGGCTAAATTAATTTACTTACTTCCATTCCAAACTATAATTTATAGAACTAGAGAAAAAAACCAAAATTAATATGGAAAAACAAAAGATTTAGCATCTCATGGGTTATAGTATATAATATATGAAAAGGAGTGCTACATCTCAAACTGTACTACAAAGTAATTATCATGTTTGGGACTATTTAATAAATAGCTAAATAATTAATAAATTAATAGTTAATAAATAGTAAATTATTATTGTATAAACCCTGATATCTTTTTTTATTAATTTTATAATTATGACTTTTTTTGACAGTACATATGCATAGGTAATTTTTTTTACAACATTATCCATTGTACTCCCTTCTGTACCGAATTTTTCCTCTCCTTCCCTCCACCCGCTCCCCTAGATGGCAGGTATTCCCATACATATTAAATATCTTATAGTATATCCTGGGTACAATATATATGTGCAGAACCGAATTTTTGTTGTTGTTGCAAAAGAAGAATTGGATTCGGGAGGTAAAAATAATCTGGGAAGAAAAACAAAAAATGCTAACAGTTTACACTCATTTCCCAGTGTTCCTTCTCTGGGTGTAGCTGATTCTGTCCATCATTGATCAATTGGAACTGGATTAGATCTTCTCTATGTTGAAGATATCCACTTCCATCAGAATACATCCTCATACAGTATTGTTGTTGAAGTGTATAATGATCTCCTGGTTCTGCTCATTTCACTCAGCATCAGTTGATGTAAGTCTCTCCAAGCCTCTCTGTATTCCTCCCATTGGTCATTTCTTACAGAACAATAATATTCCATAACATTCATATACCATAATTTACCCAACCATTCTCCAATGGATGGGCATCCGTTCATTTTCCAGTTTCTAGCCACTACAAAAAGGGCTGCCACAAACATTTTGGCACATATAGGTCCCTTTCCCTTTTTTTAGTATTTCCTTGGGATGTAAGTCCAGTAATAGCACTGCTGGATCAAAGGGTATGAACAGTTTGATAACTTTTTGGGCATAATTCCAGATTGCTCTCCAGAATGGTTGGATTCTTTCACAACTCCACCAACAATGCATCAGTGTCCCAGTTTTCCCACATCCCCTGCAACATTCATTATTTGTTTCTGTCATCTTAATCAATCTGATAAGTGTGTAGTGGTATCTCAGAGTTGTCTTAATTTGCATTTCTCTGATCAGAACTGATTTGGAACACTCTTTCATATAAGTGGAAATAGTTTCAATTTCATCATCTGAAAATTGTCTGTTCATATCCTTTGACCATTTACCAATTGGAGAATAAACCCTGATATCTTAACTATTTAGATAAGAGCTCAGTAGTCAATAAAAAGTTGTTGGGAAAACTGAAAAACAGTCTGGCAGAACTAGGTCTAAATATTACCTAACATTTGTACTCCATGATAAACTCCAAATGGGTATTTGATTTTAATGTAAAGATTGACAACATAATCTAATTAGCAGAGCAAGGAAGAAACTTCTTATCTGAATTCTGGATAAAGGCTAAAAAGTTTTTGCATAAGCAAAACCAATGCAGTTGATATTAAAAGAACAGTAGAAAATTAGGAAATGATACAGCAAGTTTCTCTGACAAATCTTATTTTTGAGATAAGAATAAGAGCCATTAATGGGCATATCTGTTTAGTTGTCAGAGGAAGAAATCTAAACCCTCAGTAAGTTATTTTATTTTTTCTTTTATTATTATTAAAGGTTTTTTTTTTTCAAAACATGTACATAGATATAATTTTCAACATTCATCCTTGCAGAACCTTGTGTTCCAATTTTTTCCCCTCTGTTCTCCCCACTTTCTCCCTTAGATGGCAAGTAATCTATGTTATGCATATGCAGTTATTTCTATACATATTTCCAAAGTTATGCTGCACAAGAAAGATCAGATCAAAAAGGAAAAAAAAAAAACAAAACAAAATTCAAGCAAACAATACCAAAAAGTGAAAATACTGTGTTATGATCTATACTCCCCTCTAAAATCATCCTGCTGATCATTTTTTATAGAACAATAGTTTTCCATAACATTCATACACCTTGACTTATTCAGCCATTCTCCCACTGATGGACATTCAGTCAGTTTCCAGTTTCTTGCCACTACAAAAAGGGCTGTGAAAAACATTTTTGCACACGTGGGTCCTTTTCCCTTTTTTATGATCTCTTTGGAATACGTTGCCTCTTAATTATCAGAAGTATTTCTGATTTGTAGATTTGAGACTTCTTTGAGGCAATTAGGGTTAAGTGACTTGCCCAGTGTCACACAGCTGGGATGTATTAAGTGTCTAAAACACATTTAAACTCAGGTGCTCCCTACTTTAGTGCTGGTACTCTGTCCACTGCACCAACTAGCTATCCCCTCTTTATAGTTTATAAACAAAATACTGATCTTTCTTTCTTTTACTCCTGAATCAGGAATGGGCTAGTAAATGTTTTATAACCAAACCCTTTGATGGTAATTTATATTCACACTCTTTCAAGTTAATGATAATTAAAAAAAAAACAAAAACAAAAAACCAAAAACCCAAACAATAAATCAAGCCCAGTTTGAGACCAGAGCCAAAGATTTTTAATAAGTTCTTTACATAATTTTTGTACCTAATTCTCTTGGAACAGATTTTGGCATATATGCATCACTGTTAATTTCTTGCTTATAATTATAAGAAATCCAAATGACTTAATTAGAACTCAAATATATCCTGTCTGACTTTCATCTTTACCAGTGTTTTTACCACATTAGATAATTCTTAGTAAACTTCCTTATACACTTCCTTAACTTGTTCAACTTATTCTTCTTCATTTTTTTTTTGCCCAGGTACTGATGATTACTAATAATCTATAAGAAGAAAAAAAAAGATAATTTAAGAAACATCTAATATCAACATATATTTATTAAATTCTTATTGCGGTCTTTCCTAGACATCGTAGATATTTGAATATTCCATTCTCCTTAGGAATGCAACTTGTAAACAAATAAAATAGAAAATAATTTGATAATTATGTTAAATAAATATGTTAATTAAACATATTAATGATGTGAGGAAGTAGCAAAGATTTTATGTGATAGTTATTTATTAACTAAACCCTGGAAGAAGCCAAGAATCTAAGCGGCTGGGATTTGGAGGGAATACATTGGTAGAAAATGTACCAGCAAGTGGGTCTGCTTTGTTGGAAAATGTAGAATATGAAAGGGAGTAATATGAAATACATTGAAATAGATAATTTCCTAGATATTGTATAGCTAAGAGAGAACTCAGGGAACCTTTTCTAACCCCTTTATTTTACAAATGAGGAAACTGAGGTGAGAAAGTTGAAGTGATTTCCTAAGTTTACACAAGTGATTGGTAATTTAACAAGGACTTGGACAGATACATTAGCTCCAAATGTCACTTTCTCAGTACCCACTAATAAAGCGAAATTAAATGCCAGGAAATGTTCACATTTTCCTCTTACAGAATATATAAGATTTTTTTTCTGAAGAATTTTGAGCTAAAGAATGATATAGTTAGAAGAGTATTTTGGCAGCTGTTTGAAGAATGGATTGGATTAGGAGGAAGAAAACATGAGGAAAATGTAGTAATTCAAACAAGATATTATAGTGCTTATATGAGTACAAAGAATGGATTGTATAAGCAGTTTAATTTTTTTCATATGCTAGCAGAAGCAAACAGGAAAAGTATTGGGTGATTTTTAGGTTTTGAATCTCAATGATTGGAAGAGTGGTTTTAATAGAAATGAGGGCGCTTTTTTTTTTTTTTTTTTTTTTTTTTTTTTTTATAAAGCATGGGACAGGTTTAGGAATTAGATGATGAGTTCTATAATATGAACCTTAACTTAAAATGTGTGACAATCAGCACAACATAGTGATCAGAGAGCTGTTTCACAGTTTGATATATCTGGTGTAAATCTTCTTTGCCCTATTGGCTGTTTGACCTTGGGCAAGTCGTGTTAATCTCTCAATGTTTGTGGCATCTGTAAGACAATTAATTAGTTGCACAAAAAAGTGCCAACCTGCAATGGGATAGAGCCTCTTCATATGAAAGTCGATTATTTCAATGAAATCACAGTTCCAATGCCTATTTATTATATCCCAATTTTAGCCTTTCAAAAAACTTAACCTAAACCTTTTTTTTTTTTTTTAGTTTAACTAGATTTAATCAAAACTTTTAAAAAATGATATGTTTCAGCAATATTATTTAGTGTTGGTTTAGACCATTGAAAAGACCTGAAAAAATAAAATAATAAAAACCTGAGCATATACATGCTAAAAAAGATACAGGAACTATATGAACATAAGCATAAGCCACATTTTCTACAAATAAACTCAGACCTTAACAGTTCATAGAATAAGATGTGTGGTTCATTGATAGATAAATTGAATATTGGATACTATTTCTTAAAATGAGTACTATTGGATTTGGAATTAGAGAGAACACAGAGTCCAGCCTCTTTATTTTCTAGGTTAGGAAAAAGGATCAGAGTTGAAAAGTGACATATATAATATGTAATGAGTCAGATTAGATTCCAGAACCCATTATCTAATCTTTGCTAATTAATTCTCTATCTTCCTTTGAACTGTATGTGATTTTAATGCCAAAGTGAGGAAGATACTATTTTATGAATTAAAAAGGGCCTAAATGTCAAGAGGTCTACATAGTCTTAGCTAGAATGATTTTTGCCCACTGAGATCTAGTAGGAAGAGAACTGGTTTTAAATTCAGATGATCTGGTTTTGAATCCTGAGTCTCCTCCTTACTTTTTCTATAAACTTAAGCAAATTACTTTTTCTATTTGAGCCTGACTGTAAAATTAGGGGATTGAACTAAGTGATGTCTAAGATTTCCTCAGATTTGAGTACAAATGTTTTCCTCTGAACTCTGTGTATGACAACATCTTGTTTTAAACCTGAATACATCTTCACTCACACAGAACCAACTTGTAACAACTTTATTTTTTAAATTTACAACATCTAACAAATGCTTATTTGTTTCCCTATATAGGTATCAGTCAGAGCCGGATTTCCCATTGGCTGTTGCAGCAGGGGTCAGACTTGAGTGAACAGAAGAAAAGGGCATTTTATCGATGGTACCAGCTTGAGAAGACAAACCCTGGTAAATAATTATTCTTTCAATGTATTTCTTTTTAAACTAATTTGTGTGATTATTTCATGGAGTACCTTATGCTGATTTGCTTTCTTAAATATAGCTGCATATTTTCTTTTCCTATTTCTTTTAGGATGGGTGGAAGTGGGGGGGAGGCCGACATTGAGAGATAGTAAGAAGAAAGAGAATGGAATTAAAATATTTGATAAGAAAGCATAACATCTAAGTCATTTTACTCTTTATTCCAAGTTTTGTCTTTCTTTAGTCCCTTTTTATTTCTGTGAAATTTCATTATTTTCTACCCACTGTTTTGAGAGAGAGAATATTTGATTTTGAGTTGCTCAGGGGACTGAATTAAATGTCATGTGACTCAAATCTTTCTTAGTGGTGTCAAACTTAACTGCTTGCACTCCTTAGTACAGGATCAAATTGAAAATAATTGGAAATTTTTTTTTATGAAAATATAATGCAACACAGATAATGTTAATTTCATGTTTTTCTGTGTGACTTGTAGAGATTGTTTCTATTTGAGTCTGACACAATACTATACAACACTGTTGTTATGCTTCTTTTCTTCATGTAGAAGTACACAAATAATAAGATTCCATGACTAGTTCTTTTTTAAAAAACAAATACTTTTTTGATAAGAAATACATTTTGAAGTATTTTGTAATGGGTTCTGTATGTATGTGCATGAAGTGAGTGTATTCTCTGATGATAAATTTCTGCTTTTAGTATAATTTCTGTTTGGATATACAGTCAGTTCTCATTTTACATAAATTCACATTATGCAAATTTGATTTTATATAAAGAATTCTGCATTCCAAATAACCCATGTTAATGTTACTATATGGTATTGTGTACATTTTTTCTCCATACCTATTCCCCTTGAATTTGTGCTTTCTAATCTCCTTCAGTCATCCTTAAAAAAACTCCAAATAAATGCAGGAGAATAGATGTGCAGAGAGATACTGCTACTGCCAGTGTGGAGAGAAGAGACCTTTGCTCTGCTTGTGTGTCCCATATCTGTCTTCTATCTGCCTGTGCTTAAGCATGTCTCCTCCCTTGTGTTCTTCCTCTTGATTCTGGCCAAGTCCCACACGTGGTTGGTTCTAGTCCCCACATATTCCTCCTGCTTGTCTGTCCTTGGCCCCATAGGTCTTTGAAATATGTGCAAGCCTCCTACAATACATTGGTCACCTTCCTTCCCTTTCCCATGTCCGTGGGCAAATTTATATTATGTAAAAGTCATTTTATGTAGATGTTAGGATTCTTATAAGGTATTAAGTAAGTGGAATTGAGGAGACAGTGGTTAAATCTAGTTTAGCATTGGGATTTAATTCTATACCAAATAATGGTTTCCTAATGACTGGTATATACTCAGTGTGGAACATATAAGGAGGAGCTGTCAGGGCCAGAAAGGAGAAGCCCACTAGAAGCTCTTGGAGCCTCAGTCAGTTTTCAGTCGAGCAGATTCAGAAGCAAGAAAAGGCAGTCGGGCAGAACTAAGGAAGACAGAGAAGTGGTGGCAGGCTGTCCTGTGGAAGAACATTGAAACCAAGATCTGGAAGGCCTCCAGAAGAACTAGCCGAGCCCCAAGTGAAAGAGACGAAACTTTGAAGGAGACAATAAAGGATTTGGACTTTAATACCTGGCTGCATTTGGGGTGATTACTCTGAACTGAAATTAAGACTGCTTCCAGAAGTCCCCCAAGAAACCTGCTCCCAGAGAACATTACAATTTAGAGAAGAATATTACATGTAGAGGTCTGCAAAGCAGTTTTACCTTAGTGAGACTTTACTTATGTAAAGTGAGAACTGACTGTACAAGGTGTTTTCTAAAATCCAAGGCAAATGTCATAACAATTCTAGTGAAGAAACAGCAGATTGATTCTTTATTAAAAAATTTAAAAGTGTTTTCTGTGACTAAAGATGGCTACAAAAATAATTTTTTCCTGAATTACTCTTCTTATTCTACCCCTATCATAAGTCAAAAAAGAATATTCTGTAAAAGAATACATAAATGAAATCTAGAAGCATTACTCCCAACCACTCAGTTTTATTGAGACTTTTTGATTTTATATCACCTTAATTTCTATTAATTAATTAATTAATTTCTGTTCCCCTACTTAAGGAATCTTATATTTAAAAAATAAAAAAAAACAGAGCCAACCAACACATCATGACAATTATCAACATATGCAACTTTTTACAGTTGTAATCTTCCACATTTCTAATGAAAGGAAGACAGTTTTCTTGTTCCTTCTATGCAATCAAGCTTGGTCGTTATAATTCTTTATACTAGTCATTGTTTATATTGTTTTCTTCATTATGCTTATTACTTTTCTCCCCTTCCTCTATCCCCTTAAAGAAAAAAAAAAAAAACACAGTTTTTTTCTGACTAAGGAACTTTGGGGCTAGAAGATTCAAAAATAATTCTTAGAAAAAACCAGTCAAAAAAGCAGCTAAGTTCCAAACACCATGCTAAACTTTGGAACAACTATATTGTTAAAAAGTTTTCTCTGTTTTACGCTGAAGTTCACATTAGCATAATTACTACTCTTTAGTTCTAAGTCATTTTTCTAATTATAAGTTGTATAAGTTGTTAAAAATAAAAAGATTATGTAATTTTTAATCATACCATTGTTGATACATTTGATGTAAAATAGCTTATTCATAAAGCTGATTATAGTACATTCATTTTCAAAATTAGTTTTTTAATACTCTTGTTTTTCAACTGGGAGATAGATGCATAGGAAAAATATATAATATGCTGCTTACCAATGGGTTCCCTTTTTTTTAAAATTGGCTTTGCAAACATTAATCTCTTTCATTACCTTATTCCTCTATGTCCTTTCTCAAATGACTGGAAGCACATATAGTATTTTGGAATACCAAAATACAAATAGGAGTTACTTATATAAAATTATAAAATACTTGATAGAAATAAAGTTAGTCTTAAATAATTGGAAAGATATTGTTATATTATCCACTATTTGTGGATAGTATACATCAATATAACATTGTTTGTATGCCCTAAATTAGCTATATACAAAACTATTATAGTTTTTCATAATTTTAGACAAAAATAAGCATATATTGCATTTCAAGACGCACAAAAGTCAAAAATTTCAAGAGAATATTATGAAAGAAAATAATTGGAATGGATGGGATACTAAAAAGAACAGATCTTAAAAGTACAATAAAAATTAATATTCCTAATTATTTAAATTTGTTTTTTAAAAAATATACAAAAGAAAAATAAAAGGAATGGTATATCACTAAACCATACCTATCAGCCTGGTACACAATATATGGCAGGAAAATGAGAGAAAGAGTACAGAGAATAAATGAGATGATGTTAATAGAAGACTTGAGAGAAGATAGAATCAATCAAGTCTTTATTAAAGAAAATAATCTTTAAACTGAAACGAATTGCTTAAGAATGACTAAATAGAAGTTGAAGTCTTAGGTAGTTAGGGAGATAATAGGAAAGCACCATGCTACCCCCTGATGATTTTAGGTTGTCCTGCTTATTTTCTTCCTTAATACTGACTGAATGAGCATTTATTGCTAATCCAGAAATCACCTTGCCTAAAGAAACTAATATTCTAATGGGGTAGACAAAACATACCAAAAAAAAAATATATATATATAGCATTAGAAATCAGGATGGTAATATAAGATAAGAACACGCCTATCAAATTCCAGGGTATCAGAAGAAAAAGCAAGATGTTTCTTCCTTTAGGATGACTCTTTTCCACATCCAAATTTTTTAAATTAATTCATTTTTAATATTTTTCTTTTTAAATTTTGAATTCCAAATTCTCACTCTTTCACTTTTCTTTCACAGAAAAAGCAAACAGTGTGATATCAATAATATATGCTAAATCATGTAAAATATATTCATGTTAGCTGTATCACAAAAAAGGGAAGAAAAATAAAGAGAGAATTATACTTTATTTGTACTTTAATTTCATTAGTTCTCTTTCTGGAGATAGATGATTTAAAAAAAAAATCATGAATTCTTTGGAATTGTATTGAATCATTATGTTGATTAAAATAGCCAAGTCTTTCACAGTTGGTCATCATTACAGCATTTTTTTGTATATCTGTGCACTGGATCTCTTGGTTCTTCTCACTTTACTTTGTTCATATAGTATTGCTATGGTCTTTTTTTTGTTGTTGTTTTTTTTTTTTTTTTCTGAAACCCACTCCCTTCTTTATTTCTTACAGCACAATAATACTCCACAATCATATGCCATAACTGGTTTAGCCATTCCTCAGTTGATGAGCATCCCCTCAATTTTCGAATTCTTTGCCAAGAAAAAAATAGCTACTATAAATAATTTTTGTTTTTAAAGGTCCTTTTCCTTTTTCCTTTTTTTTTTTTTTTTTTTTTTTTTTTTTGGATGCGGACCTCATAGTAATATTCCTGGATTGATTTAAGAGTAGGCACAGTTTTCTAGTTCTTTGTGCATATTTCCCTTTTGTTCTTCAAAATAGTTGACCTAGTTCATTGAAGTACCCATTTTTCCCCTCATCCCCTCTAGCATTTGTCATTTCTTATATTATGAAGTGTTGCCTCATAATTGTTTTAGTTTGTCTTTCTCTGATCTTTAGTGTTTTAGAGCACTTTTCAAATCACTATAGATAGTTTGGGTTTCTTCTTTAGCAAACTGCTTCTTCATGTCTTTTGATCATATATCAGTTGGAGAATAGCTCTTATTTTTATAAATTTGACTCAATTTCCTATATATTTGAAAAATGAACCCTTTATCAGAGAAACTTGCTCCTAAAATTTTTTTATATTACTTCATTGCCCATGATACCTTTTAGCAAAACTTAAATGCCTTAACATTCTATTGCTTCTTTCTTGTTTATGAAATGTCATTGCTCATAATTCTTTGTGTGATTTTATAAGTAAATTTATATTTTGAACTAGTGATGTCTTTGGCCAAAACCTCTTTCTGCATGGCAAGTGAGTAAATTCTTTGTTAATTATTTCAATTGAATGAAAAGCTTTTAATAAAATATAGCATTAGTTCATAAATATCTAAATGATTTCAACATTCTAAAAAGCATATATTTAAAAACAAACACTAGCATTGTGTGCTGTAGAGAAATACTTAAAGCTTTATAAGTTCAAATAGGGATAAAAAAAAAAAAAAAACTCCTCACCCCAGTCTTAAAATCATAGATTTAGAGCTGGAAAGGAACTGTTAGTATGTCTAGTTTAACTTTTAATTTAACAAATGATGACCAAAAGTAAAAATAAATAGTGAACTGAGGCCACGGAGGCTAAGTGACTTACTCAGTATCACATCAATAGTACTGAATAGAGGTAGAATTTGTAACTATGTCCGTTTATCCTAACTCTTAAGAGTTTTCCACTTTTCCACTACATTGCTAGCTTAAACAGTAAAACAAGAGAATGTTAAATGTATAACCATCAACAAAGAAAAAAATATGCCTGCTTGCAGATTTGATTTTATATTTAAAAAAACCTTATAGAATCAACAAAGAAACAAATTGAGATTAATAATAGCTACAACAATATCATGTTACAAAATAAGTCCATAAAAATTGGCATATCTATGTAATTCCAATAAAAAGTGAATAAGAGATAATTTATTGAAAACTACCAATTATATAATCTATATGGAGGTTAGCCTATCAAAAGACATGCAAGATTTTAGGTGTGGGTGTGTTATTTATTATATGTGGGCATTGTAATTCAAAATACACTTTTCAGAATAATTTGTTGTGACTGACATTAAAAGTATAGATCAATTTTGGTAGTATCATCATTTTTATTATGTTGGCACAGTCTAGCCATGACCCTTACTATTCATCCAGCTATTTAGGCTTTTATTGATTTTTTTTTTTTTCCAGAGTTTGATAGAATAACAAAATTCTTTGGGAAAAACAAAAGGTTTGGAATTTTAGGAAAAATTATGAAAAGAAGAATGAAGGGGAAAATAGCACTTCCAGATCTCAAACTACATAATAAACTTTTCTTTGCATACCTCTTTCTGTAAGAATGTTTACGATTTTTCCTCTCCTCTTTCTTACATTTCCATTAGTTTTTGTTTCCCCCCCCCCCCCCCCCGATCATTCCAACATAGGAGATTCATATTTTATGATCATTGTTGAAGTAGACTCCTAACTTCCCTAACTTTCTTTAAGGAGTAATTAAGTTTTTGTGTGTGTTTTGGGAGATTGACTGACAGGATGTTTTTTTAATAACCAGATTCACTAAGGGAAAAACAAACTAAACAAATCTCAAGGGAGGTAATACAAAAAAGTATGAATGTTAAAGCATAGTATTTACCAGATCTCAAACTATATTATAAAGCAATAGCCTTTAAAAAAAAAATTAAAAAAAAAAAGGAAGATTAGAGATAGATTAGATCAGTAAGAACAATAACTTGGCCTGAGATAACTATAATAATATAATACTATAACTATAATAATATAATAATACTTGGAGCATGGTCATCATTTTTTTATAGGTGCTGGGGAAACTGGCATATGTTTTCCATACTTTGGCATATGTTGGATTTGGACCAACATTTTTCACTCTATGCTGTAATAAACTTAAAAATGGATATGTCATATAAAATATAGAAGAATTAGTTCATATATTTTATAACTATGGCTACAATATAAATATCTATCATATACTAGTACTAAAAAATAAGACTGTTTTGATCATGTAAAGTTAAGCATTTGCAGAAATAATAAGGTAAAATAAATGGTATTTTAGGAAGATGTATTTGAAATATCACTAATAAAAATATAATTTCCATGATATTGGTAATTGACATAAATACATATGTCTAAAGGTCATTTCCCAATAGTTAAGTGGCCAAAGAATATGAAAAATTTAGAATAAGAACAATTAGAAATTTTAAATAGCTGCAGGGGGAATAACAAAATTAGAAGAATTGTAAAATGACGAGTCTCTTTCATCAGTGGTGCAATTTTTTGAGTATCTATTTAGAATTACATAAGAAAAGTGACTAAACTGTCCAAATCTCTTGACCCAGAAAACCCGCTACTAGGCATGTAACTTAACTAGAGAGGGGAGAAGAGTGTGCATAGTGTGTATACCACACTCTTTGTGTTAGTAAAGAACTAGAAATAAAGTAGGTGTCCTTCTGTAAGAGATTGATTTAAAAAAACTACAATAGATGAATATGATATAATGCTATTGTTCAGTAATAAGTTGAAAATATAAGAAAATCAGAGAAATATGAAAATACTATAAACTCAAGTGGAGAGAGAGAAAATTATCTATTATAACAATATAAATGGAGAGAAAAATCATTAAAAGATTGAAAAAATTGAACTCTTGACTACTTGAAAAAACAGTAATCATCTTAGAGAATGAACACAACCCCTCTCTAACTAATCAACAAGCAAGCATTTATTAAGTGATTACAATTTACCTGTTACTGTACTAAATATTAGAGATACAATGGTAAAAATGGAATAGCCTTATCTTTAGGAACTTTACATATATGACAGGGAAACACAGAGACTACAAAGTCTTAAAATATGGTATATCTTTCCAGACAGTTACTGTGTCAGTTTTTTTGTTTTATTTTACTGTTTTTCTTTTGTCATAAGGTAACACTGAAACAACTTATATAAATGTCAAAAGCAATAATAAAATGCATTTTTAAAGGGGTACGTGCTACTAAAACAAAATCATATATGCAGGACAAATAAGAATTATACCCACATAAATTCTTATAGAATTTGCACACCTGGTTTTTTATGTAGTTGGGGACTATATAATCTACTTCTTAGTCTTTGGGGAGTCTGGAAGAGATTCACATAAGAGATGGTCTCCAGTGTTAAGCATGAAAGATAATTGAGCTAACTGCTCTATTTAATCCTGAGACAAAAATTCTGAAACATTTATTTTTATTCAATAACTATTTCTAATTTAAATTCTAGACTGTTTCTTGTTTTTCTAATTATCTCATATGAAGATTTAAAGAGACTAGTAGAAAGACCTTTCTTATAAAGAATGTTATAATAGAGTGCTGCTTGTGAAGTCAGAGAATGAGGTTACAAATCTTACACTTACTACTTGGGTGGTGCAGGTCAAGTTATTAAATCTCTGGGGATCTCATTTTTTCTTTTCTTTAAATTGAGAGGATTAGATTAGGTAATCTCTGAGTTCAACTATCCACTCAACTGACATTTATTAAGCTCCCCATGAATCTAATATTCATCTGTAGACTGATGATTCTCAGATCTACCTTTCCTGCTCCAACCTTTTAATGTTTTCACTCTTGCTTCTTCAATTGCCTTTCAGACATCTTGAGAAATGGATCTTCAGTAAACAATTTAAATTCAAAATGAATGTTATTATCTTTTTACCCTCCTTTATTCCTTGCCAATTACTGTAGAAGACAACACCATCTTTCCCAGTCACTCAGTTATCCTCAACTTTCTCTCACTTCCATATCCAATTTGTTGCAAAATCCCATTGATTTCACATTTGCAACATCTTTCAAATATGTTCTCTTCTCAGTGCCATCATTCTAATTCAGACCCTCATTGCCTCATGCATGGGTTGTTGCAACAATCTATTAGTGGGCTTTGTCTACCTTATCTTCTCCACCCTGATCCATTCAGCCAGCAAAGTGATTTTCTTTTCTTTCTTTTTTTATAATAAGGTAGTTTGGGTTAAATAACTTGCCCAGGGTCACATACCTAGGAAGTGTTAAGTGCCTGAGACCAGATTTGAACTCATGTCCTCTTGACTTCGGGGCTGGTGCTCTACCCACTGCCCCACCTAGCTGCCCCAAAGTGGTTTTCTTAAGCCATGAAATCTCCCTATTCCATATCTCCAGGAAAAACTACAAAATTATTTGTTTGGCATTCAAAGCTCAACCCTCTTCTTAATCTTCTTATAGAGTTTTATGGCTTCTTTTAAGACTCAGCAAAAACACATTCTTTTCCAGGTAACCTTTCCCAACCCATCTTAATTCTAATGTTTTCCCTCTTTTAATTATTTTCAATTTATCTTGTATATCATTTGCTTTTCATATCGTCTTCCCCCCCCCCTCTTAAATTGCAAATTCCTTGAGAGTAGGGGACTGTCTCTCTCCCCCTTTTTATGGGGGATATCCCTAGGGTTTAACAGAGTGCCTGGAATATAGCAGGTACTTAATAAATGTTTATTAATTGATCGAGTGTCTACTAAAGTGCTATACACTGTTCTAGACTTTAATGATACAAAGACCAAAACAGAAACTGCTATTCTTAAAACGCTTACTCTCAGGGGAAACAATTTGTAAATATATAAGTTTATACTAAATAAATACAAAAAGTACTCCCCCCCAAAAAAAAGCTATTTAAAAATAAGAATGGAAGGTACTGACAGTTGGGAAATTTTAATGTAGAATTTGATATTTCAGTAGTATCTTAAGGAAAGTGAAGTATTATGTGTGACCCAGAGTTGAGGAAAAAGTAGATTTCAGCCACAAGGGACAGACAGTGCAGTGGCACCAAGATGTGAATGAATTGCCATTTATGAGGAATAACAGCAAAAATGCCAAAGAATGTGGGAAAATGGAGTGTATAACGAAACTGGGAAAATATTTTGCAACCACATTTTAAACCTTTAAACACAGGGAAGTTTTTATTTTTTTATCTTAGAGATGATAGGGAGTCATTGAAGTCATGGAATGATGTGATCAGATGTTTGCTTAAAGGAAATCCCTGACACCTTTGTGTCATTAGAATGAAGAGAGAGTTCAGAAAGGGAAGTCAATTAAGAGACTATTATAGACCAAATGAAAGGTAATAAGGTTCAGGTGGGTACTGAGAAAGGGGGTAGATGTAAAAGATGAAGGTAAAAATGGTACTATCTGGCATGTGAAATGAGGAAGAATGATTAGTGAAAGATAAAACTAAGATACCAAAATAGAAACTGGAGAATATTAGTGTCTTTGACAGAAATAGGGAGTTTCTGTCCTCTGAGGATCTTATTTTGGATCTTGATTCTGCATCTGCTATGTCAGTTATCTCTTCCAGTTAAATGCCATCATTTTTTCTTTTCTTTAAATTGAGAGGATTAGATTAGGTAATCTCTGAGTTCAACTATCCACTCATATATGCAGGAATTTGATAAATATTCCAACTTTGCCTTTAAGTCATTGATGAAAATATTAAACTATACAAGGCCAAAAAGGTACCTATGTTGTTCCTCAGTAGACTTCTTTCTAAACTGTCAGAGAACCTTTATTTACTGTTTGTTTGTTTTTTTTTTAACCCAGCTGGTTCTGCAAACAAAGCTAAATGTACTCCTACCTCACCATTTTTCTGTCTTTTCCATAAGAATAGGATAAAAACTTATCAAAAATTGTTTTTAATCAAATTCTTTACAAAAATCTTGGAAACTTCAATGGATGGAGGGATAGAAGGAAGGAAGGAAGGAAGGAAGGAAGGAAGGAAGGAAGGAAGGAAGGAAGGAAGGAAGGAAGGAAGGAAGGAAGGAAGGAAGGAAGGAAGGAAGGAAGGAAGGAAGGACTTATTTCCTATGTTTGCTGTGAGGATCAAATGATATTTGTAAAGTACATAGTACAAAACCTCTGACCTCTTCCCTCTATAGTCTTTTTCCAGTATGTCTCCCCTTCAATACATTTTATAAATTGCCAGCAAGTTTAATTATATCACCTACTCACATGCTTCCAGTGGCTCCTCATTGCCTTCAAACTCTTAGGTTCTAAGAGCTTTTTCTTGGGGTGTTGGACAGGTCAAAGAAATCTCAAGAGCTGAATAGAGAGAGAGGAATTCCTTCCCCATTATTGACTGTCACAGTCAAAATGCTATTAAAAATATCATTGTCTCTAAAATTATTACTTTGTCTGCAAATCGTAAGAATTCACAGGAGCTATGTCAGTCCCCATAGCAATAAAGTACTAAATATACATGTATTTGAAGATACTAAAGAATTTATTGTATATTGTCTGGTTTATTAAATATAACAACTCATGTTATAGTTTGCAGAATAATCCAAATACTTTCATACTACCCACACACTTTCATTTAATCCTTAAGATAATCTATATCTTTTAGGGTTAAAATTAACTATCTTTATATGCTAATTTTAAGATTAAAATGCAGGGAATGCTTATTGGTAGGCATGGCAACCCACTTGAAAATAAAATGGAGAAGAGTAACCAATATGCTTAGAATTAAAAAGTAATATCTGTAAAGAATTGTTAAAGCAAATAACATAATTTAGATCTTTTTAAAATTCCAAGTAGAATTTCCTTAGGACAAGGATTAGTTTTACTCTCTTTTTGTATCCCCAATGTTTACCAGGGTGATTAAGCACATAATAAGTACTTAATATGTGGATATTGATCATTAATGGGAAAAATAGTTTGGAAATACAAGTTAGATATAGATTATAAAGGGCTTTGAGGTTCCATAAGAGCTACTGAAGCTTCCTGAACAGGATAACAATATCATCAGACCAGAGCTTTAGGAATATCAATTTGGCAGCTATGTGGAGAATAGAATAGAAAGAAAAAAATTTGGGATTTCAGTAACCAATTAGGAAGCCATTGAAATATTGTAAGAGGTGTTAAGGTTCTGAATGAGGACTCCTTGACTGAGTGAATAGAGAAAAGATAAATTGCCCAAATTGTTGTAAAGGTAGAATCAAGTCGATATTCCAGTTTATTGACTAGGGGAGATGAAGAAAAAGTTTAAATTGAGGATGAATCTAAGGTTGTAAACCTGGGTGACTGGTTAAGTGATATTTCCCTGGACAGAAATTGGAAAGTTAAGGTAATAAGTTCTATTTTTGATGAGGGTACATGGGTTCAGTCAGTTCTTTTCTTTACCATTTTCTATCTCTGTAACTAACCCTAGGAAAGTCATTCACTCTGGGTCTCTGTTTTCCTCAAGTGTACATAATAAGTATTTAATAAATGGTTGTTGCTTACTTGTAATTCTTGTGGGGAATGATAAAAATAAAGCTCTGGTCTGATGATATTGTTATCCTGTTCAGTATGTGGCTGAGGTGATATCTACACATATATTTTATATATGTGTACACACACACACACACACATACACACACACACACACACACACACACACATATTCTCAAGTAGAGAGATAGATTCGTAGGGAACATTAAGCACATTTACTGAAATGTGGAAGAATGACTTGAAGATCAGTTAATAAGCACCTTCAGGCTTTGGATAGGATGATATACATATATATAAACCTCAAAGAATGAGAGATTACTAAGTATTACAGCAGTGGTGGAATCTAGAAGTGTTCATGAAACATAATTGCTATATTATGTCTTTCCTCCTCTTGGCCCAGTCTGTTCAGATGTCTTAAGAGAGGAAGAATATCTAATAAATTTGATTTATGTCAATCAGTCAACAGCATTTATTAAATAAAGTCCAAACCAGAATTTCAGAGTCAGCTATTTTAATAATTCTCAATGACTAGATTCTAAATAGATACTAAAGATTTTTCCATATTAACTGCATGTGTGTTTGCCTGATGCCTTAAATTGTAAATCATATTGATGTTCAAAATTGTTAACTCCCTTGGTTCTTTAATCTCTCCCAGGCCTATACCTTTATTTCTGCTACTAGCTTTAAATAGCACTTATCTCAAATCAGTGCAGTTTTACCAAGTTGAAGGTAATTAAAGTGAGTAATGACTACTTTAATAATAAAGGAAGCAAAAAAAATATTGGTTGCAGGAAAATCCCTTTTCAGGTTTTTAGAAGAGCTTTATCATTAACACATTGGCTTCCATTAATGGCAAATGTCAAGCTTTATATGTTATCTTTTTAGTTTACCTCTTTACTCTTCAATCACATATTGGCAGAATTTAGAATATTTTCTTCCCTTGTGGCTAAGATTATTTTTTTACTTTGTGAAAAGATGTTGATCTTGAAAAAGTAAGTAAATGTATAGGGTGGGGAAAGAGACTAGATCTATGATTTCATTGATATGTGATCTCTCAGATTAGAAAATTCTCTTTACTTATGCAGCCAGGTGGATAGAGTACTGGATTTGAACTTGGGAGAATCTGAATTCAAATTTTGCCTAAAATCTTCCTGCCCTACTTTCCTAGCACTGTGACTGTAGGCAGGTTTCTGAACCTCTCTCTGCTTCAGTTTCTTCTTCTGTACAATAAGTATAATATAATAGCACTTCAGGCTTGTTGTGAGGATCAAACTACATGTTTGTAAAGCACTTATTAAACCTTAAATGCTATTTAAATACTATTTATTTATCTTCAATACCTTTTGATCTTAGAGCCTAAAGTATTAAGAGTTAAGTGGCTTGTTTAAGGTTTATCAAACTGGCAGTTTATCAAAAATAGATCTTGAACCCAGGGTTTCCTTTCTCTGAAGCCAGTGCTCTATTCACTGTGCTAGGCTGCATTTATAAACATGCACATAAACACATACAAATACACATATGTGTACATATATTTAAATGTGTTACATAGAAACATTTTGGATATTAAAGTAATATCTTCATCCTGTCTTCCTAACTAGAATTTTATTCTTGTTGAATTTGTAGTTCCAAATGATATCTTGGTGGCTTAGCTAGACACTTTCATGAAAATGGTATGTCATAATCACTGTGGGGACACTTCAGAACCCTTTTCTTAAATTTTGGGTTTATTTTTGTAAAGTGGGTGTTAACAAAAGAACATAATTCTGAAAAAGAGAGTCTGTGATATCCTTAGGGATACGGTCTAGTCTTATTCTTTAGCTAGGGAAGGAATTGGGGTTGAGGCCAAGTCCATTGGGGTCCCCAATTGGAGTAGGGGTACGATATTAGCCTGGTCCTTCTTTGTACACTTTGAACACACATGGGGTTAAACTTGCCATTTCTCAGCTTGGCACATAGTAGTCAAATGGACCAGCCCTTCAGAGGTATTATCACTCTTTATCATTGCTTGTTTTGGTAGTTTATTCTTAGTTAATAGAAACTGGACAGAAAAAAAAAAAAAAAAAAAAAATCACTTTATTTTAATGGAATTTTCTGAGTGTTTCTTTATAAAAAGTAAATTTTAATGGAAACATTTCCAGGCAAGACATTTAGGAAAATAATGTGTGTATGTGGTTGGGGGAGGAGGGGTTACTAATCAAGTTGTATAAGTAAACATAAGTACTGAGAATAAGTGTTTCAAAAAAAGGTACATTTTAGATGCTAGAAAAACTTGGTTATAGGAGTGCATTCCTATCAATCAGTCTTTCAACAAGCATTTATTAAGCTGAGGCCTACAAACTGTACATGAGAGCTTAGGGACATATAAACACAAAAGTATAACTCTTCTTAAGAAGATTACAAGTTTATGAGAGAGTGAGGGACAGAAGGATATATACTTATCAGCATATATGAATTAAATATATAGCAGCTTAGGAGAGAAGTTCCAGCAGATTTGATGTGTAATAGAGTTTTAGCAGAATCTTAGATGAAATAAAGAATGCTATTTTAGGTGTGGGGAATTGCTACTAGCACATTTAAGAGTTGAACTGCTTTGAGTGAGGATCAACAGAATGCTAAATTGGTAAGGCTGACTAGTAAGGTTGGTTTTAGTTAAGTTGTAAAAGAGTTTTAAAAGTCAAACTGAGGAATTTATAATGGGAGTTAGGCAATAATAGAAAGCCACTGAAGTTTATTGACTAGGGGAATGACTTGGTTAGACATGTGCTTAAGGAAAATCAATTTGATAGGATTTTAAAAGTGAATAAGGATTTCTTTTAAAAAAGGATTAAAATCAGAAGGGTTGAGGCAGATGAACTAATTAGGAGGACATTACAATGTTCCAGGAAAGAGGTAAAGGTTCTGGTAGCCAGATATAAAATGATAAGGAACTAGATGCTGAAGACACAGTGGTAGAAATAACTGACATTTAGAAATTCAGTCTGAATTGCAAACTTGGATAAATGAAAGCTTAGATGCTGATATTTTCAACAGAAGTAGGGATAATCATTAAAGGGGTAGATTTTATAGTAAAGATAATGAACTTTCACATATATGCATTTGAAACAACTATATAGTTGTTTACTTTAGAATGGGCAGTTAGATATGTTTTTCTTTAGCTCAAGAAAGAGACCAGAGCTGGACATACATATTTGGAAGTTATCACATAAATGTGATGACTACATCTATGGAGCTGAAGAGATTATTACCAAATAATAAAATTATAGAGAATAGGATAGCAGATACCTCCAGTCAAAGCTGGGGCACTACACCTGAATGAGGACACATGCTAAGGATAATGAACTTACCAAAGAACCTGAGTAGAATATGCTATATGGATAATAGAACTTGAAAAAAGTAGCATACTGAAAACCTAGCAAAGAAAAGGGTCTCTAATAAAATTTTCTATATTGAAGCGTGCTATAGAGAGGTCAAGAAGAATGGTAAGAAATAAAAGACTTGCCAAATTTAGCAATTCAGAAATCACTACCATATTGATACACCAATTAGCCTTGTAAGAAGAGCTTCTCTATTACCAGAGACTGGCACAGTGGGTAATTTTTAAGTGTTTTAAGGATTATAAGGAAGAAATAGGTACTTTTTATGAGTGGACTCATATTTTCTGAGAAAAATAAGAATGGAAGTCCTTAGCTGATGTATGATGTATTTGAAGCAATGAGAAAGGGTTTAGAATATTTTCTGTGGGAATCAGAATAGAAAATCAAAATAGAAGATAAATTTTGAGGTGGAATCAAGATAGCAAAATAAGAAAAAAAACTGTGTTACCCAATTCATCTAGTATACTTCCTCCAAAAAAATGTAGAAAATTCACTTGTCTGAATTCTAATCTAACCAGAGGAGTTTTTTTAAAAAATCATTGTGACTCATTTTTCCTGCCCAGGGCAATTTAGGAATATAGAGTGATGTGGACAGAAAGGGAGTAGGGCTGGGTAGAGGAGGCTGGTAAGGAGTATAGCCCAGTAGCAGCAAAGTGCATTCTAATACTTAAAATATTGAAGAAAGTATTTTCATATAGATCATAGCAGCATTCTTATATGGTTATACACCAAAATCTGGTTGGACTTATATCAAGAATATAAATTTGAGTCCAATGATAGAAAAAGTGTAAAATAGCCAGAAAAAGAAACCTAATTTAAATATTGTTATATCAAAAGACTAAAAAAACTTTTAAGAGAATTTGATAACCATTTTTGTTTTAAAAAAAAAAACAGTAAAAAAAAAAAAAAATATATATATATATATATATATATATATATATATATATATATATATATATAGAAATAGATAAAGCTTTCCTTCATATGATAAGCAGTCTAAATCCAAGAGCTATGCATTATTTGCAATGGAAATATGTTAGAGGTCAAGAAACAAAGATGTCCATTGTGACTGTAATTGTTTGATATAGTTATTGAAATGTTCACCATGGCAACAGGATAAGAAAAAGAAATTGAGGCAATAAACATAGGTGAAGAAAAGGCAACATTATCATTTTTTGTAGATGGTATGATGGCCTATTTTTAAAAACTTTAGAATTTAGAAAACAGAAAAAGTTAATTGAAATGATAACTTCAACAAAGGATATAAAATAAACCCAGGCTAATAATCAGCATTTCTATATATTACCAACACATCTCAGAAGAAAAAGACAGAAAATGAAATAACATTCAAATAACTATGAAATGTTTAAAAATATTTGTTCTGCCAGTCAAGAACACACAGAAATTATAGGAATGCAATTGCATAATAATCTTTACACAAATAAAGACCTACCAAAGTAATTGAAGAAATATTAATTTTTTTTAAGACTGGGCTAAACCAATAAAATAAAAATGATAATAGGTTAGTTGCTTATTCATTGCCATAACAAACTACCAAAAGATTTCATTATAGAATTGGAGGTTGGGGGACAGAACAAAATTTTTCTAGAGGAAAAAAAAGTTAAGAATCTCAAAAGATATACTGTGTGTATATATTTATATATATTTTAAAGTGGTAAGGAAAGCATCCTTTAAAATACCACATTACAAACCGTTGTATAAACTAATAATCATCAAAACTGCCTGTTAACTGGTTTTAAAAAAAAAAAAAAAAAAAAAAAAAAAAAGATTGGGGGTAGCTAGGTGAAACGGTGGATAGAGCACCAGCCCTGCAGTCAGGAGGACCTGAGTTCAAATGTGATCTCAGACACTTAACACTTACTAGCTGTGTGACCCTGGGCAAGTCACTTAACCCCAATTGCCTCAGCAAAAACAAAACAAAACAAAAAAACAGAAGTTTTATCTGTAGTACAGTTTAAGTATACAACTTAATAGAAGCAAATGAATATACATTGTATTTGATGAACTTTTGTTACACAGGTAGTCTTTTAAAATTGCTGGCAGAATGATAGAGCAGAATTGCTAGTATTGAGTTCAAATAAAGAATTCATACCATATAATATAATAAAATCTCCAAATGAATACAAGACTTTGATATAAAAGATTACATCATAGACAAATTAGAGGCATAAGTAAGGAGATATTACCTTTTAGAATTGGTATAGTGAATAGAATAATCAACATGTAATCAGGAATCCCTGAGTTCAAATTTGACCTCAGAAACTCAGTTATATATTTAATTCCCGGCAAGTCACTGAGAAAGATTATTCTCAAATTGGTTTCTTCTAAAAAAAAAAAAAATGAGGATAATCTGCCATCCATTCCTGCAGGATTTATTGTAAGGATCTAACAGATTAACATATATGAAACACTTTGCAAATCTTACAGTGGTTATATAAATACTACCTTTTGTTAATATTATCACTGTTATTAATGGATTGAAGAGTAGATAGAGCACCAGTTCTGCAGTCAGGAGGACCTGAGTTCAAATTTGGTCTCAGACACTTAACACTTCCTAGCTGTGTGACCCTGGGCAAGTCACTTAACCCCAGTCTCAGGGGAGAAAAAAAATTAGAAAAGTATGGTGGGAGTAGAGTGGGATTCAAGTTATTTCACTTTTCAATGGCATTACAATAGTATTTGTTTTACTTAACTGTTTTACTTTGTAACAAGAGCCCTCACAGGGCTGAAAGTAATCTACAAATTTAGATAATATGAAAAGAAAACATTAAAATGTATAAAAACACACTTTAAAAATAAGAATTTTTAAAAATTTGCTATATAGCAGACACTAAGCTACACACTAGAAATACAAATACAAAGACCAAAATAATTCTTACCTACCCTAAATTTCATTTTAAGAGAAATATACAGGGGGAAAAAAAAATTCAGGCCATTGGTGGGGGTGGAGTGGGATGGAGAAGCAGTGAAAATTTTGGATAATAACTTCCAAAAACATAATTGAATATATTCAGTATATAGTTGGAGGAATTTGGTCAGTAAAGTACTGATTAGTAGTCCAAACAAATCTGATTTAATGAATTGACAGATAACTTATAATTACTATATCAAATGTTTACATTTCTACTAAAGTACTTGACATTTAAAAACAGCTCTCATCCACTTAGTTAGCTGTGTCTCAGAAGAAAAGATTTGTCAAGAAAAATGGCCCCTTCCTATTGTACTTTCTTTATTAATTGTCTGTATTAACGAGTTTTTATTTATTGAAAACATAAAAGACCTGAGGAGGGAAATGAAAGGTTACAAATGTAAAAAGCTGAAGTAATCCTGTAGTATATTGAAGAATTTCCATAAACCATTTTTACCATTTTTTCTGCTAAATAAAAATTGTTTACTAAGGAAAATTTTCTTTCTTAAAAAACCTTGTTAATAGCAGCTTTTTATTTTCAAAATACATGCAAAGATAGCTTGCATCTTGTAAAAACTTTGTTTTCCAAATTCTTCTCCCTTTCCCCTTCTTTAAATTATAAGTAATCCAGTATGGGTTAAACATGTGCAATTCTTATAAATCTATTTCCTTATTTATCATGCTGCATAAGAAAAATCACATCAAAAAGGAAAAAAATATATAAAAAAGGCAGCAAACAACAACAAGAAAGGTGAAAATATAATGTTGTGATCCACAGTCAGTCAGTCCCCCCATAATCCTCTTTCTGAATGCCCATTGCCCTCTACATCACAAGTCTGCTAGAACTGACTTGAATGAATCACCTCACTGTGGAAAAGAGCCAAATTCATCACAGTTGATCTTCACATAATCTTCGTGTTATTATCAGAATCCAGGAGGTGTAAAATTAAACCCATTCTAAACAAGAAGAACCAAATGGGTCAATCAACATAAAAAAAAAATTATTTCAAGATATTCTTATATTTTCAAGATAAAAGTTCTTCAGGATATTCTTAAAATTCCAGTTCTTCTGTGAAACAGTGTAGAGGAACCTAGATTATTTTTTACCCAGTTTGTTTTGCCTAAGATTTCTTCCTTCTCTCTGGGAATATGGGGGAAATTCCCTACCAAAATATTTTAATCTAAAGTTATATTATTTAAATAAAATTAAAGGAGGTCAGAATCCTCATGTTGGAAATGGAAAAATAATAAAACTTCTTTTATAGAGTGATCATGAATATCAAGTGAGATCATGTGTGAAAAGTACTTTGCTTTCTTTAAAAGTCTAAATAAATGTGAGCCAGATATTATAAGAAGTTAGTATGTTAATTGCTAGGGATTGAAATGGAAAGATAGGACAGAAGAATATGGTAGATTTGTTCATGGATTACATGACAATAGTTTCCTTAGTGTTTTTAAAGACTAAAGAATCTTCATCCTGTTAAGGAAAATTATTTTTATTTTAGGTGCTACTCTAAGTATGAGACCTGCTCCCATTCCAGTAGAAGACCCAGAATGGAGACAAACACCTCCCCCAGTCACTGCAACATCTGGCACCTTCAGACTACGGCGTGGTAGCCGATTTACTTGGAGAAAAGAGTGCCTGGCTGTCATGGAAAGGTACATTTGTCCTCTTCTTAATAGTTTGAGTGAGATATTTTCTAAACTTAGAAGAGAAATTACCAAAACATTTAAATCCTTGACTAGAATCCAACAAGTGCTTTTATTTTTTTCTTGAGGTTATCTTCTAGTTTCCATATAAGTCCCATTTAAGAAATATTTTAGTATTGTAGGTACTATCACATTAGAATCTGAATCTTACATGGCCCTTAAATTGAATATTTTCACAGATGAGTAATTGTTTTTGAATTTGGGGGATCTAGGTCATAATTTATTTAATTTTCATTTTATTTTTATGGCTTTCTCCTTTTGGTTCTTATCCTGAGTTGTTTTCTTATGTCACATTTTAAACTGGATTTTAGATATTCTTTTCATTTTTATATTATCTAGCTCTAATTAATAATTGGCTCTAAATGAAATCATTTATAAGTACATTGAAATTCTTTGGAATGAAAATTCTCTTTGGAAGATCATTTCCTTTCCTAGAAAAGTTTCATTTTTTTTTTCAATTCATATCTCTTGCTTCTTTTACTTCCAACTCTGCCTCTTCTAAAAAGGCTTATCTTATTAATCCTACCAAATTAATCTTTTACTCATTGTCCTTCAGTGCTGTTGTATTCAGATTATTTTATAACATTTTTATTGCTATTGTTTTGTAAATGTTTATATGTCATTTCGTAACTTTATTTTTCTCTAGATAGCTAATGAATTCGTTGAACAGGGGAGCCATGTATTTCATATTCTCTACATACAAATCAATTAATTAATGAGTATTTTATCTCCTATGAGGTGGGCACTGAGAATACAAAGACAAAAATAAATAGTTCTTTTCTTACAGGAAGGGATTGCCTATTACTGTTCTCTGTTATTAAGTAGTCTAAATATAACAGGCTTAGCAAATATTCACTGAATCATTAAGAAGTCAGGTGTTCAAGTTTTGGTCCTTGACTAGAAGTAGAATCAGTAATTTTTAAATAATTAATTTTAACAAGCTTTCTTTTAAAAAGAAAATAAATAAAAGTAAGCTTTTATTAAATACTGGGGAAAATTCTTAACAGATTAAATAGAATTTATGTAGTATAGATAAGTAAAATATGAGTACCCAGTAGAATTGTATATATTAAGAATATTTCAAGGAGGGCATGATTTGGAACGGAAAGCTTTGCAAGGGTCAGTGTTGAAAAATTACCATGTATGTGTTTTGTAAATAAAAAGCTTTAATTAAAAAAAAAAATAAAGAGGTCTCAGAAACCTAGGGGGAGATATTTCAGTAAAATATGTGTGGCTTGAATGTGTATATGATGAGAGAGAGAGGAAGAGGAAGAGAGAGTGGGGGGAGGGAGAAAGCAAGAGGAGGAGGGAAAGAAAGAAAGATGTAATTATATAATTATATGTATTTTGTGGTTGGAAGTAGTATTATGTTTTCACTAATTGTACTAATTGTGTAAAAAGACAGGACTTCAAAATGGCATCCAAATTTCAGATTTTTAGGTGGGTAATAAAAAATGTATTGAAATATAGAGGTATTGAATGTGCGTGAACTCTAGTTATTTAAAAAAAAAAAAAAAAAGTTTTTCCCCATGTCAAGACTGACTTTACCTTTTTATAACTCCCACCCATTTTTCCTGATTCTGTCTTCTGGGGCAAAGAGAATAAAGCTTAATACTTCTTCCATTATAGCTCTCAGATACTTGAAGAAAGGTAACACATCTCCCAACACATCTCCCTTGAGTTTTCTCTTTTCTAGACATAATATCCCTAAGCTTCTGAAAAAGTCTTTATATGGCATGGATTTCATGATCCTATTTTTTTCTTTTCCAGATATTCTCTGATGTTAATGTTATTCTTAAACTATAATGCTTCAATTTTTACACAGTAATCTATACATGATCTAATCAGAAGAGTACAAAAATAAGATTGGATACAAAACTACTGGTCTCTATCATAAACATCTTTTCATTTTTATCTATAATAGACAACCTGTAGCTTTCAATGTTTCTTTATTTGTCTTTCATTGTTTTTCTCATGTCCACATTTTAAAAATCATAATTTTCACCTTTTTTTCCCCCTACTCTCAAGCATATCCACCCTTTGATGTAACACTATCTCTTCACTGCTGGTCTTGGGGGAACAACAAAGCACATTTAATAAATATGTGTGGTAAAACAAAACAAAATTCCATTTGTCAAAAAAATATATATCTTGAGTCTTATTATATCTCTATAAAGAGGTAATTAGTATGTTTCATCATCAGCCCTTTGGAATATTAACTGGTCATTCCATTCAGAGTTTTTACATCTTTAAAAATTGTTTTTCTTTATTGTTATTGTATCAGTTGTTTTTGGTTCTGTTCAGCTCATTCTCCATTCATATAGATCTTTCCAGGCCTCTGATATCATCCATTTCTTAATCTCTTAATGTCCACTAAAATTTGATTACATTTACATACCATAATTTGGTTAACCATTCCCCAATAAATGGAAACCTCTTTAGTTTCTCCTTCTTTAATACTACAAAAAACAAACAAACAAAAAAAACAAAAGAGCTGTTGTAAATGGTTTTGTACATATGGCACTTTTTTCTATTTCCTTGATCGCTTTGGATTATATGCCAACTATATGCATAATTGGTTCAAAATAGTAGCTTATTGTTCAATTCAGTAATTTTTTTTCCATTTTTGTTAATCTCCTTTTGATGTTCAAAATTTCTACTTTGATATTTAGGGTGTTTTGATTTGTCATTTTTCTAGTTGTTTTTGTTTTGTGCCAAATTTGTTGATTTTCCTTTCTCTTATGTTTTGATCACTCTTTAAAATCAGAGTTTAGACTGCTAGATGACTATTTAACCTCTCAGTAGTACTTTAGCTGCATTTCATGAGCTATGCTATGTTATAATTTTCTTTGATAAAATACTCAATTTTTTTTCTATAATTTGGTCTTTGGCCCACCGATTCTTTAAGCTATTTAGTCTATTTTCAAAAATTGTTCCTTAAAAGACCTTTTATTGAGGTATTCTGAGCCAATGGAATGGAGGAGAGTCAACTGATCCAGAATGAAATCAAAGTAGTGGTCACAGTGTCATTAGATTAAGTGCATCCACATTCTGTAACACATTATGAGAAGTGAAATTTTGTCTTAAGAAAACTTAAAAGCTAAAAGTTGGGGGAAGCTAAGTGTCACAATGGATAGAGCACTGATCCTGGAGTCAGGAAGACTTAAGTTCAAATCCAATCGCAGATACCTCATGCTTACTAGTTGTGTGTTCTTTAGTAAGTCATTTAACTTACAAGTGCCTCACCAAAGAAACCAAAACAACTGAAGACTCTATGGAAATCACTTGAACATGGAAGTCTGCCAATATATTACCTATTCTTTTAATTGTCCTTTGTATTGTTGATATGACCCAATTAAAATGACTATTTAAAAAAAAGGTCTTTTATTTCATATAAGTTTATTCAGTATACAGTATAATCAATAAATATTATGTTTAATATTTCTACTTTTCTGCATTTATTGAGCTTATGACTGTCCCCTCTCCTGTCCTGCATTCCCTCTTAAACCTCTCTTTCCCTGTCTCCACTTATTTCCCATTTGAGTTTAATGCATTTTTACAAAATTAGTGTTTATATGTTTATGTCTGCTTATGTGTGTTTGAGTTTGTCAACTCTCTTTTGTTCAGTTTAGATGAATGTGAGGTTCACAATAGGCCCATTCTGCCCATTCCTTCCTCCACACATGTATACTCTTCATTTCATACACTCTTACTAAATGAGAGAATGATTTTTTCCCCCTTTCTATCCTACTCCTTTCTCCTGCATCATGATCCTCTGGTTTGCTCTATTTCATTTTTCTAAGACCATCAGACAAATCAAAATCACTCCCAGGTTCTCTGCTTGAGTAAACATTTTCTATCACCTTTGAAGGATACTGGGTCTATCTGAGGACATGTCCTGTTTTCCTATTAGTCAGATGGCTACTATATGGCAGGTACCGCTCTTAAGTCCTGGAGATACAAAAAAGAAACAAAGGACAGTCCTACCATTGTGGAGCTCACAATATTGGGAGATTATTATTAGCATGTATCTATCCCCTTCTAGCTAATCAAATTGTCTGTATCTTTCTAAATTTTTCTTGGACTCCATTTCAAAGCAGAAAGTCAATTCTAACTATTCATCAGAAATATCAGAAAATCCTTTGTGTCATGAAAGCTCTGTGTTTTGCCCTTGTAGAGTCATACTTGTTTTTGCTAGATAACTTCTTGGTTGTTAACTTTTCCTCTTTTGCTTTTCAAAATGTCTTATTAAGTCACCCTTTTCAGCTTCCAAATCTTATGTAATCTTGATTAGTGATTCTTGTTATTTGAATGTTTACAGTACTTTTTCTTTGATTTGGTATCTCTGGACTTTTCCTCTGATTTTCCTGTTAGTTTTCATTTGACAATTTATTTAAGGAGATTACTGGTGGATTTTTCCTATTTTCACTTTTTATTTCTGATCCTTGAGAATGTTCATTTACGATTTTTTTTTTGTTTGTTTTTTTGATTGTGGCAGCTAAGGTTTGAGATATGGGGGAGAAGGGAGGCACTTTCATCATTAAGTAATTTGATATTATCTCTGCTTCATTTGTTTTCCAGATAATTTTTTAAAAATATGTATCTTACATTTTTTTTGTTATTTAAACATTCTCATTTTATTTTTTCTTTTATGATAATTTTTTGTTTGTCCTGTTTAAATTTTCAGTGTTAAAGTCTTAGATAAAATTTGCTTTTAGTTATTAATTCTCCTTGCTATTTTTTTCTTTCTTACAATTCCATTTTTTTAATATTTCATTTAATTTTTTTTAGTCGTCATGACCTTATTCTTTTCTATGACTCTCTCCTTAAGCTACTTTCTTCTTATTTTTTTTTAAAATCTGGTTTTATTTTAAAATATTTCTTCATTATGTTCTGCTTTTATTTTTTCTCTTTACTCATAATTTCCACCCTGATCCCTCACAAATATCCCAGTAAAGTTCTAAAAGCTTACCAAAAATAACAGTTATTAAGAAATTCATGGAGAATTAGTTGTAAGTTGCTCCTCTTGATTCAAAAATTGCTAAAAAAAAATTTGTTAGACATATGGCAGAACAAATTAGGGTGGTGAAGGTAAAGTGAGAAATAGCGTAGGCCTAAAAGACACAGCCAGATGAAAAAGGAGCACCCAGGGGCAGCTAGATGGTATAGTGGATAGAGCACCAGCCCTGAAATCAGAAGGACCTGAGTTCAAATTTGACCTCAGACACTTAACACTTCCTAGCTGTGTGACCCTGGGCAATTAGAATTATTAGAATTAGATTATTTAACTTCTAATTGGTTTTTAGTCTGTCTTTCCCTAGTACTTTATTGAATATAATTTTTATTGCATTGGGGTCTAAAAAGTAAGTAATTACTATTTCTGCCTTTCTGCATTTGATTGTGAGGTTTTTGTGACCTAATACACATGGTCAGTTTTTATGTAGGTGCCATGTACTGCCAAGAAAAATGTGTATTCCTTTCTCTCTATATTCAGTTTTCTCCAGAGGTCTATCATACCTCGGTTTTCTAGGATCCTATTAACCTCTCTAATTTCTTTCTTATTTATTTTATCGATAGATTTTTCTAATTCTGAGACAAGAAGAATGAGATTCCCCCACTAGTATAGTTTTAGTGTCTATTTCTTCTTATAAACTGGCTTAATATAGTCTCTGGGAATTCATATGCTCTACTACTTGATGCATATACATTTAATATGTTTACCTCTTCATTGTTTAAAGTACCCTTTATTAAAATGTGCTTTCCTTCTTTATCTCTTTTAATTAGATCTGTTTTTACTTTTGTATTATCTGAGATCAGAATTGCCATCCCTGCTTTTTTTTTTTAAACTTCAGCTGAAGCATAATAAATTCTGTTCCAGCCTTTTACCTAAATTTTTTACCTCTGTATGTATCTCTCTGTGTCAAATGTGTTTCTTGTAAACAACATATTGTAGGATTTTTTAAAAATCCACTCTGCTGTTCCCTTCCATTTTTTATGGGAGATTTCATGCCATTAACATTCACAGTTATAATTACCTGGTTTATATTTCCCTCCATCCTATTTTCTTCTTTGTATATACTTCTGTTCTCTCTTTTCACCCTATCTTTAGTAGTGTTTTGTTTTGTTTTTTTGACTCACTCCGTCCACTACCTTATCTTCTTTAACCCTCTCCCTTCTCTTACCTTTTTCCCTAGTGCTTCTGCCTTCCCTTCTAACCAATCCTTCCCATTTCTTTCCTCTTTCTCCTCCTACTTCTTTATAGGGTTATATAAATTTTTGTGCTAAACTGAATGATTAAGTTATTCCCTCTTAGGATGGAAACTGATGCAATCAAGCTTCAGACAATGCTCATCTCCTTCCTTTCTTTCCCTTGATTGTAATAGGTCTTTTGTGCCTCTTCATGTGATCTAATTTGTTCTATTACACCTCCTCTGTCCTTTTCTTCCAATACAGATCTTATTCTACCCTTTAATGTCTTTTTCTTGATATCATCACTTCAGAGTCCATTCACAATCATGAGGTATCCCCCTCTTTCTGCCCCAGTTCACAAGTTATCATTTTCCCATCTAGCGATGTAAATAGTTTAACCTTTAAATAAATATACATTTTCCCCGTTTATCTATCTATGCTTCTCTTTACTTCTGTGTTTGTAGATTAAATTTTCTTTTTAGTTCTGGTTTTTTCAATAGAGATATTCATTGAAAGTCTCTTACTTCATTGAAGATCCATCTTCTTCCCTTAAAAATGATCCTGAATCTTGCTGGGTAGTCAATTCTTGGTTGTAATCCCAGGTCCTTTGCCATCCAGAAATGGTATCCCAAGACCTCTGATCTTTTACTGTAGAAGCTGCCAGATCCTAGGTAATCCAGAACTGTTTTTCCTTGATACTTGAATTGCTTTTGTCTGACAGCTTGCAGTATTTTTTCCTTGAGGCTATAGTTTTGGAATTTTGCAACAGTGTTCCTTGGGGTTTTTCCTTGTGGGATCTCAAATTATAATCACATATTGTTGGGTGGGTAGGGGCCAGATACTTGTGAAAATTTTAAGATGTTTTGTTAGGGAAGTAATGATAAGGATGCTTTAAAAAAAAAAAAAAAAAAGGAAAGAGAAGGATAAGAGTATTCAATGAGTATTTCCCCTTCTGTTTCTAGAATTTCTGGGCAATTTTCTTTGATGATTTCTTGAACAATGCTATCCAGGGTTTTATTTTGTTTTGTTTTGTTTTGGTCACGGCTTTCAGGTAGGCTATTAACTTTTTAATTGTCTCTTCTGGATCTGTTTTCAAAGTCAGCTGTTTTTCTAATGAGGTATTTCACATTCTTTTCCATTTTTTCATTCTTTTTAGTTTGTTTGACTGATTCTTACTGTCTCATAGAGTCCTTAGCTTCCATTTGCCTTGTTCCAGTTTTTAATATGTGATTTTCTTCAGTTAGCTTTTGTGTCTTTTTTTTTTAACCAATTGATTAATTCTACTTTTGAAGGTGTTCTTTTCTGCATTTTTTTTTTTTTTTTTTTTTTTTTTTTTGCATTTAGTCAGTTGTGGTTTTTTTTTTTAAAGGAATTGCCTTCTTTTTCCAAGTTGTTGACTCTTTGTTGCATACCTCTCATTTCTTTTCTCATTTTTTCTTCTACCTTTCTTATTTGCCTTTTAAAGTGTTTTCCAAGAGACTTCCAAGAAGTCTCTTTGGGCGTTGAAACCAATTCATATCACATTTTGAGATTTCTTCTGTGAACATTCTGTCCTTGTCTGAGTTTGTGTTTTGCTCTGTCCTGCCACCTTTCTGGTTAGGTTCTTTTCTGTTTCTTACTCATTTTCTTTCCTTTTCTTTTGGCATTTCCTCTTTTTTTTTTTTTTTTTTAACTTTTATAGTCAAGCTCTGCTTCTGGGGCAAAGGTAAAGCTGTTCCAAGCTTCCTGTGCATGCCTGAGCCTTGGCTTTGAACACAGGAACCCTTTGTGTTTGCTGGGGGTAACTTTGCCTGCTCTATTCAGGAAATAGCCTGGTTTTCTAGTGTTTGCCTTCTGAGCTGGAACTGGAGGCTGCCCCACTGATCTTCTTTCTACTGAGCCAAGACTGAGGATCTTAATTCTGATTAGGACCCTCTTCCCAGCTTTCCCAGAGTCTGAGCTGGGTTGAACACCATTTTCACCTCAATGAGAATGGCCTTTCTTGAAGTTTTTCAATCTATATTGAACTGGAAAATGGTTTCATTTCATCAGATTCTGTTCGGAGGCTTGGTTTCATGTGGTTTGTCAAGAGAAACTGGGAGAGCTCAAGCAGCTTCCTGGTTTCACTCTGCCGTTTTGTTCCCACCCCTGGGACTCATATTCATGCCTTCTTAATTTTACATACTCAGCTCTTTTCACTTTACCTTATTATCTCTTTTGACAGAAAGACAAAATATGTGAGCCAGAGGGGCAGAGGAAGACTAAAAATGCAGTACAAATTTAAAGTTCCATGGTAATTTAGTGGAACAGCTCAGTGCATTACAAATATAACAAAGAAAACAGGTATAGCATACTAAAACTGTTTATAAAATTTAGGTTTAAAAAAAAATTATCTGATTTTGGAAAATAAATATTTGGTTGAGATTGAAGAAACCTGACTTTGAGTTTGAATTTTAACTACATCCTATTGCAAGTTGCGCTCTTTATGTTCACAGAAGGTTTCATTATCTGTTAAATAATCAGCAAATTTTTGTTAATTGGCTACTATGTGTCAGGCACTGTATTAGATGCTATGTATACCAAGACAAAAATGAAAAAGCTCCTCCTTTCAAGATTTTGGGTTTCTGTCTGGTAACTTATGATCCAATACATATAAATACATACAGAATAAACAGAAGGTAATTGTGGAGGAATAGGAAGACTAACCACTGAGGAGCTACAGTTGGAGATACATAAAGGCCAAGGAAAGGAAGGAAACAGTGGGTTTTAGGAGATGAGAAAATAATTAATTCCAGGCTTTGAAGCAGTCAGTAAAAAGATAAAGATTTGAGAAACTGAATGCTATGTATATACAAAAATTTTATTTGTAAGTATGACAACATACATTTATAATGGCAATTTGTGTTGCACTGAACTTTAAACAAAGTGGAGATCCTCCAATTTCAGAATGATTGAACAAATTCTGCCATATGAATGTAATAAAATATTGTTGTACTATATGAAGTGACAAAAGGGATGGATTCAGAGAGAGATAGGAAAACTTTTGTAAAGTTATATAAATTTTGAAGTGAATAGAACCAGGAGAACTACTTAAGTTATAATCACATGTTGGGTAGGTGGAGGCCGGGTACCTTTGAAAAATTTAAGATGTTTTGTTAGGGAAGTAATGATAGGGATTCTTTAAAAAAAAAAAAAAAAAAAAAAAAAAAAAAAAGAGGGGGGGGAAGAGAAGGACAAGAGTATCAAGACATTTTTAAAATACACAGTAGAGACTATAGGGAGATTCAAAGGGGAACACAGAAGCAAGGAAATGTTTTTGTTACCATGTTTAATTTAATATATATCATCAATTACAAGCTGTATGTAGTGGATTTGTGATTTCCTTACACAAATCATTTCAAGGGGAGTGTTGTGTACAGAATTTTTTTTGTTGGTTCATAGTAAATCATTAAAAACCAAATCTGAATCAATCAAAATTGGAAAGGTAGATTCAGACAAGGTTGTAAAGAACTTAAAAGTGAAACTGGAATTTATGTTTCTAAATGCAATAGGAAACCAGGCATGTTAGTATACATTTGTAATCCCTGCTACTGAGGAGACTGAAGCTCGTGAATTTCTTGAGTTCTGAACTGTAATTGGCTAAACTGATCAGATCTTCTCACTAAGTCTGGTATCAGGGGGTCACTAGGAGACCTAATGAGTGACAAAACCCCCACAAGCTAGAAAAAATAGTATAGCTGCCATGCTGTTTAGTAATAGTCTATGAGTGGCACTTCAAGCCTGGACAAGATAGGGAGACCCTGTCTTAACAACAGCAACAACAAAATGGCAGTGATAGAATTTAGAATTTATTTTCTTAAGGGGTGAGTTGATCAAACTTGTGGCTTACAGAAATCATTGCAATATGAGGACTGGACTACAGGAGGGAAATTCTTAAAGGCAGAGTGACTGGAATGGAGACTATTGCAGAAGATTAGGCAAGAAGTGATAAAAACCACAACTAAGGTGATAAGAATAAAAGTACTAAATATAAGAGATGTTGTAAAATAGATGTGACAGGATTTGACAACTGATTGGATATGTGGGTATACTGGTTTCAGAGGAGGATAACACCAAAAATAAAACTGATAATGTGAGGGATGGTGATTTCTTAAAGGAAGAAAAGAAGTTCAAAAGAGGGGTGGGCTTTAAAGGGGGAAGAAAAGGATGTGTTTTGTTTCAGATATTTCTTGGACTTACAGTTTGGAATGTCCCATAGATAGGTGAATATGTGCAAGTAGAGCTCAAAAGAGAAACTTGAACTGGATGTATAGATCTGATAATCATCTTCAGCAATGAAATTATTACTGAACCCAGGCAAGTTAATGAATGAAGAAGTATAAAGAGAAAGAGATGAGAGAACAAGACAAAAACTTAGTGTGCACCTGTAGTTGTGACATAAATAATCAACCAGGATAGATGATGGAACCAGAACAGTCAAGACAGGCAGTAGGGTAACCGAAAGAGACATATTATAAAAACCCAGAAGAGAGAATATCCAGAAGAAAGCGGTTAGTTAAATGTCAAATGTTATAAAGAAGATTGAGCAGGGTAAATGAGAAGGTTTATAAGAGTTGGTAAAAGTTCGTTTGACATTTAATAGATAGCTGGTGACTTTGAAGATAGAAGTTTTTAATTGAGTGGTATAATCAGAATCTAAAGGGTTGATAAATAAATGAGAACAGAGGAAGTGGGACCAAAAATATGTAATAGTTTTTTCCTTTTCCTTTTCTTTTTTTGGGGGGTTTGGTACTGAAAAACAGGAGAGGTATAGAGCTATAAATTAGGGGTATGGTATGATCTGGTCAGAATTTTTTTAAGAGAAGAGAGACCTGGGTGTGTTTAAAAGTAGCAAAGAAAGGATCCTGGGAATATGGTGGAGTAAGTTGATAAATTTCATGCTCTCTCCATTGCACCTCATAGATTAGTGAAAAATCTAAAAGACTTGGGGAAGAATAAAAGTCCTTTCAATACAACCAAAGAAGATCTAAAGACAGACCCCAAAATGGGATGTCTGAAGTACAAACACCTCAGACAAGCTTAGTAGAAATATCTAGTGGGGGAACCCTTGGGCTAGTGATTTGTGTGGCTGGAGCCTCATCAGGAACCACAGAGACTTTTATCTCCAGGACTGTTTGTAAAGTAGGGTTCTGAATCCAGAAGGACTGAATGAACCTTGACTGATTAGGAATGCAAAGTCCAGCGGTGCCCAAGTGAAAAAGAACTAGCATCTAGTGAGTGCAGAGGTAGGGACACTGCTGGCTGTGGGCACTTGCAAAAGGATGGAACTCTTAGTTTGGGGTTCCTCTTAGTCAGAAGGGAGAGCTTTGAAGGGAAGCTTGAAGCACCATCCTTCCACTCCAAAATTAAAGGTGCTTACATTATATCTCTTATTTTAAAAAATGAATCTGCAAAGAAGAAAGAACCCCACCATTGAAACATATTATTGGAACAGGGAAGACCAGGTTCATCTTCAGAAAACACTTCAGTTTAAAAAAAAAAAAAAAAAAAAAAAAAGTTATGTGAAATGGCTCCCTACCCAAAAAGAATTTTTAGAAGAGCTCAAAAAAGAAATTAAAAGTCAAATGAGTGACATTGAGGTAAAACTAAAATATATAAATAGCCAACCAACCAACCATCTAAGAAAAGCAAGAAAATTGTGGGGAAAAAAAATAACTAAAGGAGGTACAGAATCTCAAAGAAGAAAATAATGGTTTAAAAATTAGAATTGGGCAAGGGGAAGCCAGTGAAGGTATGAGAGACCAAGAAATAACAAAACAGAATATAAAGAATGAAAAAATAGAACAGAATGTGAAACATAAGAAAAACAACAGATCTGGAGAACAGATCGAGAAGAGAAAATATAAGAATAATTAGACTACCAGAAAGTCATAACTGAAAAGGGAACCTTGACACAGTAAAGCAAGAAGTAATCCAAGAAAATTATCCTGGAGTGATGGAACATGAGGGGAAAATGGAAATAGAAAAATCTCCACAAAGAGATCCTTTGTGGGAAACACAGAGGAACATTAAGGAACTCAAGATGGACAGATTGTTTAAACATAGACAAATTGTTTTGTTTTATACATAGGAAATGTATATTATACATTAAGATTTATATCAACAGTAAGGCGTTCAAAACAAAGACTAACAGAGTTAAGATAAAAATAGTAATTATGTCATACAAATGAGGTACAGAGGAAGAAGAGACATTAGAAGGGGGAGGAGGGTTTGTAGTTCTGAAAACCTTCTCACATCAGGAATGGGTTCGATAGGCAATACTGCATATATAACATGAAGGGTATAGCACCCTCCAAAATCTATAAAGAAGTAAGGGGTTAAAGAGAAGGGAAACAAAGAGTGAGGGAAGAAGATAAAGGAGGGATTCTTGAATGGGGAAAGGTTAAGTAATAGTAATGCAAGTTATGGAGCAGAATTTAATTAAAGAGGCAGCAGGGATAGGAAAGACGTGTATATGTGGGTTGTGAGTATGTGTGTATGTATATGTCTACATATATATACATAAATATATCATTTTTTAACTGTAGTTTGCTTGGGAGTAGTGGGGCAGGATGAAAGGGGAAAAAAAGAATAAAGTAAATAAGGGGTACAGCAGAAAACCAAAGACAAACTTACAAAAAAGAAAACAAAAAATGAACATTCATGAATATAATTTCTTCTAATATATATACTTTATTGTTCTGGTAATTTGTTCTATATTTTGAATACTCCCTGATGTTATTTGGGACACATGACAATGTTCTCTTTTGTTTCATTTTATTTTGTTTTGTATCCTTTTCTCTTTTTCTTTTTTTTCTTACTCTGTTTTTTCAAATAAAATTAATTTTTAAAAAGAAAGTAGCAAGGAAAAACAAGGAAGAAAGGATAGGTGAAGTTAAAGATGAGAGAGAGGAAAGGAGCAAGGGAGGAAAAGAGGGGGTACAAAAATAGAGGTATAGACAAACATATTATCAGAAGTACAAAAAGAGCAATTGGCAAAGGGAAAAGTCACCTCTGTAGTATAGAGTGAGACAATGGTGTTCATGCCAAGAAATTTTGAGACATATAGAAGTAGAAAGAGAACTCACCACAAATGACCTCTTATTTTTTCAGTAAAATATTAATTCATATCTTTAGCTGAAAGGGTAGAAGGGACCAGGTGAGAGATTTGAAAGATTTGGAACAGTTTCTATGGATAGTGGGATAGAGAATTAGATCAGAACAAAAGGACAGGCTTGATGTGAATTATACAACATTCAACTGCAATATCTTTCTAAATTATCCACGCCCTTCATTTATCACTTTTTCCTTGTCTGCTGCCTTAATAAAAGTAGTTCATATTTTTGTAGTGCTTTAAGGTTTATGAAATTATTTCTTAATAATGATCTTATAAGTTAAGTTAAGGGTTATTAAACCCATTTTATATACAAGGAAAATGAGATACAGTGAGGTTAAGTGACTTTTTTCAATGTGTATGGTATGTCTGCAAATCCAATATTCTTTTCATTACATGCTTCCTTGGAATTATTTCACTGTTCATTGGTATCTTCGGTAGAAGAAAGGAAATGGAAGAGGGGAAAAACTTAAACACTCATATCTTATTGCTGATAAATTGGAATAAAAAGTTTTTCTATACTAAAAAAGTTCAAACTAATAGCTGAAATGAGGCACAGTTGATCAGTCTTCCTCCTCAGATTTCATACAGTACTCTGTTGTTTTCTAATTTAGTTATGTAATATTAAATGCTTAGTTGCTTATTTTTTTATGTTATCTACCTAACAGATTGTAATATCCCTGAAGATAAAAACCTAGGCTTTGTATATTTCCTAATACCAAACATAGTGCTTTTCATATAGTAAGATTATGAACTGAAGTATAAAATATTCATGTTCACATATCTCTTCTCACCATAGGTAATATATACTACTTAATTTCTTACAGACCTGAAGATTCTTATGATTGACTTTCAAATCTTATCTCATTTTCCCCAAATGAAAAATGATGCTATTATACATAAAATTCTTTCAGAACTCCTAACAATATGTGCTTCCATCTCCATACTAATGCAGAATTCATAAAATATTTTAACTGTTTTCATATTTTGATTTCAGTTATTTGCAGCAGCAATCAAGTTCATGTGGTCCCCTCTCCCTATCCCCATCCCACCCTCTTTTTTGATACCAACTTAAATTCAGATTACAGTTCAAATTGTACTTTTTACCTTACAAATCTATGGGAGACAATGTTAATAATGCAAATACTTCATATAGCTTTGATGTGAAGAATACTGAATGAAAATGCTTGGCATTGGTGCTATAAAATATTAATAAAAACCTGCAGTAATGATTAATAACGCTGCTAATGCATTTGAAACTTTCAACTCTGGATGTTTAGAGCAGTATTTTAAATTTTTTTTCAACTTTTATATTTTTAATTGAGGGGATATTTCCTGTAGAGTAGGAGTTATATATTTTTAGGAATTGTATATCTTTAGCAGTTAGTTTAATTTCATCCAGCTCATTGGAACAAGTTACAAAAATTATATAATTTATTCCTCTAGTTCAAAAACTGCCAAATGGCTTTCAAAGTTATTAGGAATAGTATTTTAAAGGCCATGAGATGGTAATGATATTCCATGAAAATAGGATTTTTGTCTGTTAAATGAGATAGAATGTACTACTTATTTTCCAGATGAGCACATTGGGGATGGGATAGAATTGCTATTAAAATGAAGAATTCAAAAACCATGTGTATTTTAACAAATGCTTTTATTTGATCAGCATTTTGAGGGGTACAAGAGAAATCTATATCTTTGTTCTTAGAAAACTTACAATTGTGAAAAATTTCAGAAAACACTAAAATGTGAAACTATGTTGAAGTGATTTTAAATGCCATAGTAGTTTAGGGAAAGAAGAACTTAGCATAGCTTTAAAAAGCTAAAAACTTTCAGGAAAGTCTTGAATTGAGCCAATAAAAAATATTAAATGTCATCTTGTGCTTTGGGATGATGTCTCTATTCTTGACTTCTCTTCTAAAACATCTGCTCACATCTCCAGCTCTCTATGAGCCATCTCAATCATAATGTTGCACTGGTACCTCAAACATAGTATTCCATAATCATCATATTTCCACTCCACAGTCTGTTCCTCAATTTGATCTCAGTATTTCAGCTAGATGACATAGTGAGTAGAGCACTGGGTTTTGAGTCAAGATAGATTCTTGATCTATGATCATAAAAGAGTTGGAAAGTATTTTAGGAACTATTGAATGGAAGTGTCATGAGACTTTGGTTTGATACCAAAGGGGAGTGGGAGGTGTTAAACCAGGAGATACTCATTTCTCTTCTTTAAGTTTTAATTGTAACTTGCTCCTTTTCTTTCTCTGTGCTGATCTATAAACCTGCAAAACTGCCACCTTGCTGTTTCTCACATGAAGTCTTTGTCTTTTTGTTTTGGATGTTCTTCATGCTAATGTGTACTTCTATCTCTTGAAATTCTCTGTCTCCTTCAAAACTTTTCATAAGTGACAATCACATGAATCTTTCCTGATCACTCCAGTGTTCTCCCCTCCCCCCCTTAATTTATTTTGTATATATGTTTTATATGTTTGTTCAAATATAATTTCCTGAAGGTAAGGTGCTATTGGGGGAGGGTGGGTGGTGTTTGTTTCTGTTTATATATATGTTTCATTGACTGGTGGAATAAATCATAGATTATAAAGGTTGAAAATACTATAGTAGTATTTGTTGTAGAAGCAAATAACTAGAAATGAAATAAATGTTCATTAATGGGGAAGGGACTAAAGAAATTGTGGTAATTCAAAGTGGAATATTAGTATAACATAAGTAATGATTGTTATAAGTACAGAAAAGTATGGGAAGCAGGAAAGTCATATATAAACTGGTCCAGAGTGAAGTAAACATAATCAGAAAAACAAAATATAAAATGACTACCATGTTGTAAATGGAAAGAACAGAAAATTTTCAAAATTGAATGTTGCAAAATTATCATAACCAAGTTTTGCCACAAAAAAGTGTTTCCTTTCTATGACTATGATCCCATCAGTTCTCATGGATTTAATTACTTATGTTTATGCTGATGATTCTCAGATCTACCTGCCGATCTTCATTCTTGCATCTTCACCTACCTTTCAGGCATTTCAAATTGGATTCTAGTAGACATCATGAACTAAACAAATCTTGTTATTTTTCACCCTAAACACTCTCTACTTGCTTTATTACTAGCAAAGGAAACACCATTCTCCCAGTCTCTCAAGCTCATAATCTAGAAGACATCCTGGATTCCTCACTCTGTCATCCTTCCAGATGCCGTGAAACATGCTTATCCTTCCAACTATGTGTTGGACAAATACACAAATTGTATGTAGAGAAAGTCTGAAAGAAGCAAGAAACGTATCTATCCTTCCTTTTGGCCTTGTTTGTTATAAAGCATGGGTCCAGGATTGTAGTGTCTTCTGTAGAGAGCAAGTTTTTCATAATTCTAAGGGAAAAGAAGCATGAAAGGAATAGTTCTTACTTATATAAATGAAGGAACAAGTAAATGAAATATTTGATAATGTGATTATTATATACAAAGCACCATGTTAATAAGCACTAGGAATATAAAGAAAAACTTAAGACCACTTCTTTTCTCAAGGAGGTCATGTTCTAATAGGGAGACATATACTGTTCTAGCTGTTATGTTAGGTTTTAGCTAAAAATGATAGAAATATAAATGTAATAGATGGAAATGATGGAAGGGTCCCATGTTCCTCATGATGGAACAGTAAAGTCGGTTATGGTACATTTTCTTTAATGTTACTTCTCAAAAAATATGAGGGGCCGTTTTTTAATCTTAAAAAAGGGATCCCAGAGAGCACAATAAAGGCTAAGATAGGCACATGGGGTAGATGCTTTTGTATAGAATGGGTAAGAGAGAGCTAGAAAAGGGAGACTGTGACTGAATAACAAGGAGTCTGAGTGCAGTTAATGTCACTTCTTTCACAGTGGCAATGGTTCTCTGTTTTTGATTATCAGCTTTCCTGAGTAATAGAATTAAAGGATGAGGAGGCATGAATTAAACTTATTTGTAGCGAGGCAAATGGTGAGTTCCTGGTCCTATCTCTGGTGGTCAAAGTGGTTGTCACTTTAAGTATATCATATACATATGCATTCCTTTCTGAATTGTTACATCTAACATAGAAATGATCAATCTCCTCCCTCCCCTTCTAAAGTATATTATCCACTTGTCCTTAAAGCAAGGATTCTTAATTTTTTGTGTGTCATGGATCTTTTGGGATTTTAATGAAGCTTGTAGATCCCTTCTCAATAATTTTTCCCTATTCATAATTGAAGGAAATAGTAATACTAAATACTAAAATACTAAGGAGGTATTATTTTCCTACGTAACTTTACAGACTTTTAGATCCCAGATTAAGAACCCTGTTTATGCATAGAGTCTTTATTAAAGGAGAGCTAAATCTAAGCCCTTGAAACAAAAGTGATTAATAAAACATAGCTCCCATCTCACTTTGATCAAATTTTAGAGAGGAAAAAAATCACATAGAATGAAATGTTTTCTATCCTAGAAAAATCTCCAAAGCAGCTAAATAGAATTAGATCAGAACTTTCTCCCCAATATATTTCTACCTCTCAGCAAGAAAACAGCCTGCCTTTTTCCCAGAAAATTTTATATGTCTGAAAATAGGGGCTTAGGATAAAAGTGCTGCTTCCAGCTTAAAAATAGCATCACAACCACAGTACTGTAACAAGCTAGAATTAAATTATAGGTCTAAATTTGGTGCCACTGCTGTTAACTTGACATATATATGATTCTAGTTAGAAACACAGTCCTCATTCGCAAATGCTTTTTATACATATGTGTTGTTGTGACAGTAAAAGTATAGAGTGAAAGGGACTAATGAGTTCGTGCAGTATATTTCCAGAATGTTACTTGAGGTTTCTGTAATTCAATTCTCTTGGTCTTTACTGCTTTTTGGAATTTTTCCAAGGACAGGTTATTAGTTGTTAGGCTTTGGTTTCCGTCTCTTTCCTTTCTTTTTTCTTTTAAATTTTTCAGTGAATACTTAAAGGTTAATAAGACCAAGTTCCAGAAACTAAATTCTATATTTAACTGCAGAGTAGGTGTGGTTCAGACAACGGCACTGCTAGCCTGTTTAGTCTTTTTTTCTTGTCATCACAACCTTGACCTGCAAGGGAACATTCCTTTCCTTAGTCTTTTGATTATGAAATATGCTGAATTATGATTATAATGATGATATGATATTGTTTACTTTTCCTCTGGGAATAAAGCAGATTATAATCATCACATAGATTCAGATCTCAAATTGCACTTAAAAATCTGTTTCTGATTTTCATTGTAATCTTATAGCACCCTATAAATTATTTTCATAGTGCCTCTTGTATCTGTTTTTCCCTTTTCATCTCTTACCTTTTACTGCTATTTTACTTTAAAATATGTTATATAATTTTATAATTTACATAATTTTATATTTATGGTATTATTTTTATATTTTATTAGTTATGAGATTAAAAATCCCAAAATTGATTTAATAGCCCTTTTATTATTTTAACCTTTTTATGAGGCTATTTTTTCTTGGTATTTATTCTTCCTTGGATTTTAAATTTGTGGGATCTCTTAAGTGCTGTAGGACATTTCAAATTATCCACAAAAACAAATCCACTTGTAGTGTAAAGGTTTTTATTTCATTTATTCTGTTTTGTAAAGGATTTAGATAGGTTTTTTTTCCCATTAACTACTTACTGTAATAGGAGTATATATTTGATTCCATGGTTTTTCTATCTCTTTACTTTCAAATCGCCCAGCCACTTTCTTTTTCTTGTCATAAACATTTTAAATGATGTCTTATATGGTACTTCCTACATATAAGTTACTAGCAATAAGCTATGGGTTGCTTATAGCTATTATGTATGTTTTGACTTAGCTCTGAATCAGCTATGAATTAGATTATTTTGAGATCATGTTCCATGTAATTATATATTATCACTAAGAATGGCAACAAGCAACATGCAATCATTGAAAGGTACTTCATAGTTCCAAAATGTAATCCAATCCTAACCTTATCATTTTAATTTGGGGTCTCACTCATTATTTAGCACTTTTCCAAAATGTATATAATTCAGTTGATGTCTATATGATTATTGGTTATAAAATGAACAGTAAATGTTTGTCAATCCTTTGGCAGACCAATCAAGATATCTCTTAAATGGTTTTGGAACTCATTGAGGTAGCTATGTTACATTCTTAGACTTGATACAGTTAGTACAGTATTATCTTCAAATGAGGATATATAGTAGCATTGGCATTGATAGAGAATCTTTCTCTTTGAACTTTTGCATATTATTTCCTTTTTCATGTATCTTAGTTGAGTATAAGTTTCTGTTTTATGTCTTGGTCTATATTAGTACTCAATGAATTGCTAATTAGTTATCTCTGTGATCATATCTGATTTTATGTAATTTTACCATGTGTCAGTAAATAAGCATTTATTAAGTGCTTTCTATGTGAAAACCACTGAACTACATGCTAGAAATACAAAGAAAAGCAAAAAATAGTTCTTGCTTTTAAAGTGCTCATAGTCCAGGGAAGTAGCATTCAAATAAATGTGTACAATCTATATACAGAATTAAGAAGAAATAATCAACAAAAAGAAATCACTAAAATTAAAAGGAATTTGGGAAAGATTTGTTGTAGAAGGTGGCACTTTCACTAAGACTTTAAGGAAGCCAGGAAGTAGAGATGAGGGAGAGCATTTCAGTTATGGGAGACAGCCATTTGAAATATATAAGGTCTTTTTTTAAGGAACAGCAAGGGGAGCAGTGCCACTGGATTGTAGAATATGTGGAAGATGTAAAATGCATAATACTAGATGTTTGTAAATAATAGAAGGAGAACAAGGAAGTTAGGAAGTAGTGATAATTAGTTCAGTTTGGGATGTATTGAGTTCAAGATGCTAGCAGATTTCCAATTTGAGATGTTTAATAGACATTTGAAGAAATAAGTTCGGCAGTTAGAAAGATTAGAATTGTATAAGTAGATTTGAGAATCATCAGCATAGAAATGACAATTGAATATTGTCAGGTATCTTGACTGGTCTGCCAAAGGAATATGGGACTGATAAATTACCAAATGAAATAGTAGAGAGGTAGAAGAGAAGAAGGCCTGAGCAGAACCCTTTGGGACTCTTCTTTTGGAATTGTCTCTACTCTTAGACATCCTGAAAATTAAACCCTGAATGCCTTTGTCATTGTGTCACATCCAGCACAAATTCCTTTTATCTGTTTATTTGGTTACTCTCTCCGACTCCAGGACATTAATATTGAGAGATAATGGAGTCCAAACGTGATGGTGCAGTCTAGGTATCGGTCTATCTATTGCCTTAGAACACTCTCATTATCATCTCTACTTCGCCTTAGAACACTATCATTATCATCTCTACTTCGTATATCTATCTTTGCCATTTTCCTAATTTTTTCATTAGATGCTCTCATCGTTTGTCATAGATAAGTTTAACACTAAACAATCCATACATTTATTTTCTTTACTTATTGGTTTATAAGCCAATACTTATAATCAAACATTGCCTTCTTTGGCAGTATTCTTCAAATTAGCTTTTACTATAAAGTAATAGTGTTCTTGTTTGTTATGCTCTTATAAAGCAGTCCAAGTCGTTTGCAGACCAAAATCACTTGTAGTTACTTTTGTTCTCATCATTTTTTAGTTGGTTAAACTTCTCAAAGAAACAATAGTATTTAGAGTCAATGTCATTACTTTGGATCATTTTCCTTTTTTTCCCCCCAAATAAAAAAGCTTACTCAAAGAGTTTTTGCAGTCATCTGTATTGTCAGTTTCTCTTCTTTCTCTTATATTTAATACTGATTTTGATTTTTGCCCTAGCAATTTTCATGGAAAGCTGGTTCTGAAATGATTACTACCTTGATAACTGTTTCCTGTGAAGCAAATTAACAATAAGTTAAAGATGTATGTCATATCCATATAAAGTATTTATGATGCATAGGTATGAGACTTTACTTTTTGAATCTTTGAGTATAAGTTTCTAAGATCTAAGATCAAAGAGGATAACATATAAAGTGCTTTGCATACTTTAAAATGCTGTTAAATGCTAGTTTTCATTGTTATAAAATTTTATAATATGACCTCTAAAAGTTCAATGATTTACATATAAGCGTTTAGTTGCTACTATCGAAATCAAAACAAAAACAAAAACAAAAAAAAGCTTCCATAGAAAATGGAACATTTTAAATCTTTAATGCTTGTATAATTTCACTTCTTTTTTAAGAGAATCTTGATACTTGAAAAGATTTATCCCATATATATTCAGAACAACAAACTTGGAAGTACTTGTTACATTATAGTAGATTTTTTCCACTTATATCTTATGGATGGTTGTAGGAAGTTCTTCTTAACATTGTGTTATCAGATTTATAAGTGATTCATAGCACATGATCTATTATTGTTATTATGAATTTAGTATTGGAGAAACAAAGGAAGTAATAGCAAAGTTGAAAACTATTGTTAGACTTCTAGATTACCATGCCCTTACTGAATTTTTAACTTGTCATATTTGCAGAAACTGATTAAATAGAGTATTTTTATTTACTCTGTGTCAGGTCTAACTCTGGTCATTTATATACAAGTAAACTAGATAATTCCTACAACCAAAAAAGTTTGCACTTTAGTAGCTCAGAAAGGAGTGTAAAATGCAGGGCTGTTGTTGATTGAGGGGAAATGATTGGTGAGAAGCATAAGACCAGAGAAGGCTCAAAACAGGAGTAAGCTAAAACATGGTTGTTGCCTTTCCTGAAACAACACTCTGGCTGAAAGATTCCCCAATCAGGAATTAGTCCCTCATGGCACTTTTCTTCAGGATAAGAAGGTGTTTGGCAAGATAGAAAAGGAAAAGAAATCTAGAAAGAAGATCAGAATAACTTTGTCCCATTGTCAGAATTATAAATTAGGAAAATTAAACATTTTCCCAAAACCAGTGTCATTTTCTTAGTAACTTTCTTACATTGTTTATTAGCTGAGGCATTCACAATTATTATATATTGTATTTGGTAGCAAAATTTTATATCTCTTAGAAGACTTTTCTTTACTGCTGTTTTTAAAACGCTCATGGTATAGTCTTCCTTAGCAAAAGCTTTACGTTGTAGATGTTGCATAATATTCCAGTGCCATCTCAACAATTCAACTGCTGAAGCAAGGAACCCTATTCTTTTCCCTAAGATTGCACTTGGATAGGACGTCAGATTAAAATAGTGACATAACAAAATTTGAAGGTCTGCTCTCTGCCCTCCCACTTCTACTACAGTCAGGATTTAAAAAAAAAAAAAAAAAAAAAAAAAAAAAAGCTGTACATAATGAGACTTAAGCTATCATATATGATCTTCTGCTTTCTATATAGAAGTGACTATGTTGGTTTTGTCAAGTTCAGAATAAGAAATAATCTTTAAAAATTTGTACTTTGAAATAATGTAGTGTAGAAGTTATTTATACTATCTTCTTAATGAATCCCCTCTGTCAGATTGAGCATCTCTACTTTGGTAGTTCTTTGGAGAAGTTTCTTCATGTGAACAATAGAAAGACTTACTTGATTTCATTTCATAAAAATAGAGATTGTTCTGCCCCCTATACATACTGGTTGTGTCATTTGGTGCAAGTTATTTATCCTCTTAGTGCTCCAAGTGGTACCTCCATTATGAATACTACATCAGTACTTTGGAACAGCAGTTATAGATAACTCATAATTTTATAAATTTTAGGGATAGCAGGGTCCTAAGAAGTTACTTGGTTGAACTTTCTCATTTTATAAATGAGAGGCTTGTTCAGAGTCACAGAATTACCCAGTGGCATAGTATTCTAAACTCATAGGCCATTTTGAAAACAGCCTGATAGTCTAGGGAGCCTTATTTTGTCCTTTTTTTCTCTTGTTCTTCCTCTGTATACATGTCTAAATATAAATTCTTTGTGTTCACTCCTACTCCCTTCTTTCATGTTTCATTTTTTCTCTCTTGTGTTTTTCTCCACATTTTCTTTTTTTTAATTTTATTCTTTTCATTTGTTTAAAAAAAAACAGAATAAGAAAAAAGAAAAACAGAAAACGAACACAAAGCAAAATAAAGCAAAACAAAAGAGAACATTATCAGGTTTCCAGAATATTCAAAATATATAACAACAAATTACCAGTTCACAAAAGTACACATATTAGTAGGAGAAATTATATTCATGAATTTCCATCTTTTCTTTATTTCCTTCTTTGAGAATCTGTACCTTCTTTTCTAGTTTGTTAACTTTTTTTTTTTTCATAATCTTTTTTTTTTTTCTTGGATGGTTTTTAGTTTTTACTCATGGTGTCTCATTTTAATGAGGGAAGGAAAGGAAAGCGGGAACCCCATTTCTTGGCACATAGATAATCCCATGAGGCACAGTGTCCCCTGTAAAATGAATTTACAGGCCTGAAAACCTAGATTGATAAATAAAAGGTTTATTGTAGGAATTTGGAAGTAAAGTTAAGTTAGAAGGATGCCAGGGCCAAAGGTGGCCGCTGGGCGGGCAGGAACCCTTACATGGTTGGAAGGATACCATGTGTTGGCTGGGAGGGCTCCTGCAATGAGGGCTCCGGCTTGGCCCTTTTTATATCTAGAAGATGATGGGCCCTAAATTCTCAGCAGGCTTTTCAATTAGCTCAGATCAGGTGAGGGCTGGGGGAAGCTAAGCTGATGGTGGGGGCTGGGCCCGGATATTCAAAGGGTGCCTTTGACCAGGATTTGTGAATCAAGGTCAGACATGGGTTGGGCAATTAGAAAGGAATCTCAACCCCCATCAATTTGATTTTTTAATTCTTTTTGAATTCTATAAATTTTCTCTAGGCAGGGAGCCATTTCACATTACTCTTTTTTTCTTGGTCTTTTGTTTTGTTTTGTTTTGCTGAGGTACTTGGGGTTAAGTGACTTGCCCAGGGTCACACAGCTAGGAAGTGTTAAGTGTCTGAGGTCGTATTTGAACTCAGTTGCTCCTGACTTCAGGGCCAGTGCTCTATCCCCTGCCCCACCTAGCTATCCCCACATTACTCTTTGGGATAGAAAGTCTTTACTTCAGTGTCCTCCTCTGAAGATGAACCCTGATCTTCCCCGTTCCCATAATAGGTTTCAATGGTGGGGTTCTTTCTTCTTTGCCCATTCATTTTTTTATAAGAGGTATTAGTATAAGCACCTCTAATCATGGAGTGAGAGGATGGTACCTCAGTCCTCCCTTCAGCTCTCCTCTCTGACCTGGAACCCCAAACCAAGAGCTCTCTCCTCCTGCAAGTGCCCGCAGAATCCTTGCCCTAGGGCTTCTGCACTCAATGATGGGCTGGTTCCTTCTCACCCAGAGCTGTATTTCTGTAGCACAGCTGAGCCTTTTCCTAATCAGCAAAGATTCCCTCGATTTTCCAGGACTCAGACCCAGCCTCTCACAGTGCAGAAAGCAAAAATTTCTGTAGTTCCAGCTGGAACTTAAGCCACAGCCAGCTTGCCCCCTAGGCCTGGAATATTGTACTTCACATTGGTTAATCCTCACTTGAGGTCTTGCTTCAAATCTTCTTGGGTTGTACTTGGAGGACCTCTGTTCTGCCCCAAGTTTTCTTGATTTTTCACCAATTTATGTTTGCCCTGAGGTGTACATGTGTTCTATTTATGGGGGAATTCTGGAAAGTTTGAAATTTTCTAAACTACCCTGCCATCTTCCCACAATGATCCTCCACATTTTCTCTTCCCTTCTTTTCAGTCCTTTTCTGATTATACTGTTATTTCATTTTTCTCCTTACTCTGCTTTTAAAACTCTTATAATGCTTCTGCTACCCCTAATTATTTCTTCCCATCTGCACCAGCCAAATTCTCCTCCTTTCCCTGTCTAAATCACTTTCACTCGTACAGTGACCTCTGCTCTAGATAACTTTGTCCTCTTGTCCAATGGCTGGAGAAGACAAGAAGTTAATGGCAACTATACTGTCTTGGTCTTTCCCTCAGCTCCCTTGGATTTAATTAAAATCTTTATGTAGACATTTCCTAGTCTCTGTGTTCAGTATATCCTACTTACTCCCTTAAACTCCACTGCCATTTGGGTATCTCAAACGGGCTGTTCCTTAAACCTATCAAACTCTATATCAAAACCATAGTTCTTATCATTTAACTTTCTTCTTTTTGATCTTCTTTTTTACCCTTGAAGACAACATTCTGCTCTGATTCAGGCTGTCATTGTCAGTGACACTTTCTACTCCTTAATCTCATTCACCCAACATATCTAATTTATTGCCAAATTCTGTAGTTTTCTACCTTCCCAATATCTCTCCAGTATGTCCTCTTCTCTCCACTCTGACCACCACAAGCTAGTTTACATCTTCATCACCTCTTACCTTAACAGCTTTTAACTCTTCTCTTTGATTGGTGTCCCTCTATTCCTCTCTATTGTTTATCAAGCCAACAAAGTGATCAGTCTTATCTGTTACCCCTACTGCCTGCTCTCTTCAGTGAGTTTTGAGGGCTTCCTTAATGCTTCCTAGGGTCAAATGTCAAGTCATCTTGACAGTTTAGTTTAGTTTTGAAAGATCATCATACCCTGCCTCTTCCTTTTTTTTTAGTCCTCTTTCACACACTTCACATTGCCACTACACTAACCTACTTATACTTCCTTTATATCCAACACTGCTTGTCTCATCTCTATGCCTTTATACAGGTTATCCCTCATGCCAGAATTCTCTGACTTTATTCCGGTCAAATGTCATCTTTTATAGGAGGGCTGATCTGGTCCCTTGGCTAGTAGTGCCTTCCACTTCAAATTATTATTCTGTATAAATCTTAAAGGAATATTTATTACATGTTACCACCCCCATTAGTGTGTAAGCTTCTCCAGAACAGAGATTGTTTTTGTCTTTCTTTTCATTCTCAGTGTTTTTATCATGGTGTTCTGTACCTGGTAAGTGGTTAATACCGTGTTTCCCCGATAATAAGACACTGTCTTATTATTTTTTTGGGACTAAAAAACACCAGAGGGCTTATTTTCAGGGGAGGGCTTATTTTATCCTCCATCATGCCCCTTTTATCCTCCATCATGCCCATTTTAGCCTCCATCATGCCCCTTTTATCCTCCATCATGCCCATTTTAGCCTCCATCATGCCCCTTTTAGCCTCCATCATGCCCCCTGAGTGCTTATTTTATTCTCCATCGCTTACTGAACTTACCGAGTTTTTAGATGGTCCTGTCTCAGCTCTACTCCGCGGCGCTGCTCTCAGTAGCGCCAGCAAGCAAATCACCAGGGAAGAAGAGGATGACGCGCTCACTGCTGCAGCTCTGATTGGATGCAGCTCGGAGCGCGACGTGCGTTTCACCCGGGAGGGGAGGGCGGCGCTGCTTACTGAAGGTACCGCTACGCAGCATATAGCGCAGGGGATCACCATGATGACCGTTTTCATAGTAAGTTCGATAGGGCTTATTTTTGGGGGAGGGCTTATTTTAGCGGAATATTAAAGAGTATGTGGGTGTCTTATTTTCAGGATAGGTCTTATTATCGGGGAAACACGGTAAATGCTTGTTGCCTGGCTTAGTGGGTTTATGTCTGACTATCTTTCTCTTAATCCCTTCTGACTCTCTTCTGCTTTCACTCTTTTCTTCTCTACCCTTTTTCTTAACTGTTCATTATGTAGAACTGAAATATATATTTTAATATTTATATTTTATAAAAAGTATTTTTGTAACAAAGTTTTATATTTACTATTCATCTAAAAATAAAGACATTTTCTTTTGAAAAAGAAACCCTAAGATCATTACTAAGAGTATATCTGTGATTCTAAGTTGTTTTTGCTTGATAGAATAATTGATTTTTTTTCCCCTTTGATTCATGGACCCTTAATAAAATAGGTTCCCATTCCTGATTTAAGCCTTTCAAAAAATATTTAACATAACAGTTAAAGACTGATCCCAAAGAACAGAATTTCCTACATGATAAATATGTTATATCAAAAGAGCACTTCTCCTCTAATGCTGTCATAAAGATATACCTAAATGTTCTATCCCAGAGCCAAGGATGTCATGTTTTAATCGTTTGTGTTTTGACTGTTCAGCTGAAGTTTATAGTTTATAATTTATAAATTGGAGTTAGTGATTTGACTTAAGGTTTTCTATAAAGTCATTTGATAAAGGGAACTCAGAAACATTCTTTAAATACTTGATTTCTTCTTTCTGTGATCTGGGCAAACTAAAAATTTATGATTTCTTCTTTAATGAAACTGACCTGCCTCTTGAAAAAAAACAGAAATTTATAGTGTTGTATGTATAGTTTTTCTGAATTTTCATGAATCCCCAAGTCACTGATAAAAGGTCCACATATGAATCAAGCTAATGATTTTCATATGAAAATCCTCTGAAATCCTCATGAAAGATCAAACTTTTCAAACCAATGACAAACACTAATTGAGAGATCCATATCTTGACAACCAACATTACCAAACTGAACCATATCAATATTGGCATTCTCATTACAAATAAAACCAGAAAATATAATCAAGTTACTATTAAATGGGAAAATGGCCTCTCGGGTTCTCTATGGAAAAACAAATAAGGAATTTAATAGAGTTGATTTCAACATAGAATCAAATAGACCAAGAAACATCAATTAAAATAGACACTCATTCATTGTATCTTATAGTGCTTCTGAGATAGACAGACAGATAGATAGATAGAGGACTCCATAAAAATATTAAGTCTTATATGCCAAACCTTATTGCAGAGAATAAAAAGGTAGAGAAATTTTGTGAATGATTTATTTAGATTCTCAAAATTCAGTCAACGTATACCTTAATATTTGCTGACGAAAGTGTAAGAGTGGACTTATGGGAGGATGGCAAAAAGTGTTTTGGAAAACACTATTAATGATTAAGAGATAAAAGGTCAAAACTATGTAAACTGCTTTGGTTATGCCATGAAAATTCAAGAAATCAGAAGTCTCTGAACATGGCAAGTACTAAACATCAAGAAATGATGAAGGTGACTATATCTTGTCAAATGGGAAACAGTTGATTACTATTAGAGAGGAGTAATTTCTGAATGATCTATCTGTGTTCAGTAAGACAATCAACTTGGTAGGAACAAAAGTAAAAAACAACAGAAAACCAGAAAGGATAGAAGATGAGATTCAATTTATAATTTAGTAGCTTCAGGCAGACTTGTTAAAAATAGATGTGATTCCAAAAAAAGAGGAATAAAGAAAAGTAAAAGAAATCTGTTCTGAAGATAAAATAAGTTTCAAAATATTGAAGAATTGATTATCATATATCTAGGAGTGATATATTAAATCTTTTGGGGAAAGTCACTCACATTATAACTAATCCCAAAAGAAGTTTTTTAAAAATATAAATGATATGCCTTTATAACTATCAGCCCACATGTTCACTGTTATGAAAATAAACTATATATATATTAAATATATCCTTAGTAGACAAATACGCAGTTAGCCAGCAATCATTTATTAAGCATTTTGTCTTGGGCATTCTTCTAAGCACTTGGGATTTTTTTTCAAGCTTTCTGGGAGCTTAAATTCTAATGAGGGAGAGAACATGTGAATAATTAAGTTCATACAAGATATATCCAGAGGAAATGGAAAGTAATTCAAGAAGGGAGGGCACTAATAGTTGACAAGAACTGTTTTCTTTATCGTTACATATCTTCACATTGACATAGTTGACTGATAGTTTCAGAAAATAAGAGACTAACACTGAATTGTTGATTATTTAAAATCAATCTATTCTAAATGTCCTTCCAGTATTGTGTTTCCTATGCATATGTTAAGTTCTTAATCATCATCTCTGAGTAGATTATTTTAAAATCTAAATATTCAGTCCTTGCTTGTTACCTGAACTATAATTCCACATTATCACCTGCCTATTTGACATTTCAGACTTGATACCTCAGGCATCTCAAATTTAACATACCCAAAACAGAGTTTATTATCCCTTCCCAGCCCCTATTATCACCCCCACCAGCCACCCCCCCAAAAAAATGTTCTAAACTTCTCTGTTTCCATGGGCATAATTAATCTTCTAGTCAACCAGATTTACAACCTTAGTGTTGTCTTTGTCTCCCTATGACCTTTCAACCTACATATTAAGTCAAGTTGCTAAATCTTGTCCTTTCTATAAAGTTCCCGAAGTGATTTTTCTAAATTGCAAATATGACCATGTCACAACATAGCTTAGTAAACTCCAGTAACTCCTTAATGTATATGTACATTCCTTCCTCATTTAAAGTTTTCCACAACTTTCCTCAACTCTCTTGTGGACACTAAAGCTTATCCAAACTCACATTCTTGCATATTTCTCATATGTAGCATACCATTTCCAACTCCTGCCTTTTCTGTGGCTGCTTCCCATGCTCGCAACAGACTGTTCTCACTATAAACAATTAAAATCCCTAGTTTCTTGGAAGGCTGAATCATGCCTTTGCTGATCATCATGAACCTCATTCAACTACTCCTCTCTTCCTCATTCCCCAAAAATATATGCTTTTTTTTTATATATAGGCCTATATTTAAGCTTATGTTGTCTTCTTCTCAAAGGCAGAGACAGTTTCCCTTGTGTCTTAGTATTACCAATGCCTTGAATATAATAGGAACTTGATAAATTTTTGTTGATATATTGTTGAATAAAAATTCCCTTAGAGATGCAATGAAATCAATCAGCAAACACTTTTTAAGTGCTTACAATATGCCTCATATTGTGTCTGGCACTGTGTGAGGCTAGTCATATAGAAATTCAGAAGTAATAGATGGGGAGTTCAAGAGAGTACTTTGCTTTCCTAAGCAAGGAGCAAGGATAACCAAGTATAAATAAGATGTGATCTATGCAGTTGGATCAACTATCCACATTGATGAGATTATGGCTTCTCTGAAACACTGAAGTAAGCCAATGTCTTTCTTTTTTTCTTTTTCTTTTTTTTTTTTTTTTTAATCATTCTAGGTTTAATAACTGGATACTGAATTACCATTTCAACTATTTTGCAGTTTTCATGTGTTACATTTTTACAAAATTATCCAACAAGCCATTATTTGCAACAAGGATTAAAAAAAAAAAAAAAGGAAAAAAAAGTAAAGTTGACCAAGATGTTAACCAAGTCTAAGAGTATATGCAACATTCCATATCCATAAGACTTCCATCTCTGCAAAGAATGGACAGATGGACAGATACATTTTCTCAGCTTTTTTCCAAGTCTAGATTGGTTCATATTAATTATGCAACATTCCATTTATATTGTTTTAATCATTGTATATGTTGTTTTCCTGGTTCTCCCTACTTCATTCTGTTTTGATTCATATAAGTTTCTTTATTTTTCTAAATTCTTTGTACTTGTCATTTCTTTTGGCACCATAATACTCCCTTACATTGATGTGCTGTGTTTTGTTTAGCTCTTCCTTATTTGATAGACTTCTACTTTGTGTCCAGTTTCTTTTTTGTTACTATAAAATTTGCTGTATTTTGATTTAATCTCAGATATTTCTGTTTATTACGTACATGAGGATATATACCAATCTACAGTATATCTGGGTTAAAGGATGATGTTTTAATACTCTTTGAGTATATCATTTCAGAAGGAACTGAATCTGAGGTGCAGCTGTACCTTATAGTTTTCTTCACTGATTTCTGTTCCTCTTAAAATAGTAAAAAGTTGTTCTCCTTTCCATTGTTTAAATTATCATAATAAGCAAAACTTTTGAGAAACTTATTTTCTCCATATTTATGGTACCTTTTTGTAAATACTATATCCCTAGTTCAATATTCATAAAATAAAATTAAAAATTCAGACTACTTAGAATAACATCTGTTGTTATTTTAGGGAATAACCACCCCCCCCAACCATGTTACCTTGTGGTTAATATTTGAGGAGATAACATAGTATTCATAATGAGCAGAGTTCAGAATAAAGTAAGTTTCTGATATATGGTTCCTCTTTCCTACTGACTTCAATTGTAAAATCAAGAGTTTCATTAGGAAAAATTTAGACCAGTTGGTAATAAAAACTTATTAATGAATGAATTAAATGTAAAAGTTTGAGTCATGCATGCTATTCTATATAGTAAAGTTGTGGCTTAATTAGTAAAATTGCAGTTTCTGAGTTCAACTAAATTTTTCTTGATGTGCTAATTAGATATTATTTTATACTTAACTGATTTCAACCTACAACATTGGTCAGATAAGAAAGAAGAGCAGTGTTTGCCTCATAACTTCAAGATGAAACAATCAAATGATTCAGAAATAGAAAGTAAATGACATTCAATTGTGGAAAGCGATCTGTGCCTAGCTGTTGCCATTTCCCTTGTGCCATTTTTAAGCAGAAAAGAGAGCCAATATTTCATGACCTAAAATCAATTAGCATAGTAGGTACGTAATAGAAAATAAGACCTAAATTATATCACTCCTTCTTTGTAATTATATTGTCTTATCACTACTGCTATTCTTAAACAGTGAATTTTCCCAGTCTTCTAATACAATTTCTTTTTTTATATGTAAACTGATTGAAGTTCACAGAGTTATACATTTTATGAATTCTAAAATGGCTAACTTTTGTTGTTATTCATTCATTTTCAGTCATGTCTGACTCTGTGACTACATTCTTGGCAAAGATATTGGAGTGGTTTGCCATTTCTTTCTCTAGTTATTTTGCCGATGAGAAAACAGAGGTGGCAAATAGGGTTAAATTACTTACCCAAGGTTACATAGCTAGTGTCTGAAGGCCCCATTTGAACTCAGATAAATCTTCTTGACTCCAGGCCTAGCATTCTGTCTATGTCTACTCTGTCTCCTAGCTACTCTGAAATGAATTAGAAGTAGAATTTTAAATTTAAATTTAAAAGAGTTTTAGAATTCTTTATTGAATCAGAACATTATTAGCCATATATTTCATATTACTGTAAATAATATTCTTGACATTTGCTTTACACAACAGGAACCTAGATACCTACTCATTAGACCATTTGGGAAGGGGAAAAAATACTTTTTAGCCATTAACAGGTAAAGTTATCTTTGTCTTATTCATATTCATTATGGGATATATGCCATAAAAGTTAAATCCCATAAATGTATTTTAAGGTTGGAAATTTAACCATGTTACTACTTGATGAAGTAAAAATAACCAAAAGAGAAATTATCAGTCCATGTTTGTAGTGGTATCATGATACACTAGTGCCAACAGTAATTCTCAGTTTTTTCTGGTCCTTAGATTAGAAATAAAGATCCCATATATTTTTGTTTCAACAACTGAAAACAGCCACGAATGCAGAATGTAGGGGAATAGCATTGTATTATAAGAAACAAAGTATATAAGGAATTTCAAAAAAGCATGGGACACATTTATGAACTTAGAACAGGAGAATAATTTATACAATTATAATAATGTAAAAGAAGTCAGTGTTAAAAAATCAATCTAAAAAGCAATTGAATTCAGAATACTTGCAATGAATAATCTTCCTAGAGAACAGATAGTAAAATACACATCCCTCTTCTTGTTAGAAGCAATGGTCTACTCAAACAGATTTTTGCTCTCCCTCCCCCTCGAGTCATTTTGGTGGTCAGTTTTGTTTAATTATTTTTATTTGGTTAAAAAATAATGATTCAGTGTTGGGAGATGGCATGTTGAGAAATGAACAAAGCATTTTTTAAAAAATCTATAAAACTTAAGAAAAAAAAAGTCTGCTTCCCAATAGACAAAAGAACAAATTAAAGAATTTATTGCTTTTAATGACATTAAGAAATGATAGCATAAATAAGTTAATAGCTATACTTTTGTGCTTAGAGAATGTAAAAATAATAATGAGACAGAGTACTGTTCCCAGTTAGGAAGTTAGTAAGACTTTGTTTCAAATTTTGCCTCTGACACTTAACTAGCTATTTGATCTTTGGCAAATACTTTATCTTTGATACCTTCTGTTTCCTTTTCTCTAAAATGAGTATCCTGGCAACTCTTAAGATTTATCTCTGAGATGTTATATGAAGCTCCATTCTATACATTGTTGTAACTATCAACTGAAAAAATTAAAGATATGTCACGTGTTGATTTATTAATATAACACACTACCAAAGACCAACCATTGGCAGGGCCTTTGAGGAATACCAAGTGGTCCTTTGAGAACCGTTGTGTTAGTTATTCATTACATTGCTTACTCTGACCATTCTTGTCCTATTATTAATATAAGCTAGTATTTGACTCCCTCCCCTCATTTTGAGAAACCAAAATAAAAGTTTTGTTGTTTTTTTGGATACCGATGTCTAATTTGGTGGTCATAATATACATTTAGGATCTTTGCTAGGTAACCCATTCCTATATGGCGGGAAGATAAATCCCCTGAGGTAATTGCATGTATTTGAAGTTATAATTATGTAAAATATGGTCATTAGTTCCGATGCAAGGAAATGTGCCATGCAAATTCAGATAATGCCACAGTGTCAGAGAATTCAATATTTGTGCTAATCAGGGCTTGGCTGGTAACCTCAATTTTGTGGCCCACATATAAACTGCAGTGGACTTTAGAATTTTCACTGTGACTTCATAATGGTAAGGGTCAAATTACAGCTTATATTTTTGATAGAATAAGAATGCTTGGAATAGGTACTTTAATGACTTTCTCAAATATATTCATTTGACTTTCCTGGTACTTAAAAGATACCTACCTGATGGATTGGATATTGTCATACAGCATTATTTAGTGGAAAGAGTACAAGACCCTGAGTCAGAAGATCTGTGTTTGAATCCCATCTTTGGGGGATTCTTACTATCATGGCCAAATCATTTAACTTCTAAATGTAAAAAATCTCATATGTAAAATATTAATACTAATAATTATACTATTTAACTCAGAAGGTTGCAAATCTTAAAGTATTATGTAAATGTGAGTCATTCATTGCTATCTAGCAAGTTGGTAAAAATGGCAACACTGTGGAAATAGTGTTGAAGGGATTATGCAAAAAGACAGGCATAAATAATACAACATTGCAACTATGAATTGATCAACTCTTCTGGAAAGTAATTTTTAATAATCTTAAATAATTCACTAAAATAACTGTACCTTTTGACCAAGATATCCCATAGGTAGGGACATATTCTGAAATCAAGAAAAAAAAAAAAACATGTCTTATAAATCAAAATATTCATAGTAGCATTTATTATGGTAGCAAAAACCTGGAAACAAAATAGATACCCAGTGATTGTGGAATAGTTTAACAAATTGTGGTTTCTGGATATAATGACATATTAATGGGCTGGAAGAAAGGATAAATATAAAACATCAAGGAAATTTGGGAAGACTTTTAAAAAAACTCATGAACAGTGAACCAGTCAGTTTGCAAGCATTTACTAAGTACTTATGTGGCCAGTCTCTAGGAAATAAGGAGAACCAGGAAAAAAAATATTTCAATAACTATTGTCTCATAAAAGGAAAAAAGAACAACAGTTTTAAAAAGAAGAAACTTACATAATACAAAAAAAAATCAATATGGTGACTCTCTCCTAGAATGACATTATTTGCCCACAAAACATTCATTATAAACAGATGCATCATGTTGAAAGCTTATGAACGGCATTAGTTTTTCTTGTGGATCACTCCATACCAACTTCAAAATATTAGCTAGTAAAGTAGATTGGAAAAAATATGTTTAAGCAATTATCCTATACCATATACTACAATGAGTCCAAATTGTTATGTATTATATTGCAGACAAAAATAGAGGTTGAGATTGGAAGGGCTTATCTTAATATCAGAGTACAGGGGCTGGGAAGAAATCTTAACAAGACAAAGGATAACAGTGATAATAAAGATAAATAGACCATTCCTGTTTCATATGAGAATATGATCTTTAGGAGAAAAAGGAGGATCCAAGAAACAATAGGACTGCTGTTTGGCATAAGTGAGATGAAAGAATTGACAGGAGAAAACTCAGTTGCTTAATTCTTAGTTTGCTTTGGTTTTCTTTCTCTGTCATTTGCTTTGGCAATGACAGAACAAAAATGACTCTAAAACAAGATAAATAAGTAAGGTAATAGGTTTAAAAAAAATGCCCCAGCAAAAGAAACCTGCAAGTGCAAAGAGGGCTAAATCTTACTGAGTGCCATGAATAAATGAAAAAATATTTTGAGTCTGTAACCTGTCTAAAGTGAATTACATCCTCTTATTTGAAAGATTGTGGAAATTGGGAGAGGAACTTCAGTAATAGAAAAGGGCAGGTGTCATCCTTATTTTCAAAAAAAAAAAAAAAAAAAAAAAAAAAGAAGAGAACAAAATATGCAGAATTTACGCCAGTGAAATTGATTTAAATTCTTGGGAAAGTTCTATAGTCAATCATAAAAGAAATAGTGAAAGCAACAGTGATTAAAAAGAATGAGCATAGTTTCATCAAGAATGTGTATCTGCAGAATAACCTCATTTCCTAATCAGACTTGTGCTTTAGGAGCATTGTTTATTTGATGATGGAGGATTGATTAAAGAGAAAGAGGTGAAGACTAAGATCAGTTAAAAAAAAAAAAAACTGTTGCCATAATACTAAGGACCAGAATTATAGTGATGGTGATGTAAATAAAGAAAAAGAGAGGTAGAATAAACAAGACTTGGTGACATAACTGATTGACTATGTGGGATAAATAATAATAAGTCAAATATAGCTCTTGAGATTAAACATCTGGATGGATGGTGATACCCCTCCTCCCGCAAGGAATAAGGGAAGTTTAGAAAGAATGGGTCTGAGGGGAAAAATCAGTATTCATTTTTGATATAATTTAGAAGTCTTTGGAACTTCGAGTTTGACATGGCCACAGACAGTTATTGATGTACAGTTGAATTCAAGTGAGAGACTAAGGCTAGGTATCTAGACCTGGATGTCATTTGTGTAGCAATGATAATTGCATCCAAAGGAGTCTAAAGAAACAGAAGAAGGCCCTAGAATTTACTCAGAATTAGGGGACAGAATATGGATTATAGTTTAATAAACGAGACCCAGAAGGAACAGGGGAACTGATAGATCAACAGTAACTGAATAGGAGCTGAGGAATAATTTATAGTATTTGGTGAGGTGTGAGCAATAGGAGAGCAAGTAAAGGGATGGATGAATGACAAAATTATTACTGACAGGTCTGTCATCTTGACAGACAAGAGGATTGAGTTAAATCTAATAAAATTAGTTCAATAAGGATAAATTTTGAACTTTACATTGGGTTCACAAAATCAGCTTCAGAAGTATTGGGAGGAATATGCTTAGATGGCAATTTGTCTGAAAAAGAGTTGTGAATTTTGGTGTACTAGAAATTTATTATATAAGTATTTAATTATATTGTAACAGCAACCCAAACAACTAATATAGTCTTTAGTTATATTAAGAAAGTATACCTTACTGCTATATGTAGTTAATGATTCCTCTGTCCTCTGCCTTGGTCATCCTGTATCTGAAGTACTATGTACAATTCTGAGCTCTTCAGTTTAAGTTAGGCATTGATTGCAAGGGATTGCAGGAGAATTATGTTGTATACTCCATTTGGCAGCTGTGTTATCTGTCAGTTTTACGTAGCTCTTTTCCTTTGTTATAAATCGGAATTTAATAAGATTGAGAGAGTGATACATTTGGAATTTACTGAAATAGAAAAAAAAACAACCACTAAAACCTTTTACAAACAAAACAAAACAAAAACAAAAACATTGATGAGTGTGAGATTTTGCAGCCAGTTTAAAATTATTGGTCAGAGGTTATTACTTTAAAAGTATAGTTTAAACAACTTGGGAAATATCTGATAATTTTTGCTGGTATCCACAGTATGTTCTTAAGGAAGTTTTGAATAGATTGATTGGTGTTGCTTTATTTAACCATCATATATCAACAAAAATGGAACAGTAATTAGGGGAAAGCATTCCGGTATAGCAGAAAGACAACTGGATTTGGCATCAGCAAACCTGGATTCCAGCCCTGCCTCTGTTACTTAATTGAATGACCTTAGGAAAGAAAGCCACTTTATTTCTCTAGGTCTTTGTGAGAAGATTGGACTAAATGATCCCAAAGTTACCATCCACTTGTGATCCTATAAAAGTTGGCTTGAAAACCGAGTCATTGTGATCTATAAATGTCATTAAGAGCTGACTCAGTGTTTAGGAATTTTCAATGTATCTGAAAAGCTATATTAGGTCTAGAAAGAATATTAGTAAGATATCTACTTCATTTTTATTTTTTTTTTTTTTTTTTTTTTTTTTTGCTGTCAGGATCATATCAGACTAATATTAGTAAGAATCCCAAGAAAATGTTCTAGATTGGAGATAATATCTGTAAAGCACAGGCAAAACCAAAATCACCATATAAATACTATTATTATATATTTCCATGGCCAGTTAACTCATTTGGTTTAAAAGAAAAAAAAAAAAAAAGAGGCAAAAGAAAAGAAATACCTGTTCAGTGAGACACCAGGGGCACTGGATTTATTTCCCAGGGTAGACCATTTCTTTTTAGGGGCCACAAATTATATCTTGAGTGCCAGATTAATGCATGTTTTTTTGTTTTTTATTTTTTTGTCACTGAGGAGGGTGGGGGAACCAGGCAAGAGAGAATAGCTTGATATATGATAATCACCACTTGGAAGGGGGAAAAAAAAAAAAAAAAAAAAAAAAACGAAAAAAACCACCACAACAGAAACTGTAGGTTAGTATTATTTTTGTATATAGTAATCTCGAAATCAGATTATTTTTTTAACTCTAAAAATAACCTCCCCAAAATTGTGTCAACTTATACACAAAGTGTAAAATGAGCAACTTACCAATTCCAGGTCACCAAACAAAATCTCCACTTCTGACCAACTTCCCACCAGTGAGTGAAGCCTGACAAACCAGAGATGAGGAAGATGCAACTTCTCTCCAGTCGAAGTGAAGGAGAGTCGAAGTCAAGCAGATGCATCAAAGAAGCTCACCAGCATCATCAGTGTATTCTTCAAGGAGTTTAGAAGCACACTAGTAGTCATAATGTGCTTTTACCAAGGGACTGTAGTTTTCACTAGTATGCATCTACATTTGACAAGCTGAGTAGAAAACCAAGAATTTGGTGAAACAGAGACATTGCAAAACTTTTACCTTTATTTAATCTTTGCTCTGAGTAAATGAACTGGGAACTTCAGCAGTTTGGGAGTGAACTCAAACTGTATTGTGAACTAATTGGGATAATTTATTCAGTCAAAACTTTTTTCTCCTTAGAAAAGTAATAGTTATTCAATTTTAGAGTGTGTGTGTGTGTGTGTGTGTGTGTGTGTGTGTGTGTGTGTTTTAAAATACTTGCTTTGATTCCCCCAGAAATTTGTCTCTTCTCCTTTTCTCATTACCTTCATAGAAGCAGTCTTCAGACTAGAAGGTGGCTTATTTTGATGGGGAATTTTGCCCAACTTTTATCATAGAGATTATGATTTTCTCTCATTAGACCTTCACTCACACCAGTAATCAAATTGCCACCAAAGTTAGGCTGGTAATTCACAAGCAAATTTTAAGTTATTTCACAAGCCCACGAAAGATCTTGTTGTATATTTTTCTACAAGACTTTCATAAATGTCAAGTACGCAAACTTCTCAGAGCCTCAGAGAATTAATTCACGTTCATAGAATCATATTTAACATATAGTTTAACAGTGTCTTATTTAAACCAATATCTGACAAGTCAGTAAAGCATTATGACATAGAATCAAAGAATATAGAATATGAAGGATCATGGAGATCAAGAAAGATAATTCATGGCTTGAATTAACTGATATCATTATATAGATATATATTTGGATTTTTTATGCAAAGAATGGGAAATGTCTTACCATCCTTGCAAGTAAATCAGAACTTCTTTATAATGCTAGTGTTGCTATGGATTAACTGTTCTGTATACTTTTATTGCATGTAGATTCTGTTTTGCATGAGTAGTCCCAGGGCATATTGGACAAGGACCTCTCTCCTCCTTTTCCTTCTATCTCTTCCTCTTCCTATTTCTCCCTCCTCCCCCTCCCCTCTGTCTCTGTCTCTCTCACAGAAGACATAGGATTAGTAGCTAGGTGATTTCTAGGATGTGAAATTTTATCTACTTTATGTTTCAAGAGGACAGAGAGGGCTCTAGTTTATATTGGGATGTGTTATTAGGTCTGTTGTTAGTGTTCTGCTGATGCTGCTACACCTATGTGTCCTTTGATAGTTTGTAGGCTCTGTGGTATAAAAACTAACATTTTTTAGATTTAAAGTACAAAATGTTATTTCAGACTTAAAGACAATTCCCCTAAGGTCCTAGGTTCTAACGCCATATGAACTAGGTAGTGTGGTGTGTGATCAAGAACACTGGAATAAGAGTCAAGACACTTAGTCCTGCCTCTGCTTTACCAGTAGCTAGTCCTGTGACCTTGAAGTGATTACCCATCTTTGGGCCTTCTTGGCACCATCTGAGAAATGAAAGAATTGAATTAGATAATCCCCACAATCCCTTCCAGCTCCCAAAATTTGTAATTCTTAAATTCTGTGACAAGTTTTGACCTGTGGTGTATTTGAATTCCATATATTATATACAAGCTATGGGGGTGGGGGTCTATTGTATTTGGATTGATGGCATTGTAGTATGATTGAAAGATAATAAATTTAGAACTAGAAGACCTAGGTCCAGATCCTGCATCCTCTGCTTACTCCCTGTATAAACATGAGCAAATCATTTACTTTTCCTGAGCCAGTTTCCTTATCAGAAAAATGTGACTATTTACCTCATAGAGTTGTTGTGAGGATCCAAGAAAACAATGTATGTGAAAGTACTTTGTAAAATATAGTTTTATATAAATGTAAGAAGTTGTTAATAATAAAGTTATTCCTTGTCATGTCAACGTTTTATTTGTTCATAGGACAGTTTTTTACTCTTTACCTGAATTTTTTAAAATTATTTTTTCAGTTCTGTCTTTGCAAAACTACAAAACCTTAAAACCTATAGCTCCTAGATAGCTGACTTATTAACAGTTTAGCCTGTTTTTATAGTCATACTGTCTTAAAAAAATTTTTTTTTGAAGAGGGCAATTTGGTTCTTTAAACAAATTAAGCTTTTAGAGTGCAAAATGAACTCATTTATGACACTTTGTTAAAAAATACTCATAGATCTATAGAATTTTAGAGTTGAAAAGGATTCCAGAGGTCAAGTCCAACATAAAGCTGAGCAGAAATTTCCTGCAGAATATCTCCCAAAAAAGTAATCATCTAACCTGTGTTTGAAGACTACCAGTGAAAGGGAATTTACCACCTACTGTATCAGCCCATTCTACTTTTGAACAGTTCTTATTGTTAGGAAGTTTTCTCTTACTTTGAATCTAAATAGCAGGAAGAAACTCCCTAAGCCTCACCTGTGGTTCCTAGTTCTGCCTTCTAAGAAGCCTTTGAAAAACCATGTCTCAAGTCTTCTTTCCTGTGAGATCCTTCCACATATATAGCACTTAAAGATAGCTCTCTTGTCCTCACTGAGTCTGATTTTCTTCAGGGTAAACACACTGATCATCTTTGATACATTTTCAAATTATATAGCTTTGTACACCCTCAACAGCTTGAGTTTTCTATCTTGACAATATCCTTCCCAAAAGATGGTACTCACTGCTAGAAACTAATCACATCAACTTATTAAGATCAATTTAGCTTTTTAGCTGACATTTCACCTTGTTAACTTATGTTGAGTTTGCAGCCCAGTCAAAAGAAAAACATTCTCCAAGTCTTTTAACCTTGAAATTTGTTTTAACATTTTTCCATCTTATCCATCTTACTTACTAAAAGAATCAATCATTTCCTCCCTCCATCCTCATTCCTGAAGAAGAATTTAAAGTGGAATTTGAACCTAAGGAAGGGTTCATAGTATCATAAGATGGTAAATTTGGAACCAGAAAGAATCTTTTTTTTTTTTCACAGTATATATGCATGAGTAATTTTTTTTATAACATTATCCCTTGTATTCATTTTTTCCAAATTATCCCCTCCTCCCTCCATTCCCTCCCCCCAATGACAGGCAATCCCATACATTTTACATGTGTTACAATAAAACCTAGATACAATATATGTGTGTAAATACCATTTTCTTGTTGCACATTAAGTATTAGATTCCGAAGGTATAAGTAACCTGCATAGATAGACAGTAGTGCTAACAATTTACATTCACTTCCCAGTGTTCCTTCTCTGGGTGTAGTTATTTCTGTCCATCATTGATCAACTGGAAGTGAGTTGGATCTTCTTTATGTTGAAGATATCCACTTCCATCAGAATATATCTTCATACAGCATTGAAGTGTACAGCGATCTTCTGGGAACCAGAAAGAATCTTAAAAGATTATCTAATTCCAAACCCCTCATTTTATAGATGAGAAAATTGAAGCCCAGAAAGGTTAAATGATTTACCCAAATAAGTCATGTATGTAAAAAGTGGCTGAACCAGGATTCTAAGTCAGGTTCTTTTAATTCAAGAGCCACCACTTTTTCTGCCATCTATACTATCTCTCCCAAGTTGGTGTCTGAAATTTAACATTCTCAATGGAGAAAGTTTTTGTGTTGCATCCAACAATAAGGGCCAGATTGTTTGACTAGAAGATCTGAATTTGATAAATATTTGATTGCAGGAAATCTATCTGTTTTTTTTTTTTTCTTTTTTAACAAAGAGAAACAATATGATAGAATGTGTAGAGCACTAGTCTTAGAGGCAGGAAGATCTGGATTGTTATACTGCCTCAGACAACATATTGGCTGTGTGACTTTGGACAGGTCACTTAATGCCTCAGGAATCAGGCTATATTCTTAAGATGATCAGTTGTTCCTCCGTAAGGATCTCTCTATTCCAATGAAATCACAAAATCTAATCTCTGGCCTTTGTGCAAAAGCAGATTTTTTTTAATTGAAGATTTTGTCGTTATTAATCATGAGGATGAGCTAAAAAATATATACCAGTTTTAGTGTGTGGAAACATTAAAGTTACCCTTTTTTCTGTAAATGAAAATATTGAGATAAATATTTCTCCAACTTAAAGTTGTTGTTTTTTTTTCCTTTTCAGAATTAGAGAACCATATCGATACCTAATCAAATTTCTAGGAAAACAGTTGCTCTCATTAAAACTTTTCCTCCCTTGTTAAAAACATATTGGGAGATTGGGTTATAGTTCAAGAACAAACTCACAGATATACTTAAAAACTGGATTAAAAGTATAAGACTTAAACCACCTAAAATAATTTAATGTAGTTAAGGGCATCATTTTTTGCCATCTTTGAAGGGATTGCATGGGTTAGGAAGTACTGACATCTTAACTGTCATTTTGTGAAGCAAACATGTTAACTGTGAATTCACCTAAACTTTGGAATGTTGTTTTTCTCTTACTGTGGACTTTAGAAACTTTAATGTTTAGAAACACTATAAATTGTAATTCAGAATAGGTTGAGTTAGAGAGATCTCTGCCTGTTGAGACTTTGCTCCCTCTAAATAAAAATGCTTAGAATTAATATTAATTAATAAATTTTTGCTGGCAAGCTTATGCCTCAAATGCAGAGAATATCTTTTTTAAAAATTTCTTCCACATGAAGAAAAAATATTTTGAAGTCAGGAGAGCTCTGGGTTCAAACTCTGTCTCAGACATTTAGTAGTTTTCTAGTCATAGGCATGTCACTTAAACTGTCTATGCCTCAATTTTCTTATCTATAAAATGGCAGTAATACTGTTTGATTATTTCTATCACATGATTGTTGTGAGAGTCAGATGAGATAATATATGTATGATAAGTGCTTTGCAACTATAAATCATCAGTTATCACCATTGTGATTAACTTTATTTTTAATTTATCTTATACCACAAAATGGATGCTGCAGCAAAGTATTTAGTAATAGATTATACTAACTACACTAACATAGACCTGATGAAATTTTAACAAATTAAACATACATTTTAAAGGTTTTAAAGAAATTTTGTGATGGATATGGAATAATTTAACTTCTAAAATAGGTGATTGCTTTTGTCCTAATTGAACTATACACATATAGAATAAGGGAACATAGATTGACTAGAACAAACTCCATTTTTGTAAGGATTTAAGATTTTAAAGGTAGGAAGGAACAAAATGATCTAAAGCCTTTCATTTTATTTTAAAGATAATTTATTCCCTCTTTGTAAATAATCAAGCTTCAGATAAATCAGTGCAGGCCACGGAAAATGAATCTTTTTAAACTAGGGAGCATAGGGTATGGGTGTCAAGGTGAAGAAGGATTAAAGACTTTACTTCCTGTACTTTTATTTGTGAATTGGTAGATCAGATCTCATGGGTAAGGAAAAATATTTGTAGCCAAAAAGGCATGACCAAGGATTAGAGAACCCTTCAGGAAAAATTTTAAATCTATCCATGACATGCCAAGTATGTTATGTAGTGGATTGAACACAGGGTTTCAAGCAGGAAGACATAATTGAGTTCAGATCATGCCTTGAACAATAGCTATCTGATTCATCTGTTAAATGAGGCAGTTAGATTCAGTAATTTCTAATATTCCTTTTCCAAATTTGTGAGTTAATGATTTAAATTTAAAAACATTAATTCATCTTTTTGGGGTTATTTTAGCAGTTTTAAAATATATGCAAATAAAACTATAACTAAAAGGATCTTTAAATTAATTTCCTCAATTATATGTTACTTAACAATACAGAAGTTCAGAAGTTGTGATTTTACAAATGAAACATACGTTAAAAAAAAGTGACCCTTTTTTTTTTTTTTTTTTTTTACAAGTTTTAAGTCTGGTTAGTTTGAAAAGTTATTAAAATATCACTTCATGAATATCGAATTGCTGTTAAGCAAAAAAGCATTTATTTTCTGAGAATAAGAAGTTTCTCACCCACTTATAAATAGTTCAAGTAAGTCAATTCAGAATTTATTCTGTCACATTTAATATCAAAGAATTTTAAGAATATGAAGCTTATTTCATAAAAGGTTACTGTTTTGAAAAAAATACATCTGGCAAATAATAAGAAACATGTAAACTACTAATCCATATCTACAGCTTGTATAAAATTTGTTATAATAATAATCACATTTATTTACAGTACCTGTTATGTGATAGGCAGTGTTCTAAGTGCTTTGCAGATATCTCATTTGATCCTCACAACATCTCTGGCAGGTAGGTGCTATTATTATCTCAATTTTACTAATAAAGACACTCAGGTTATGTGTTTTAACCAGAATCACAAAACTTGTGAATGTCTGAGTCTGAATTTGAATTGCAGAATACAACTTTAGTGCTTTTTCTATTGTATTACCTCTTATTTATTATTTAATAGTGATTAATTCTGAACTAGTGGAAAAAGAATTTGGTTTGTCTGACTAATGTGGAAATTCCAGAATTTCCTATTTATCCTCAAAATTTTAGTAAATCTAGTTACTATGTTTTGAGCTTCTGTCTAAAATTAACATATCTACAAATAAATATTGCAGTCTCTAAAAAGACTCACTTGCAGACTGCTGTATACCTATCAGTTCCTCCACTTATCCAAGCTTGAATGCTCAGTTTTATCTTAGAAATCTAATTCTCTCTCACTCCCGTTTAGAAGTTTTATTGCTCTTTTATTCCTGTTGTATTGTATTCCTTTCTTTGCCATTCTCACATCACTATTCTAGTTCAGGTACTTGTCATTTCATACCTAGGTTGCTGAATTCTGATTCTTTCTGTCTCTCTCCCTCTTCCTTCCCCCCCTTTTCTGTAATTGTTCTAAATACTCTCCTAGATTAATATTCCAAAAATGTTGCTTTAATCATGTCACTCTCATTCAAAACTCTTCAAAAGTTTACCATTGGATAATACCTGCTGCTGGGCCCTATCTGTGTTCTTCCTTTCACTAGAGTGCTCTATTTCTTTCACATGCTTGAGGACTATTTTTCTTTCATAGTTGTAGTGTGTAAATCAACAATCTCTTTAAGAAAGCCTTTGCTCACCACTCCAGACAATGTTAGTGTCTCTTAGCTCTGATATATTTTCGTATCGTTTATATAGATTCACATACCACTTAGTACTGTTAAGACAAGTTTTTTTAATGCCCCACAGTGTCATATATCTCATAGACCTTCAGTGTATATTTCGATTTATTATTTCATGGTCCATAACATTACTGTATAATATTTGGAAACCTGGCTGAACTGTGTTCTCCTTAATCACTTTCTGAATAGCAGAAAATGTGCCAAATAAGGTAAAAGGATCCATCAAAAAAAATAAAGAGAGGGTAAAAGAAAGTCCCATCCAGACCAAAGAAAAAACAACACACAATCAAAAGGAGGCCTTACTATAATGAATAAATATGGTGCTAAAGAAAACAATGCTAAAACCTCAGAGAATGAAAATAACAGATTTCTCTTTATCTCCAACAATGGTAACAGTGGTTTAAAATGAATAAAAGAATATATTTATTAAGCATTTCCTGTGTTCAAAATACTGTACTATGCTCTAGGGACACAAATGGAAATGCAAGAGTCCCTGGCTTTAAAAAACACACATTCTAATGAGGGAGATAATACATAAAGGAGATTTCAACTCTGTGCCAGATGGAAAGGTCTAGTGGTCCTTAGAGTACAGCAACAAAGCAGATGGATATGCATCTTCTGCTAATAAAATTGTATCTATTTCTCATGTCAAACCATTAGAAATTGGTGGTGAGAACTTCAGTTTTTTCTGTAGTTATGAGTGCTTTGGTATATGGGGATTGTAGTTCTTATAGAGCCAATTGACTGCTGTCATAGAAAACATCAATACGGGTTAGGACACAACTGAATAGCAACAACATTAGAAGTCTGTAAAAGTGAAAAAAAGTGAGATCATAAAAAACATTAAAAAAAAATTTCCCACTTAATATTTTAAGGTCAAATGTTAGTGGTTAAATAATGAGCTGCCTTGGAATCTAAAAAAGAGAATTAAAAAGTAAGAATATGTCACATTCTCTGTAATACTGCCTGGTAACAAAAGGACCTCCAATTAAAAAAAAAAAAATTACTGTTTCCTTAACTAGTTGTAGTACAGAAGGACCCATTAGTCTAAAATCATTTAGTGACTACACATTCTCTTTGAATTAGTCTATACTCATTAATCAGCCTTCCCATCAGGAAGAATGCCCCAAAAAAAAAAAAAAAAAGTACCACCAGGCTAGAAATGAGGAGACCTGAGTTTTTATTATCCTGGCTCTGTTGATAAAATAATAATGGTGTGTAACATAATTTCAGCAAAGTAAAATAGGTGACAGTTGTTCAAAGTATTAAAAAAAAAATTTAGACAATAATAATGAAACATAGGGCTCATCATCCCAAAACAGCTGTGGAAAGATTAATACAGTGGGTATGAATAACTTGAAACAAAATAATATTTATTAAGTTATGTAAAATTTTAATATGAAACTTGTCTTTTTGATAAAATCACTTGCTTTACATATTTTGTTCTTGATAGACACATATTTTTTAATTCATCATGAAACCATATTTTTATCACTGGATAATAAGTTTACTTTTGTTAACAAGTCATATTTTTCAAGTGTAGTTTTAATTATAATCCTTAGGGTTTTAGCAAGCCTTAAATTCACGTGAGCCCCCCAGGCTATTGAAGCTTTTTTATTTATATCTCTTGGATAAATTTCTTATCCATAATATATGGCATGGTTCAAGGCCCCATTGCAGTATTCCATCTCTATTTGAGAATTTCTGGAAAATGTTTACTTCCCAGTTTACTTGATCAGAGTTCATCTTTTTTTTCAATGGGAACAAGATTTTCAGGTCTGCTGAAAGCAAAAAAATCTCCCAAGTATTTTTCTGGGTATATGTTTTACATGCTAATGAGAAAACTTATATCTTACATGTTCTCCTGACAATAGTTTTTGGTATAACATGAAATGAAAAATATTTTTAAATGAAAGTAAACTTTTCCATTTTTCGGTACTTTAGACTTTGTGTTGTCTTGCTAATGACAAGCATTTATTTTCTTCATTAGCATCCCTTTCATACTACTCATGTTATCCAGGAAGCCTATAAGGAGAATCGATAACATCTCTGCCAGCCATTTCTGGAATTCTTTTCTAGTTTCTGAGGATTAATTAGGCTGTTTTGTGACAATAGTTTGACAGTTCTTGACTTTGTTTTATTTTCTACACCTTCAGTGTGACAAATCCTGTTCACTTGGGCTTGAATGATTCTTGAAACACTTAATTTCACCATACCAACAGCAACTGTAATGACTTTTGCATGTTTTCTTGGGCAATATCCATTCCTAAATTAAAAACATAAACATTTATTTATGGCATCAAAACCAAAATTCACCTCAAAGATAATGTAAGGTGAGTAAACTAGCTTTTAATCTAGTTTCATCTGGTCAAGATCAGTTAAGAGAAGTCTTCATGAAATGAAACTTAAAAATTATTGCTTTTCCCAAGTAAATTGCATACTACTATATTTTCTATTAAAAAAGGAAAAAGAGGATTGCTAGGTGTTTTCAGATTATATGATATACAGGTTATAAGCTTACAGAAATGCTTTTGGAATAAACAGGCCTTGCTTCACAAAGCAATCATAAAGAGTGACAAAACAAGTATTTATTGTTGTATTTGTTGAATTTAACTGTAAAGTCCTTTCTCTCTTAGTGGAGTCTATGAAGTGACTTAAGATCCACAAGTGCTGTCAGGTGCTCCATGGGCAACATCCACAAGAACTTGAACAACAATGTGTCAGCAAAGCATTGGCCAAATGACCAAGGCAGGCTGTTTATAAAAATGGGAGTGTTTATGGTAGTTATTCATAGGATCAGGTCACTATCACCAGAAATGACAGAAAAATTATACTTAAAGGGCACAGACTTATTGACTTGATACAGATTATGCCATAAAGTGGTGGAAACTGTGCAACATATTGCTGCAGCTTGCAAAAACTTAGCATCTACTAGATACATAAAAAAGCATGATTAGGTGGTTTGAGTTATATATCAGAAGGTTGCTCTTTTATAAATTTGCAGATGACAGTCCCTGTTCTACAGATGCAAACCCCAAAATAATCTTGAGAATATGGCAAATTGTACATCATTACAGACAGAATTGTTTGCCACAAGCACCCAAACATGTTATTTATTCATTTAAAAATGTAAGGATAATATTTTTAATAAATATCACTTCTACAAACTTGTCAAAAGATAGGGATGGGTTGTGGTATGATGGATGGAGAACTATCCCCAGGGGCTAGGACAAGCTGGATGCCAGTCAGACTCCTGACCCCTTTCAGTTGTGTGCTAATCTCTAACCAACACAGAATGATAGGTTTCAAAAATATAGAGACTAAATAGAAGAAATTAAAACTACATGGGAACATAATAAGGTATATTATCATCCAGGCTGCTATTGGAACCATTCAATGAGTTCCTGGATAATAGGTTCCCATCATTTTATCTACCTGCTCAAGTCCACAAAACATTAAGTATTAAAGAATAATAACAACTTAGAGACATGTCCTTAGTTTCTGTATGAAACCCATCAGGGAAAAAAAAAAAAAAAATTTAAAAAATGAACTAACAGTGACAATTGATGCTAAATGGAGTTTTTGGTTTATAAAGGGCTTTCTGTGCATGATTTCATTTGAGCCTTACAGCCATCCCCTAAAGCCTGGCCTGAGACAGCCTGCCTACTCATTGAACTTCTTTTGATAACTATCTATAAGATAATAATTCCATTTGTAAAATTTTAGAAAAAGTATAAAGTGAGGGGAACGGAAGGGTAATCCCAGGCATGGTGAAATTCAGTTCAACCAATCCTTATTAGGTAGCTCCTATGTACCTTTCACTTAGAATAGAGAATACATAGAGAAAACTCTCTTTGAAATCAAAGAGATCTGGCTTCAAGTCCCACGTCTGATATATGTGAGTTATATGGCACTGAGGAAATCCCTCTACTCTCCAAGACTAGAAATTTCAGATTAACATCAGTAGGAGAAATTTCTTAATAAGAATTTCCTATGCAGAGGAAATTAAGTATATCACAGCCCCCAAGATACAAATTCCCAAACTTGGATTATTAACATGTATGCGTCTGTTCCTAGAGTATAAAATATGACTAAAAGAAAATGAAGAATTATGCTGATCTAGGATCAGAAGTTTAGAGCCAGACAAGGAATCTAGAAATGTTTAAATCTAGTTTGTTCATTTTACAGTTAAAGAAATGAATAAGTGGCTTGCCCAGTGGTACATAATGGCAAAATGGGGCTTTGTACCCTATCATCTCTCTCCAAATACAGCATCTTTAAATTACAGCATACTTGACTTAGTAAAAATTCATGCTGTTAAATTTCACTTTCACTTATGATGAAATAAGGCTGCCCTGCCTATCTGTCTTCTGATAGAGTGATGAAGAACTTGGATTTTAGACATGGCCCATGCAAGGATGTTTTTTTTTTTTCCTTTTGGTTCAACCCATGAATATTTATAACAGGTATAACAGGGTGTGGGTATGGGAGAGGGACAATGTACGCATACAGTCATGCCAAAGGAGAGAAGCCAAATCTCTGCTTGAAAAAAAAAAGTTCTGGTTCTTTTTATTTTTAACTTCACCTTAACCTGGAATAATTTTTCGTTTACACATCATTCTCAATACCTCAAACATGAACTGTGGTTCCCCAATCCTTCCCACCTAAAGTTCAGACTCCATTGCCTGTCATATGAAGCTCTCCTTTATTTTCTATTTTTACCAAAAAAAAATTGAGGTAACTTTATCTGAGCCATTTCCAACCCCAACATTTAGTAATGTTAATAATAGCTCAGGTTTGTAGAGCACTTTCCAGCTTTCAAAGTGTATTCCACACACATTATTCTACAATTCCACACACATTATCCTACTACCCTAGATTTTTATCTTACGTTATATGTCTCCACCATCTATACAATCTAGCCAAAGTTGACTTTGTTTCTTGGACATGCTGTGAATTTTTCCTCCTCCGCGTGGTAAATCACAAAAGTTTATATCTTCAGTGTTTTACTCAGATATAGATGTCAGTGTCTGAAATTTCCTCATTCTACCTTTGTCTGAATTACTACCTGTCTTTTAAACATCAATACAAATGTGACCTCCCTTGGGAAGACTTCCTTGACCCTCTGCCTGTGGTAACTTATCTTTTTCCTTTATCTTATCAGAGCACTTAGGAAATTTTCCTGTAATTCTGTACTTTCTAGTGATCTCTTACTGCCTTTTTCGATCCGACTGTAAGTTCCTTCAGGCCAGGGACTGTGTCAATAGCTAAGTTTTGTATTTCCCAAGCATTTAGTACATAGGTTTCTAAGTATTGTCTTATGTTACTGCCCAATAATGCTTATTCTTCTTCTGTATGCTTCCTGGCTCATTTCCTTCTAGAGCTGTAGCAGACATTTTCTTCACCCTTTCTAACCTTGCACAATTGCTAGTTTCACTGTTTTAAGGACCTATGATTCTGTTATACCACATTTGCTGTGTCCAAATTTTTTATCAGACTTTAACCAACCCAGACATAAACCTTTCTGAATTTAGCTGATTGATCCTCTGGAAATATGGTCATATTATCATTCAGAGAGATAGGGTGGCTTTTTCTACTAAAAAAGTGGTATGACATTAGGAAACCAAATTAACATCCTTAGTGTCAGTATCCAGGCTTTTGTGCAGGGACAAATCTTCTGAAAGTAAACCTGTCCTTAAATTGACTATCAACTCAGCATATAATTGTTGGCTATCTGTTAACTTTGCTCTTGTTGGCTATCTGTTAACTTTGCTATATACAATGGAATTCAAAGCTGTGGGTAGTCTTTAGAAATTCAAAGGGCTTAATTCTGATAAACATTGATTAGGAACTAGTCAACAGTTATTTCTGGAGGAAAAAAAATCATATGGGAAAAAGAGAGACTTTGGAAATATACATTGATGTGGTATCACCTCATGCTTACAAATGCAGCCTTTGCTATCTGTGTATACTAATCTAGGCACAAAAGGAGGAATTTGCTATCTGCAATTTTTATAGACTTGAATGTTATTGAAATAAAGTGCTTCAAGGACATATCCATTCATTTCCAGCTTACGGATTCTCATCTCATGTAAATTATTTTGCCACTTTTCATTTTAATTCTTTGCTGTCATTTTCTGGTAAAGAGATCATTTGGATTCTCCCTGTTTAAGGTGCTTGCTCACTGATCATTCCACTGACAACTGCCCTTTGTCTACAAAAGTATAATGCCCTTGGGATTTATTTTATCACTTTTTTTTATTGCTACCTGTAGATTTCTATTTATGCTTTCCCCCTTTCCTCTGTATTAGAAAATGTCTTAGAATTATAAACTTCCTTATGTTGAACAGAGGTATGCTCTGATGCCTGGAGTTTCATTTCAGAAACCAATTCCCTCTGAAATCTTGGAAAGGATAAAGCTTTACCTCAGTTTCTTTAATTGTCAGATGTAAACAATTTAACCTCTGAGGAATAATCTGAGGATATAAAGTAGATGGCAAGGTTCTAGTTTTCGTTTGAGTATCTTGAATTGTTTTTAATACATTCAGAAACAAAATTAGATTAATCATATGCCTCTTAAGTATCCCTTCGGTATTTCATATTAAATTATACCATAGGTCACAAATGGATGCCATAATAGGATGTTTGACATTGTAGTTTCATAACATCTCTTCAGCCTCCCTCTTCATTAATCTAACCTACACAGACACATCTGCCAATGTAACGTTCCTAAAATACCACCTTGTTTGTGTCTTTTCTGTGAATACAAATCTCACTACCCCATTTCCTATGGGATGAAGTCTAAGCACTTTAGCCCAGCTAACAAGACTTTTCCACAATCTAACTAATTTTGCCTTTCTATACATATTTCCTCCTCAGTTCTTCATTTATATTAGGGGTTTTTAACCTGAAGTATGTAAAATTGCATGGTTTTTTTTTAAATAATGTTGATAACTGTATGCTAGATTCCTTTGTTATCCTAAATATTGTATTTCATTCACTTAAGAATGTAATTCTGAAAAGCAGTCCATAGGTTTCTCTTGACTGCCAAAAAGGTCTATGACACAGGCGAAGAGAGCCTTATATGAACCTTCTATTACAAGTAAAGTGATCTCTTCACTTGTATCTCAACACACTTAATGTTTTCTTTTCTTCATTGCTTTCTTTGTTCTAGCTGCGTTCTTCAGGTTCTAATTAATCTATCAACAAATGTTTATTTAGCACCAACAATGTGCCTGGCATTAGTCACAAGTGACAAAAATATATAACTGAAATTGCCCTGATCCTTAAAGGAATAAACAATACATGGAGAAGGAAATATGAGATTTATACAAAATAAATGCAAAATGATTATAGCAGATGGGGGTGGGGTGGGGTGAATAAGAACTGGGGGATCAGGGAAGGCCTTCCACAGGAAATGGCTCTCTGGCAGGACTCTGAATGGAGCTAAAGGTCCTGAAAAGGAGAAGTGGGGCAGAGAGATGGAAGATGCCATGTCATAGAAAGGAATTGGCCACTTTGTGACCAGATTGTCTAGAATACGATAATCCACAGAGGAGTAATGTATGATCATCTTAAAAACAAAAGCCCAATCCAGGTTGGGAAGGCCTTTAAATGCCCAACAGAGGAGCATATATTCTATATAAAAACAATAGGGAGCCACTGAAGCTTCTTAGCTGGAGGAATGAAATGGTCAGACCTGTGTTTTAGAAACATAAATTAGACCACCATAGAGAAGATGAATTGGAAAAGGGGTAACTCAATTGTTTCAGGATTGTATTTCAGAGGCTTTTGTAATGCTTTTAAACTAAAGGTCCTTCTGAGGACCTCCTGGTCTTAGGGAAAAGAGTGCAAAAAATGCAGAAGTAGAAGAAGCAATCTGTTCTGCTTGCTTGCACATAGTCCATTGGTTTTGTTGAATTCTTCAGGTGTGTCGAAAGAATACATAATTTCTTAATCCCTTGGTTTGAAAAAACTGCTCACATTGACCCCAGTTCCCTGTGTAATGAAACAAGAACCTGAACATTTAGAGGGAAGTATATTGGTAGACCAAGTACATTGGTCTGAAGTGAGGTCTCACTTCCTTCACAAGATCTGCCACAGATGAAACCTGAATATGTTGAAAATTGTTATATGTTATATATTGCTATATGATGTTTTTCTTCAATGTGTACCTGTTTGTTTTCCCTTTTATGACCATATTTCATCTCATGTGTATTCAGAGTTAGTTTATATTCAGGTTTATATGGACTCTTTGATCCCAAACTCATAATTAGTGAATTCTAAAATTTTTAGATTTTTATTTATTTCCTGAATTATGCATGATCAAGGAGCCCTGACACCTTCCATTTAGTTCCTTCTCCCATCCACAATTTTTTGTAATGTCATGCTGCCTTATCATTGTATAGAATATTTGTGCAGAGATTGTACAGGTCATCATTGTAAGAATAGTTCTTCCTGAAGTCTTGATGTTTGAATATGTGGCTTATTCTGTATGGCAACATTATCATCAAAAAGAATTGGCTCTAGTTTTTTCACTTTTTTTTTTGTTTGCTTTCTTTTTCATGTTTTTTTCCCCTCTTGGTCTGATTTTTCTTGCACAATATAACAAATATGGAAATATGTTTTAAAAAATTGTATATATTTAACCTTTATCAGATTACTTGCTGTCTTGGGAAAGGGGGGACTAAGGCAAAGAGGGAGAAAAATTTGAACCACAAAGTCTTACAAAAATGAATTCAAAAACTATTTTATATGTATTGGGAAAAATAAAGTACTATTTTAAAAATAAATAAATAAATGATATGTATTCTAATACCTTAAAAAGGGGTGGGGGGATGCATCATGGCCTTAATAGTAATGAAGAGGAGTCATTCCCTTGGGATCTTTCCATCTCTTTGACCCTAGTTTGAGATTTATGTTCTATTTCTCAAAAAGATTTTCATGAATTAGTGGTTTATTGTTGTGGTTTTGGGCAAATGGTCTTGGTTTGATCTTATATGTTGGCCTCTCCCCAAAATGCAAATGTTCCTTTGTCTCATTTTAGATGTTTAATAAATAGTACATTCACCTCTGGACAACTCATTTAAAATCTGTTTGCCTCGGTTTCCTCGTCTGTAAAGTGATATAGAGAAGGAAATGGCAAACCACTCCAGTATCTCTGCCAAAAAGAAAAAAGAAATACCAAATCCAAATGAAGACATGAAGCGTTAGACAAAGCTAAAAAAATAAATAAATTAATAAATTTTTTTTTAAAGAGTTAGATACCACACATTCACATAGAGCTTCCTTGTTTAGACCATTCTGTTTGGGTGATGCTAATTTCTTTTCAAAAAGAAATTTTCAAAAAGGCTAAAAAGAATTATTACTGATGCTTCAGACTGCTTACCTCAGTACTACTTTAATATATAATGTATAATTCATATTAATATGTAACATAGCATAGCACATATTACGTAACTTAACTTTTATTTGTGTCTAGCAACATACACAGAGAAACAAATACCACTCATTATCACCATTCCTTTCTAATGAAAAGTAATATTGATTGGGTAACTAAAAGCAGCTGCCTTTCAATATTTTCCTTCATATGGAAGAACATGGGCAAAAATCACAGTCCAAGAAGAATTGCACAGGTTGCTGGACCTCTGCTGGTATAAGTGCCCACATTGGGGAGAACCAGTGGAGTATTAGAACTTGGGAAGATACCTTAGTACTTTGATAAGGACCTTTTGGTGTTTTAAAATTTTTTTTTTAACTTTGCATTCTTATTTGTTGTTTACTTCTGCAGTTACTTCAATGAAAATCAGTATCCTGATGAAGCAAAGAGAGAAGAAATTGCCAATGCCTGCAATGCTGTCATACAGAAGCCAGGTGAGGCTGTAACCTTCAAATATGGCAACTATAGTTATCTTCTTGTAAACCTTACTCCCCAACCCCTATAAGGTAGCACTCTCAACTCATTGTCTTAATTTCTTCAAGGCATATTTTTAGGATCATTACTTGGACCTACAGGCTTTCAATACCAAAAATTCTTATTAATTAAATCTAATTAATTAATTAATTAAATGTGCTATGTTGGAAACAACATTTACTGGAATTTAGGAAATAGAAAATATTTGTTTTTCCTAAAATTTTATAAAATTCCCTTTTAGGAATATTGTGTGAGCTAGAATTCTGTATAAATTTAAAATAATCATGGACATTTAATGAATTCAGTAATGCTGCTTTTTCATTTTGTTAAAGGTAAAGAGCCTATATCCAACCAGCATAGTATCCATCAAATTTCTATCTTGTAATAACTATTTTTTAAGTTGAGGATTCTTTTAGTGAGATTCCATTGTAGGCACTACCTTCCTTATTCCTACTCAAATAGATATGCTATTTATGAGCAATGCATTATCCCTTCTCCCTTCATTATGTTCTTTCTTACTCTGTGAGGTTCACCACCTACTTTTACCTACTTGTCCCACTGAAGGCTCTTTCATACTATTGAATTGGAGAGTAAGATATCAATCTCAGCACATGCCTACTTTGGCTTGGGTGGAACTGATCTCTGCTGAGCTCAGCCAGCCTCTGTTTGTTGACTTACAAATGCTAACCTGAAAATATTGATAAATTGGAGGAAAAATAGGAATACTCAACTTATTTGGAATTCAGACTGCAGGCAACTTCAGACATTTAGAATATAGCGCAAAAAAACAAAAGTAAGCAAAAAAGACTTGTGAGCACTGAAACTGTGTTCCCAAATCTCCAGCACTAGTTCTACTTACTTTCCTAAATAGTTTTTTTTTTTTTAATTTTTTACTTCATTAGGGTTTTTTTCCTTAGACCAGAATTGTAACAAACTTACCTGGTGGCAAATTAGAAGTTGCAAGCTACAAAATAAGTAGGTAGATTTTAGAAACAGACATAATTTGACATCTGAAAATAGAAAGAAAAAAAAGAGAAGAAGAAAGAAAGAAACTAACTAAACTAAAAAGCACATTTGCGTATAATGTGTTGTATTACATCATAAAAATAGATGTTCAGGGTTATCAGTGACCCTGCATTACCAAGAAAAGTTTACATTATTTTTATTTTCTTGACTTGAGAAGCCAGTGAAGTATATAAAGTATACAATATACTTCAAAATGATTATAATATCAAAAGTTGGAGACTTGAAAGGATTTTCTTCAGTATCTGAAAAATTCACTTAATATAAAAGACTTCCTTTCTTAATGATACTAGATGAATGTGGGAATCCCTCACTGCATCATAAAGTTTATTTTTTAATAGTATTTTGGTTTTTCAATTACATGTAAAGATCATATTCAACATTCATTTTTGTAAGATTTTGAATTCTAATTTTTTCTCCCTCTCTCCCTTATTTCCTCACTCCCCAAGACAGCAAAGTAATCAGATATAGGTTATATGTGCATCATAAAGCTTTTTAAGTACTTGACCCCTTATGAAAATACTTTCTAGAGAAATGTGTATTTTGCATGTACTCCTGAACTGTATGAAGCATATTCTTCATATTTCATTCAAAAATCATTTTATCAAGTGCCTAATCTGTGCTAGATGTAGACGTAAAAACTAACCTGAATCCCAGTATCATCTACAGAGCTGTGTCATCTCTACTGTACTAAATGCATTCACAGGCAAAAAACTGTCTGACCTGGAACGAGTTACTTCTCTAAAAGTCTACAATTGGTTTGCCAATAGAAGGAAGGAGATCAAGAGAAGAGCCAATATCGGTAATGTATCAGAGAGGCTGCCGCTTCCTCCTCCTTTTCAATAGTTGCAAACTCAGTAAGACTCCAGTTGGAAACAACCAGTTCTGTTGCATAACTAGATGGTTATTCTACTAGTCTGTGTTGCATTTTCTTTAAAGTGAAATTGCTGGATTACATGATCTCTAAGATTCCTTCCTGCTATAAATCCTGTGATTTTATGAATACCTCAAAATGAATACCTCTAATCCCTTAGACAGGTTTGTTTTATGTTTTCCTTCTTATTTCTTAATGGGCAAACAATGACATGTTTTTATCACTGTTTATTTTATAGTTAGTAACATTTCACAATTTAAATTCCAAAATAAGATATTACTGCCACCAAATATTGTTTCTATTATTTTGAAAGAGTTAATGATGTATACTTAAAACCTAACTGTTTATAGTACCATTAGAGAATGACTTGGGCACTGTGAAGAATTTGTCTCATGGTATACAGCCAACCCCAGTAGAGCATTAAGGAATCTGAAGTGGCCAGGTTTGAAGAATAAACTTTTGGGTCACTGAAAATCCATTCTATTATTAATTAGCTAGTTTGCCTATCACTGTCCTCTACGGAAGCTTTATAGAACCAGAAATGGGATAAGTAGTAATAAATAGCAAGTGTCTATTAAGTAGCACTCAACTTTTTCATTGTAATATTCTGACTAGCAGGAGTTTGCTGAATAGCAAAACATTTTTTCATTCTTATCTTGAATGAATAAGTGAATGAATAATCTAGTTACCTTAGATACCTCCTTTATTGTTTAACAGTTTTTAAAAGTAAGTGATTTAAAAGATGAACATTGCAATATTCTCAGCCATAGAAGTAATTTTGTATCTAAAACAATTAAAATAACGTATCAGATAATTTAGGGATCCATTTGCTTTTTTCGAAGAAGCAGCAATCCTGGAGAGTCATGGGATAGATGTACAGAGTCCAGGAGGCCATTCCAACAGTGATGATGTAGATGGAAATGACTACTCAGAGCAGGTGAGCATCTGAGCAGAGGTCATTGATTGCAAAATGGGCTCAATTCTGTGAGCCCATTTTGTACAGGGAGGGAGGGAGGGGTTATTCTCCTGCTGCCTCTCCCTCCCCCAATCCCCACCATGTGTTTAGTCAGATTTTCATGTAATTTGAAAAGGAAAGTAGTGAGATTCAGTTGTCCTGTTTAATTGTGAGAAATCAATATGCACCCACATGGATTTATTGTCATACAACAGGACACTTGGCAAGTACGCAATGGGGAGGAGGAGGAGGGACGAAGTTCTGAGGGAGGCAGAGAAGCAGAGAAGGTAGAAGAAGAGAGGAGGATCTGATCCAAACAAGCAAGTTGCACCATTCACCACATGCACACACCCAATGTTTGAAAAATATTAGGAGCAACCGGGCAGCAGTAATTCATGCCTAAACATGTACCAATGTAGAGTACAAATCAAAGGCCCACCCACTGTGGCACCATTGCAGTGGTAACCCTCATGCAAAAATGAGTGGTTCTTCTAGAGTCTCTCTGGCATGTTGGGCGTACACATGCTTTCTACTTGCATGACTTTCCATTTCACCTTTATCTTTTTCTTCATTGATTGAGGGAAATGTATTAATAGTAGTCACTGGATCGGATAAGTCCATTAGCTATTAATGTGGGAAAATCCTTGACATGTGTTGCTCCATTCTTGGAAATATAAACAGTTTCATCTTGGTATCTACATATTCATAAATGTAGTATACCATACCAGATTTTAATAGAATACTTTCTCTCACATATTCCAAATTGACCCCGGTAAACTTTTGGGTCACTGAAAATCCATTCCATTATTAAATAGCTAGATTCTTACTTATTATGGTTTCTACTAGAAGCAATAGGACTGATTCTTGTTTAGTTAATACCCATAGAGTTCTTGACTATAGTTCACAAAATGGCTGGAGAAGAAAGACTCCTAAGTCCATGTTCTAATCTGTGCTTGAAACTGTTTTCCCTACATCAATTTACTGTGATTTATTTCACAGCTTCTACCTCTCAGCTTGAGCACAACCATTTTGCAGTACAAATGATGCTTAAGAAATTTATATCATGTATTTTTTTTTATGAACAGCAGTGTTGATTCCTAAAGGGAGTAAACACTTGCAAACTCAAAGACATCTCAGTAACCCCTTCTCTCTGAGTGCCCAAGATAAAATTCCCCACCAAGCTCTGAATACACTCTTCTGGTTTTTTATCTATAAGAAGAAGAAAGCTAACCTAAAATCCTGATTATTTAGTATGTCCCATCTGCCCTTGTTTTCAGATCCACATTTGCAGTGGCTATCTTCTTTACAAATGTCTTTGAGACTATTTCCCATATGTCATTTCCTGAGGAATTGATCCTCTATTCAAAGCTTTTTGCATGAACTTCTCCAGAATAAAACATAGGGTGAAAGGGTCACTCAATATCTGTAGCAATAAACCCATAATACCAACTTCCATTCAGAGCTTTATTGTTGAACACATTGAATGCCACCTGAAGGAGTGAACACCCCCTCTAAATGAGGTTGCAGATATTCTTATTAGACAACTGACTGAGGACAGGAAAATTCCATATGCACCTATTCCAGGTTTTGGTTCTATCACAGTCAGTAATAAAAATTTCTCTTTTGTCTTATGTTTGAAAATATATGTAACACTACAGGCTTCAGTCTTGCTTTCGTTTGCTCAAGCACTTTAGTACAATCCTGTAAGTCACACCTTGCAGCTCTTAAGCACAGGCCCCCTCTGGCAGTTTTGTCCCAGTCTTGACCACTTATACTCAGGACCACTAAGAGAACTGCCAGCAGCCTGCAGGCCAGGCCCACTCATAGACCAGATTGGGGCCCTCATTCGCCTCTATCCGTTCAGTGTCTACTTAGATACAGTTCATTTTTACCCTGTCATGAGCCGACTCTTCCCTCACCCATGCCTTCATTTGTGACCCCAAATGCCCATCTTCTGCTTGTTCTTTTTTGCATGTCCCTTTGTGAGTTGATGTGTGCTAGGACATTAACCTTTTTCTCCTTCTCATCCCATCTCTGCAGGATGACAGCACTAGTCATAGTGACCACCAAGACCCCATCTCGCTGGCTGTGGAAATGGCAGCAGTCAACCATACCATATTGGCCCTGGCCCGGCAAGGAGCCAATGAGATCAAGACAGAGGCCCTGGATGATGACTGACTGACTGATGGAGGGAGGGTCGAATACAAGAAGTTAACTTAGTTTTAGACGTAGCACCTTAGCAGACTTTCCTCGGTCCTTAATATGTGTTCTTACAGTATAACTTTGCAGTTTCTTGTATGTCAGTTAGCTGTTAGGGTCTTGTTCTGTGAAGATGGCATGGTGCCCTCAGCCTTTGCATATACTCTCTCAGTATTAATTCCCAGTAACTAATAACCAATCAATCAACCAACCAAACTTCCCTCTCCCAGCCCCTGTGGCTCGAAAATCTTGCTGCTCTGTTCTGTCTTAGCATTCCAAGAAAGTGCTTCCAGGTATTTTAGATAGGCCTTGATTTTCAAATATTAGACTACATGTAAAATCTCGGATAACCTTAGATATCATGTCACACTAGTCTATCTCCCCTTCTTTCCTTCTCTAAGACTGAAAGGATGCAAGCTGAGGTAGTGTGGCACAGGATTGACAGACACCATTTGGGAGTATCCGCAAAGAGTAAAAAGAACACTACAATCCCCACCTCCGTGTGAGAATAATGGATTTCCAGCTGCAATAAGCCGTGCCTCATTATAGTCACACTGTGGCTAGATTATACTTCTCTGGGTGCTGTGCTAAGAATGTCAATGGGAAAACATATTCGCAGATTTTGGTTGATGTTAACATGCCCAACACAGACATCTTCTCCTATCACAAGCTGTGTGACTTAGTGGATAAAATACTGCCTTCTGCCTTTGGGACCATGTTAAAAGCCCAGCCTGAGAGCATTGGGGGAAATGAGCTGAATGTCTAATGGAGGCTAAGTTTACTTCTTAGAACCACTATACATTATGGGCACAGCTACTAGTGCCTGACCGGAAAAGATCCAGAATTCACCATCAAAGTTGCATTACCTTTCCCTTGCCACCAAAAAAGGGGGGGGGGGGGAGTTAAAAACAGAAGCTCTCAAGGAATGGATTAAGGTCAAGAGTGAATGGGCTTATAACTTTGTCTTTGTAATTCTTGCCTGCAATCTACAAAGTAAGATGATTTGATAGAAGACTTTGCTACAACAGTTATATGGGATCTCATAAATGCAAATACTCACTTAAATATGAGTAGGAAAAAAGGCAGGGGATCATTTACCACTTATATTGTAGGAGATATAATGGGATGTGACTGCTTTGGTGTTCTTCTTTACTCTGTCCTTGTAAAGGTATGAGAAAGTTATACTGCCACAGGCAATTTAATTAATAATTGGAAGCCATATTGATAATGGATGTGGTAATATTTGTAAAGTTTAATCTACTTTAAGCAGCAGTAACTAATGGAATTTTTTTCCTTGATCACATATGTAGCACTTTTGTTACTTTTTAAAGATATTTATATTTGATAAATCCTTTTTTCGTTTTGAGAATTCAAAATACCAAACAGTGAACTTGCATTATCGAGTCACCTTGCAATCACCTTGTCATCTAATAGTAAAATGATGAACTATCCATGCATCGAAGAAAATTACATCTGCTGCCATTGTCTGAAAATGATCTCCTGGCGTCCCGATTAAATGACATCGTGTCGTAGCCGGTAAGAGGAAGCAGCAGAGGATGTGCCCGAAGTAGGCACAAGTGCTGTACATTTTCTGCCTCATTCCACCTTTTCTCTCCATATACAATGAAACCTTGTTTAATGGGGAATAAGAGGCTAGCTGTTAAGCAGAGCTTCTAGATCTTTTGTTCTTCACATGAACTACTTCCAATAGGGAATGAAGGTGCCATTTCTTCTCTTTTTTTCTCTGTCCCTTCCCCCTTGACACAAATGTCTTGAACTTCAAACCATTGCTAGGGACTGAACTCCCTTATTTTCTCCTTCTCTTTTTCCTTTTTTGAGTATAGTTCTCGAGCTTCATCAAGTTTTTAGCCAGTATTCCCCTTAAGATCCACACTAGCCAAATCATCTCTTCATCTGCCAGTCTTGCTAGCTAAGTGTGAGTAGGAGTCAGCACTTTCAGAAGACATGCAGTTCACATCTATCCATGGTTTTGAAGAGCTCTATTTCAGGGGGAAAATATATATGCTTTTCACAAATGTGAACAACAGAAATGAAGCAAAATTATTTCCCTCTTTTGATTTATATTACTTGAAAAGACAAATTTGAGTAGCATAACTTATGCTCAGGAATTAAATCATTTGATCCCACCACCAGTTTTCCTTCCTAGTTTGTAAGTCTTTTTTTAGGGAGAGTTTTTGTTCTCTCCTCTTTTTATTTTTCACTGAAGAAATATAACAAATTGTAGCTTTTTTATTTAGGGTAGAATGTTTTATATGCTTATTCTCCATTTGAATCAGAGAGAAAAGGACAGAGAGAAAACACTCTCTGACAAGCAACATCTCTGATTTATTGTAAGGAGATTATGATAATTGATAGCTTCTTTATGTTGGGGCTGTACTATCATTTGTTCTTCCTCTTTCTTTTCATGGAACAGACTAAAACTGTTAAAGACAGCTGCAGTTTCTAAAGAAATACACTGGTTGCCATAGCTTATCAGAAAGGTTGCATTGTTTTAAAGAATGAAGGAGAAAACATCCTTCAGAAAATAAAGGGGAGTTTAGGATGTCTCATAAGTGCAACACCAATTCTCTCTGCCTCTGGCAACATGCTGGAATCAAGGAAAAATTTCCATTTAGGATAGATAAGTAACAAAGATCATCCTGTGCTCCTGAGAAGGAGTGCTACAGAAGGAAAAAGGGGAGGCTCAAACCACAGACTTTTAAAACCCTTGGAGCTGGAAGGGGACCTTAAAAATTATTGAGACCAACTCTGATTTTGCCCATGAGGACATAGATGCCCAGAGAGAGAGATATGATGCCCACAATCAGGCAGGCATTAAGTAGAGCCAGGACTTGAAGCCAGTCCTCCAGACTCCAGAACCAATGTTCTTGTCACCACATCATGCTGCCTCTCCTCCTATTGAAAAAAAGGAAGAGGATGTTAACTAAAGAAACACTGAAATAAATTAACAATGCCAGCCTTTCTTAGCTATTACATTTCCACCTGAATTAAAAAGTGACTTCCTTTGTATCTAAATTCATCCTTAATCCAGATTCTCTATTTGCCATAAATTTGAATTCTGCTCTCTTATCCAAGCTACTGTAGATCTCCAATGAGGGTCTTAGTTAGATTTGACTTCTAATACTCTGGATTGTGGACTCGGGGGTTGTACTTCCCCACCTCCCAGGGTTTTGAAAGCCATCAAAAATTTTTTTCAGACCTTAAACTTTGTTATTCCTAGGGGGTTATTCAAGCAATCACATTGCTTTAAGATTGTCTGTTTGTTTCAGCTCTTTGGATAGCCAACTTCTTTTCCTTTTCTGGTCTACTGGCCTTTTCTCTCCAAACCATATACTGTACTTTAGCCCCTACAGGAAGTTTTTAAGGTCTCTGCTCCTTTCTGCTAATGGAAGAAGCCAAAAATCTCTGGCCACCATTTGTTTATCTGCTCTTCTTTCAAGAATTGTAGGCTCACTGCAGATGAGTTAGTTTCCCATGTTTTTGGCAACCTGTGAGAACCTTGTAAAGACCCTTCCAGACTAAATTTCTAGCCATCACTCAAAGGAGCAATACTAAGCATACACATCTGAGACCCCATGCTTTTATTTGAAAAACACTTATACAACCTAGCTTACTTATACAGTATTACTTATACCCAGGGAGAACTCCCCAGGAAAGTTTTAGTCTTCCAATTCTAGAAACTTTCAACAGTTGTTAGATTTCTTAGTTCTATGTTGGGAAGAGGCATGCCATTTGAGCCACAGGATCTGGACAATTTCTACAGTTACCTCATGTCACAAAATAGATGCACTATAGAAAGGTGAAAGGACACTCTCTGGTATACTCCCTGAATGGCGACAGTGAAAATGATCCCAGGTCCAGGTATTTGGGACAAGGAGAAATGAGAAGGACCCAGGGCAAGCAGCAAAGGAATCCCTTTCAACTTGTGTTTCACTTTAGTCCAATACAGTTTAATACTTAGAGTGAAATATGAAATCCTCAATGCAAGGGCAATCTCACAGTAGTAAGTTTATTGTGTTGGACTTTGTGTCCAGCCCTTAAACTCTTCACTCAGCATTGTGAATTTGAATTTAGCATTATCTTCCTTGTGGATGAAAACTGTTTTATGTATTGGCTAAAATAATAATAATAATAATAATAATCACAGTAATCTAAAGATATCTTTTAGTCCTCATCTTTAGTACCTAGTGTCTTGATAAGTCACTAAAGATATCTTTTAGTCCTCATCTTTAGTACCTAGTGTCTTGATAAAGTCATCTCAGCTTGATGTATTTTCACCTTGAAGGAGAAACAAAAGATTTCAGCAAGATTTTCAGCTTCCAAGTTTTGACATTTGTCTTTGACAGGTTTTAGCGGCTCCCTCAGCATAGTCCATCACACTAACCCTGGCAGGCATTGATATGAAGCAGAATTAGAGAGTCGGACTCATATTATCCTGTCCCTTTTGTCCTTCTTGCTCCAGCGCTTAGCTCTGCCTCTGGTCCTAATTGCCCTTTAGCTCTTTCTAACTATAGACCGGGCCAATGGGCAGATATCTATGCTAGTACATTCATTGTCTGACTATTCTCTCCTCATTTTATTCTCCAGTATCATCATACTCTTTTTAGCCACATTCCGCCAACCAGAGAAATGTCTCTTCACAAATGATCTCCCCCACACAAAAAACAAACAAACAAACAAAAAAAAAAAACAAAAAACAAAAATCCCATTACCATCGAATTCCAGGTTCTCTTCTTGTTTGGTTAGAAAAGCTTTTCACATTTCACAAACTGCCATGCCCTTAAACTGCTTTCCTGTTTTCTTCAGAGGACACATGTAGCTTTCTTTCTCTTCTCTCGATGTGTCTCTCTGTCTCTTGTCTTTCCCTTTTTGCAACAAGTCTCAACAAACTCTTAGGCAATAATTTTTACTTGTTGGTTCTGCTTTCCGTGGCAAAGTTGTCCTTGACAGGTCCTGATCTTGTATGTTGTCGTTGGTTGTATGTCTTGGGCTCTCTATGTGAACCAGATACCGTGTCAGAGCAGTGGTGGGTTTTGTGTCATTTGCGATTATTTTTGTTTGTAATTGTTAATATTTGACTACTGTCTTCAATGGGGCTGAAGTAAGACCAGCCAAATCCATATATAGCTTTACTGAGCCGGATTTGTTTGTCAGGTTTTCCCAGAAGTTTGATGCATTGACCAGCTCCTACTGTGTAGTTTATGGTATTTAAAGCAGGGGCCTATCTGGGAATTGCACATGGAAAGCATTCCTTTTTGTGCTCCTTAATTACAAGGTTGTTTACTCAGGATTTGGGGATCAGTTATCCGCCAAAGAGAATTTGGCAAACTGAGCTGCACGATCCGAAACCCCTTTCTCAGTTTTTCTATCCTTTGATTTAAGTATCTAATAATGCCTGATTTATCCCACTTAAAGGTATTGTGCCCTAATGAGAATGGAAGATTTTTCCAGAGGAGGCATCTATGAATGGCAATAATCCCTCAATTTGACAGTTGCTTTCAGGTGGGGAGCATCCTTGTTCAGCCATGAGTCCTTTCTTTTTTATTATAATGTCTTATGTTTCATAAACATACAATAGTCATTACTCATCCTTTAGCTCAATAAGGGATGACTGACATTTAAGAAGAAGGATTTCCTTAGGGGTTTTTTTGTTTGTTTGTTTGTTTGTTTTTTTAATGCAGTTTATAACTAGAGCAGTAGAGAGGCCTTATGAGGATGTGGAATAAAATCAACAAGTATACTTTCAATGTATTAACCTCTTGGGTTTTTTGTTGTTGTTGTTGTTGTTGTTGTTTTTTTTTTTGAGCAGTGAAGAGAATGAAGTGTGAAGGCTCATGATCTGAGAAATCAGCTTCTTGTGATCTGGATTATTTTTTTCTTTTTTATCCTACAAATATAGGAAAGTTTCAAGGGAGACTATACATGTACGCAAGTGTTTTACATTTTTATTTTTTCTTATCCAAGTATTCAGTAGGCATAATAGAGTTGGGACAAGGCTGTTTCCAGCCCTATGCATCTTTTCTCTTCTAAGTACCACTCCATTGGTCAACTAAGAAGCTAAATTAAATATAATTTTATTCTCTTAAGCTTCTTTCTTTCTGTAATAAAATTTGAGAAACATTTGTAGAGGGAAAACCCAGTATTTTTCCCATTTCCTTTTTATGACAAGATCTTTGATTTATTTAAAACAACTTGAAAGGTAACTGGAGGCTGATACAATGACCTCCAATCTGTTTTCTGGTGATCATGGTGCCAATTAGATGATAGAAATGGATGTAAGAGTGCTGGCCAGAAGTGTAAAATTACTTTGATTGTGTGTGTATACATGTGTGTGTGTGCATGTATGTGTACATGTGTGCCACCAAGATTGTTCTTACATCTTGGAGTATACTCTTTTTTTTTTTCAATTTTCATTTTCTTGCCCTTTTCAAAATAAAAGTGGATGAATGATGCCCTAATTTATTCTTCAGTTCATATTGATGTGTGATCAGATGAAGGTTTGGCCAAGTCTTTTCAAACTGTAACCATGGTAATTGGTTGGGTAGAAGGAATACATAAAAATATGATAATTGTTGTGAATGACTGGGTGTCCTTTTGACATGTAATTAAGTGTTTTAGCAAGATGTAGATTGGCATGGTCATAATTAAAAGGATTTCTGTCCTTTGTGGGACTGAAAATAGCAGATTTCTCATTCTCTACTTCTGTTTTAGTACCAATGTTCTCAGGAACACTTAGAATAGCAATTCGGTCAACTCAAATAATCACATGGTATGCGTGTTACTCTTTGTTCAAAAGAGGAGGATTTCAATTTGATTTTTCTTCAGCCAAAATGAGTATCTTTGCTTTATAGTTCCCTATTCACCTCTTAGGATTATTTGCAAATTATTCATTTTTTATTTCAATTCTAGTCACTTCATAATTGTTTATTAATTATATATATTAATTATAGCTTGAGTAAGCAGAATCCATAACCGGACCCCTGGATAAGTCACTAGTAGGCAGCCACAGCCACACATAAGACCTTACCAGTTACTTTTTGCTGGGGCCTTATGTTTATTTGGCATAAAGGAGTTTTCATCTTGATAAAAATCCCAGTTTCAGAACTTCTAAATTATGTTCCATGGCCAGCTAATTTTATATTTGCCATCATCGATATTATTTATTAATAATTGACTCATTCATTAAATAAAATATATCTCTTCTGAGAGACGTAAATCACATATACAACTTGTCATGTAGAGCCACTCTGCAGATTTTAATGTGTAAGTTACATAAAAATATGTTTTATTAGTTAGCATATAGAAGGAACACAAATGATTTCTCTCTTTGAATAGAATAAATTTCTGATGTCTAATTGTGGATCCTTAACTTTTTATATTTGAATCTTCCTTGTTCATTTACCTTATTCCTTTCCTACAGAAGAAATTTTCAGCCTTTTTTTTTTTCTTTTTCTATTTCAGAATACCACTTCTTTTCTTTTCTTAAAAGTATCACCTGAAATTAATGCATCACAAGCTTTGAAAGCCACATTGCTCACCATACTTTGCTAAATCTTAGATTAAAATCAGGGGCAATGGCCTTGTGCTAGGAAAGGTAAAAAATAACCTCTGAGCCATCCCTTGTTCATCAGATTTTCATTAAAGTATCTTTTGACACTATTGGTAAGGTGTCCTCTCCCAAATAATTGGTTTCTCCATTCTTTTGGTATTGGTTTGCCAGTTGCTTTAAAATGCCTTTATCTGATGAAGTTTAGCACCCCTTGATGCCAGAATCTACTCAGAAACCTCTATCTCTGACAAGACCGAAGCAGCCATGGGCAAAAGAGTGAAGCTAGACCCTTCTCTGCCAGTCTCAGATATCTAGTCTGTTCATGTTCTCTTTACCACCTCCTTCAAAACCCACTTTGAAATCCTATCCTTGTCCTGAAATAGAAATGTTGGCTAACTTAGAGTACTGCCCTCCCAAGGATCTTTGCATTTAAATGCTTTGCTCTAAGACTTGAAGGAATAAACTTCTACCTCGAGAGGATTTGGGTGATGACAAGGTACTGATGAGGGTCCTCTCTATGCCCCCAAAGCCCCATTTAATTTTCGTAAATACTTATATTAAATTTCTGTTTAGAAAGTGACTGGTTGATTCCAATATATTTTTTGGTTTTTATGATTTTATTGAGTAGATATGATAGTAAAGATACCTTTACCTCTGATGGCCTAATAGTTACTGTGCCAGCTCTTAGAGAAAATAAAACATCCTCAGCTATAATGGATCTTGTTGCTTCCTCTTTAACAAACTTTTCTTTCTCATTACATTAGTTAGGAAAAATCCTCATTTAGCCTAAAAATCCCTGGATGAAATTCTAATTTATGGGAATATTGAGGTTTAAAGTAAAATTATATGGAGACTGTTATTCATTTGCTTGTTCAGCCTAACCATATTCTTAGAACACTAATCAGATATATATTTATATATTTGGATGGGTCAGGCCATATATTCCCTCAGAGGCTTCCTACATGAAGCTCCCATATCTTAAAGTGTTGGATAGCATCTGTTTTGAGACATACGTATAGTCTTTGGGGCTTTTGTTTTATTTTTTCCAAAGAAACACAAGGAACTTGTGCTCAGAATCGTTCTTCATCTCTTTCTGACATTTGGAGTCAGCATGGTTTTATGACTATTAAGAGGGCATTGTTTTCTAGTTTTTCCCAGATTTGGAGAGAGAAGCAAGTATTTAAGTATCTCCATTAGAATTTAGAGCATGTCTAAAGATTAGGTTTTCTGAAATCTGAATCAAAGAGAATAATTCTATGATTTGTGAGACAACCCTGATTATCTCTTTAATGTTCAAAGGAAATAGAATTGGTACTACAGTTAAAACCTTCCAATGTGATATGAGTAAAGATGTGCTTAATTAAAGGAATGTAATACACACAAGAAAGGATTTGAGCTGGAAATGGGTTCCTTCTTCATTCCTCTATTTTAATGTTTTTAAGATTTTCCACATGCCACAATTAGTGATATCTAAATCTTTGCCACATATTCCTGTTGACATTCCTTTCCCCTCTCCCCAAGATAGCAGAATTAGGGCCAAAACTGGCATTATATCCCAAGAAGATTTTTTTAAATATAAAATCATGAAGAATAATTGACGTTCTAATGGTTTTTAGTCCAAAACATAAAATTTTGATTCTTGGTTCTTCCTAGTTGGAGCTAGTAAGTAAAATTATTTATTCCTTTTTCACTGCAAGTTTCCTTAAACTTGCTTACCTTTTATTTGTATTATATGTACCCTTGTTTGTATTACACACACCTTTTTATTCTCATTCTTCTAGGTTAGTGAGTGAGTAAAAAATCACAGTAAAGTAATTCTTGCTCAACATAAAAAAAAAACCAACTATTGAACAATTAGAGCAATTCAATATTAGAATAAGATGACTCAGGAGTGAGCTACCTATCATTTGACATGTTCAAGTGTGGCTTGACGATCATCTATCAGGGAAGTTCTAGAAGGATTTGCATACTAGTTCAAAGGTTGTACTAAATGACCTCTTAAGTCTTAATTCTGAATTATCTGATTTTGTGAAGGTATATGAATATTTCTTGCCAGCTCCCTTCTCCCTGATAGATTTTCTTCCTTCTCAGGAACATAAGTACTTAGTTTTTAGCTAGCTACTTTTAACTGTCTTTCTCTCCAAGTCAGTTAAATCTTAATTCCTTTCTTGAATCCCAAGAAGTTGAATACCCTTTGAGGAGCTTTTGTGTTGACTGATAGAAACCGTCAACCAACTGTTTGCAGTGTTGGGAATAGTTCCTGACTGGAACCGGTGCTGAGTAGAGGAATAGGTTGGTGTAGAGATGCGTCAAAACACCTAATAGATCATTTTTACCATTAGTGGTATTTGGACAGTTTTCTCCCTAAAAAACCCAAACTACAAACAATGAAAATAAATCCTCTTTCATTTTCTACATAGAGCTCCATTCCTTGAACTGTCCAATGTAGCAAGCAATTTCAAGAGAGAGAAATTCTCTCATTTCTTTCATTTTACACAGCTTCACCAAGAAATTACATATGGATTCCATAAAAAGACATTTAAAAGAGATGACAGTTCCAGCCCGTTTAATTTTTTTGCTTTATAACTGCTTTAATTCCCAATGAGGTCTCTCTAGGTCATATCATAAATTGTAGTGGTCTTGTGATTTCCTTGAATCATTAAAACATTTTACTTTTTCTTTGAGGGTCTAGAACCCACAAGAAACTTGGGAGGGCCATTTTTCCAGCTTATCATCATACTTATGCTATTAGCCTGAACAGCAAAACTAGACCAGTGCTTTATTCATGTAAATAATAGCTATTTGACATTACATTGAACTTTTTTGTTCATGTGCCAGATTCAGTGGGGATGGGAAGAGAATGTGCACGCCCGCGTGCACAAGAAAGGCAGCATACTGCTTTTTGTACTAATCCAAATAAACAGCACCATTTGGTCAGGAAAGCTGAGTTTTAGTATGCTAGTATCAACAAACCCATGTACTGCTTCTTTGTGCTACTAGTAATGCACATTAGTGTACCAAAAATAATTTTCTTTCAGGAGAGTTGTATTTTCAAAATGTAGAACTTTCTCATGACTTTACTTCAGCACCATATTTACTTTTACTGGATTGCATGAAAGGTCATTTTCTTTGCTAATGATGCCTCATGTTATCCCATTTTTATACCCCTGATTCTCATGATTCTTCTAGTGTTCCAGATTGGATTGTTCCTAATTCCACTCTTGAGCCCATCCTGCTTCTTACTGCAGTTCCCATTATGGCTAGAAGTAAGCTACCTATGAAAGACCCAGTGAGAATCATCAGTTATGAAAGAGTTCTGGACCTATCACCTGAGTCAATAGAGTATTTTTCTCTTCTGGGTCTCCTAGGGATGCAAGAAAGCCATTGGAGTTGGAAATATGCCTTCATTGAAAGATGCCAAGGACATCATAGTTGTCTCCCCTGGAAGAGCCCATAGCCTTGTCTAATTCCCCATGGGCTCCCTGTCCTTTCCATGGTCATAACCAAGATCAGTGTTCAGTACCTTTAAAGGATCTATTTTTTATTTGTTGTTGAGTTTTTTTTTTAAGTGCCTAAGCAAGTGACATAACTCTGGAGCCCACCAGAGAATCAGGCCTGACTCTTCCCTCTCCCCCTTGGCACTTTTTCCTTCCCTGGCCCATGCACAGCCCTCCTGGGCAGGTGGAGGGAAAGTACCTCTCCACCCAATGTCACTGGCGTTCTGCGGGCAGAACAACTTCAAGGTCTAGCCAGCAGGAGAAAAAACTTTGTTGCTTCTTGATGCTGGCTTTGTTTGTCGTTGTTTGGCTGTTTCTTTCATTCATGTGGTCATGGTCTTGATTCATTGAGATCTTTTAAGGAGTCTTGTATTGCTCATTTAAATCCCAATAGCCCTCCAATCAGGTAGATTCATCCATCTTCAGAGCAGAGTGGAGTCTCTATCCTTTGACAGCAGTCAGAACAGCTCCAATCTAAGAGGATAAATATTCATGTAAATGTAATGATTAAACATGATTCATTTATAATTGTTAGCTACTAGAATCTTCAGTGTCTTTTTTCATCCTCTCTATCTAGATTTGAAGAAGAGAGTTTTGGCTCCATGTAAGAAAAAACTTGCCAACAACTGGAGTTATCCAAAAGTAGGATAAGCTAGCTCAGGAGGTAGTGAGTCCTCCAAGCTGAGTGTAGACAACCATTTGGTGGGAATATTGTAGAGGGGATTCCTGTTCAGGTACTGGTTGGGCTGAGTGCTCTTGGAGGTTCCTTCCAGTGTCAAGATTCTGTGGATCGTGGTCCTCAAAATACAGCCATTGGCAGGGTCTTCACATCAAAATTACATTTTCAAAAGGTGTGTGTAAAGTGTCTAAAAAGATATTTTAAGTTTAATGGGCCTTTATCAGGTGAATATGACTGGTATTTTTTGTGATTGCACTTGATTCAAATCCTTTAAAAGTTTGTTTGTTTGTTTAAAGGAATGATTGTTGTCCAGGCGCCAATTTTCATTAATTAGCATTTCTGCTTTGACAGTGCGATCACTTACAAACATAGGACACCACCAAGTTGATAAATAAAGGCAACATTGCAGGGGGAATTTCTGCTTTGAATGGAAGGTCACCTGGCAGGCTGCTAAAGAAATGATGAAGAGGAGAAATAACATTGTGGTAAGAAAGACAAGGCCATCCTTGGGCCCCGAAGCCAGCCAGGATGACTTGTCAGGTCCTTGTTGTCCGGTCCCCAGGTGCTATTCTTATCAGTTTTACTAAGTGGCTGGTCAGTTAGTTACCTCAGTTGTAACTGACAAGACATGGACGTTAGTGAGAATGTGGGAACAAGGGAGAAATGACAAGGAAATGCAATTCTAAGGAGAATTCACTTAACTGGACTTGGACACTCCATAAAGAGCAGAGGGGGAAAGGAATTGTTTTCGTTGCAGAAAGATGTACAGCTTTGTTTTAATGTCTCATAGTGGGGTAGGAACTAGCTGGCACGCAAATTGGAAGATGGAAAGCCAATGTAATGATTATAATCAGATAAGACACCGTAGGCCCAATGACTGAGGATCGATTGCCTGAAAGTATTTTGCATTCACCAAACAGTCACGCAACTAGGATGACCTGTGTTGGGTCATTGCCAGAAGGGTAGAGAGGGAAAAGATTTCCCTCCTCCCCCCTGCCTTGGCCATTTGTGTGTTTTCTGTCTTTGTGTTTCCATTTGGGAGTCTCCTAGTCTTTGTTCTCCATATCTTCTTGTACACCATGTGTCCCTGAGGGCAAATCACACCTGTGTCTGAGTCTGCTGTAAGGTGTTCAGTCTACCTCAAGGGGTCAACATGGTATATGCTCTAGTCCACACATACAATCCTTTTTACATTACCACACACACTGGAATGTATATCTTCCCTACCCTGATATCTCCCCCTTTCCCTTAAATAACCTCTTGACCTGATCTTTCCTATAACCACCACAAACTCCTATTGCAAATTGGATGCTGCTTTAAATGTGAAAACAATTGTTCAAAAGCTATAAAACCTGAATGAAAGCTAAAGCTGAATTTATAAGCCTTGTTGCATATGAGCCAAAAGTGCAAAAAGCTCTATATAATGAACTAACCTGCCACTCATATAAATATAAATATATATAAATATATTAAAATCAGACTGTTCTACAAAATTGTGTATTTGTATTTTTGTGTACGTACAATTTTCTGCTAAGCAGAAGGAGGATGTAGTATAGGATGATGTGAGAAGAGATTTGGTTTAATCATATTTCTTTGTTACTTATTTTTGTTAACATCCAGATGCCTGTCTTCGTCTTCTATGTGTATGACACTGTTTTGAAAGCTGCAGTATCTCTCCTCCTTAGGGCCAGAGGCCTTTACAGAATGAAACTTGGGGTTTAGAGAGTTACTGAGGTCACAAAAACGAAGAAGTCAGTGGCCCCCTTTGACCAAGCTCAGTTTCTGGAAGGTCCATTTGTTGAACAAAAGTTGCTTCTGTAATATATAATCCCTCATTGCAGAACTAGAATGAGGACCCAACCAACTAACGAGTCCAGCTGCTTTGTGGTGATTGGCTGTGGACAGACTTAACCTACAATTAGCAGCGCCACAAAACACCTCTGAAACAGGAGTCTATCATACCGACCCCAAGAGAACAAAAGGGTCAGGAGCCTTTGCAACATGCATGGTCCAGGGCACCCACCAGGCACGGGAGATAGGATGTCACCCATGCTCTGGAATGGCAGCAGCAGGTCAGCCGCCAAGAGAAAGTGCCCCAGGCCCCCTGCTTGAGCACCCTGGTCTGCTAAGGGACCACAGTTTTCTTTGCAGAATTTCACTTCCTTTTCCTATCTGGATACCAAAAAAGACAACTCAGACTGAGCAGGTGATATTTGTCATCTTAAAGAACTGTGCTGCAAATCTCTTGAAATCCAGGGAGTAGAGAAAGGCACCAAAAGTTTCCCACACTAAAGTACATGAGGTAGTTGAAATGGCAGGAAGAACTAGCAGGGAATTCCAAGAGTCCAGGTTCAAAGCAAAGGCACATGCCACCAGAAGTCCCTCCCAGCCTTCATTGGAAAGCATGAAAGTGTCCTGCCACCCCAGAGGAAAAGGGGCCAGTCTAATAACCCCACTCCTCAATTCCATCCACACCAAAAAAACTCCCCAGTGACCCCTGTAAGCGTTAATCTGCTCTAGGGAGAGTGATACTGCACTTTCACCTGTAGGACTCATATTTATAACAATGTGTAATGACTGTAGCAAAAGCTCTTGTTTCTAGATGTGAATGAACAAGGAAACAAGTGCTCTATTGTATTGATTAAAATAGTTCCAATGAGTCCTGTATCATTGTATCTCCTATTCTGGATTAGTGCCTTTTGGACAGTAGACTGTTCTGTAATTAAAATGTAGTATATACTGCTTTTTTGTACAGTTTTGTTTTAATAAAACTTTTTTTTAATTTGTGTTTATTTTAGTATTGTACCTATTAGAGAATAAAATGTATAACTGAATGATGACCCTGGCCAGAATTTATTTGGGTGGTGCTGTACTATCTTGGTGTGTGAATATACAGAATATACTGTAAAGTAAAAGGGGAGAACAACCAGTGTTCATCCTTGAGGATCAACTGCTTTGTAATGTTTTCTGGAAAAGGGCACCAGGTGTGTTCAGAAGTGATACCTGTTTGAGAGAGAAGACTCCCACTGCCTGGCTCTCAAACCCAAGCAGACTCTGGAGGAGTTGGGGCCAGTCCCTCGAGGAATGAGTGAGGACCAGAGAGTCAAAATCTGGGTTCAGATCCTGGCTTTTTCTCCTGATTGTGGACAAATTAGCCTTAGCTTTCTGAGGCTCCCTTTCCTCATCTATCCCCCCCCCCCAGGCTGGGGTTAAGTGACTTGCCCAGGGTCACACAGCTAGGAAGTATTAAGTGTCTGAGATTAGATTTGAACTCGGGTCCTCCTGAATTCAATTCTATCCACTGCGCCACCTAGCTGCCCCTCCTCATTTATAAAAGAAGTTTACGACTACTTGCACTACCACATTCAGTTTGAAGGAAACCCTTTGTGAGTTGTAAAGGGACTCTAGAACTGGGAGTACTCGTCAGTCAGGCTTGTCTCCAATTGCCTTTTATCCAAACCAATCTTCCTTCCCAGTTGGCATGGGCACTACCCTAAGATGGCAGCTGCTTTGACCCTCCTGCCAAAAAAATTCACATTTGTACCTCCACAGCCAGCCAGCAAACAGAGTATAAGGGGAGAGGAGACCCCAAAGTGAGAGAGAAGTTGGTAGTTTGGGGATAACCTGAGAAGGGTTCTGGGGTTTCTAACCCTGGAGCAAGTGCTATAGGCTTTGTTCTCAGTCAGGGCAGGACTGTTTGTACAGCGCAAGGTCATGGGCTTGAGGAACAAGGAAGCAGGTTTGTGTGAGATCACCTGGGGGAAGGGGAGGAAGGGCTCTCCGCAGAGCCCACCTTACTGAAGACATTCATACAGTGAGACAGCTGTTCTGCAAACCCAGGCCTGTGGGAGCCGGCCAGAACACTGCCACTGAAAAGTCTGATTAGCGCCATGGGCAGACAGTAAACAAGAGAGGGCAGCAGGAGCTAAGAATTACCTGGGTAAGACAGAAAGGCCCCTCATCCTGGTTGCCACCACCTGCTGAGGAGTGCCACGTGATGTAGGATTTGGCCACCTGATGGTTGGGGAAGGCGAGGCACAGGAAATAGAGCCCCAGGTCCTAGCAGGTCTCAGCTCTCCGGGTCTCTGGTCTGTTTGTGTTGTCCTTGTTTTATACAGGAATGTTATGCCCTGAATCAAATTATTATAGCCACCACCACCCCAACACCTTTCTTTGCCATTAGGACTGGGAGAATTGAGAAAATCTTTGGCAGATCATTGAGTCCTAGAGTCCAGGGGCATTATTATCTCTCTCCTTGCTGGGATAATTCCCCTTCCTCTTGAGTATTGCCCCTCGCATCACTGTCTCCTGCCCCTGACCTTCTTATCTTGATCCTTATCCTATCTGGACTAAGTTATGATCCTTTCTTGGAATTAGGGCTTGTCTGCTCACCCATTGTCCACACACACACACACACACCCTTATCTGGCTTTGTTTCCCTTATAAAACTGTAGCTATAGAAGTTTCCTGCCTTAGTTCATTGCTGAATACTTTGGCCAAGAATCCCATACAGCTGGCTCACCCAAAACTTGGCTAATCTAAAACTCTCGACAAGTAAAATATTAAAAACTAATCTCTGTCTTGCCTCAATTTCTCTGGTATTATAGGAATACAGAAGCCACTTGGGGAGAATTAAGAGATTGGAGTTTGGAGTTCAGACTCTACCATGATGCAGAAGGTTTAAATTTTTGAACTTACTACTTTCCTAAAGGGGCAGAGAGCTGAATTACCTACTCAAGGATGGTTGTGAGGACCAAATCAGCTCTATATCTGAAGCAACAGAAACATGGCCTTTTAGTAAACGTCTCCCTGGGCTGCCCATGTGGCCTTGAGTTCTCCAAGGTTCTCACAGGCCCTACACAGCTGGAAAGACTTTCAGGTAAGGTTCAGATGACAAACTCTACAGAGTTTGGTCTAAGGACCAGCCCAGCTAGTTAGGAAGAGCTTATCACTGGGTGATGGCATTTTCAGCCACAGCAGCTCCCAAAGCACCCATGAGGTTGCAGGAGATAAGCAGTTTCTCTTATTCCCTTCAATTCCTTGAAATCCTAAACATGACCCCTGGAGTTGGCAACGGCCATCTCCTCCTTTACCCTTTCTTAGAGCAGACCATGACCCTCAGCTCCCTAGGAAGGAAGGCGGCACCAGCCACCCAACGGTCATGGCGTAGCTTGGACAAAGGGCGAAGTCGGAGCTGACTGAGCTGACTGTTGTGGGGGCAATTTGACTCTGGGTAGCTTGAGTTGGGGTCATGGTTAACATTTATTGAGCCTCTCTAAGGGCAGAAACGGGAAGGCCACGTGAAGCTGTGGTCCTTTGCCCCATCTCCATAAAACCTGGGGACAGGGAGGAAGCAGAAGGGCACAAAGGCTCCCCTCTTCCCCCCTTTCCTCCTGCCATCACCTTCAGGGCTACAGACAGGAGTCTGCCCCACTGCTAGGTTTGAGAGGCAGGGAGAAGGCACCCTTGGCCTGCCGGGACAAAACTCATTGAACTGCAAGAGCAGCGGTCAGAAAAGGCAGTTCTGTAGCAGGGAGACGGCTCCATTGCACATGCAGATGCCTTCTCCTTGCGGGGCAGGGCAGCTCCCGGCTGCCAAGCTTCTGTCAGGGCTTGGCAGTGCTTCTCTCAGACGGCAGCTCTGAGGCACTTTTGCATATAAACAAGACCCTGTAAAGATGGGCTCTGACTGATGGCCACCTCTAGTCAGACCTGAGAGCAACTGCAGCTCTCAGCTGACAAATGAATTTTGCATTAGTCAAAGGTCGGCATTCCCCACTGGTGTGGAACAAAACTCGCCAAGGAGCGCTGCTTCATGAATGGGTGTGTCTGGTCCAGGAGGATCTCCATGTCGCCTCTTTTAACAGAGAGGAAACTGAGTGACTTGCTCAAGATCACAAAAGTGAGAGTTGCAGAGCGGAGGAAGATGCTGCCTTCTGAACCAACAGCCGATGTTTTCCGGTCACATCAGACTTTCTTTTGCTTAGGTTCCATTTAAAGGTGGCAAAGGGGAGTATCTCATAACCAGGATAGCATTTAGAATCCAAGTCTCTTGTTCCAATTTTTTGCCCATATTTTCCCGACTCTGTACTGCTAATGCCCAAGACCAAAATGTTCTAATGTTCTCTTCTCCTAATTCTCATGTCAAGATATACCAACCTGTTTGTTATTCTTAGAACATCATAATTTTTTTTTTAATTTACTCTGGTTAAACACCAAAAAAAAAAAAAAAAAAAAAAAAAAAAAGGTTTTTGCCTACACAAAAAAGTCCAAGGAAATCCAAAATGTAGGCGTACACAATTAGAGGGATTGGAAATTCTGTGTAGTGGTTCATAGTCATCTCCTAGAGTTCTTTCGCTGGGTGTAGCTGGTTCAGTTCATTACTGCTTTATTGCTCTAAACACAAAAAGAGGATTCTCTGTGAAACTCTGAATCTCCATTTCTTACCTTTGACTTACTTAAAGTTGATAATCCTTTCCAAATAGTCCTGCTTATCTGTCCTTCCGTCTGAATTTCCTTTCTCTTCAGTACATTTTAGAAAAATGTTTAAATTGCTTTTTAAAAAAATTTGGCATCACTATTGCTAATTCCCCAACACTTCCCTAGAATATGACTTTTTGAAGAGCAACATTACATCACATTTATGTATATGTGTAAAGCACTTTGTAAGCCATAAAGTGCTCTAAAATATGTGAGCTATTATTACAATTAATGACAAATCAATTTATATCACCTTCATCTGTACCAGATTATGCAGCTTTATTATTTTTATTTATGATACTGACATGAAGTGCTTAATTGCTGTAAGCTAATACAATAATTAAAAAAAGTCCAAATAACCATTTATTATTTCTGGAGGCCCTTGTTATATAATGTATAGTATAAGCTGCTTAGGTATTAGAGGACCCTCCTTTACGGTTATTGACTCAGAGGAAAGTCTCTAATGGCATGCAGGTGATACAGTGGAGGAACGGACAAATCAAGAAAAAAAGACCTCAACAGATTGGTGTGATGTTGGATTCTTCCAGTTTGAAATATATAATTTTATGGGTTTTATTTTAATAGATATAAATGTAAAGTTTTATACTTGAGTGTTAAAAAAAAATAAGATTAAATGAAGAAAGAGAAGGTCAATGTAAAAACAGTGCCTTTGAAAGAGACCAAAGGGACAAATGGGCTGCAAAGTCAATATAATTTAACAGTGGGATGTAGTGACTCAAAAAACTAATTCCATCTTAGGTGATGTTAGGAAAAATATAGTATTTAGTACAAGAGAGATAATAGATCTACTATACCAGAGCACATCTGGAGCGGGGAGTTCAGTTCTGGGTGCCACATGTAGACAGAGACAAGTGACAGAGCATCTCAGGGAGGCCCAAAATGGTGAGCTGGCTGGGAGCTGGGTCATGCAAGCATCAGTTGAAGAAGCTAGCAAAGCTTAACCTGAGGAAGAGAAGTCTTGGGGGTATGGAGGACATTATGTGTTAGAAGTAGACCATTTCTACCTATTTGTAGAGGATAAAGGTCTAAGCATGAAGATTTACTCCATGGAATACCTCTAACTAAAGCTACTCAAAGTGGGAAGCAATTGGTTCGCCATGAACTTTCAGTAAAGACTGGAGAGCCTCTCTGTCAATGAAATAGGAGAGAACGTGCTCTCTGTCTGGAATGCATTGACCTACATGTCTTTTCAGGACCCTTCTGACTTTTAGATCTTTAATATTTTTCATGTATTTATATTCACTTTATACGTATGCTTTTCATGTGTGTGGAGCATCTTTTCATTTGGCTAGAAATGGTTTCAATTTGTTCACCTGAAAACTGTCTGTTCATGTGTCCTTTGACCATTTGTCAACTGGAGATTGGCTTAATTTCTTATAAATTAAGAGTCAATTCTCTGTATATTTTGGAGATGAGGCTTTTGTCGGAACCTTTGACTGTAGAAATGTTTTCCCAGTTTCCCTTCTAATCTCCTCTGCATTAGTTTTGCTTGTACAAAACCTTTTCAATTTGAAATAATCAAAGCTTTCTACTTTGTGATCAATGATGATCTCTAGTTCTCCTTTGTGGTCCAAACACTTTTGAATACTAGCACCTGGTTTGATTCTTACTATCCTGAAAGGTGGATGCTGTTATTATCTCCATTTTACTGTTCAGGAAACGGAGGCAGGGCTAAGTCCAGGCTCACTCCGTGAATGAGATCGCACCAACTCGGGCTTTATCCAACGATGTCCCACTGCTTCATCCGATGCACCCTACCTCCTTTCACTAGCACAGGACAGTTATTTTATGTGATTTGCTAACTATTTGGCATCCTGGAAAGAAGACAGAGGGAGAGACAGAGAAGGGAGAGCGTGTTATGTGGGGAAGTCTGGAGAATGGGACAGAATAAACAATAGTAAATATCATGGCCAGACACTGACAAAAGGTGAGAGAAGACTGATGAGCATGGCAGCCAGAAGGCGGGATGCTCCAATACCAAATAGAGACCGTGGTCCAGGAGGCGGGGCTGCAGCTTTGTGGGGAGGGGGCAAGAGGAGCCTGAGAATCCCTGGAGTCACTTACATTGAGACAGGCAGTTTGGGACTTTGTGCGGACCTCCCGGAGAGCTCTGCCCAGTGCGTAGTATTTGCTCTTCTCGGAGACACCATTTCTATGACAATGACATTTGATATGATGAGCACATCACCATCACTCCCTATTACAGAGCTGGTCTAGTTCGTTCTGCCCGGCAGCCATCATCAAGGAGAGCGCGACACTTTTTTTTAATCTTTGTTTCCCAAATACATGCCATGAGGGTTTTCAACATTCCCTTGCAAAACCTTGTGTTCCCAATTTTTTTCTCCCCCCCCATATCTCACAGACAGCAAATAACCCAATATAGGTTAAATATGTACAATTCTTCTAAATAAATCTCCAGTTCATCACGTTGCACAAGAAAACTCTACTCAAAAAGGAAGAACAATGAGGAGAATACAATGCGAGCAAACAAGAGGGAAAATTCCAGCTTGTGGGCGGGGCTCCGCTCCCCCAGCTCCTCTCTGGGCGCAGGTGACTCTCCTTCGGAGAACCACCGGGGCTGGTCTGAATCGTGGCTGAAGAGATTCCCCTTCCTCCGAATAGTATTATGTCATACAGCGTCACTGTGGATACATACAACGCTCTCCGGGTCCTGCTCCTTTCACTCCGCATCAGCGCATGTAAGTCTCTCCAGGCCTCTCTGAAATCATCCTGCTGGGCGTTTCTTACAGAGCAATAATATTCCATAACCTTCATATCCCATAACTTGGCCAGCCCGTCCCCCGCATCCCGAGCGTGCCCCCCCTTCTTGTCTCTGATGCACAAGGAAGGCCCCAAGGCCTCCAGAGCGCCGCCGCAGGCCCCGCCCCCCCAGCCCGGGTGGTCCCCGCCCCTCCCCCCCTCAGCCGCTGAAGCCTCAGGAGGGGTCCCCGCACAGGAGGTCCTCGGTCCGGGAAGGGGTTCCGCGCACAGCCGGATACTGTTCTGTGGCACTAACACGCTCTCCCGCTCCGCTTCGTGCCCACAACGGCCCTTTTTCCCCCTCACAGCGGAAACCTCCACCTTGCCGCCTTTTTTGTATCCCCAGGGCTCAGCAAAGAGCTCAGCCCACAGTCCGCGCCTGTCACTCACTCCCGGGCAGCCTCCTCACAAAACTTCCGGGGGACACGCGCTCCGTCCCGCACCTCGCGTCCAGAACGGCGCCGCCCCAGAGGCACCGGAGGAGGGCCTGGGGTACCCCCGACTGCCCTGAGGGGCCCAGGCGGCGGCGGAGGGCCCGGAGGTCACGCTTCCGGTCAGCCTGCCCTGCGGGAACGTTCTCCCCCGGGCGGGGCCGCGGGCGGGTGATCGGTCCCCCTCCGGGCGCGGGGAGTCACCCTAGGCCCAGACGGAGGCCCAGCTCCGGCGCCCAAGAGCTCGGACCAGCTCGGTTGCTTCTTTGTCCTGATGAGCTTGGGTGGAAGCGCGGAAGGTCTGGCTCTCCTCGGCTGACCTCGTGCCGAGCTGGGTCCGCTGCAGCATCCAGAATTTTTTTTAACAGATAAACTAGTCACAAATACCCGGCCTGTCCTTGATAAATGGATTTGTGTGGGAATTTGTATTTTGCGCTATTAAGTTATATTTTTTATTAGATTTGGCCCATTGTTCCAGTCCCCGGGATATTTTTGGAGCCTGTCATCTGGTATTATTTAGTTTGTATTATCTGCCAATTTGATGAGCGCACCCCCAGCCCCTCCCGCTCCGACCCAGGCCAGGGTTTCCAACTTCCCAAATTGCGTGTGTGAACACGGCACGCCCGGCTCCCCAAATGGAGCGCGAGCTTCCTCGGGGAACCACCAAGGCTCCTTCCCTAGTGAGGGCCCAGCTGGAGGGTGCCTGAGCTCCCTTCCACTCTCAATCTAGGACCCTGGGAACTTTTTTTCCCGCTGCGTGCCAGTGGGTCTCCAAATGTGGTGGGGGGAGTCCTCAAGACCCTTTAAGAGTTTTTTTTTGTTTTGTTTTTTTGGAATCAACAGGGGTTAAGTGACTTGCCCACGTGACAGCTAAGAAGTGTTAAGTCTCTGAGGTGAGATTTGAACTCAGATCCTCCTGACTCCAGGGCTGGTGCTCCATCCACTGCACTACCCAGCTGCCTCTTTATATGATTTCTAAAAGTTAAAACTATTTTCAAAAGAATATGAAGATGTCCATTTCTGATATGGTAAACTTCAATAAGTACATTACATCAGGGTGGGGGAAGGGTTCACTTTTTACAGGCGTAGAGGAGACCTGAGACCTACACCTTCAACCAATTCAGTTTAAAAAATAAATAAACAGCCCAGAACCAGGGACAGATCCTAAAAGTACCACACTAGGAATTTCAAGTAGACACCAATTTATTCTTGACTGCCCTTGGGGTTCAGTTTGGCTAACGTCTATGTAAATAGCTCCAACGCTGTTCTCCGGATCTAGCCATCTAGTTGTTAACCTATCCAAAACAAAACACTATTAGGTTGGACTTTGGCATTAGGAGGAAATAAATTCAAATTATTTTAGCTACTTACTACATGTGTGGCCCTGGGCGAGTCACAACCTCCATCAATATCACTTTCCTCATCTGTTAACTGGGGACAATAATGGCATCTATTCTCATTTTTTTTTAAGACAAATAAATATGCTGGGTTTTTTTACTAACCTTAAATGATAGTTATTATTGTTAAATGAACTGACTCTGAAGCGATCTGCTCTTGATGAAGCCATGACCATTTTTCCTAGATGTTCAGTGAATGCAATCCCCAATAAATGGTCAGAGAATATGAACAAGCAATTTTCAGAAGAGGCATAACAGTCCTATGGCAAAAATGCTGTAAATCACTAAGAATTAGAAAGCAAATTCTATTATCCTTTCGTTTCTGCCTCATATCTACCAGACTGGCAGCTGAGAGAAGAGGAAAATGACAAATGTTGGAGGAGCTGAGGAAAAACAGGTGAACTAGTGCTCTGTCTGGGGAGCTGTGAGTTGTTCAGGCCATTCCAGCTGACAATTTGGAAATATGCCCAGAAAGACATCAACTTGTGAAACATCACTTGGTGCAGCTAGATCTACAGCCCCAGGAAAGCAAAGGGAAAGGATCTACAGCAACTCTCTGCATAGTTGTCCAAAGTGGTAACTAAGTGGATATCTCCTTTGTGGAGAATGGATAAACAAATTGTAGAGTATGAATGTAATAGAATATCATTGTGCTACCAAGGAATGGACGGCTTCAAAGAAAACTGCAAAGATCTTTATAAACTATTCCAGAGTGGAGTGAGCAGAAAGAATTAAGAAAACAATTTATATAATAACATCACAAAAATCAAATTTCAAAGACCTTAGAATGGTGATCAACACAATAATAAGATATCCAAATGAGTAAAGGTGAAATGGATCACTCTCCTGAATATATATAATTAAATATACAGGAATTTGTTTTACTGGACCATGCCTTGAAGGATTTAACAGGTATTTTATTTTATTTATTTATTTTTTTGATTGTTCAATGGGGTAGTGGGATAAGAATATTTATTGGAAAAATAAAAATAATAAACTAATCAAAGATATTTTTTAAACACACATTTAAAAATACCTCTAGAATTTTGCTCAGAATCAAGGACAAACTCACAGAACTGTATTTTCTAAACTATTTTTCTAATTTTGGAAATGAGCTCCATCCCTTTCCAGACCTACAGCCTTTTTGTCATTCTCCAAGGATTACAAGCAGTGCCTCAAGAATCGGTTGTTTCATCATTTCTGCAGTGTTTGGGGTGGCAAGCTCAGACACTGAATTTTACTAACTTCTTTTGGTGAATGTTGACTCCCAATATCAGGTGTGTGTATCTGTCTATCCTCTTCAGTACAAAGATCATTTTTTGGGGAGAGGGGCAGAGAATCTGGTGTTCTCTTCAATTAAGTTCTACTTTTAAAATTGCCCCAAAGGTAAAACAGCCCCACTATGATTATTCAATATATGAACATATCACCGGCCCTGAACTGACAGGTTAGCATAGTATTCGAAAATACAGCTGGGAAAAGGGGTAAGGACATAATTTTTTTTTTATTAATTTTATAACATTTTTTTGACAGTATATATGCATAGGTAATTTTTTACATTAAACCTTGTACTCTCTTCTGTTTTGAATTTTTCCCCTCCTTCCCTCCACCCTGTCCCCTAGATGGCAGGCATTCCCATACATATTAAATATGTTATAGTATATCCTAGGTACAATATATATGTGCAGAACCAAATTTTGTTATTGTTGTTGTTACAAAGGAAGAATTTGATTCGGAAGGTAAAAATAACCTGAGGAGAAAAACAAAAATGCTAACTAACAGTTGACACTCATTTCCCAGTGTTCCTTCTCTGGATGTAGCTGATTCTGTCCATCATTGATCAATTGGAATTGGATTAGATCTTCTCTTTGTTGAAGATATCCACTTCCATCAGAATACATCCTCATATAGTATCATTGGTCTGGTTCTGCTTATTTCACTCAGCATCAGTTGACGAAAGTCTCTCCAGGCCTCTCTGTATTCCTCCTGCTGGTCATTTCTTACAGAGCAATAATATTCCATAACCTTCATATACCATAATTTACCCAACCATTCTCCAACTGATGGACATCCATTCATCTTCCAGTTTCTAGCCACTACAAAAAGGGCTGCCACAAACATTTTGGCCCCTACATGTCCCTTTCCCTTCTTTAGTATTTCCTTGGGATATAAGCCCAGTAGTAGCACTGCTGGGTCAAAGGGTATGCACATTTTGATAACTTTTTGGGCATAATTCCAGATTGCTCTCCAGAATGGTTGGATTCTTTCACAACTCCACCAACAATGCATCAGTGTCCCAGTTTTCCCACATCCCCTCCAACATTCATCATTATTTGTTCCTGTCATCTTAGCCAACCTGACAGGTGTGTAATGATATCTCAGAGTTGTCTTAATTTGCATTTCTCTGATCAGTAGTGATTTGGAACACTCATATGAGTGGGAATAGTTTCAATTTCATCATCTGAGAATTGTCTGTTCATATCCTTTGACCATTTATCAATTGGAGAATGGCTTGATTACTCATAAATTAGAGTCAATTCTCTGTATATTTTGGAGATGAGGCCTTTATCAGAACCTTTAATTGTAAAAATGTTTTCCCAATTTGTTACTTCCCTTCTAATCTTGTTTGCATTAGTATTGTTTGTACAAAAACTTCTTAATTTGATGTAATCAAAATTTTCTATTTTGTGTTCAATAATGATCTCCTTAGGTCAAATTCCTTTCTCCTCCACAAGTCTGAGAGGTAAACCATCCTAAATAATTAAAAGTCAGACTTCCACATGGCCAAGGAATATTTTATTTTATTTAGATGCTGTTGGTCACATGAAGTGTATGATACAATATTACAATAGTTTAGTTTATTATACAGTATAAATCATTAAAATTTTTACAATTCATTACATTGTCTTTGGATTTTTAACTCTCAGTTGATGCATACAAAATCAACATAAGCCCCAAATCTGAAGAGCCCTTTACTATATACAGCAAACCCACCACATTTACAAAAATCCACAATGAGAAAGATGGTGCACAAGCCTCTCCCAACACAGTCAATTACAGTTAGTGTCAATAAGGAAAAAGGAAGGTATCCACCACAGTGTAAAAGCAGATAATCTGGACTCCAATCAAATCAGCGTCTTCAGGCTAAAAATCAGACCAACCTATCCCCTCTCTCCCTCGCCTCTCCCCCCCAGCCTGAACGTACTGGTAATACTTGGGACTTTCAGAAACTAGGCCCCATCTGAACACGTGGCTCCTCCTGTCTGTCTGGGAGATTTTGATCTGAGCAGAATAAGCCCAATGAAGAACATCTTCAACTTGACCGGCCCCAAGGTGCAGGAGACAGCTGCCCAGCCCAGCATCTGCGTGGATGCAGGGGCAGAAAGGGGGCCCTTTGAAGACAGGAAAAGAGAATGGATGGGAGTACAAGGAGAGGTGTGATCCATTCACACAGGAGGAAAAAGGCAAGGAGTCTCCATCCGGCCTTATCTGTGAGAGGAGAGTGCAGAAGTGGCGTGTCTGTCTGCAAAGGCAGCAGAGATCCAGGAGTCCCATGTTGGGGCTCCCCACTGCCCCTCCCCACAGGTCACGCCTTCTCTCAGCCTTTCCCTCCCTCCTGCTGCCTTTCAAACTCCCCTTGTGATCTATAGCTGTAGACATTCCCTTCCCATTTCCTTCTCTGAGAAGTCCCAAGCTATTTGTCCTGCCCCAAAATAACTGCAAAAACCCAAGGGAAAGGCCTTTAACATTTCCAACCTTACACTTCCTTGAAAGAGGGGGCCACACCCCATGGCCTAAAAGCAAGAGTGTGTGAGGACACACACACACACACACACACACACACACACCCTCTCTCTCAGTCCCAAAAGAGAGGAGCCTCATGCCATTCACAAGTACTCTCTTAGCCTATTCTCCCAACAAAACACTCCCAGACACAATTAAATATCTGACAGTGAGTTTGTGATGTTTCTGAGTCAAAACTAAACAAAAAACAAATTTAACAATTATTAAAAATAAGCTTTTTAGAACCTGATGAAATGGACTGAAGTTGTATCTTATTTTTTAAGCTGCTTGCCTCAAGGAAAAAATCACTTAAAAGGTACTTGGGGCTCATTTGGAATTTCTCTCCCTAGATTGAGGAGACAGTCTCAGGGAGGAGGCACTCTGAAAGGCATGGGGTTATTAGCCCAAGAACTCTGGGGCCAAAGAGTGGTGGAAGTCAAGGCTCCATCAGGAATTCAATAGGCTGCCAGTAGTGCAGTCATGCTCTGGGAGGTGCATCTGGGGCTAGATAACCCAAGAGTGCTGCAAGCTGAGGTCCCCCGGAGTCTGCCTGGCCCACATCGCACCGATTACTGAGAACCTCAAGGCTGTACAAGATGGACACCCACCAGTGTGGCTTTGACCACTATCTCCTAGAAAGAGCTCAGACTCATGCATTCCAATTCACTTGTAGAATATGAAATGTCACTTTAACCTTCACTGCTGGGATGATAAGCAAATCAGGGGTTTACAGAATTACTTCCAAGATGCATCCTGAGAGAGACTGTCAGTATGAAACAGCCCCATCACACAAATATGCTTTATCCTAAGCAATGTGCAATTGTCCTTGGGGATTCTGGCTAAGGATGGAAAACTCCAGCTTACACCAAGATGGTAGGCACTGCCTGCAGAAATTCTATGAAGGAGAGGACTATTCTCATGTAAAGTGCATGAAAATCCCACCCACGCAGCAAGAACTTAAGTGAATATTAACTGGTCTGAACCTGTCAAAAGTCAGGAATCACAAGTTTGAATATTGAGGCAGCAGAGTTAAAGCATCCTAGAAAGTCTTCCAGAAACATGGATGGGATATTTAAGGCCAGAGGGTAATAATGGATTTTTCAGTTCATAGTGAAGACCACAGAAACAAGACTTAAAAGGGAAAAAACAGAAGCCGTAGCTGTCACAAAGGTAAAGAAACCTTTCCCTTTGCTCCCTGACCCAGCTAAGGGTCAATAACACCAGCCCTTGAAGCCAAAGGGCAGGCAGGGAGGTGGGGGAGAAGTGCAGGCCGGACTTGCTGCTGCCTAGGTGCCTCCACACATGCCCGTTCAGGCCTCTAATCCCACTACAAAGGGGACCCGGCCCTCTTGGGTTAGTCCTGCGGGGGCCACTTCTGCCAGAGATGAGACATGACAGTCAAACAAAAACATAAGTAATGGGTGTAAACACTGCCCTAACATATGAGAGTCGTCGGCCTGAGCAGACTTGGGGCTCCCCAACCTCAATGGAGAAATATCTTTCGGCTGGGACTTAAAAGTGCTGTCAATTTTGTTGATAGGAATAAAGATGATGAGATTCTTGACCCAAAAAGATATTTTAAAAATGATTTTCTGGGAAGGTTAAGTGGAAATTCGGGACATAGAAGTGATAGCACCATATCCACTGACACACACCCAGCAGGGGTCCCCCAAACTCTGAGTTGGTGACAAGAATAAAAATGAGGGCCTTGTTATAAAACCGCCAATGAGCACATCTCAAACCCAGGAGAGGCCGAGCACCAGCTTCCCGAGAGAGCTTAGGTCCAAGGAAGCTGGGTTCACAGGGAAGGGGAACGGCCTCAGTTCCTGCCTCAGGGGTGCACAGAGAAGATAGTCTCCAAGAATGACAACATTTTTAAGAGAAAGAAAACAGCCCTGGGTGGGTGGGCAGCATGAGCAGAGACCCCCATCTGCCTGTAGAACACCACCCCCAAGGAAGGGCTAGGAGACCTTCGGCCTCTTGTAAAGGCAGATGACAACTTTTCAGGAGTCCCATATGGAGTGTCTGGGAGGCCCTGGCCTGAGGGTGGTGGGGAGAGCTGGGTCAGGAGAGGCTGCTTTAGGCTTGGGTTCTAGTCTTGCTCCTGACACAGGCTTGCCTGCCCTTTCCAGGTCTCAGTTTCCCCTCATGTAAAATGAGAAGGCAGGGTCCCATCTCCACAATCCCCTTCAGGCTGGACACCCCAGGGCACCCTTTGTTCACCCCTGGATGCTGCCCAAATGGAGCTCAGAGGCCTCTGGCAGCCCATCAGTGTTCTTCCTGGACCCAAGCTGGCACCACCTGGCATCCAAGGTGGCCAGGGGCACTCAGGATGGTCATACACCACCTAGCCTGCCCCAGGGGACAACAGGGGAGAGCCTACAAAGCCAGGGGTAATGTGGACAACTTTGGCCCAAAATTTTGTGTTTAAAACCGTTTTGTTACAAATGTTTATATCCTCCTCAGCCCAACTGTATCTAATAGGGGGATTAGGAGAAGAAAAAGGCAAATCACTTGGAAAACAGCTGATTATTAAAGAAGTTTAATTTAAGGCAGCGTTGCAAGCAATTACTAGGATTTTAATTAATGGAAGTTAATTAATCTTAAGCTTCTTCACAGGGCATCACCCAGCTATTTAACAATCGAGTGTCTGGATTGTGAGTGCCACGGATAATTTCTCCCCTCTCTCCTGAAAATTAAGTCCCAGGAGGGGCAACTCCCCCAGATTTCATTGCTGAACATCCTTCCCCTTTGTCCTATGAGGCATTCATTGCAAAGATCATAGCATCTGTAGCTGGAGGGAGGCTTCAGGAAATCCTTGCCCAACACCATTAATTTACAATGAGCCAGAGACAAAGGGAACCTCCCCCCACCTCCAGGGTCATGGATTGGGCAATAGAGATCATCCAGCACAATGCTCCCACTTCACAAAAAAAAAAAAAAAAAACTTGAGGAAGCCCCAAGCAGGATCGCCAGACTGAGGCCAGCTGGCAGGGGTCCCCAGAGCTGGGATTCAAAGCCAGGCTTGACTCTACTTGTCCCACAAGTGCCCAGAGCTATTGCCAAGGCCCCGTTCGTTCCCTGTGGATTCCCATCCATTGGCCCCCACAATTTCCTAGCAGAATCCACTATGATTACTGCAATGGCCTGGAGGGATGCTGACAACTTTTACTGTCCCTGTTCAAAGGCAACTTCGAATTCCCTAGGAGTCACAGACATTTCCCAATGAGATGCTTACCAGTGGCTTACAAACATAAGAATCAGTTATATGATCATAAGGGAACAATGTGCAAATAAAATTAAATGTTTCTTGAGCACTGCCATTCAAAGCTTGGGGGGGGGGGAGATAATTTAAGGACTGCTATTTTAGAATCAACTATTAATGCAACTTTCAAACATTTATTAAGCATGAACTTAACATCCAGCCCGGTGCTGGGCTCTGGGGAAGATGCAAAGGTTAGAGAACCACTTAGTTGGTATATTTGGGGGGGGGGGGGTCCTAGAATCTCGTGAAACTCCTTGGCATCCAAAGCATGCTCCTTTTCCTCTAGCTGCTTAACTTGTCTTGTTGACCCCATTTGTGGGCAGAAGTTCCAACATAAAAGGCCCCAGTTCCTTCCTCTCTAGAATGTCCTTCTCTCCTTCCTTTCACTGCCAGCTTCCTCTGAGGGCTGCTCTACTCCTGGCCTCTTCACTAAGGGATGGAAAAGATGATGCTGACCAGGGAAGAAGTCTTTAAGGAAAAGAGATTCTTAGTAGTCCAGGATGGTACCCAGAACCACCTCCAGGCCTCCAGCCTCTGGGACCCAGACTCAAAGATCTTACAGCAGATGAAAAAGAGAGAGAGAGAGACAGCATGGCCTGTGGCCTGGGTCACAGGGGTCAGGTGAAGCCCTTGGACCTCTTCTCAGGATGCTGTTGCCCACATTCATGACTTGGAAGAAATGCTAACTTTCAATAAAGGCTCTTTCTCTATATAAGACCACAGCCTCCCCAAAATTTAGCACCAGTTAAGGATTCTTATTGAAGATGTGCATACAGATAGAAATGAAAGGGAACCCTGTGCCCACCCTCCCCCCACACCCCTCAGAAGTGCAATGTCTGAGGCTTACAGTCAGTCACTAGCTTCTGGACTGTCCCAGAAACAAACACTAAAAAAACAGGAGTAGAAAGCTTACCCTCCTCTCTCCCCCCATCCCTGGTGACTATATCAAAAACATGTAAGTTACAGATTTTTGTGAAATGATTTTTGCTTCCATTTCATTTAGATAAGGCCACTTGTGTATATGAAAATAAAAGTGAGGATAGCCAAAGTACCCTCCCCTCCCCACCTCCGGCCAGATTGTGGCCAGCAGCCAGCCCCTTCTGGACACGGTTGTGAGAACCTCTTAGAGGCCCCAAGCAGGCTCTGTGTTCAGGCAAAGGCACCCAGGTCTATGGATGGCAGTGAAAGATTGTAGCTCGCACATTATTTAGGATTAAAAAACAATAAATACAAATAAATACTATCCAAACACTCTGTTAAGGGAAATAAAACAGCTTTCCAGGTTTAAGGCAAGGATGTTCTTCCTAACATTATACCCTGTAAAAGAAAGGGAGAAGGGGGGGAGGGGATAAAAGGTGGGGAGTGAGGCCCTGTAGTTTGAGGCTGCTTAAGGAAACAAAAATCCTCCACTCAAATGAGCCTTTTTTCAGGTGTGGGGAAAGGAAGGAATGGTCCCAGAAAGGCCTCCATGACTGAGTCCAGAAAACCGAACAGGAACCTAGAGATCTCGGGCCGGCATGAAAAAGGCATAGTTTGGAGCAAGGAAAGAAGGCCTCTGTTTTAATTATACTTGAAAAAGAAGAGGTTAGTGGAATCATCAGAAAATTAGAAATAAAGCATAACCCAAAAGCCTAATGAGGGCTGGGCGGAGCCTTGTCCCCCACTGCTTAGGAGAAGAGGCTTCCCTTGTCCCAGCTTTTGGCTGGATCCAGGAAAGAGCACCTGAGGACAGTAAAAACCTGGGGATAACTCAAGAAGCCCCATGTCTCAGGAAGGCCAGAGGAGGCCCTGGGCTTGCTGTGGAGGCTCCTGGCCCAGCCCTCTTCAGGAAGCTCCAGCCCCCAAGACTGGGATGCTACAGACCCCAGACCCCACACGCAACTTTACGGCTAGGAGGGGCCATGAGGTTACACTGCGATAATCATAGAAGGGTTGGAAAGGGGGGAGTGAAAAGCTTTCCCAGAATCCTCATTAGCATAGGCCTAGGAAAGGAGCTGCTCCCGGGCCCCGCTGGCCAGAGCCCATTTAACTGGCCCAGGACTTGCGGTTTTCCGTGACCTTCTGGCTCTTCTCGGGGCGCAGCGCAGAACCCCCTTCGGCCTTGGCCAGGGCTGTCAACGAAGCCAAGTTGGAGGCTGAGCCTGACAAGCTGCCACTCTTGCGGTGCTCGGCGGTCACACCCTGAAGCCGCAGGCCAGCACTGCGCCTCCGTGCTGGGCCCTGCGCTTTCTTGATGCGGCCCGGTTTTACCAGGAGACCGTAGCCAGGATTGCATTTGAAGTATTGCTTTCCCCCAATGGAGCCATCGTTTTTACCTGAAATAAGAGCAAAGGAAAAGGGCTTAGCAGTCACAGTGGGGGATGCCCCTCTATCTCCAAAGGGAGACCAAGCCCCGGGCCTGCCTGCCCTCCCCAACTCCACCAGTCCCTGCAGTGTGGGACACCTGCCTCAAGGCCAGCCCTGTACAATGTGATCAAAGGGACTCCTCCAGAACCATCTAACTAGCAAAGAACGTGCAGATAGATGCGCCTACTGCATGTCTAGTGCACAGGTAAAACCCATCACCTGTTTTTGAGGAATACAACCCCAGGGAAGCATGGCCGGTGACCAGGTGGGGAGCAGAACAGCTCAGCACTTCAGGGACCAAAAGTAGATGTGGGCAGACACTGCATGACTATACTGTACAGAGCACCATGGTATGCTGGGACTAGATAAAACTGTCAAATTATTTCTACTATTGTGAAAAGTAGCTAAAACTGAAAGCAAGGTTAGAAGGTCATATTGCTCAGGACTACTTAAAACTTTTTTCACTCACAATTCCTTTTTGCCCAATAAATTTTTATGCAACCTCGGATATATACAGATAAATAAAATAGGTACACAAGTCAAACATTTACTGATAATAAATCATAATTTTTCGATCCCCACATTCAGTTAAAAGATCACAATCCACAGTTTAAAAAGCTGGGATGTAACCTACTTTCTCATTTTACAGAGGAGGGAAACAACTTGACTAAAAGAATATATACTGCACTTTCATCTTACAGTTAGGTACTTATTCTGACTAATATTTAGTGATTTGCTAAGATTATTATTTCAAATTGAATGAAACTGATTAATTTTAAGGTGATTATTGTTATCTTCCACATTCAGAACATCTTAGAAGCAATCACTGGAGGGCAAAGATTCAATGCTCTCTTGAGCCTCCCCCCTTCCAGTCTAGAAGCCTATAATTAATAACATATCTATGTGTTAATATGAAGTAATAATAATAATAACAATTTTTATTATTATTATGTCAAAAATGAAGTCAGAATCTCTTAAGGAAGAAGTTTTCCTGTAAAGTTGTTCAGTTCTATCTAACCCTGTCTGGAATGAAAAAAAAAAAACAAACCTATGAGACATATCCACTAGGAATTCCTACCACAAAACACGTGCAAAATAGAAATAATCTTCCCCTCTAAATCTGCCTCCTACATTAACTTTTATACTGGACAGTGCTTCTATCCTGCCAGTCAACACAGACTTGTAACTATAAAGTAAATTTTGGCTCTTCACTCCCTCTCAAGCTCCATATTCTATCCAATTTCCAAACCTTGTTTATCTGACCTTGGCAACCAAGCCCCTTCCTTGCTGTCATGATGCACTGAGCACAGCCACCTTAGTTCAGCCTCCTGATGGTTCTTCTTGCCTTGAGATGATCCTCTTTCCAATTCATCCTTCCTGCTGTTGCCAAAATAATCTTCCTAATGCACTGGTGGATCTGATTATGTCATTCCTCTATTAAAAATACTTCACTGACTCTCCATTCTCTACTGAATAAAGTATAAATTCTTGATCCTGGTATTCAAAGTCCTCCACCATCTCACTCAACATTACCATCCTGCCCTTCTTCATGATTCTCCTAAAATTACAACTGGAATAAACTCATCTCTCCTTCCCAGGTTTCATCCTATCTCACCCCACTTCTATATCCGTGACATTCCCATGCCCCCACCTCTATTTCAGAGTCCCTTCTTTCCCTCACCTTCAAGGAGCAGTCCAATTTTTCTAAGAAATTTTACATACTCCCCTGGCTTGAAAGCACCCCCCCACACCTTTTTGTCAGAATGCTCTAAGTACTCTACCTGGGACTTTTATCTCCATTTTTACTCATCACACACACAAATAGTAGTTATTTGGAAAAATACTTCTCCACCATGAAGTTGCAAGTTTCTTGACAAGAAGCTTTGTTTCAAGAGTCCAGCACAGTGCGACAGAAAACACTTGGCAAATACAGTCTAACCCTTCATTTCGCAGCTGTAGCACCAAAGGTGGAGCAGGAAAGTGCTCTGGCCAAGAGAATGGCAGAGGCAGGCCAGAGGTTCCCCAATCTAAATCTGAAGCTAAGGCCCAGGGCTCGAGTCTGTCACTCTAAGCTGAGTTGGTCTGTTGGACTCACTCACCTGAAGGAAGATCCAACTCCACTCCAATCCAGGTGCCCTCTTGAAAGTCTGTTGGTCCAACATACCGGACAATTCCAGTTTTATTAGTGCCCACAGTGACATACTCTCCTTCTTTCAACCATTCTGGGACTTCGTCAGCATCTTCTGAGTCAGAGGCCGCCTCTGCCTTCTCCCTGGCTGTCCCTCCTGGGCTGTGGGGACCTTCCAAGGTCCCCTGGTCTTCACTGCTCCCAGAGGTACAGTCCCCCAGCATCTGTGTGAACGACTTTAGCTCTGACGTTCTCACCTTCTGGATTTTAAACGGGGAAGCTGCAGCAGAAGACGGAGAGAGTAAGTTGGGGGGTGGTAAGGGTCTGGCGCCCTCAAGGCTGGGGCCTGGCTTGGAGCGGTCCTTGGCTCGAGCAGGTGGCCTGGCCACAAACCCAGGCTCTGCTGCCACCAGCCGGCTGGGCGCCTCCTGCTGCTGGGTGCAAAGAGAGTTCTTGGTGTCCATGGCCAGAGAGGCAGCCTCTGGGGTCTCATTCTGACTTCTAGTAGAGGCTGAGCCCTTGGGCTCTAAGGCCCCACAGCTGCTGTCTGAGACGTTCTCCATTGGCCGGGTCTGTGCTTCTGCCACATTGGCCAAACACTCTTTCTGAGACAAAGGAGGACTCTCTGAAGATGAAGTAACGGGGGGTGATGGGCCCTCCCCTTCGGGTGTTCCTTGGCAGAGGGGGTTCGAGGGACCGCTTGGGGTCTGACTGCCAGTGTGAGCACCGGTGTCCGTGCTGCTTCCAAGGGCCTCAGAGAGAGTCGCTGTTGAGACACTATGAGAGAAGTACCCGCTAGACGCTTCACTCAGAGGGCTGGGGGGGCCCTCTGGGGTATCCTGGATCTGGACATTGGAAGGATGGAGCTGCTGGGAAGGCACTTTGTTTACTTTATCAGAATTCTTCCCAATGGCAGGAGATGGCAGAGTAGTTTCAGACAGTTCTTTCCGCTCATCCTCTTGAGTAACCTGAAGCAGAAAGCACAATAATTTAATATATTCATGCACTCTTGGGACCAGCCAAAACAGCCTTCATATTGTTCCCTGCACATAATCTATGATTTCTGTGTCTTTGCAAGGTCTGTTCTCTGTGCTTGAAATGTATCCTCCACCCACCCTCCCTCACCTTTGGTTTTCAGAATCCAACTCAAACAGGTAGGACCTTATATAAAATATACACAAAATAAATATAAAAGGAGACAACAGCAACTGGGGAGCTCAGGCACGGTCTGATAGAATGGGTGGGGTCGACTCTCCCAATAAAATACAAGGTTCTTGAGAACAAAGACTGTTTCATTTTTTTGCCTCTATATTCTCATCACTGTACCTAATAACTGGCACACTGGGGAAGATTACTGAATACCCAGCTAAATATTCACAATTTGCCAATGATTTGGAAATCTGTCTTGCTAAGTAAATCAGAAATAAAAATGGCATTATTTCTTTCAGCTCCTGTAGAAAGACTGTAGAGTCCACTGGCAGAACCTAGGTAGAGAGTCAATGTCCCACACTAAACAGGCACTCAATAACTAAGACTTTCTGACTTGGGCTAATGAATTTCCTCCCTTGAAAACATAGGCCCACTTCACAGGGAGACCATGAGGATTATTAAAAAGGCTGAGAAGCACTTTTCTCCGCATAATTTAAATGATGATCTCATCAGAGGACTGGAAGATGTTTCAGAACAGCTTTTACCAGCACAAAAATAATGACCCCTGAGCCCAGGGGCTCTGACTTAACCTTCCTAACTGGAAGGAGCTCAGGCAGTCAGAGGGCAGCTTCCCCTCTGGACCATGAGGTGCACGGCCCTCTCTTTCCTATAATGCATTCTGGTGCTCCTGACACTGCCGAAGAAACTGGTCCCATTCCCCTAACTGGGAGTTCCCGGGCTGCAGTGAAACAAAGGCACAAAAAACTCTGAGGGACTCCCCAGGAGTGAAGGTTGAATGAGGGCCAGGAGCCGGCACTGCTCTGGCCCTTCCCTCTTCAATCACTTTGTCCGTGAGTCATCCTGGCAGCCGGCAAACACAGAGCACATATTTCATTTGGAACTTTGACAGCCCTGTTGTCCAAACTCCAGTGTATCAGCGGGGCTGGTAAGGTGTTCTCTGGTTAATAAGCCTTCTCACAAAGCTGGCAGATTATCAGTCTGTTCACTCATTAACAATGATGGGGAAGAGAGGAAGCAGAGAGGGTTGGGGGAGGGAGGGTTGCTTCAGCACAAGAAATATGTTTTCCAATATTTACTGAAAGATTATTTATATTACAGGAATGGTCATTTCCCATTTGAAATGCAGGATTTATTTGAACTGGGAAAGAGTCTGTGATCTATAAGTCTCTTACAGTTACTTGGCTTAACTTGGCAGTCTGATAAATCATGCATTTCTACATGAGCTGTCATTTATATCCCTGTTTCCAAAGGCACTCCTTTTCCCTCATCATACACTTCCAGGATGCAAAATTAACTGCACCTCTTGAGATTAACAGCCCTTTTAGTGATGGATTTCTGAGCTGCAAAGTTTACAAAATCCAACAGATCAATAACCCTCACTAACACATCTACTCTAAAAGATTAAGGCCTTTCAATCTTTTTTTTTTTTTTTTTTAACAACTTGTACATATTTTATTTATTATTTTCTATTCTGTTTCCTAAGATCACTGACCCTATAAGGGAGGATTGAAGGCACCAATTCAAGACACGAGAAACACTAGATAGAACATTAGTAAGAAACTTGGTCCGGAAACAGGCAGCCACAATGCCAACTTGATTTGATTTCCCAGCAGAATCTTGAAATATCAAGGCTAGGAAATCACTTTGAAATCACTTAATTTTCATTTTTCCAGATGAAGACATTGATCCCCAACTATCAAAGTGACCCTACTAAAGTCACCCAGCAGTTAAATGACAGACTGCCAGCAGCCCAGTCCCAGTCCAATCTTTCTGTGATACTCTGCTGCCTACAACTGCAGAGCTGTCTACTCTGAGAGACAATGCTTTACTGTGCTTAAAGCCCTTTTGCATAAATCACCTCATTAAATCCTCATCATAAGTCAGAATGGTATGTTAAGGCAGGCATTGCAATCCTATGTTCCACAAAGGGAAACAGAACTACAGTTTTAACTAATATTGGATTCAAATTCACCCAGTGGCTTAGTGGAAAGACACTGGATCTTCTGGGTTATAGTCCTCCCCTTTTTTCACATTAATAGCAATTCATCCCAGAATGTCCTTCAAAGCTGAGAGCTGTTGGCAAGGGCTTAAATCATCTTTCAAATCCTGGGACTTTTTTAGTTTTGTTTTAATAAATCAAATTTTCCTATGTAGATAACTTTAGCTAAGAGAATGAAAGCACAGTGGGAGAAAATAGATTTGCTATTCATAAGACTAGAAGTGCTGTTGATCTGTGGGAGATCATAAGAGACTATTTTCTCCCAGCTTAGCATTAGTCTTTTCACACTGATATCATGAATCAGAATGAAATGTAAAACTGAGAATTAAGCTAAACACTTGGAATAAGGAGATTGTTCTGTTTATAGCAAGCTTCAATGCCTAACAGTGGGCTATTAAAGCAGCAGACTGCATTAGCAGTCAAGCACCTAAAAGTTAAACAATCATATGATTAACAAGTTGAAAATAGAAAGTATAACAGGGAACATGGGTGGGTGGGAGGGGCAGATGGGGGAGGAGGGGGAAGTGACCTATATTACAGTTAATTATCGAAAAGTTAAGTTTAAAAAAATCAGTGCACGTGCAGACTAAATAATCACTCCATCTGTGCATTCTATGTGCGGGGCAGCCTCGATGAATGCAGGGAGGGCGTCACTGGCTCTTATAATAGCGCTGCTGTCAATGGTGGCACAAATACCTGTTTTGTCTTGGTCCTGCTGACATCCACGCTGACAGGTTGTACCATAATTTTGGGAATAGGCTGAAATGATAAGTAAGGGGAATTTAAGTCCACTGACATTATTAAATTTAACAGGAAATAGATAATCAGAGAAGGATACTTTAATTAAACAAGCTTGAGAACAAATCAAGAACCACACCCTGAGGTGGTTTAATAGTTTTTAATTACTTCTGCTAGCAAGTCATCCTCAATAAATATTCCAACAGAGAAGAATGCATTCTAAATCTATTCCAGGTATGATAGGGAACACCAATAGGTAAAAGGACCCTGTCCTCAAAGCCCATACAAAGGAAGATAAAAATGCAACAGAGCAAGAAGTAACATATGCACAGTTCAAAAGTGCTACCAAAAACTATAGGAGTTTGAAAGAAGGAGAGCTCCTGGGTCCTGGGGTACTCAGGGAAAGCATCTGGGAGACTTGAATGGAATGATAAAAAGGAAATGATCAGAGGCAGGAATATTTTAGGGATATTTTGGTAAAAGACTGATTTCACTGGAGTCAGGGGGCTAATGTTGGGGAATAATGTAAAACAAGATTGCCTTAAGTGCCTGGGGGATGGGTTTTGACTTGATATTGAGGGGATCGCAAGGTAGGAGGAGTTTCTAGATAGTATTATATGAAGTATGTTTTAGGGAAATTAGTTGCTGATGAAGTTTATAATAAAGACTAGGGACAGGTAACAGAATGAAGGCAGCTCCTTCAACTGGGATTCTATTAGATAGTAAGGTCCTAAATTAAGGATGAGGCCAGAGAGAAAAGGAGAGATGGGAGAAACTGGGGAGTGACGGACAATATTGCACAAGTGAAAGGGGTCAAGTGAGCGATAACTCTGAAATGAGAATTTCGGTTTGGAGAGACATCCTAGTATAGTCATTTAAGTGCTGCATCTGGGTTGGTGGACTGGTTCAGCTACTCAATACCAGTATGACCTTAAAGAGGTCCCTATGACTCTCTTGGCCTCCACCAGAGCATCTATATAAGGGAGCTGGAATGGATGACCCGAGGCTCCTTTTGGCTGTAGATCTATTACACTAAGAACTGGACAATTAAAAGACTTTCCAGTTTGCACACCTTTCTTCTCTCCTGGGGCTCCAATCCAACATCTTCAGTTGCCTACAAAATAACTCAATCTGGATTATGCAAGAAAGCAAAGGCCAACATGACCAAAATCTCTCAAGGGCCCTTCACACCTTGACACTGCCACCTGCCCTTTGCAGCCTCATCTCCCCCCTCTGCCATATTAGCCAAAGGCTAATACATACAACCTTTACATTATTCCACACATCTCGACTGCCTATTTCTTTGATAGCAGAAGCAAAAATCAAATGATGCAATCACTTATCAAGATGCTTTCCCAAATGAGAGAAACACTGCATCTGTTTTGTGCAACCAGCAATCAGTTATTTCTTTAGCAACAATCCTTGAAAAGGAAATAACTAAAACCTAAATCATTAAAATAAAATCTTTGATATGCTGCTCATCGCTCTTAAACAAGAGCTCTTTTTGTCAAACACTTAGTGCTGTTTTCATCATCACTCTGACTGCACACTCCATCTCCTACTGTGCCCCCCCTCCTCAGGCCAGAGACATTTGCCTTGGGTCCCATGGACCAGGAGTACTCTGGCCTTCATAGGACCAGTCAGAGGCCGGCTAGTCTTTACAGAAGCTCCAGGAAGATTGGCAATGTATCCACGGATGTATAAAGAATATGCAATGGAAGTGCCGTGGGAATACAAGATCCTGAGGCCAAAAGCAAGGGCTATTTCTTTTTCATAGTGGGTTTTCTGTTTGTTTTGGGGACTCTTATTCCAGGAAGTCAGCATATTTCAGGTACTCTGCTCACCAATCTTTGTACCACATCTGATAACTATTCAAAAAAAAAAAAAAAAAAAAAAAAAAGATTATTGCAAAGCACTTCACAACCATAAATCTCTAAGATGCATGCCAATGCAGACATTTAAGGTTTGCAGGATGTTTTACAAATATCTCTCAAATTAATATTGGGAGGTAGAGTTCTCATTATCCTAACATTTATAGGTGAGGAAATCGAGGGAAACAGGGGCTGAGGGACTTGCCTGGAGTTAAACAGCTAGGAAAGGTCTGAGGTTGAATTTGAACTTGGGCTTTCCTGACCTCAGAGAGCACATATAAAGTATCAGTGTCACACATAGGAAGCAAATCAGATTCCAGTGGGTTGGTTGATCATGCTATTCATTAGGACATACTGTTTCCTGAGCCGAACTGAAAATGACCCAGGAAAGGTAATGACAAGACTGCAGGCTGATGAATGAGATGGGAAATAATAGCAAAAGACTGAGTAAAATGTGCTTGTCTGTGGGGAGCATCCATTGCCAGAGAGAAAAGGTTAACTAAGTTAGAATATGCTCAGAGAAAGCTCTCTCTCTCTCCATATATACACATACATACATACACACTCATGTACATATGTATGTATGTGTATAAATACATATGCATATTTCAACTACATCACAATTCCTTTAAATGAGACCTTCTAACGTCCAGGGGAGATGGGGAAGCAAAGCAGGGTAGAGAGAGAAGCAATCCATGATGACAATGTGAGAAGATACATTATATAAAACTTTTAATACTTTAATAGCTAATGATGTAAACTGAATATGCTATTTAAACCAGCATAGACTGATACCATCCCTTTGCTGAATATAGAGCCCAATGTAACTGCTAATGACGACTCTGGATGAAGAATTTTCCAGTTAAACTACAAGTAAGTACCTGACAATACCAACCTCCTTTTTTGACCCACATCTTTTTGGCTAGGTCTGAGCCACAGAGAGGAAAGAAGGGGATTCTTTGAATGATTAAAAAGGAAGACAGTAAGAGAAGAAGCCAAACTTATAGATAAAAGAAGATGGCTAGAGGAAATGAGGAGTCCCATTCTAGATTTGGATAGGAGCACAGCTTTTGGAAGCCACACATTTTCAGTTTGTTAAAATAACAAGACCACTTTGCAAACTTCTTTTAAATCATGTTTAGTCATCCATAAAATGAACTCTATTGTCTCCTCTAAAATAACCCCGGAACCTGGAAACCTGGAAAATAACTCTGAAAACTTTGGAACACCATTGTTTCTGAGTCATGAGAGGGAGATTCCTGGGCTTCTTTAGACAGTAAGTAACATTGTTTCCCACCATCACTACTGCCACCTTCCATCTTGGGAAGAAAAAAAATATGGTCTATCTCCCATGTCCACCTGCTAAGATAGTATTCTAGTATTCTGCTAGCCCAGTTACCCTAGTTATAACTCTGCTTAAAGGCAAGATCTTGTTTTTAAAACAACACACAGCTCTCATTAGAGGCAAGGCCCAGAACAGGTACTACCTTCTGCAGCAATGAGGTTTGTATTTCTATCCCCACAACATACCAGAAATGCTAAAATGAATTGAACTGAGTTATTTAAAAAAAAAAAAAAAAAAAAAAGTCTGGGCCTCCTAGTTCACCAGTGCCTCTTGCAAATACATGAAAGCCATAACCTCTTGGAAAAACTAACTTATTTTTCATTCATACACTCCACAAATATCTGTTAAGCTTTGTACACAGTAAGCTATCAACACTTCAGAAATGACCAAAAAAAGAGAGAAAGAGATAAGGTGGACACAGCTTAATAAAGTTCAACAATATGCCCTCTTCTTCAAGCAGTTAACCCCTAAAAAGTTAATACTATCTACTTATAAAGCCTTTTCAATTTCCAGGGTAACTATCAGTAGAATTTTCTGGAATAGCTTGGCAGATTCTACTTTTTGAAAAAAAAATCAATAGCTGTTTTTGATCTAAATTTATTTATTTTTATAATAGCTTTCCCCCCCCCAAAAAATATGCAAAAATTGTTTTCAACATTCACCCTTGGAAAACCTTGTGGTTCCTTATTTTTCTCTCTCCTTCCTCCCCCTTTTAAAGAGCAACTAATCCAATATAGATGAAACATGCAATTCTCCTAAACATATTTCCACATTTATCATGCTGCACAAGAAAAATCGGAACAAAAAAGGAAAAAGTGAGAAAACAAAGCAAACAATAACAACAACAAAGATAAAGGTATGTTGTGATCCACATTCAATTCCCATAGTCTTCTCTATTGGAATGCCCTGAATCACTTCATTGTTGAAAAGAGCCAAGTCCATCTCAGTTGATAACCACATAATCTTCTTGTTGCCATGTACAATGATCTCCTGGTTCTGTTCATTTCACTCAGCATCAGTTCATGTAAGTCTCTCCAGGCCTTTCTGAAATCATCCTTCTGATCGTTTCTTACAGAACAATAATATTCCATAATATTTACATATTACAATTTATCCAGCCATTCTCCAATTGATGGACATCCACTCAGTTTCTAGTTTCTGGCCACCACAAAAAGGGCTGCCACAAACATTTTTGCACATGTGTGTCCCTGTCCCTCCTTTAAGCTCTCTTTGGGATATAAGCCCACTAGAGACATGACTGGATCAAAGGGTATACATAGGTTGATAAGTTTTTGAGCACAGTTCCAAATTGCTCCCCAGAATGATCGGATCACTTCACAACTCCACCAACGCATTACTGTCCCAGTATTCTCATATCCCTTCCAAATCTGAGATGTGTATAATGGTACCTCAGAGTGTCTTAATTTGCATTTCTCTAATCAAAAGTGATTTAGAGCATTTTGTCATATGACTAGACATAATTTCATCTGAAAATTATTCATATTTTTAAACTATTTTATCAATTGGAGAATGGCTTGTATTAGTATAAATTTGAATCAATTCTCTATGTGTTTTTCCAATTTTCCCAGCAGTTGTCATCAAGTAATGAGTTCCTATCCCAAAAATTGGGGTCTTTGGGTTTATCAAACACTAGATTACTATAGCCACTGACGATTTTGTCCTGTGAACTGAACTTATTCCACTGATCAAATTCTCTTTCTTAGCTAGTACCCAATGGTTTTGATAACCACTGCTTTATAATATAGTTTTAGGTTATTTCCTCCCTGATCTTATTGGGAATGGTTCTAGTTTTAAGGGATGAGTATCTTTTACCACAGAAACTGTTTACCAAGAAAAATAAATATGTGAATCCAAGAACCTGTTGATTCCAAAGAGCCAAGTTAACAAATATTAATCTTTTCATGACAGCCTGAGGACATCTAAATTATTTCTTCTGTCAACAAATGAGCAATTTTAATAGTTAGTGGCCCATTTTGAATACATGGGGCAGCCAGGTGGCACAATGGATAGAGCATGGGTTTTGACTAGTAACACTCATCTTCCTGAATTCAAATCTGAACTCAATTATTAGCTGTGTGATCTTGGGCAAGCCATTTATCCCAGTTTGCCTCAGTTCTTCATTAGAGAAGTAAAATAATCTGGAGAAGGAGTGGCAAACCATTCCAGTATGTCTGCCAAGAAAACAACAAATGGGATTACAAAGAGTCTGACAGGACTAAACGACTAAACTATTTGAATATATATATATATCAGATGGGCTTTAGATTTCAAGCAATGAATGGGCAACATGGAACACATGAGATAGTTTAATTTATTCTAGCATTTGTAATAGAAAATTATCTTTTTTCTTTAAAAAGGTGATTTTTGATAGTTGTTAGGGAAGGGATGAGTTTCTGATTATTTTCTGAACCTTAAATCTCTTTTTTACATAATTATTTTTGCTAAAAATGGATTGAAAAAATGATTTGTAAAAGATGTTCAGGAAAGATAAGGGAAGACAATTATTATACTCATTGCACACAAAAGGAACGGATGTACACTTCTTCCTGTAGCATTCATGAAAAATGAACTAAAGTGAGTTTATTTGAAGTGCAAAATGCTTGTAATCTCAAATATGAAAAATAAGGCTTCAAAGTAAAAAGTATATGATGTCAGTTACTAAAGTGGAATTGTTGCTGAGCTCAAATCTTTGTTATATTCTACATGTCACAAATTTTCTTGTCTGGGTGGGTTTTGTTAATTAGAGTACCTTATTTTGTGGATTAGTTATAAAGTTAAATCAAAAGATCAAAGACAACTTGTCATCTGAATTCTCTGCCTTTGTAATTTCTCTACAATTCTGAATCAAAACCAGACAGCAATAAATTATAATACTAGAGTGCTAAAACAAAGAGAAGATTTCTCTACAGATAGTAAGCAGGGTAAAGAGTAAGCATGGTCATAAACAATAGAGGTGGTCCAGCTTCCCAGTCATGCAAGGCTAGATTCCAATATTGCAATGAGATTTTCTCATAATTCCACAAGTGAATAAAATTTTCTCACAAGACAAAAACTGGACTAAACCCATAATTGAACTGGGTTAGATCCAGAACCAAGTCACAAAATGGAGTTGATATGGTTCATTCAATTTCCACAGCTCTTGAACTTAGTAGAACTTAAAACCTTAGATCAAGGAAGAATTGCCACTTTCAGTCCTTAATCTAAGGAGCAAGTCTGTAAGGGAGACAGAGAGAGCACTTCCATATTACAATGAAAACTAAGACTATGATGAGATGGGAAAGGAAATAATTATACAAACTCATACTTAATTGATACAGATGGGACAGCCATCATACTCAGCTGCCATCACCTCAAGCTAAATTTAGGAAGGATGGGTGGGTGGAAGAATAATCAATGTTTCTAGTATAACAATTTTATTTTTCACAAAAAAGGAAAGTTGAAGAGACAAGGCCTAAATCATACTAGAAGAAAGTGTGATAATGCTTCTTTTTACGGCATAAATCAAATATAGCTATTAATTATTTAAGGCACCAGAACTGATAGGCCACTTGAAGTCCTTAACTTTGGAGTACATAAATAGCTTCATCTGAAAACTAACTTCTAGATACATGAAAAAAAAAAAAAAAAAAAAGCTATTATGCCAAATTAATTCAATCTAACTAATTAGAGAGCAGGAAGTTCCTTCAATTATTTTATGTGCTGTCTGAAAAACATACTTGAATACGAGTACAGATTTCATTAATTGCAGTTCATTATTTTCCAGATTAGTTACTAAACTTGTATCAGAAGGTCAAAGACAGCAATTTTGTCAGCTGCCACCTCCTTCAGTAGTGTCTGCATTTCTGGAGCTCAGACAGAAATTGATTACAGAACAACACAATCACACATACATAGTAGAGGAAGGTTTTTCTTAAGACAACAAAACTGCATATGAGCCTTTATCTTTGCCGATGCAAACCCAAAAAATTACAGGTCTTTTTTTCTTTTTCAAGTCTTCAGAAAAAGCTCTCAAAATGCTGCTGTACACAAAACGGTTTCCATTCATCTTTACAATTCCATCAGACCTATAGAACTGTGGTATTACACCAAGAAAATAAGTTTGTGAATCCAAGAACCTGCTGATTCCAAAGTGCCAAGTTAACAAGCATCAATCTTTTCATTGCAGCCTGAGTATATCTAAGTGTATGGCAGAGGAAATTATATGTACTTTGTCTGCAAATGTCAGGGCTTCTCATCACACAATTTCAGGTTTCCTTCTGACTGAGCAATGAAAAGAGGAGGTATGAGGGGAAAATTCATTCTACTAATTTAAAAGCTCTGAGAAAATAAAGATAATCCTATATTGTTAAGATCCTAGAGCGCTGAGAGAAATGAGAAGAATGCCACTATTTTTCCCCCCAGGAGAAATACTCTGCTATGTAAATTATTTTTCTTATTCCCAGTTTAAATGTTTCTTTGTTGATTTTTATCCCATCTCTCTTAGCTGAGGCATCTTTAAACAATCCATCAGTCCCTTTAGTGTTTACACCTCTTGTAGAGTCAGTTTCCTTAGTCATTGTTTGGCTAAACTATAAGTAGCTCCTTTAATCCTTCCTCATAAATCATGTTTTGATGTTTTCTCCTCTGAAATCATTCCAATTTGTCAATGTATTTCTAGTACCGACATATGCAAGAGGAAATGCAGAATCTTAAGTGCAGATAGGATTCTGTCTTAGTTTGTTGAATACTGTGACTTTGTTTCAGGAGGATATTTTTGTTTAGATTACCAAAAATGAATTACTAAAACAGAATGAGGAAATGATTTTAAATTGTTTCATCATATGTGGGCAGAAAGGGATTAAAAAAGATGGAGAATTATAGGGATTGAAGAAGGCAAAAGAGACCATTGTTACACATTAATTTGGTTGCAATGCCTCAAGCGACTCTCCCCCTCCAAATCACCTTATTCTCCTCTCTGAAATACTGTTCCAAAACTTCTCTTTGCTATTCAAGTTCTCAATTGCTTCCTCAACCTATTTTGCTTTTCGGCAGATGTCCTTGCCTGCTGTTAAAATGAGAAAAGAAAGGTTGTTTTGAGATTTTATTGTTTGTCCCCTACTCCTTGACTCAAAAGCCCTCCATATTTTCACCCTGTCTAGGAGGAGGAAGCCCCTTCTTCTTAAAAAGGGTCACTCTTCTCTGGGTGCTTAACCCCATGCCTTCCCATTCTCCTGAAGAGTCTGGCCCATCCATTATTTCTGTACCCTCCTCTTCCCCTTCCTAGAATCTACTGACTCTTTCTTCAAGGACTACCAAGAGCCACAGAATTTCAGAGCTGAAGGGGACTTCAGTCTCTCCCTGGTTCAAACCATCCCCAGAAAGAAATGGGAGCCCTAACCTAGCCTCCTCAGGCAGGCCATTAATGAGGAGAAGCTGGATCCCTGTCAAGGCATCCCCCATCATAATGATTCGGGCTTTAAGATTCCTTACTGATTCCCAACCTCCATGACTGACCTTTGATTCACAAGTCCTGATCAAACGCATCCTTTTCAAATGCAGTGGGAGATATTCAGGCTCTCCCAGCCCCTATGGGATCTGAGCTAACTTGGGCTGTCCCAGCCCCCATTCTAATGATCTGCTCAGGTTTCCCAACCCCTACCTAGCAAATTCTAGCCCTCGATGAAACCCAGCAAGGAACCAACCTGGGACTCTACCCATAGGCCCCTTTAACCAAATAAAAGAGCCAAGCTGGAATCATCTCTTTGCAGAGGGTTGAAACATGCTGGCACCATGCTTTGCATCATAGACTCTCTGTCCACCGGACCTTCTGATGTATTTCTCTCTTTATCTAACTCCTTTTACTAACCAGACTTTATCCTTACTTCCAAACCCCATAATAAACCTCTTTTATCAATCTAGGTTTTCGGGCCTGTAAATTCCTTTACAGGGGACTCTTGTGCCACCACTAGACCTAATTTAACTCTGTATCTTTGCCCCGAATCCAGAGGGGTTACAGGGGAGCTCCATTTGACTTCTTATACCCCAAACCTGCCACTAGACCTCAATTAACCCTAATTTCACTTAGGTACCCCTTATCTAGATCTCATCAATACTGGTTTTTTTTTGGGGGGGAAGGGAGAAAAGGGAAGGAGAACACCACAAGACACATATAGTTAAGTAGCAAAACAAATACAATAAATACAAAGTATTTCTGGAGGCAGGGAGCACAAAGAACTTGAGTAGCAGAAAGGCTTTTGTAGGAGATGGCAGGAAAACTAAGCCCAGGAAAAAGCTGGAGATACTAAGAGGAAGTTAGTTATATAGAGAGAACTGCCAAGAGCAATGGCCAAGACCTGGAAATGGGAGTAACAATAAGTATTAAAAACATGGCAGCAAGTGAGTGATTTTGGCTGGAATGTCGACGTGTAACATTGGACAAGGAACATTGATCAGCCCCAGGATGTGAAGATATCAGGGTGAGAAGCTGGCTGAACAGTCCCGGAGGACAAACCTGTGCTGGGAACACACATGGGGGAGTTCTGGAGAACAGGCTGGGAAGGCCAGGCTGGCTGTGAGAGATCAGGTAAGCTGAAGAGGCTGACCTAGGTGAAGTGAAGGGAGTGAGGATCGCATACAGACCCTGAAACTTTTCACCCTCAAGATGACTTATTCCCCATTGGCCTCAGATGAGTCACAACTATGAACATGAAAAGGGGGGAATGAAATGAACAAAAGATTGGCCTCCCTTCCCCTCCCTCAGTTTTAGGTCAAAGGGCCTTGGGCTCACAGAGAAATGTTTGCTCAAGCTAGATCAAAGGAGGTATTTTGCACTTCAAAAGTGCTTGATCCACAATGAGGAATATCTGTTCCATAAGGATGATTGCCTGACTATGTTCAATAACTCTGATCTCTCTCAAAATAATCTATGTCAAACATCTGCCATTGTAAGCCCCCTATCTTTAACCCATAAGTGGAAAGTCGAGTCACTGTTTAACATCAATTGTAACCAAAGGACTGAACCAGAGTGCTTATAAACCTGTCCCTACTTCTGCTCAGGAGGGAACTCTGAGTCCACCCTGGTCCCAGCCAGTAATAAAACGTTATCTAAATTACCAACCCCTTGGCTGTCTAGAATTTTATTGCCTGGGCTATCTCAAGGAACACCTGTTAATCCCTGGTATAAAACCCACTTGGTCATAATGAATGATTTTGTGAACAGTTTCTGAGTCCCATAGTTTCCTTTCTGTGCTTATCTTTCCCCAGTTTAGGCATTAGGACTACACAAAAGGACTCTAGCAATACGCTTTCTTTCTTAATTTCTGAGAATCATTTGTGAAATATGGGTACTAAGGACACAAAACTTGATAGAGTTCTCTTGGATTTATCAGGACCAGGAGTTGTTTGCTTGTTTTCTTTTCTGTTAATAGCTCTTATGCAGCTAGATTCATTTCCTCTTCTGAGACTGGATTACTTAAGATCTCTATTTGGTCTTTAAATATTTTAAAGATTTTATCTCTGAAGAGATTCTTTTGTGCTCTCACTTCTGTTAGCAAATAACTGCCTATGTAATAATTATTCTTTTTAATTCTTCTGATTTTGCTGTGATTTCATGTCGTTAACTTTTTATTTTATTCATTTGATTTTCCACTCTTTTCTTTTTAATCAAATTAACTAAGGGTTTATTGATTTTATTAGCGTTTTCAAAGAACCAGCTTTTAGTTTTATTTATCTTTTCTACAGAAATTTTATTGTTGCTGTTTTCACTTTATCTGTTTCCCCTCTAATTTTAGGTTTGCTTATTTGATGGCTTTCTAATTTAAAAAAATTCATTAATCTTTATTTTTTTCTATTTTCTCAATTTATGTTTGTAGAGATAGTTTTTTCCCTTGAGGATTGCTTTGGCTGTATTTCAGAGATTTTGGTATGTTACTTCATTTATTATCATTTTCTTTAACATAATTATTAATTGCTTCTCTGTTGTGGGTTTTTTTTTTTTTTGACCACTGTAAAGTCTTCACTTGGACCACTGCTTAAAACATTGCTACTTTTAATGCATTATGGTCTATAAAGGATGTATTAACTATTTCTTTCATTCTATATTTGTTTGCAATTATCTTTGTGCCTGCAAGATGGTTATTTTTTGTAAAATTTTCATATGAGAAATATGTATTTCTGGGAACTATAAATATTCTTCTGTTGTCTCACTTAGAAGATCTATAAGTTTTTAAACTCTTATTTTCTCTAGCAATTTGTTAAATACCATATTTTCCTTTTTTTTTTTTTGCCTTTATGTAATATTTATCCAAAACTAAGAGTTTTCTTGTAGCTTATGTCATGTTTCCTTTATAAATTTAGTCACTAAGGCATTTGTTTATTACTAATATTGGTTTGCTGTTTAAGGATCCTTCTAACTTAATATACTTTTCTTATTTGTCCTTTTTTTAAAAAAATATTTGCTTTTGCTTTGTCAGCACAATTTCCATTCCTGCTTTTTTGGATACACATTTGCTCTATAAAATGGTTTGGGTTTAGGCAAACAATGAACATAATTAGTCATATGAAAAACCAAATCATCTAAAACTATAAGATCATCTCAAGATACAGAAAAAAAATCTCTGATTAAATACAACACTGTTTTATACTAAAAAACCCTACAACAGATAGGAATAAAGGGATAAAGAAATAACAGAAAAGCATCTATCTATAATAAAAACCAAGCATCATATGCATTATGATGCTAAATAAACTAAAACCTTTTCCAGAAAACACAAGACAAACAGTAAAGCAAAGATTCCCGCTCTCTCCACTATTCTTTGATATAGTTCTGGAAATGCTAAACAGTAACAATAAGAGAAAGAAATGTGATGTTTAAAGAAAAGTAAAGAGATAAAACTATCTATATTTACTGAAATGATAGCTTACTTGAAAAATCCTAAGGAATGAACAAAGATATTAATTGAAATAGCTTTTGCAACTTGATAGGCTAAAAAAAAAAAAAAATCCTCAACAATGAGGATTGTAATAATAAAATGCATGAAGTAATGGAGCAATTCAATTGTGAATAACTACCAAATGAATAAATTATCTGAGGCTCAACATACCATATAGAAAAAACCACTTAGATTCAATTACAAAGTGTTCTTTAAAGAAAGAAAATACAAGTTCAATATCTGGAGAAATATTCAATGCTTAATGCTAGATTGTCCCAAATAAAATTAAAAGGACCAATTTATATTTTTAGTGTCATAGCAATCAAATTAACAAGAGGACAGAATTTTATGCAAAATTCATTAGAAAAAGGTTTAGAGTACCAAGGGAGATGATGAAAAGAAGACCTCATAAGATAGTAGTCATCAAAATATTTCAGCAATGGTTAAAAAACAGAAAGATCAGTGGAACAGACTAGACAAGAGAGAATAAAAAACAACAGGACCTCACTATAACTCAGAATTTTATAAAATGTAAAACATAAATTACATAGGAAAATTCTTATTTGCTAAGAATTTCTTGTAAAACTGAAAAATAGTCTGGCAGAAATTAGGTTTAAATTAATACATTATACCATATGCAACCTTACTAATAGAGATCACAAAATTTTTAAAAATTGAAGATAAATATATATCTTTCACAGCTATGAGTAAGAAATGTATTCTTGTATTCTTAACAAGCAGAGGTAGAGGCAATTGCAAAAGATAAAAATGATAACCCTGATTATCTGAAGTTTTAAAGTTACACAGACAACATTAATTAAAGTAAGCAGCGCATGCAATATATATCAACAATTAATAAATATATATGATTAATAGCCATTCCCTAACAAAGTATTTGAACAAATAGTTCTCAAAAGAAAAATTTTTTAATATTCACAACTACATGAAAAAATGTTCCATTTCACTAATAACAAGAGAAATGCAAGTCAAAACAATCCTGAGGTTTTACCTCATATTATGCAAAGCAATAAAAATGACCCCAAAAAATCAACAATTAATGTTGGATGAACTGTAGAATAATTGGCATATTAACACATTGTTGGTAGAGCTATGAAATGGCATAACCATTTTGGAAAGCAATTTGGAAGGACGCAAATAAAAAATGTCAGGACAAAATGCCCACACCCTTGAACTATAGCCTCCATTATTGGGTTTATACTCAAAGGAAGTAACTGAGAAGATAATCCCCATGTGTTCTAAATATTTATACCTGTACTTTTTCTGATAGTCAAGAATTGGAAACAAGGTAAAAGTTCATCAAGTGGGCAATGACTAAACAAATTGTAATATGTAAACACAATGGAAAACTATTGTGCTCTAAGAAATGATGAATATTGAACAATATTGAATGATCTACATGAATTAGTACAATGAAGTAAGCAGAACCAAAAGAACATACATAGTTCCATAGGCCCACAGATGATACACATTGCATTTGTTTTCAGAATTTTTCTGTTTTTATCACTTTTGGTAATTTTGTTTCTTCTTTTAAAAAATATTATTTGTTATACAGGATGGCTCTCTGGGATGGGGTTACCTAGGAAAATTAAGACGTTCAAATGAGGAGATATTGATAAAAATTATTTTTAAAAAAGATAGTGAAGAGATGGCAAGAAATCAAAGACTCTTGAGGGTCTCAATTCTGGATCTTATCTACTAGCCAGTTTGCTTTCTGAGGAAAAGAAGGAAAGGAGATGGTGTGCTCTTCAGAATCTTCACCTTAGTCCAAGGCTCAATTTCTGTGCTATTTCCTCCATAAAACCTTTTCTACTTTCAAGTTATTGGTAGTCTCTCCCTCCTTCCTTTTCCTTTACTGAACTGAATTTTTAAAACATTTTTTTAATATCTCTTCCTCCTATCTAGGAAAACCTAACCTTACTAGGGGCAAAAATTATTTCTTTTCTATTATATTTTTATCTCTAGCTTTTACCAGATCATCTGGCACATAATAGGTACTTAATGCCCCCCCCAGTCCATTTCTATTTTCTGGCTTGAGTTTAAATATTATCAAATATTTTCTCTGACTATTCATGTAAATTAATATGTGTACTGCAATCAGAGGCTTAAAGAAACTGAATTAAAATTGAAACAATTCACAGAATATCTGCATGCTTTGAAAGTAAAATTTGTGAGCACTATGAACTAATATTAAATAAAATTAAATATTTCCCAATTACATGTAAAATAAATTTTAATAATCATTCTTTAAAATTTTGAATTCCAAATTCTCTTTGCTTCCTCTCTTTTCTCTCAAGAAGGCAAACAATTTGACATCAATTATACATGTTAAGTCATGCAAAGCATATTTAGCTATGATGCAAAAGAAAACACAAATAAAAAAAAGTTTAAAAATATATATGCTTCAATATGCCTAGGAACACTTAAAGGCAATTTAATTTTTTTGAATAGGATACTAGACAGATGAATATGGAAGATGCAGCATATCTGAATTTCAGACAGGCATCTTTTTATCTTCCAAAGGGCTATCAAACTGCATATCCTTTGATCCGGCAGTGTCTCTCCTAGACCTAAATCCCAAAGAGATCTTAAAGGAGGGAAATTGTAGCCACTTTATAGTAACAAGAAACTGGAATCTGAGTGGATACTCATCAGTTGGAGGATGGCTGAATAAGTTATGTTACATGAAGGTAACGGAATATTATTGTTTCCCTGCCATGTGCCATGCTATATTACAGACCCTCTTATTAGATAATTTTTCAACTCAAATTGGACTGAACTGCCTGTACCTGTATTGAACTATTGTGAATAGGGGAAAATCAGAGAAACTAGGGATGAGGATTTTAATGGAAACATCTCCCTCTTTTTTTTAAACTAAGAAATGAAGTTGGAGGGTAGCACAGCAAAAAGTTCTCTCAAGGCAGTAACAAAACCAGAAACCAAGGGAAACATTTAAATATGAAAAACAAACAGGTATATTTAAGGATTATCATAATGACTTGCCTTAAATGTATGGAGGAAGGGAGGAAGAAAGGAACAGAGGGAACTTCTACTAACTAGGATTCCCAGGTCCAGCTGTGCTGCAGATGCAAAAAGGAGTCAGTACACCTGGGAGTGAAGAGCAGTGGGGCAGGGAGGCTACAGGCTATGGGTACCTGCAAAAGGGGTTCCAGGTCAGAGGGAAGAGCTGAGGTGAAGCCAGAAGCCCCATCTCCTCACCCTTATTAGAGGAACTCACGCTATATAGTTCTCTCATAGGAAAAATGAACTGGAAAAGAAGAACCCACTCCCAGAAACTTATTCTGGGAATAGAGAAGACCAGGAATCATCTTCAAAGGAAGACACTGAAGTTAAAAAAAAAAAAGGGGGGGGGCAGCCAGGTGGCTCAGTGGATAGAGCACCAGCCCTGAAGTCAGGAGGACCTGAGTTCAAGTGTGGCCTCAGACATTTAACACTTCTTGGCTGTGTGATCCTGGGTAAGTCACTTAACCCCAATTGACTTGGGGGGGGGGGAAAGCATCTTCTACCACAAAGAGTAATATTAAATGGCTACCTGTCCAGAAAGAATTTATAGAAGAACTCAAAAAAGACTTCAAAAACCAATGAAAGTTTAAGGAAAAACTAAGCTAAAATAAACAAATAAATAAATAAAAGTTAGAGTCTTAAAGAAGAAAATAATTCTTTGAAAATTAGAATTGGCTATATAAAGCTATAAGAAATAACAAAATATATATAAAAATATATTAAAAAATGAAATAATAGAATAGAATGTGAAACATCTTTTAAGAAAAACAGCAGATCAGGAGAACTGATCAAGAAGAGAATATAGAAGAATAACTGGATTACCTTGGCATAATGATGCAAGAAATAATAAAAGAAAATTGTTTGGGAATGGTAGAGCAGGAGGGGAAAGTAGAAATAAAATAAATAAAAAATCCAACAATCAGATCACCACTTCAAAGAGATCTTGCATAGAAAACACAGAAACATTACCTCTAAATTTCAAAACTCCCAGATCAAAGAGAAAATTCTCGAAGATACAAACAAAAAACAGTAGCCAAAACAAAAGACTGAAAGTTCTGGAAAAATATACATTAACAATCAAAAGAACTAGGCCTGCAAACAAAAATATATTCAACAAAACTCTAATATTACATCTTTTAAAATGGGCATTCAAAGAACTTGAGGGTTTTCAGGACTCTATCTCAACTAAAACTGAACTTAGTAGAAAATTTAACATATAAGAGCCAATATCAAAAAGATTAATTTCTAAGGACTCAATTTTTTTTTTTTAAACATGGACATAGATACCATTTATTTATGATTGATATCAATCATTGGGTAGCCCAAAAGAAAGACTGGGAAAGAGCTGATTATAATCTGTCTCTAAAAAGCAAAATTGTCTAAGAAAAGGTGAAAATAGTAATTATGCTACATGAATGAAGTGCATATGCAAAGGAAGAAGCAACACACAACACACACACACACAAACACACACACACACACACACACACACACACACACACACACCCACCCATGGAGTACATAGCATTCTCCAAAATCTATAAAGGAAAAAGAGGGTGAGGCAATAGAATAAGGTAGAGTATAAAAAGGCTGTGTAGATTTATGATAGAGAGAATATGTGTGTAAATTAATGGAAAAGGAATAAAGAGGAAGGGAAAAATTGGGGGATGAATAAAAGAGAGGGATCCATGCCTGGAGGGAAGTTAAATATTAGCAAAAGTAAGCTAAGGAGTAGAACTAAAGTAGAAGAATTAGCAGCTAAGGGAAATTAGAGATATACACAAACATTATAAAAAGATGAGGAGTACAATTCATTAGGGAAAAAATAGGACTGGTAATCACTGATCTCAGGCAAGTCAAACTTAAAGAATTAATAAACTAGAGTCAACCTTATTAAAACTGTTTTAGATGTATGCTTACATATGTAAATATATTTGTGTATATGTATGTGTGTGAATGTGAGGAGGGGGATGGGGAAAGGGAGAAGGGGAGAGAGAGAAAATATACCCATTCCTTGTAGAGGGCTGGAACTCTGGAGAAGTATACTTGAAACAAGTACACTTACAACAAGGTGTTAACTAAGTGGAATTGATGAGATGACGGTTCTCTTGTTCACATATATGCTTAGTACTCAGTATGGTGGTGTAATGGTTCTCTAGTTCACACATATTCACTATACTCTAATGATGAAATTGTACTAAGGTACATAAGGGCTGAGAAGGACTGGAAATGAAATATTCCATCTTTGACCATCCTCCTGGTGTCTCTCCTGCCTCCTGCACTCTTCCACTAAGATCAAGGCTGGGTCAGATATGACAGATTTAGAGTGTGAAAATAAAGACTTTAGACTCTGTTCTTGTCCATCCTCACGATGCCTATCCTGCCGAAACCAGGGCCCATCCAGAAGACCTCCAGAAAGCTAGCCCAGACATTGCAATTCCTAACTGTATCCTGCTTAAGAGAGGAGGAAGAGAAAATAAGAATAAAATAAAAGTATACAGCAGAGAATAAAGGAATAACCTACAGGGAAGCAAACAAAAGATGGAAAGTCAAGAATATACTTTCTTTAGCATTTCCCCCTCCCCCCCTGGTTAAGTGACTTGCCCAGGGTTAAGTGACTTGCCCCCTGGGGTTAAGTGACTTGCCCAGGGTCACACAGTTAGGAAGTGTTAAGTGTCTGAGACCAAATTTGAACTCGGGTCCTCCAGAATTCAATGCTGGTGCTCTATCCACTGCGCCACCTAGCTGCCCCTCAATATACTTTCTTGAAATGGAAATTTATTTTTACATATTTTGAAAATCGCTCTGATGTGCTAGGTACATGAAAATGTTTTATTTGGGGGGTTATTTCCCTTTTCTGTCTTTTTTCTAATTTATTTTTCTTATTTTGTGTTTAGATTTAAATAAAAAAATTGAGACAAAAAAAGAAAGAGAAAGAGGGAAGGAAGGATGAAAAGGAAGGAGGGAGAGAGACAGGAAGGGACAGAGACATGAAGGGAGGGAGAAAGAGAGGAAAAGAGAAAGGGAGGAAAGGAAAGGAAGAGAAAGAAAGAAAACCAAGATTTTAGAAAACTAATTTAATTTCCACATGAATCTAATTCTATTCTAGAGAAATTTGTTGTAGTCCAGTTACACAGAACACCAGAGGCTGGCTGCATTTTGTTTTCTTTTTATTACTGGAAATCACATTAAATAAAGAACTAAATTTTCACTGGTAAAGTAGAAATGCAAAAGGAAAACCAAGGACAAGTACAATATGAACCCAATTTTTATAATTCTTTTGGTATTATTAAAAAATAATAATAATTTTAAAAAACCTCTAAACCCTAACAAGTATTTAAATAATATAAAGGATAAAGGAGAACCTACATGGAATCCACATTTTTATTGAATGTACATTTAACTATTTCTATCTTCTTCTACATTATTACTAAAGATATTTAATAAAGATTAATTTTTCACATAATTCTCTGATCATCCTTAAAGCCAAATAAAAAAGTAATTTCTTTTTTTTCTCATTTCTGTAGTTATGTTTAAACCTAAGAAGCTAGGCTTATAAGGGCAGCTAGATGGCACAGTACAGAGTTCCAGTCCTAGAGTCAGAAAGTCTCATCTTCCTGAGTTCAAATTTGGCCACAGACACTTAACTAGCTGCATGATCCTGGGTAAGTCACTTAACCTAGTGTGCCTCAATTTCATCATCTGTAAAATGAGTTGGAGAAGGAAATGGCAAACCAGTCTGGTATCATTGCCAAGAAAACCCCAAATGGGGTCATGAAGTATTGGTCACAATGAAGTTTCTTTAAAACACTTCAGTATTGCCTCTTTTTAAACTGTGCCTGGGCAGGCAAGATGGACAAATTACAAAGTTCTGTCTTAATTCCTCCATTTTTTTTTTTTTTTTAATACAGTCTAGAGTATAATCTCTTTATCCACTGCCAAAGTAGCAAAAACACAGATAATTATTCTTAGGCAGAGACTTGTTCCATCCTTTTCAATTTCCATCCAGTTCAAGAAGATTAAGGTTACTTTTTAAACTTTCTTATCCAGATTTGATGATTTAAAAAAAAAAAAAAAAAAAAAAAAAAGTCTGATTTTCTTTCAACTCAGATTATTCTAACTTTGGAAAAACAAGGGGGGGGGGCAGCTAGGTGACACCATGGATAGAGCACCAGCCCTGAATTCAGGAGGACCCGAGTTCAAATGTGGTCTCAGACACTTAGCCCTTCCTATCTGTGTGACGCTGGGCAAGTCACTTAACCCCAGGAGGGGGGGGGGGGGGAGGGAGAAAGAAAAAAAAAGCAGCAGAGTTGTTATAGCAAAGGTTAACATAGGGAGTACAGAGCCAAGGAAACCAAAAATTCGAGTTTTCTCTTTCCTGTAATGTATAAATCCCTCCCATATATTCACTGAATTACCAAAGACAAGGTTTCTTTTCAGCAAGCAATTTAAGGACTATGGGCTTAGTATTGTTTAGAGTATGTTTTCAACCATTCTGATATATAGGGAGTATCTAGTTTTTCTATCCAATATGTTAGAAGATCGCTTGGTAGGAAATGCTGAATAGGGGCGGGGGGGGGGAGGGGATCACAAATGAAACATTCTGAGATGGTTTAAAACAACATCTAAACCCATAGGTTGGTTCTATGCCTTGGAGAATAAATTACAATCTCCAACAAGTTTTCTTTAAACTGGCAGCTCACCTGCAATTCTGCAACTCTAATATTCAGAGAATGTGAAGAAGGTGGTGTCAAAGGAACTATTTCAACAACTGAACTTGCACTGTATGTGTTTTTTGAATGACTATAAATAAATCCTCATTTATCATTTTCTGCTGAGTTCACACCTATATAAGGTTAGAAACTGCATTTCTAACAGGGCCCCATCCTTCTTTTTTGGACACAAGAAGCTTCCTGACTGATTAGAAAAGCTTTTTCACCTCCAAGACCAAATCTTTGTTCTCTCTGACACATCCAAAGGATGTGTACAGTGACATCCCTTGGTTGGCTGAAGTCAGAATAACTAGGATAGACAGATTTTTAGAAGAAACAAATAAAACCGGTGCCCATTTGCAATAGATTAAATCAAAGACCAAATATTCAAGGTGGGGGACAGGACAACATAAGGATTGAGGGGAAGAGCAGTGGTGGGATAAGGTTGTTTGATATGAGGAATGAAATCAAGAATTAAAAATAGAATTACATTTTCCACTTGGCAATACGCAAACAACACTAAGTGCACTTCATAAATTCTACTATTGTTGCTCTAAGTGATATTACCATAAATCACATTAGTAGCACACTTGGCATTTTTTAAAAGCAAAAAGGATTGAGAGTATCAATAAGTTTAAACAGCTCTCTTATCTCTGAAGAGAATGGATGGAAAATGATCACAGGCTTTCACTATGACTAAAAGCCTGGGTTTAATTTCCCCAGCCTTATCCGTCCCCATCCCTCTAACTGCAGCACCAGAAACAGAATTTAGCCAACAAGACATCAGAGAAATGCTCAATGTTATATTATGGGTTTGTTTTATTTTTTACCTGATGCACAAGAGGAGATGGCTGTCTGCCCTTTTTCTCATCTCGGACAGGAAAGAGGGACTTAAGCAGCTTTGGCATCTGTGGCACAAAGGATTTTACTGGATTCAAGTAGGAGGCTGCTAAGCCACCAAGTCCTGTCAACAATATTAAAAAGAAAAAAAAAAATAGATAAAACAAAACCAATTACACAAGCATTCTGTCTCCATGAGACTTTGCCAAGTACCATTTGTGATTGGTCTAATAATATAACCTCAGAAAGATTGTCACTAAGAGATGACTTTGAAAAAACAAAAATCAAACCAGTACAATATGTATGACACAACCTGTTCCCTTTTCTTTGGCAGATTCTTTCCAGATACTCTCAATAGGCTCTAATTTCTGATGTTTCTAACATAACCCAAGGGGTTTCCTCCCTTTGATATATCTGTCTCTAAAACTATCAAATAATAGGATTCCTTTGGTGCTCATAATTGCTTCTGATATATATAGTAATGTCAGGTTCATTTACACTTTAAACAAAGAGGTGTTTTACTCATCTGTGAGTAATAACATGCACCTTCTGTGGTTTTTCAATAGTGAAAAGGGATATTCTGAGTCTTCCAAATACTAACACATGATATTTCTGATGCCTGGAAAGTTGGCTACCAAAAAGCGGTACATGCATGTATGTGTCTGACTGACTCACCCAAACACATAAGATATGACATTTTTTCCCCACTGCCTCTTGAAACAAGATAAGTCAGAGATTGAAAGGTCCCAAAGAGTCCTCAAGCCCATGCAGACCACTTTGTTCTCTATTTCTCGTTAATTTATTCAGTGTCACTTGGCCAACAAACACACCAAAGCTGTATTTCTCAGTTCCCTTCCCAACTGCCTTGTATTTAGTTCCATACACCACTTAAGGCAGATAACTGAGGCCAAGATATTAAATGACACCAAAAACTACACACCAAGTTCATGATGGGAGATCTTATCCAATAAGAAGAAAGTTATTCAGTCTCTGATCTTAATGCAGCCAATTTTTAAAAAGTTTTCTTCAACTATTCTCATTCATAAAACATAGGTCCTCTGGTGGTCTCCTTTTAAGTCTTTATAATTTTCATTCATCCTGAGATTTTAGAGCAGGGCCATGAAATATCCTTCATTGTAAATCAATTATCATAAAAGTGTTTCTTTCATATAACAACATATGTGTATATTTATATACTTCTACTTCATTAGGAAAATTAATTTAAACTGAAGACTATTAATACTTCTGAATTCATGTTAAAATATGAGGATAACCTACAAATGAAAAAAATATACAACACCTAAAATTCATAAAATGGATAAAATATGCCATTTGTTTTACATCTATATAAATGACAAAATTACATAAGTGCTAGCTGAAGAAATTAGACTACGGAGATAACTGAACACTGAAAAAAACTATCATAGTTTCTTGGAAAATCCTTTTCTCTGAGGTTTTAAAAAAGTAAGGTCAAACATTCGACTTAATAAAGATTTTCTAACTGTATGAATGGAACCAATGAAGAATTTATTGTAGTCTTCATACAGAACTTTACTTTGCATCTAATAAAATTATCATGTAATATTCTTCTTACATTTAAGTATATGTTTGAATTCCCCTGAATTCTCTGGAAACTCTGTGAGGGCAAAGACTGTAATCTAAACTTTGTATGTAATGCCATTAAGCTATTTTTTTTTTTGCTTTCAATATCAAGTTCAGTGCTTTATACAGAGTACACATTTAAAAAAATAAAGATTTCTGGAAGGAAGGGAAGGAGGGAGAGAAGGATGAACTAATCAGTACCATCTAACAACCTGGATATATGATCCAAGCCATCCTTGAGTACAGTGATCAAGAAAGGAAAAATGGCACTCACCTGGTTCAGGGGAATGGTTATCCTGGGGACAACCAGAAAGAGATGGACGAGCTGGAGTCATTCCTCTGGAATGTTCTGATTGGGAAATATCCTGTTGACTTTCCCATCGACCCTAAAGATGATAAAAGCATTTTTTCCCAAGGTTCTGGATACATAAAATACTGAAGAACTAAAATAAAAATTCTTGATCCCACACCAATCTAAAACCTGATAATTATTTTTTAAAAATCCAGCTCTTTCACTCAGCTTTTATTATGTTAGAGAATAATATCCTTGAATACAATGCTAAAAATCATCTAATTATCATATATACATATATATATGGAGAGAGTGAGAGAGAGAGAGAAAACGTGTGCACGCACTTGGAATAAACTTTTCATCTTTTTTTTGCTGTTTGACATCAACTTTCTAATGAACTGTGCAGAGAGATACTTTTATTTTGTGAAAGGAGGCAATGTACTTGGAATTAGGAAAATGTGAGTTCAAATCCTCTGCCTCACACTGGCTATAGGGCTGTGGGCAAGCCACTTAGCCTTTCAGTGCCACCAACAACTCTCTAAGAGTAAGTTGAAGAACAGGCTATTATTTATAGTGATAACATCCTACATTGATAAAACAAAAACTCAACATAATCTCTACTCCTACAATTCCTGCCATCCAAAAAGCCCCTTCCCCAAGGCTCCATGGATCTTGCTGAAACCAGCAAGCAGAAGTGAAGCTTGTTTAGCTCAGACACCATTGGTCTTCCTCTTCTCCCTTCCTTATTCTCCTCCAAAACTGGATCCTAGGACTAGCAGAGACTCCATTATTGCTAGACTTTTAAAAAATTATTTTTAGTAATATAACCAAGAAAATTATATTTTCAAAGAGCTACTCTTCTTCCAGTTCATCTACATAGCCTTCTCTTGCATCAATTTAAAAATATGAGAGCTAATGTTGCAAATTTAAACAGCTAGAAGTGTACAGCAGAAAAGGATTTGGAGGCAATAGATTAATGAACCATTTTTTTCTTCCACAATAAAAAATAAATAATTTTTAAAAGAATTATCACAAATTATGAATTAACAGATTTATGAATTAGTAAAGTTAAAAATACTTTTATCACTACTTTAGAAATTTTTCTAAAAGAATTTTATGAGTAGAAGGGATCTAGGAGGTCATCATAAAGGAATACCTTTATTTTAGATATGGTTTAGTAGAAATGGCATTGGTCTCAGAGCAGTAGCTTAGAGTCTACTTCATATGTCTCTTTCAGTGGTATGAATTAATGAGAAATCACTACACGATAGAGTATGATTCCAGGTAAGCTAAATACGTTATGGGGCTGTGCTGATGAAAAAGCACTGCTAATTCTCACAATATCCTTAGGTAAGAACAGATTCATTAAATGAATAAATAAAGAATGACCTATCTGTACAAAAATCTTATAACAAGTCAATACCAATGCTGTTGGGAAAAGAATTTCAAAATCCCTTCTAAAATACACAGCTTTTCCAAAATCACTTTCAGGGCACTACTTTTTCACTCCTACTGGCATTTCATGGGTATATAACCACATCAATAAAGCAACTGCACAGTGGCCCCAAAGGATAAGAAGTCATAAGTTCTTTGAAGGTATGACATCTGGGCTGAAAACTTATCTTCCTTCCTCTTAGTTGTGACTCAAATGCTGATCTTAAAATCATTAAGCTTTAAGTGATTTGGGCTCTGTTTACTTCAGAGAATGTCACATTTCCCTGCATACTTTCTAAGCAATCTATATAGGGTTTAGTACATGTATGCAAGTTACAAAGAAGAACTGTAACACTCAAATGGACCAAGAGAAAAGCATACAAAAATAATTGTAGATATAACTATGAAATACAAATTAAAGAGTAGCATTCTATACAATCAATAAGCCTGAGTCACCACAGTCCCTAGAAAGGGATTAGATTGCCAGAGGACCTCCAAGGGATGCACAACTGATCCCCTCTGACAACAATCTGTACATTAAAGACAAGACTGGATGGACTTGACATGACTGTTATTACTACAGTGAGTGCTCCAGATTACTTGATCATGACCTGTTTTTCTCTCTCAACCCTACTTCTCATTCCACACTTCTTGTCCTTCATCTTCAAGAATTTACCAACTGTAACAACTAACTCCTGTTTTTCACAAAATATTTCTACTCTTTTATGTCATGGGAGTGATCATCATGGTCTAGATCACACATTCTTTTAAAAAATATTTCATTTTTTCCAATTACAAAAAAAATCTTGAGTTCCAAATTCCCTCACTCTCTCTTCTCCCTACTCACTGAAGCGGAAAGTATTTTGATATAGGTTATATATGTGCACTCATGCAAAACATTATTTTTATATTAGTCAAGTTGTGAGAGAATACACAGACCAAAAACAAAACAAAATCCACAAACCCACAAAAAACAGTTGGAAAAAAAAAAGAGTAGGCTCTAATTTATATCCAGATGCTATCAGTTCTTTCTCTGCAAATAGATAGCATTTATCATCATGAGTTTCTTCAGAATTGTTTTAGATCTTCCTATTGCTCAGAATAGCTCAGTCATCCATAGTTGATTATCATATAATCTTGCTATTACTTTGTATAAGGCTCTAGATCAGCAGTTCTTAAAACAGATACCACCTCCATGTTCAGATTGATTTATTTTTACTCATCTTTGATGTCCTTTGAAATCTTACATTATATTTTGTGTATTTAACAACATGATTTTGAAGAGTCCACAGGCTTCAATAAACTAATTTGCAAAGTTAATCTTTTGACCCAAATAAAGGTCTAAAGGAAAGGGCAAGAGACTGAGAATCTAGAAAAGGAAGTTCTGATCCTTCTCTAACTACCTGTGTGATCTAGAGGAAAACAAAGCTATTCCTAGGCCTAGAGATTCCTAGCCCCAGGCTAGTCACAGAAGCCTGTTTACTTTAGTTTCCTCAACCACAAAATGGTGTTAATAACCTGCCTCACATGGTTGTTGTAAGAATCAAATGAGACAGGATTCATAAATTGTCTAGCACAAAGCAAGCACTATAGCGATACTTAATTTTTTTTCTTCCTTCTTCTTCAGTTTCCTAAACTGAAAAATGGTTACAATGTATTAGAATTATAGAGTATTTTAAAGTCCACAAAATCTTTTTCACCCATCATTTAATCTGATCCTCACAATGGCCTGTAACATAGGCCAAATATCACATACCTATATTACAGATTAATAAACTAAGGGATAGAAGGGTTAAATAACCTCCCCAAGGTCATACGACTAGATAAGAACACAAGTTCTTGAATCCCATATTATTTTCACTGGGTTTTTTTAATTTGTGGATTTATTATAATGTGTGGGTTAACTTGAATATTTAAAATGTGGATTTATTAGAAAGCTATTAGTCACAAGGAATAGAAAGTTGAACAGAAAAGAGTTCAAAATGGTGTGGTTTTCGACTTTTCATTGGCAATATATTTTGTATGTGTGTGTTTGTACACATGGATGCCAAACCCTCATCAGAGGAATTTGATACAAAGTTGTTTTCCCCCCATTTGACTGCTTCTCTTACTCTAAATGCATTAAATTTTGTCTGTGCAAAAGCTTTGTAGTTTTCAGATAATCTGTTTTCTATTTTACCTTTTGCAGTTGCCTATATCTCTTGTTTGGTTAAGAATAGATGGTTGCTATCTTTCCCCCATCCCCTAAAACCCTTGTAAATTTATGTTTCCCATTTTATCAAACACTGAAGTATTGAAGTTCATTGCTTCTCATTATCCCTTGTCTAATCTGTTGCACTGACCTCTATTTTTAACGAATATCAGATGGTTTTTGGATAAACCAGTTCAAATTTAGATAAAGTAGTTGCAGTTTGGACTGTCACAACACTTTATAAGCACTCACCCAGTCTGCCTCCCAACCTGTCTACCAGATATCCAGGTATTTTAGAAATGATTATGATCTTAGATTTAGTACTAGAAGGATGTTCTTCAAAAGGATTCTCCATGAGTCTCAAACCAAATATCTCCAAAACTAAGTTCCTCATCATCTTCCCCCCAATTTGTCTATCTTTCCAACAACTCTCTCCACATCTCATAGCTCCCGTCTTCTCTATGGTCACCAAAGTAGTTCAAATCCTTATCATCTCTAACCCAGAATATTGTAATAACTTCTTAACCATCTCCAAACTTAAAAGTTTCTCCTGCCTTTCATACATCTGCATGAAGAAGACTTCCCAATGGACAGACCAAGTTCTAGCTGGACTTGTTCCAAAGAATTCAATGGACTCCTACTTCCATAAAATAGAATAAGAATCCCCATGTCTGGTCAAAATGCCTGACTTGAATGTAAATTTGGGCCTTAATCCACACTATTCCTTAACTCTCCTGCTACTCCCTAACTGCCATTTCCCACTGAATTAACTTTCAAATGGATTATCACTGGTCCTTCTAGTCATGGACTACCTTCCTTTCAAGTCTCAGGGAATTTGCCTTTTATAAAGACAACACCCCAACAAAGAACGCCTTTGCCAACAAACAATACTGCAATCTAGGTTATTAGAGAGCTGTATAGGAGAGGGAAAGCCCAAATAACTTGCTCAGTGTCACACAGTCAGGATGTGGTAACAGTGAAAATAACTCTGAAGCAGGTTCTTTAACTCCTATAAATCACAGTATATACACACACATACACTCATGCACGCGCGCACACACACACACACCCCACTCTATGAAATTAAAGACATTATAACAGAGTATTGTAATTGGAGTCATAGAATCAAAAATTTAGGATATGGGGACAGCTCAGTGGCACAGTGGGTAGAGCACCAGCCCTGAAGTCAGGAGGACCTGAATTAAAATCTGGCCTCAAACATTTAACACTTCCTAGCTGTGTGACCCTGGGCAAGTCACTTAACGTCAATTGCCTCAGCAAAAAAAGAAAAAAATAGGATATGAAAGGATATTGCATCATCAAATGCAAACCCATCTGTCACCCTTTCTCTTCTACATGAGGAATTTAGACCCAGAGAGATGTGCCAGTTACTTAGCTATAATATATCTGAGGCAGGATTTAAATCTGGGTCTTTCTCAATTCTTAAGTCCATAGTTCAAGTCACTTAAACACAGAATTTGGTTTCAACAATCACTAATCATATGACTCTAAACAACTTTCTTAGCCTTAATCTCAGTTCCTGCCCATCTATAAAATAGACATTACATTTCTATTTACTGAAGAAGGCTAATGTGGGGAAACTATTCAATACATCTTAAAGCTACAAATGTGAGTTATCATTGGACAATGAGTCCTAGACTTCCCCTATGTAAGTATTATGAATCTTCCCTAAAGAAGCTCTATCCAAATCCAAAAAAGGCTCTGTTGAATTTCATTAGGCAATTAGCATACACACAAAAATGTAGGTGCAAAATGTAAGCAAAGAAGTCCTGAGCTTGTCTACACATACCCAGAATGGATCTTGTTACTTCTCTCACTGCTTGAAGGATGAGGATTCCAGCTCCTTGGTCTATCTAACCCACTAGAATACCACTTTCAACCTGAGCATCCTCAATACTCTATAATTCTGAAAATGCTTTGAGAGTAGTAGAATCACTTTTATTCTTTAATCTATAGCATAGAGATCATCACTGAAAAACTCTATTCCCCCACTAACCCCCCTCCAGGAATCATGTCTAATTTAATTCCCTCACCCACTCCCTTTGCCCTCCAATCTCCCTTGCACAGAATCTTGCACACTTGACCAGTTGCTCAAGGACTATTTTTTAAAATTTTTGAATTGTAAGTTCCTAAACAATTATCAACAGGGCTAGAGAAATGGAATTTAGGTCAACAAGCCCTACAAGGTAGTAAGTGCCTACATTTGAGTACTTAGGGAACCCATTAACTTTAAAAAGCTTCACCGTAGAATAGTTCATGCTGCTATGAATCACACTTTGATTTATACATATTAATGTTATATTAATGTGTCTTTTTTACATTTAAATCTAATTATTTGTCTGGAAAACTATAGCTTTGTATATTCAAAGTTACTACAGACAAATGATTGAATGCTAAGGTCAATGGTCGTCTGAGCCACCCAAGGGAAAAAAAGATTCATGCTTGCTATGTATGCAGTGTCAAGCTGATACAAGGTTGTTTCTAAGACATCTCACTTAATTTTGGAATAGATTTATTTTTATATCCTAGATTTTTCCTTCTTGGCTGGCAGCTGACATTGTGTCCCTTAGGAAGGAAACTAAGTAGCTGATTTAGAGTCCACACCATCGCCACTTGGTGTATAATCATCCAGTGACGAATAGTCCAGGTATCACCTTTTCTCCAATGCACATTCAAGGCTCCACTAACTTCACAGCTCATTTTTCCCAGTTGGCAGCACCCTACCCACCCCACCCCCAACCCTGCCATTGTTCCAATAATGATATTAGCAGACGTGAAGAAGAACATTATATTCTCAATGTCTCTTCTCTTCAAGCCTTTCAAAAGGGAATACCAGAAAAGAAATATATAAAGCTTTGATAATCTTAACATATCTGTAACCCTGCCTATAATGACAAATGGGAGAATGTTTTCATTTCTATCAGTCTACCTTAACAATCCTCTTAACCTTGAGGAAGATGACATGCTAACTGTGTGCAGCTATTATCATCCAAGAATGGGGATGTTTTAATCTCTCAAATGTCTTTGGAATAGAATGGAATTTTGTTTCAAAGGGAAGGATAACAAAAAAATGTAATGATGAACAGTACTCACTAACTCAGCATCAAAGAAATGGTTCTTTATCTCTAGACAACAGTTTTAGGTCTATAGAAACATTTTTTTTTTTCACCTCATTCCCCTTCCTCAATCATAACTCCAAGTGTTTAAAGTAAAGCCTATGTATTCCAAGTCTGTTCATACACATTTAATACCATCCCCATAAAATATTGATGCTCTTTTATTTTAATTAAAGCTTTTTATTTTTCAAAACATATGCGTGGACAATTCAACATTAGCCTTTGCAAAATCCTGTGTTCCAATTTTCCCTCCCTTTCCCCATGCCCCTCCAGACGGCAAGTAGCCCAATATATGTTAAATATGGTAGAAATATGTTAAATACAATATATGTATACCTATTTATACAATTATCATGCCCCACGAGAAAAAAAAAAAAAAAGCAAAACAAAATGCAATCAAACAACAACAACAAAAAGAGTGAGAATGTTATGTTGTGAATTACACTCAGTTTCCACAGTTCTCTCTCTAGATGTAGATGGCTCTCTTCATTGACCAATGGTAACTGATTTGAATCATCTCATTTGTTAACAAGAGCCATGTCCATCAGAATTGATCATAGTATAATCTTGTTGTATAATGATCTAGTTCTGCTCATTTCATTTAGCAAGTGATGCTCTTTTTAAATAACTTCATATACTATGCCGTTAACTCAATGTCACAGACAATAAGTGCCTACTATGTGCAAGGCATTGCACTAAGTGCTAATAGAGAAATAAAGATTTATAAACTTGATCCTTGTTCTCAAGATCACAATTCAAGAGGGGAGGGGAACGATATATACTAGAATTAAAGAATTACTTAAACTCAAAATCTCAGAGTTAGAAAGTTATCTCAAAGGCAACAGTATATTGATAAATGTTTAGCAATCAGTTCTCTAAAGAAAAAAAATGTGCATGTGACAAATACATTTTTAACATTTTCTCTCTCAGTTTCTTAAGTCAAAACAACCAACAATATAAAACAATAAATCAAGCCTTGATATATAGCCTTTTCTGGCTTCTCAGGTACAAATGCTGTCATCAGGCAGTTTGAGCTGGTTTCGGGACACTCCTGCTCAAAAATCATTTAGTTGAATCTATAGAGTCTGATTTATACCATATCCAAAAAGTTGAAGACCTCTAGTGACATGGAACTCACAAATTCCTTTGTCAGCCTAATTCTTATTAGGAAATATATCCTTACATCAAGCCTAAATTGTAAGTTTTGGGTTTTTTTTTTGCAAGTCCTCTCACTTCTTCCTATTTTTGACATATAGCTCTGCACAAATATGTGCAATGCAAACTACAGGGAGACTGCTTAAAAACTCATTGAAATATTCTAAGGGAGAGATGAAAAAGTCCTAGAACAGGATTGTGCCAGCAAGAATGGAAATGCAAGAACAGAGGTTGAAGAGAGTCCAGAATCTAGAAGTATAAAGAATGTTTCAGTATATTGGGAGGGAGAGAGTACAAGCTAAATTGAAGAAGACACAACATTTTGAACACAGATAAGAAAAGAGTGGTACCATTTACAAAAACAAAACAAACAAAATACAACCCAGAGAAATCAGAAAACGAAGAAGGCTTTAGAAGTAGCCATCAAACTCCTAAAAGCAATTGAAAATGTGGATCCAAAGCTTGGGAAAGAGGTCAAGAGTGGAATATTACATTTGAAAGTCATATGCAAAGAATTAATAGTTGATGACATGGGATGATGAGAAAAGATAAAGATTCTCGGAGAAAGCCAATATTTGGGAGCTAGAACAAGAAGGGCAATTATAGCTGGCAACAGAATCTGAAAAAAGCACAGAACACTATAGTATAACAGGAGCCAAAGGGAGAGAGTTTTGTTTTGTTGTTCTTAAAAGAGTACGGTCAGGTTTTAAAAATTTCAAAGACATCAAAGGAAGCATGTGGTAGAAACAGTTGGATTAACACTGTGATTGGCCCATTCACTTTATTGTGGCTTCCTTCAGGCGGGTAGTGGGAAACAGCTACCATATTCATTTTCCAAACTCGTGGAAACCCCCCTTAAGGATGCAGGGAGGCCTGTTAAAGCTTAGAAAACCCCAGTCAAGTGAGAAATGTTTACCTGAGCATTTGCTGTCCCAGAAGAAGGTTTTGTTGACTTAGAAGACTAGCTACTGTGGAGGTATAAAGAAGTAGTCTTTTAAATTCTTTTAATTTTGAATTTGTATTCTTTTCACTAGGATTAGCAAAGAAATTTCATTACATTTTATGATTTATGAGTGCTTTGTTGCATTTTAAATCTCGGCAATAATGAATAAATTAGCCTGGGTTAGGCATAATCCAGAAAAATGCTAACAGAAGCATTCCTGGGTGTCATTTCCCAGCAGTTTCAGGTGTGGTGAAAGTGGAAGCTAAAGAGAGAATGGGTGGGGAAGGAGAACTACTCATTCTAGATGTGGAGGAAGTAGAGAATCCCCTATCTTGAAAGAGCAGTTGGGCTGAGGAAACTATGTTGCTAGTTTTTAAAGGATAGGTGAGACATTGGTATGTGTTTTCATAAAAGGGAAACTGAGGATAAGAAAGGAAAGGGGGAGACACTAATGGTGGTTTACTGAAGTCCACAATAGAAAAGGGATGACTGAAGTCAAAACAACAGGTAGGAGGCAAATGACCTGTTTTTCTGAGAGAAAAAAAAAAGAATGAAGGAATTAAAATTATTTTTATATTTTGTGGGTGCCAGTACAAAGAAGCTGTTTACCTACTATCCTTACAATTTAATCCATCTTTTTTTTTCCAGTCACAGCTTTCTGGGACAATGTCTTTTATGCCATTTAGACTATGCAATCATTATTGCTAACAACATGCTACCAAAAAAATTTAACCCACTTAACCATAATGAATCCTACCATTGCTCTGTGGCTTATTTTTAGTTTTTATACATTAAGAACCATGGTTCCAGGAATTGTAATCAAAAAGGAGAATATAATGCCAAGTGAAGTCAGCAAGAAAATGTAGATATTAAAGAAGACTTTTTGAGCAACATTCACCTTGGAGCCATTGAAGCATGGGGATAACTTACTAAATGTGATTTAATCTGATCTTCTCCTAGACAATTTTGATCTTAGATTAGTTCATGTGCAGTATCTATATAAGCTATGCACTAAATGGGCAGTTTGTCTGAAAATACAGAGGAACTCTTGGTTTGCTTTTTGGTTGGAAAGGAAAAGAATTAGAGATATGAAATCAAATGACTTCAATTCTAGAAAAGCAAGAGTTAAAATAATCTGCTAGATTTTTTTTAAAAGGATGGATAGTGGAAATAGTTTTGAATAGTCCCTTTTAAAGCCTGCACTTAGTGGCCTTCCTTTCCAATTGCTAACATTAAGAAGGGGGAAAAAAAGGAGGACAAAAATCTCAAAAATTCCTTTGTTTGACAAACTTTGGAAAATGAATAGCTCCCCACAGGATCTGCTTTTTTTGCCCCTGTATGTTTACCTAATTTCATTCAGTTTTCAAAGTGAAAGATTACCATTTTATGCCCACTACCTTAATCTGAAATCTGGGCTCTGATCTCATCTTCCTCTATTACATTAAAATTGATTAATAAACATGCTGGGCATAAGAAGGAAAGAGAAACTAGGCTGCTTGTTTTGTCATGGCTGAACTGGTTTTAGCCAAGCTATTCAGGAGCTGCTTACTCCAATTTATATATATATATATATATATATATATATATATATATATATATATATATATACTCCAAAATATTAGAATGCCTTTTATGTCACTATGAGATATAAAAATAACAAAATGCTGAGGGTGGGTAAAGAAGGAAGAAGTGAATTCTAGACATTCTAGCAATAGAAAAATCCCCAAATTACACAGTTCTACAATTCTATTCTACTCATAATAAAAATGGAGAAGGTTAAGACAGGATGCGAGCCAAGGGAATGAGATCAGGAGTCTCAGAAGGAATGTGATACAGTGAAAACAATATTGGATTTGGCATGGAGACTTGGGTCTGAACTACAATTCTGCAGCTGACTCCCTATGTGACCTTGGGCAGGTCACTTTCCCTGGTAGAGTTGGAAATTACATCATCAAGAGAATAAGGAGGGGTGGATTGGGTTATCTCTAAGGTCCCCATAAGTTCTAAATGATCTGCCATCAGGCAGACACATACTGAACTCATTCTATTTTCATACTCCATTTGGTGGGAGACAAATGGAGATTGGAAACTAAATTAAGCTGGACTGGGAAGATTGGGCCTTGAAAACTAGTCTTAATATCCTAACTCAGGTACTGGCAACTTATGTGCCACACTGACCAAAGATACATTCTCAACTTTTCAACCAATACTAATTCCTTTATCAAAGAGCTATTTGTCTCAGTTGGATGTCAGTCTGATTAAGAATAAGAAAACTGAATGATTAGGGAGAGTGTACTTTGTACTTTGAAAAGAAAAATCAATCTAGAATCGTAAGTAAAGGGAAGATTTTCTTGAGTCGAGGGCGGGGAATGGGGGTATGCTGTCTATTCTCACCTACTTCAAAGCTTAGTTAATAACCCTTTTCTCTCTAATCAGAGAGAAACTAGGGAGCTAGCTCTTTCTTTCCTTTCTCATTCCCTTCTCATTAGCACATTAGAAACTAGGCATTTTAATAGTCAAGAAGATCTGAGTTCAAATCCAGAGTCAGATGTTGTGAGTCACTAAGCTTCTCTTAATCTTAATTTACTCCTCCCTAACACTGGCAATAACCTCACAAGGTTGTTGTGCACATCAAACAACATAGCATGTCAAGTGTTTTGTAAACCTTAAGCACTACATAGATATTAGCTATCATTATTATTAAAAAAAAAAAAAAAAAAAAAAAGAGCCAACTTGTATAGGAGAATAAAGATCACTAAAAGCATCCTGGGCACAGAGCCTCTAACAAGAGGTACAAAGGGGTCTTCCCTCAAGCCCATCCACCATCAGCCCACTCTGCCCCTCAGGGTGCACCCCCTTTCCCAGCAGTGGCTAAATAAACAATGCTGCCCTAAGCTCACCCAAGTCACACGGAGGTGGAAGAGCTCCCCCACTGCCAAAAGTCCAGCACTCCATCAGTTCGTGCCCAGCACCCATGCCTGCAAACTCCATCTACCTGCCTGGCTTAAAGAGAGGCTCCCTGAAACTGGGCTTCCTTTCTTACCTGAGAAAATCCTAAGTCAAAAATACTCTCCCCACTATTCCGGTGTACCTGATGGGGGCCAAATGAAAACAAGGATTACTGGGAAATCAGAGGGCAATGCAATGGAGCTCTCTATATAAATGGTGATCAAATTTTCAGAATCCTAGAATTTCAAAACTTCTATTCTTGGCAAAGTCAGTAGTCTTATAGGGCCTATGATCACCACAGGCCTGTGATAAGCAGATCTTTTTCTCCTTTTGAATACTATTGTTGAAACAAGACTAACACATGGAATAATTGTGAACCAAATAAGCTAAATTTTATTTGACTAAACCAGGTTTCTGAGCAAGCCTGGGGTGTTCTGCATGTGGCTGCCTAAGAAAGAGACGTGAATCCTGACAAAGAAAAACCCCGAGGCAACACTCACTTTGCCTAAGTGTTTTGGGAGACAGATGCCAGTGAGTCAAAGTTGCATGGAGAAAGAAGCTATAGACAGCCAGAGAAGCCAGCTTTCCAAATCCCCAATTCTAACTTGCCTTCCTGGAGACTGACAGAACGCATCTCTTGGGAAAATATTTAGTAGTTTTAAAATTTATGATCCATAAGAAGGTTCTGTTTAGGTGACTGATCTGTAAAATGTATCATTTCAGGTTTTTGTGACAGCAAACAGGATTGCTGAGTAAAAAGGAAGTGAAAAGTGAAAAGGAAGCCCCTTCATTGTAGAGATGGAAAAATGGTCACACAGGCTGCAAGTAGGCAAAGCAAGATTCAAACCCAGATCCAGCACACTTTCAATGGTTCCACCACACTAAATATCTACCCACACCCAGCAACATAAAGAAAGAACTATTGAAAAATAACGTGAAGGAGATCTGACATGAACCGAAATACCAGATGTTCATCCACTTACAGGGCAGTCTGTATATTGAACTATATAAGCTCTCAGGGATTTTAGCTAAAGTGGAAAAAGATGAGGTGTTCATATGGAGTCTCTGCATCTCAAAGATAGCTCATCCAATTGTCAGCAGCTCCTTCTCTCAGGTCCTTTTTGCCTTATTTATGGAAGGACAACACACAAAGTTGAGACATGTAAGTAAAGTAGGAAGAAGGAGAAAATCTGCAATGACATTATCCCACCCAGACAAGGAAGTCTTTTTCAACAGAGAGTTGTCCAGAGTAAAATAGCCCTGAATTCCTGAGAGTCTTTCATGCTTGGCAAATAGTTGGCTGGGACAATTTGATCTTATGGGATGTAAGATCCAGGAAGTTCATTAAGGTATCTTTAAAACAAATTGCCATCTCCTTATCCAACAAAACTTTCAACACTAAATTCAAGAACCTCTTAAAGATTGAAGTAGGTTGAGTAGTAGACACCCTGTGATTCATATAGATGGTCCTAGGGCTATTAAAACCACTTCTATTAACTGTCACATTTTATCTGAACCAGCTTGGATGATTTCTGAAGGCCAAATTTGGTGAATAACATCACTTTTGCTAAATGGTTCATAAAGTCCTATTTCAAGGGGTAGCAGTTCTGGCTGATAATGTTCTGACCCCGCCAAAAGATTTCCTGAAGCAGTGGCTAGATACAACCTAAAGTGGTTTAAGTAGGAAAGAAAGAAAGAAAGAAAGAGAGAGAGAGAGAGAGAGAGAGAGAGAGAGAGAGAGAGAGAGAGAGAGAGAGAGAGAGAGAGAGAATTTGTCTTGGAAAAAAAAAAAATGGAAGGAAGGAAGGAAGCAAGGAAGGAAGGAAGGCAGGCAGGCAGGCAGGCAGGCAGGCAGGCAGGCAGGCAGGAAGGAAGGAAGGAAGGAAATTTGTCTTGAAAAAATAGGCATAGAGGGTATTCTTCCGCAGGTCCCACATGATGGATGGATGGATTATAGAGAACCAATCAACCCATGACTAAAAGTCTTAGAATCAATAGGGAATTGCTAACCTTAAGGCTGTGAGCCTCACAATATTGTTCCAATGAGTTCCAAAAGGGCTTGGTCTTAGGATGCCTTAGCCCAGACAGAAGTAAGCATTTGTCAACTATTTCAATTGCTTTTTTTCCCAATTACACTTAAATGAAGCATTTAGGAGCTAGTCCCTGGGCACGCTGACACTTCTGCTCCAGCACAACAATGAAAGCCTAAAGACCAAAGAGTCTGGGGGCTTGGATGTTTGGAAAAGTGGTTGGAGAGGAAAGGTGATCTTTTCATATTCTGACCTGAGCTAATATAACACGTGGCCTAGGAATGTGCTAGATTTTCCAACCAAACTGTAGATGGCTGAAGATCAACCTTTCTAATGGAGAGAAGGGCAGGTTTAAGTTCAGAAAAGCATACTTTTTACCCTGATGTTAGTTATCATCGTTCATTCTCAAAGAGAATCAAAATGACACCACTACCTTGGAGTCCAGTTACATTGTGTCCAAATGTGTCCAAGCAGAGCAATCTAAGTGGGAAAGGCTCTGCCACAGGTCAGGTACAAACAGTCTGGGCTAGATTCTCTAACCCAGCATCTCACATTCTGCTCACTGCACCTTCTCTGATGAGGGCACTCTGCATGGGGAGATCCTGTGCCAGTGTCTCCTATATCACACAATCAATTCTCAAGTTCTTAAGAGAGACACTGAGAATATATTCCTTGTATTGTTTTTTTCCTGATCCTGCCTAATAGGAGTATATATATTCAATAAAGTAGAGGTTATCCCAATAGAAAGCCTGTTCTATAAGCTAGTATATCATGAAGACTACTTTGTAATAACTTCAGCTTCTGGGATCCATGATTGAGGAGAATGATGATTGGGGACAAAAGAGGAAAACCTCCTCAGATGTCTTATTATTGAAAGGAGATATAAAGGATTCTTTTATTTCTCAAAGATAGAAGGTAGGAAAACATGGCAGATATAAGGAGCTCCCCACTTCCATTGGCAATTCCCTCTACAAAACACCCTTTTTAGAGAGAAAAAAGAAACCAAAAAAAGGAAGAGATGATTAAAATAGTGAATTATTTTAGACCAAGGATTGTTTTCCATTTTTAAAATTCTCATGAGCATTTTCTATTTAGTGTTTCCCAAGTTTTGAAAGCATTTCAGACATTATTATTTTGTTAGCACACTGCTATGAAAAAAGCAGGACAGGTAAGATTATCTTTACAGATGAAGAAATGGAGGTCCAGAGAAATATGATGATAAGTCATTTAATAATAGCTCCTTAATATTTATGCAGCACCTGAAGTGATCTGTGTACCCTTCACAAAATCCTGTGAAAAAGGTCTTATAGGCTCATTATCCCTGTTTTAAAGATAAAGAAATTGTGGGATTAAAAAGTCACTCAGTTAGAAAGTGGTAATCAGGTTTCAAACCCAGGCCTCCTGCTTCCATATCCAATCACATAAATAATAAACTCTTTCTGCAATCTGGAGCAGTAAGGTGGCACAGGGAATAGAGTGTTGGGCCTGGAGTCAGAAAGATGCATCTTCTTGCATTCAAATCTGGCCTCAGACACTTATTGTGTGATCCTATTTGCCTCAGTTTCCTTAGCGGGACAGAGAAATGGCAAACCAGTCCAGTATCTTTGCCAAGAAAACCCCAAAGGTGGTCATGAAGAATTGGATGAGACTGAAACAATTGAAAAACAAATGAAATTTTAGCAAATTGGACAACTTAAATGGCTCTCTGCCTTTGCTAAGATGAGTTTCTTGATGAATTCTTTTCATGAATACTATCTGATATTATCTTTTACTTTATAGGCTTGAATGGAGAAAGTAACAATATACATAAAGATAGAAATTTCCTAGTCTTCCTTAGAAAAAGGTGGTTTGGCACGTGGCTCTTTTCAATGACAAGGTGATTTCAGACCAGTTTCAACGGTCCTATGATGGACAGATCCATCTGGACCCAGAGAAAGAATTGTGGGAACTGAGTGTGGATCACAACATAGCATTTTCACCTTTTTTATTGTTGTTTGCTTGCATTTTTTTCTTTCTCTTTTTTTCCTTTTTGACATGATTTTTTAATATGTGTGCACCATGATAATTGTGGAAATATATATAGAGGAATTCTTACATGTTTAACATATTGTATTAATAATGGGAAGGTAATTGTGAGTTGATAATGTAAATCTACGTAATAGATAGCTTAGAGAAAACCAAGGAAATCAATTGTTAAAAAAAAAACCCAGAAAATGGCAGATACCAGATGGTGACATGCAGCAAACAAAATATACAACTTCCAGAGAATGTTGTCCTGCAAAGCAAGAGTTCTTAGCATTTTTAGTGAAACCACCTATGGATTTCCTTTCAGAATAATCTCTTTAAATGTGTAAAATACATAGGATTGCAAAAGGAAAACAATAATGAATCGGTTTCATAAAATGTTAAATAAAAATTTTAAAACTCACAATTTCTATCATAATTTATTTAACTCTTTATAAGAAAAGCTGTCTTAGTATGCCTACACCCACAAATAGATTCCAAGCTAACAACATAACATCATTTACCCTTATTTTCAATTTTTTTTGATCCAAAAAAGCTAAAAGACACATATAATAATGAACTAGCATAATTTTTCAGATATAGTTTCATTTCATTTCTAAGTTTTCCATCATGATACAATTATTTTATTGTAAACACCATAAGTAACTATCTTATTGCTAATACACAATAATATATAATATTTTGAATTGATCATATAAAAAATTTGAATTTGAATTGATCATTAAAAAAGAATTATTTCTTAATCACAAAAATATCTGGAAGGATCTGCTCATGATACACTGGTAGGAAATGATAAAGAAATAAACATTTTCCTAGGAAAGATATAACAGTTCACATTTTTAAAAAAATAATGAATAATGAATATCTAATGAAATAATGAATAAATATATGTGTGTACATACACACACACACACACACATACACACACTTTACAACTTATCCTCACAAAATTCCTCTGAGGTACAAAAAGTACTATCCCATTTTACAGAAATTTCAGAGAAGTTAGGTGATCCAAGGTGACAATACTCATACATTTTAGAGTTGAGATTCAACCTAACCAAGGTCTTCTACCTACAGATACAGCCCCCTTTTTATCATATACACATTACATCTCTGTATGTACAAGAGAATTAAAAATGGTAGGGGGGGGGGGGAGATAAGAAATTAGCATGTGAAAATTAAGTGTGTGATGTTTGCAATGAAGGTTCAAAAAGAAATGGGTTTATTTTTCTAAAATCTCCTAAGTAATCCTCTTATTGGAAAAAAAGGATTATTAAATGCTTACCTTGTTACTGCCTAGACTGTATGTTGGAATAAGATCTTGTCGGCTTCCAGAGAGCTGAAAAGATAAAAATAACACCATGAGAGGTTGCTTTTATATGAATGTGAACTTAATATTCATTAAAAATTTGGGACTGGTAAAATATTAGAGTTGAAGGAGATAACAGAGATAAGCAAGTTTAAATCATTTTATAGTCAAGGAAATGGCAAGAAAGACGAAATCACAAACTTTGAGTGAATGAGAAAAAAAGCAGAATGTAAACATTTATTGTATACAAAGCACTGAGCTAAATGCTAAGGAAACAAACAGAAAAAAATCTAATCCAGCACTCAAGGATGTCACATTATTATGTGGAGAAATAAGACATATATGAAATTTTAGCTCCAAGTTAAAGGTTCCATGGTCCTTAAGATTGTAGTAGAAAGACAGTGGGTATGGCACTTTTCAATGAATATAATTTTATTGGTCCCAAATAGTGAATCATGGAAAAATCTGGATACACAACAAGATTAGAAACAGGGTGCAATGGCTCTACATGAAACTGCTCCCACTTTTGTACTGCTTGATGGCTGATAAAGCATTTCCCTCTGACCCTTTGGGGTTGGAAGTAAAGGCATAATTAGTAACAGAGCTAGAATAAGAACCAATAGTGGAAACATCCTACCCAGCAATCTTTACATGTATACCCAGAAGGAACAGGAGCTCTGTCCCTTTGTTAAGGTATTTCATGTTCCATCCCTTCTACATTTTATCTGTTCCTTAATTTAAAGGAAAAGAACATTAATGAACTTACTCGGTTCACATTTGGAGAGCTAATACTCCTCCTATTCAGCTTTCCTTTTCCAGTTAACTGCTCCTTCACAGCAACTTCCTATGAATTATAAATCCATAATGAGAAAAATTCACATCAGATCAAGTTTTCCCTTTGGCCCATCACAGATACAAATGCATAAAAAAAATTTTAAGTAATGCCTCTTACTTTATATGCTAAAATGCCTAATTAAATTAACTTTTGACCATTTAGCAATCAATTAAGTAGTCTGAGAATTTAAACTATATGCTTCTTTTCTCTCCCATTGTCAAGGTTTTGGCTATTTCAACGATCAGAAAGTGGTCAGAAGAAAAAAGAATCTGAAAGTTACATTTTGCATTTTATTAGTAGTTCTGTTAAAAGGCTTGAAATTACTACCTAAAATGAGGTTTAAATATTACCTAGAGATCTTATTTATTTGATTCCACTCTCATTAAACATTTTTAAAAATCTACTTATTTGAGGGACCTTAACTATGCAATGAATATTTCTGCTTAGTCAAGATAAGTACCCTGTTAAAAAATTTTGGACATGGTCAGCAATATTACTGCCTTTCAAAGAGATTTGAAAACACTTTTCTAACAAGAATAAATGAAATCCTCCTTTTCTACCCAATCCTCTCAGAAGTAATTTTCCCAATTTAATCTATGTTCCAGGAGATCTAGTGGATGACAAGTTGAAGTGAATGTTATTTAATTCAACTAAACAATTGTAATTAAAATCATGACCCACAGGCAGTAAAAAAAAAAAAAAAAAAAAAAAAAAAACAAAAAACCAAGCCAGCAAGAAGTACTGAGTTAGGTAATTCCATCATCAGACCTGACGAAGACGATCCAAAGTGAGGAGGTTTTCAACAGCCAAGACACTTCGCAAATATTTTTCAATATAGGCCTCTGAGTCTGCTGAGGCTGGATTTTCAACATTAGCTGCCATTCTTGCTAATGCTTCTCGTTCCTCTGCTCCCTGAGCATCCTGGAAAATGGAAAATTTTTTTTCTATTAAAATGAGTAACTCCAATGGAAGAACTATTTTTAAAACTTCTTAGCTTGTACAATAAGAGGGATGTAAGCACATACACAGTCTTAATATTAAGCAGAATTATCTTCAAAGAAGCTCCCTTCTAAGTTATCTGTAATTTGAAATATATTTTCATAGGAAAGAATTTATATAACTGGTGTTTAAGTTCCCAGGATAGCCTCAAAACTTTATTTATATTTTATCATTGAAATGCTATATATTTTATACTGTCTACATAAAGAACACACACACACACACACACACACACAGATACACAAATACATGTGAAAACTTCACTGAAATGCTATATATTTTCAACAATATTATTCTGTTAATTCCTGCCATTGTATACTATCACATACTACAAGGTATGTAGATTTGTGGGATTCAGCTCAGTAACCACCAGCAATTATAAACAATAATACACAACCAGCAAAAATCTTGTGGAATCTAGCTCTTTATCACAAAGGCTAAAGGAGCAAGGAAAATGTTGAGGACTGAGGAAGCCAAGGAGATAAGAGAAGTGTGATTAAGGAAGCTAGACAGGAAAGAGTTAGAAAAGTAAAGCCTGGAGCAAGGCAGGCTTGGGTCCAATATTCACCCACACCCCAGGCCTTGGGAGCCTGAAGCTTCATGCAAGGTGTGCTCTGGAATGCATCTTCTCCCATCAGTTTCAGGGAGCAGTAGAGAAAACATTTCTCACCAAGTTTTCATGTTAAAACTTTCCTTTCCTTTAGATGTCAACTGACTATACATATACAAGAGACATTTCCCAGAATGCTGCTAAGTTGGGAAGTACCTCTATTTAAGTACTAGCTTGTTTGAGCAAATTCGGTAAACAATCATAATGTAATCATAAAGTTTTTGAGCAATGTTGAACAACTTTCCCAAAAGAATGAAAATGATCCTTTAGAACTGAGAATGCTTCATTTTTGGCTCTGCAATGTTAGCGTAATGACTTGAATATTTCAAAATACTTCTCAAATTAAAAAAAAAAAAAAAAAACAAATCTCTTTTTATACTGATTGTGCTAAATTTTGTTTTTATGAGTTTTTACAATATAGATTTTAACTTTTTTTTTCCAATAGCTCTTTCATGGTGTAATGAAATTTATTTTCTCACTTGTTTTTCAATTCAATTTTACAAATAAGCATACTAAATTAAAATCAGAATATAATTTCTTTGGACTTTTCTCTTTTTTCATCTGCACTATTTTATAATGGAGAAATATTATTGTTTGTCAACTGGGGTTTGGCTATTCATATTTTGTAACAAGCTGAATATTCATAGTTTACCAGTTAGAACTATGCCATTTATCCTTAAGCAATTTCTCACACAATTCTTTCCTTTGAAAACCATGTTATGTGAAGAATAAAAACAATTTTAAATAAAAATTAAAAAATAGGAAAGCTTCAAGTGAGGAAAAAAATGAAACATGGCATAATATCAGTAAAAGTTTTATCAGTCATACCTGAACTCTACATCATTTACAATCTGTCTTAAGAAGACACACAAAGACTGTGACTCAAAACATTAGTATATAGGCATAAAAACATGTTGTTTTTTAATTCATAAATAATCAAGTAAACTGAAAACAATCCAAGAATATTTTTTAAAAGGTTAAGACTTCAATGGAAATTCAATGTGGAAAATAAAGGGGAGGATCTCAGTTTGAGAGGGGTGACTGCATACATCAATGAGTAAGTCTGAATGGTTAATTTTGACTAGATAGGAAACTTAACAAAGGGATTTTCTAGAAAAGAGCCAAATACCACAATTGTAATATATTACATAGAAAGCTATTATGAACCATGGAAAATCACAATTATATAACCTAAGCAGCACAAAAGATTTAATGTTACATGTCCAGAAGATGATCATGAAGGAAATAAATAAAAATTGCTCAAATATTAAAACAACTTTAATCAATATTAAACACATTTCTTACAAATGACATTAGGATTCTTGAAATTATAAGTTACATAGTTCCTGATAACAAACAAAAGATATAATTCTTTACGGAGAAATACTATTAATTAAATATGTATTCTTTTTTATGAAATGAGAATTTAGTTTTTCTAAAAGAAATATTTAATTTCAACAAACACCAACAAGAAACAGAACTTTTTTTCCCCCTGAGTCTTTTTCTGAGCTCTTTTTTTCTTTATATCAGTGATTCTCAAAGTATGATCTCATATCCCTGACATCCATTTAGGAGGTCTGTAAGGTCAAAAAATTTTCACAATATTAGGACACTTTAACTGCTAACATCAATAGATATAATCTGCATAAACAAAAGCTCTTTGAGAAATGCTCAATAACTTTTGAGGGCTTATAAAGAAGCCTTAAGACTAAAAAGTTTTGAGACTTACTGCTCTATCTATACTATCTCACTGGAGCATCTCATCAGCTCTCATGAGATTATATTCACTAGAATGATGATTCCCAAATCTATATCTAGCCCAAGTCTTAGTTTTGAGATGTAAGATTATATCAATAACTGCATATTTTAAGTCCCAAACTAATTTTCCAAAAAAGATCTTCCAAACTAAACACATCCAAAATAATTCATTATAGTTCCCCCTAAATTCTTCTTCTTCCAAACTTACCTATTACTGTTCAAGGGCACCATGATCCTGCTAATTTATCCTGGTTCAGATCCCTGTGGTCATTCTTTATCCATTCTCAATAACACCACACAATCAATCAATGGTCAAATCTTTTTCCTAATCCCTCTCAAAGCTGTCTATTTCTTTCCACTCACATAGCTATAGTCCTGGACTAGACCCACATCATTTCTCACCTATACCACTGCAACAAGCTCCTACTTGGTCTTCCTTATCTATCCTCTCCCCATTTTAGCTCAGCCACCATAATACTCTTAAAGCACAGTTGTGATCATGGTATGGCCAATCTCCACCAAACTCAATAAATTCCACTTGCTGTTGTCGGTCATTTCAGAGCCATACCCGATTCATGACCCCATTAGATGTTCTCTTGGTAAAGATACTACACTGTTTACCATTTCCTTCTCCAGCTCATTTTCTAGATAAGGAAACTGAGGCAGATAAGTTTGGAGGATTCTGGGGAAGATAACAGAATAGGCCAGTAAATTTTCAGGTTCTCCAGATTTCCTCCACAAATAGAACAAATCTGCGCCTTGTGGCAAACAGAGCCTGGTGAAAAATTAAGAAGACTTGGGGCAGAACAGGGTCCCTCCTGACACAACCCAAGAAGATCCCCCAAGCTGGTAAGCAGACCAAGTGGGGCCCCACCGGGGAGAATGGGGCTTGTATCATAAAGACTTTCACCTCCCCAACTGAAAAGAAGGTAGGGGGTGGGATCTGAGTCCTGGCAAAACAACCTTGGCCAATCAGGAATGCCAGGCCTAGCTGAGCTGCAGAGCCGGGGCCCCTGAATAAGAAGGAACCAGCACACGTGTGAGTGCAGAAGCCCTGGAGCAGGGGACATTGTAGGGCACTTGCAGCAGGAGAGAGCTTTAGGTTTGGGATTCTAGGTCAAAGGGGGGAGCGGAAGGGAGGCTTCAGGCACCATCCCCCTCACTCCATGATTAGAAGAGCTTACACTGATAGTTCTCATTTTTAAAAAAATGGAACAGAGAAGAAGAACTCAGCCATAGAAACTTACTGTGGGAACTGGGAAGACTAGGATTCATCTTCAGAGGAAAACACTGAACTTAAAAATAAGTTCTTCTACCCAAAGAGTAATGTTAAATGGTTACCTACCCAGAGAGGATTTATGTAAGGACTGAATAAAATATAAAAATCAAATGAGAGGGAAAACTAGAAACTACTCAAGAAAAAGAAGATAATTTTTAAAAAAAGTTAACCAACTAGAAAAGGAGAAACAGAGTCTAAAAGAATTAGGAAAGGAGAAGTCAGTGAAGAGACCAACAAATCACAAAACAATATAAAGAATGAAAAAAATATATAACAGAATGTGAAATATAAGGGAAAAAAAAACAGATCTAGAGAACTGATCAAGAAGAGAAAATATAAGAATAATTGGATTCCTGAAAGCTGTGATCAAAAATAGAACCCTGACAAAATAATGCAAGAAATAATCCAAGAAAATTGTACTAAAATAATAAAACATGAAGGGAAAGTAGAAATATTAAAAAAAAATCTACAGATAACCATCTCAAAGAGATCCTTTATGGAAAATACATATGAATATTATTGAGTTGGAAACAATTCAAATACAATGGAGCTAAAATTGGAATTGTACAGGACTTAGTAGCAGCCACAATATAAGACTGCAAGTGCTGGAATCATATATTGCAATCAAAAGAACTAGGCCTGTGGCCAAAAATATCATATCCAGCAAAGTTATCCATATTATTGAATGAGAAAAAATAGACATTCAATGAATTTCTAGGATTTTCAGGACTTTCTATTAATCAAACCTGAACTCAATAGAAAATTTAACAAATAAGAGCCAATATCAAAGATCAATTTCAAGAAGTTTAACATGAACAAATTGTTTTTACACGGATTGTATACCATCTATTTAAGACTGGCATCAGCAATAGAGTAGCTCAAAAGAAAGATTTATATAGATGAAGTACAGAGAAGAATAGATAGAGGTATTAGATAGGAGAGAAGAACATGTAGTTCTAAAAACCTACTCATCAGGAATGGGTTAAATAGGCAACATTACATATATGTATATATCATGAAGGATATAGCATCCTCCAAAACCTATAAAGAAATAAGGAGGAAGGGATGGGCAGTGGGAGAAGCAAAGAGTGGGGGAAGAAGACAAGGGAGAGAACCATGGGAAAACAATAGCAAGGCAAATTAAGGGGAAGAATTAAAGCAAAGAGTTAGCAGGCATAAGAAAGGGTGTGTGTGTGTGTGTGTGTGTGTGTGTGTGTGTGTGTGTGTGTGTGTGTGTGTGTGTCTGTGTCTGTGTCTGTGTGTGTACCTAAAAATACCCTTGCTTAATTTTATCCTGCTCAGGACAAGTGGAGGAAGGGGAGAGTAGAATGAAAGAGCTAAAAAAGATTAAAGTAAAAAAAGTATGCAGCAGAGGAAAAATAAATAAATAAATAGAGCCTACAAGGAAGTAAAGAAAAGATGGATACTTAATGAATATAATTTCTTCTACTATTATATATCCTTTCTTAAACTAGTAATTTACTGTTATATATTTCAGTCCTCCATGAATATTCTGTTTTGTTTTCTTTTATTTTGTTTTCCTTTTCTGTTTTTTTTTTTTTTTAGTTTTTTTTTTTTTTAATTATAGCTTTTTATTGACAGAACGTGCGCATGGGTAAATTTTTACAACATTGTCCCTTGCACTCACTTCTGTTCCAACTTTTCCCCTTCCCTCCTTCCACCTCCTCCCCTAGATGGCAGGTAGTCCCTATACATGTTAAATATGTTAGGAGTATAAATAAAATATTTTTTTAAAATAACAAGGTTAAATGTCTTTCCCAGGTCACACAATTAATAAGTGTATGAGATCAGATTTGAACTCAGGAAGATGGGTCTTTCTGGTTCCAATCACATTGCTCTATCCAGTGTATCACCTAGCTGCCCAATAAACGTTAAGAGTTTCTATGAAGAATAAAAGTACATTTGTTTGGCATTTTAAAACTTCATCACAACAGGACACTTTTTAGTCTTCTTACTTTCAATTCTCCTCATGGACTCCATAATCCAGCCACCTGGCCCACTTGTTCTTCCTTGGACTTAAGATACTCCATTTCAAAACTAGCTGTCCTCCCTTTTTAAATGCTTTTTTTTTCTTCCTCATCTCTTGGAACTTCTGGCTTCCTTTTAGACTCAGGTTACATGTCACCTTCTCCAGGATCTTCTTCCTGTTCTCTCTCCCATATAATCCTCCAAATATTAATGCTTTTCTCTATAATATTACCTTCACAACAAAGCTGGATATGTCTTGTAAGTCCCTAATTATATATACATTATTTTCTCTATTAGAATGGAAGCTGCTTGAAAGCAGATTTTCCCCCCACTTTTTTTCCCCCTCAGCACTTAGGATAGGAAGTGTTTACTATATGCTTGGCACAAAGTAAGTAATCAACCGATGTTAACTGATTTCTCTTAGATTTTTTTTCATACATACTTGACCTTTTGATTTTGTGATTTTATTACTACTAATTATGATTTCCTTTAAGCATCTGGTAAATTTATACTTTATATAATTGCTTACCTCTGGGATATTGGAGACAATTTCAAAGGTGACTCCACAGCCAGGAATGGAACTTCGATGAGACATCTTTTTTTAGCAGACTCTGAGCAAAACCCTAATGGGAAAATAAAATGGAGGTACATGTTTTTACTACCTAACCAAATTATAGTTATAGTTCTTAATCATACAATGTAAAGGATAGAATGCACATTAATTATACATCATTAGGTTACTTTATTTCCCCAGAAGGATCCAGTTTACTATTTCTTCTATTTTATTTTGGGGCTATCTTGTCTGATAAAGATTGTATGAACAAAAGCTAAGAGGACCCTGTCCTAGGCATCCACATACAAGGTAACTAATTGGCTTACAAGATAAAGAATACTACTGCAGGAAAACAACCTCCTAAGCAAGATTCTAGTGAGAGCTTGTAATCTTACACTTTCCTTCTCGGTTTTTTCCCCTTCAGCACGATGGACAACTTGTGCCATGAATATTGACAAGACCAGTCATTAAATTCTTGACCAAAGTAGGATCAGTATGAAAAATGATTTATGAGTACATGGCCATTGTTTATGCTGACTGTGCTCTTTGCACAGTTAAGAATTGAAACTGTTGAATTAATGCATAGATGACTCATTTGAAAAATACTGCTAGTAGCATACATCCTTAAAGAGGTCATGGATGAGTGTAGAATATAGTTAAAATAAATAAGTCTAAAAATAAGATAAAAATAGAAATAAAGATTGAAATGAAAGCATTTTTAACTAACATTGATGACTTGGTGGTTTGTAGGAAGAAAATGAAGGGAAAAAAAACAGGTATAAAAATGACTCCACTGGAGTAACATTTCTAAGAAAAGTATGAAACTGTCAAGCTTAATAATATACCAGGATATACCTACTGACCAAAGCATTTTTCTTCCTCAGTTAATTACATTTTTTAAACAAATCAGTTTCTTTATGTATAAAGACTATTTCAAGGCTTCACTTTCTTAAACAGGATCAGTAGTAGTTAAGTCACCATCACGAAACCCACAAACAGCTATTGCGTTTTGCATTCTATTAAAAAGCTACTGCTATCATAATTTCTTCCATTCTTTACTTAAATGGAATGCAAGAGGCCTATTTGTACCAGCATCACAAAGAAAGGCTCGTCTTGCTCAAAATTAACGTTCATTTTATTTCCAGAAATGGGGAAAAGTATGTTCAAAGCAGTTCTGGATAAAAAGAGCAGGGGGAAAAATATAGAAATTCCTACTTAGTCCCTTCTACCCAAAAGGAATGACAGCTTGCTAGCTCCACAACCAGTTTCTGGTAATGTACTGACCTGGGGAGCAGATGGGCCAAGATGCCAGTCCCTGGCACTTTGGACCTCTAGAACTGAAACAGAAACTGGATCTTTTTAAAGCAATCCCTCCCAGGCTAATAAGGAGAGACAGGATAATCGAATGGGTGGTACAACATATATAGCTACAACTGACCTTGTGACCTGGATTTTATTGATGCTGCATTGCCAAGCTAAAGAGCAGCAATTTTAATAGCATTACAGCCAGTTTTCATTTCAAAGATTGATATCAGTGTGACATTTAGAACTAAAGATTAATTTTTTAGGGGTGGAGATTACATCTGGTGGTCTGTCAACCGTGACACTGCTCTTTTAAATGAATTATTATTATTATTATTTTTTAATCTGTCAGGGGTTTAGTTTCCTTTTGTTCCCTGAAAAAACCTAAGAAAAAAAGTGAAGCAGGGTACAAAAACTCCCATACTAATCTTGAAAATGCAGCCCTCTGGCAGGCCAGGCACATGACAAGTTGTAAATGCTTAAACAAATCTTTCCTTCTTTTTCCCCCAGCGGAGATAATAATGGGAAAGGAGGAAGCATAATAACAGAGGAGAAATCAGTCACCCTTTAGAGGGTCATTTGGCTTGGGATGCCCTGGGCACAATAAAGATCTCTGGCTTTCCTCTCACAGAAGCTCTAGGGCACCAGAAAAGAGACTCACCTCTTCTGTGAGTTGGCCACAAGACCAGAGTGAGAGTAAACCTGTGAGTGTTTAGCAAAAAGGGAGGAAAATGTGGTGGTGGTGGGACAGAGAGAAGAATGGCTGCTGGCAGCTCACGGCATCACCAGCCCTCTCTGGAGAGGGAGCCGGGGAAATACGTTGTGTAGGTCCATCCTGGAACTGTTCTTTTGATTCAAATCATATCCCCACCTGGAGTTAGACTCACCTGGCGGCCATGAACACTGACACATATGCGTTTGCGGAGCATCAGCTGCATTTCAGCAGGATGGCTGAGCTGGACAGTCACCCTCACAATCAGAAATACTCTTTCATCTGCTGTGGCTCCTTTGCTAAGCTGTGGACAGTTATGTACAGCAGAGTCCCAGGAGGCTTCTGCTCTTGCCTAGAGAGAACAAAGAGAAAATATTGTTTTTCCTCTTCTGAATGAAAAAATACACATGAAATCTCTAAGGGAACTCCATCTTGTAACATATAAGCACATGTCCCTGCCTAACATTAATCTTTTTCTTAAATTAATCTCTCGCTCTTTCCATCTGTGTCTCTTTCTCTGTTCCTTTCTCTCTATTTCCCTGTGTGTGTGTGTGTGTGTGTGTGTCTGTCTGTCTGTCTGTCTGTCTGTCTCCCTTTCTCCTCTCTCCCTCCCTCCTCAAAAAAAAAGTGTAAAGGGTGAGAGGGGAAGAAAGGGGAGCCCACAGTTTTAGTGTGAAGGAGCACCTTACTCTCAGGGGCTGAATTATTCTGCCATAAATAAGGACAAAAAAAAGAAACAAGAAGAGGAGCCAAGAAATCAAGCTATTTTGGTATGAGAAGGGAGATAGCACTTAGTGAAGTAGAAATTTAAAGCTCTAATAGTTGTTACTGATAATCATCAATATGTACCGGAAGTCTGTGGAGTATTGTATAGAAAAAAACAGAAACCTGGTTTACTTACTAGAACTACTATGACTTAAAAGTTTAGACTGAAAAGTATATGCTCTAGACTTAAAAAGAACTGATGGTGAGACAGATATATAATCATTTCCATATTATGTGCAAAGTAAACTATTCATGTGCCCTAAAAGCTCTTCCTCAGTGCACTATGGCAAACAAAGTACAGAGTACTAGACTTGGCATCTGAAAGACCTTGATATGAATTCCAAATCTGACACTGAATTATTGTCCCTGTGGATAAATCTCTTAAATATACCTGAGCCTCAGCCTTATTATCTGTGAAATGGGGCCACTTACCTTGTTGAAGGAATTAAAAGAGTAATATTTCTAAACTGTATCCAATTTTAAATTTTTCCATGACAATTATGACTGGAGACAATATATCAGGACTATTTTCTTGGGCCCAAATCAGCAGCTGAGGGATCCTGCCAGAGTCCTTGGTGAAGGGTGTCTCGATACCACTCCTGCCAAGGCACCATAGTGACGGCTGAAGGTCTAACCAAGCTAAGCAGCAAGGAGTGGGAAAGTAAGAAATCCTGCCCTAGTAGTAGAGTGCTTCCTGGGGCAGGATTTCCTTCCAATCAGTTTAATAAGTTATACACAGAATCTCTACCTCTAAGAGCAGGTATGACCACTCAGCCTGGGAAGTAAAGAGCTTCATGTTTCCTAGGTCAGGGACCTTGTCTCCCACCTACATCAGTTTTCTACAGGCGAACAGTGGACTCTCCTAATTCTCACGGGAGCAGGGCCATGCCCTGACCAAGCTGAGTAGATCATTTGCTGATTTCAATTACTGACACTTACTCCACTCCCCCTTCACTGGTGCAGAAAATCAAGAGTTGACTAAATTTAATTTGATGGTCCAGCTCTATTCTTCCTACAACTTCTAAAAAGGAGCTTTCAACCATACATTCTGAAAGCACTGGCATATGTTCATCTAGCAGTTTCCCTTAGGAGCCTTATAGAAAGGTTAATGAAATGAAACTACTACTTATTTGACCTTCCTGTGCCTTTTTTTTTTTTTTTTTTTTTTTTTTTTTTTACCTCTCCTTCATGATGTTTTACAATCTGTAGTTCAAAAAACTCTTCCTCTTCTTCACCAGTGAGAGTAGCATCCCATCCTGCAGGTTCTGGGTCATCAAGATTATCCTGTGAGCTAAAATCATCAGCTAAAACAAAGAACCACTATTAAATAGAGAAATCAGTCAAAAGGGTAACACTTGTTTCAGCTTAAAAAAGAAAAAAAAAAAAAAAAAATCAATGAAATTAATCTATACTTTTCTACTTTAATTTTCCTTCAATCTCTTCTCTAAAGTCCTGCATCTCAGATATAGTAAAAGACCCTCAAAAAATAATCTGGTCCACTCTCCTGCCTTTAGGAAAATATTCCCTTTTCAAAGATTAAGCAGGTAATTGAGACCCTAACAGACACCAGAAGCCTAAGTTGTGCCCTTAACTGTTGCATTTGAATTCTGAATTTGAGGAAATATACAGAAGGAACTGGGATGGGAGGAAAATGAGACCTCATTTGATAGCCTGGTTTTGCATAATAAACAACTGGTCAAATGAGTTTGGGAAAACAGTTCCCTAATGCCAATAAAGCACATAGCTTGAATATCTAGAATCAGAGGAAAGCTTTAGACTACTCTATTTAGAGTAGATTTTCTATAGCCTCTATTCACCTTGAACTGTCTTTCTGGACTTATGGAAATACAACAATCTATGGTTCCCAGAGAAAGACGAAATAGCTCTGATCATATCAGAAGATTTCTGTACTTAATTGAGTTTTGTTGATCCATGATCATCCCTCCTTTTATTTTCCTCCTTTGGAGGATGTTACAACTTCCCATCCTTATGAGGAATTACCTAATCTAAGAATCAAGCCAAATTTATCCTTAGAAACCTAAGAAGGTATTAAATTGTCCTGGTGCAAACCTTCCTCAAATTAAGCCAAACTGAGGTAGATTCTACAAAATGCTCTTCTCCCCTTCTAATTTAGGGGTGATATATGGTGCTAAAAAAAAAATGCTTTGTCATAATGATTATCATAGAGCTCTTTGGGGAAAAAATACTAAGTATAATCAAATTGCTTAGATCTACATAACTATGATCATAAAACTTCATTTCAAAATGTACTTTTTTGAGGGATAGGTTTATTTTAACTTTAGTTTAACAGCTGATCTTAAAAATAATTTTCAACTTTTCAAAAAGTCCATTCCACCTTTTATTTTAGAGAAATATTTTTGTGAAAAATCATTTTTACTTTGAGTTAAAAACAGCATATTTCAAACTAGAAATTACAGTTCTTGGTAAACAGTATAAAAACTCACAAGAACAATGTGAAGACTAATTAGTTAATGCTCACAGAGCAGTGTGAAAAGGAAAAGTGTTATGTAAATGCAGATGGTTAGTAGCCCTTTTGAAGTGAGAAGACAAATACAGAAACTCTTTTTCAAATATCTATTCTAAAGTGTTAAACAGGAAAAGATCCTGAGAGCATAACCCACATCACACTATCAGCTGACAAGGGAGCAGGATACACATTACTGGGAGTTGTAGCAGATGGAAATATGAGAAGAGGGCACAGGGGAACCAACAGAAGATTTTTTTCTATGCTAACAAGCATAATATTGTTTAGAAAAAAAAAAAAAAAACTTTTCTTGAGCATAAGGACACTTGCTGTGCCTTTGACTGCTTCTACCTTAAGGATTACTATTTTATATAATTTTATATTTTGTAAGTTAACCTCTAAATGCAACATCTATAGTCAGGAGAGTCCTTGGGTTGAATCCTGCCATGGACATTTATAATCTCTATGAGCCTCATTTTCATCATCTGCAAAATGATAATAATAGTCCATCATAATAATAAGATTCACTTAGAATTCATAAGGTCAAATGAGATACCAAATGTAAAGCGTGTTTATAAATTTTAAAGCTATTGTTAGTCATCATGTACTTGAACACCTTATTACCCCATGAAAAACAGACCCTCAAAAACACCAAACTTACCACTCAAGTCAAGAAAGATAACAGGAATATGAGTTTCCATGCCAAGCACTGGGGTCCTAGAGTGTAAGAGAAGCTGTTACTTAAAATGAAGTAGATATAATGAGCAGCAAGTTCTTTAGGACACAAACCTAGAAAACATCCAGTGCTATTGCAGGTCAGGTCAGAGGTAACCTTGAGTATTGGTTTTTACTATAATTTACTATTACTGATGCTGCAAGGACCTCAGGGGAACTGCTTCTTCCTTTTCACCAGTTCATGGCTATGTAATTTTCATGTCCTCTGAGAGAACCTGCTCTTATAAGAAACATGTGTCTTCTTATAAGAATCCTTTCCTTTACTCATTCTTTTATACAAAGTCAGAGAGATTTTCATATGGTTTAATTTAACTGTTTTTATCATTTCTAAAAGGACACAGAATATCTGCTGACTCAACAGTTTAAGCTTTCCCCAAACTAAAAGCTCCTAGAGACATAATTTTATTACGACCAAGCAAGCTTTTAAGTGAATGAACCCAGTAATTAACATATTAACTAATTTTTTAAAGCTAAGTGGAGTGGTACTAAATATTGATTCACATTCTCAGAAGGTCTTAATTACTCTGGTCAATAACAGAATTATTTAATAAAAACATTTTTAGGTTACAATTATTCAACCTATGACAGTCCCAGTCCCAGAATTTAAACAACTTTTCCAGTCCATACTTGCTTTGACTTTGACACTCTGAGAAACCAGTGGCAGAAATCTCAAAGGCAAGAATCATGAGAAAATATTTTATAACATTCAGGGTTTTGAGGAGCACACTACACTGTTCGGTTCTTACCATTCCGCTGGAGCCCCAGGGATACCACTGCCAGCAGATGGGACCATGACAGCATTCCTTTCCTCAGTTAAAGTCAACCTCATTTCTAGAAGCTGAGCTTCCCTGTCAGCATCATCTTCTGTTTTATCTGGAATATCAGGAGAGAATGTCAAAAATGCCAATCTCAAAGGCCTTTCCTTGAGGCACAAACCACCTTCTCCTTCACAAGGAAGCCAGCCAGGACAGACATGAGAAGCTCAAATATGCCCTCTCAGACAGGACTTCTTAAGCTCATGGAAGGTTTCCAATTTGGAGAAGCTGTACAAGACAGATGTCTCTTTGACACAAAGGACTGTAATTATGATACTTTTCTGGAATTGCTTCAGGGGGAAAATCTACTTTTGAACAGATGAAAACTTTAATTAAACTTTAAAAATTTATTATCTTATTTGAAAAATAGGCAACTGATAATAGATTGAAAGGCTATCAGTAAAAGGATATGGTACAAATAAAACAAGGATAGCCCTATTTGTTCCAAGTTCTTTCATTTTTATCTGAGTTTTCATATGAAGAGTTACAAGGGGGAATGATACCTTCCATGAGGAAAATATTCCTAAATGTGCTTTTCTTACCAGGCTTACTGACAAGCTTTTGTAATTGTTGATCCAAGTATTCTTGACGTTTGGTTAATGTGTTCAACCATTTTCGACGTAGTCTCTCCAAATCCCTGTCCTAAAAAGACAAGATAAATCAGAGTGAACATGATTCTAGGCAAAGTTTTCTAGCGGAAGCTAGTTTTCTTTCCCCGAGGCAGAAGGTACTGAAAACGTGATCCCTTGTACAATGTTCTAGTCTTTATCCTACCTGTGACTCATAAAACGTTAGAGCTAGAAGACAGCAGCTCATCCCAGTGCTTCATTTACAGATGAGGGAGCTGCTGAAATCTGGAGAAACTCAGAGAATTTTGGTCAGAGAACTATAACCCTCATTTCCCAATTTGGAGCACTTAAATTTTTTCTACTCTACCACATCACTTGCTCTGATTCCAGTCCACATATTTTACCAGCCTTAGTCATACCAAAGCATCTAAGAAGTCATAGTGTTTAAAAGAGATGCCAAATTTTGTTCCCATGCAGTAGTATCCTTTGGGACCAAGGTCAATTGTCTAACATCTCAAAAGATGGGGCTTCAAGCTTTTTAGAATCTCCAAAATTTTCTATTATCTTTTGTCCTTAATATCTTTTATCAAATCAATTCACTAGCCCACACCACACAATGCTGTACTTTGTTAGATTGTTAAAAGTGTGATTAAGATTGAAGCAAAACTATTGTCTTTCTACCCAGGTTACTTATGCCTTCAGAATCCAATTCTTACCATACAAAAAGAAATTTGATTTTACACACATATATTGTATCTAGGATATACTGTAACATATTTAATATGCATGGGATTGCCTGTCATCTAGGGGAGGGAGGAGAAAATTTGGAAAAGTGAATGCAAGGGATAATGTTGTTAAAAAAAAATTATTTATGCATATATACTGTCAAAAAAAATTATAATTAAAAAACTAATAAAAAAAATGGGGAAAAAAAAAAAGACTGAAGCAGAAATCAGATGCTTACTTTTCAGGCATGTTGCAGAAAAGATGATTGTCCTGGACAGGAGGCTGAATTTGGCCACAAGGAATAGCTCTGAGAATTCTAGGAACTTCCATTCTAGGAATACCTCACTAGTTTTAACCACTTTGTTCTATATCCATCACATCACTATTTGAAGTGAATGAGAAAATTAGCCTACCCAAAACAACTTATTACCTAAATTCAACTAAACTACATCTTGACAAATCTTGAGAGTAAAAGATGCCAATCTTTTTTTTTTTTTTTGGTTAGGCAAAAATTTTTAGTACTAAATAATTGCTCCATTTCAAGCAAGATAACACTTTTTCAGCATTATAATCTCTGTGGAGAGATAAAGAATTATATTCATCTAAGGAACTCATTAGTTTCCTTCCCTTATAGGTACATATAACTGAGTAGAAATTTTTCTAATATTAGAAATAATTAAATTTATAACACAGTGATTTATAAAATCTTGTGATAGGCAATTCTCATGTCAGAGAATCTCATAATACTTAGCCATTAAAATATACCTTTTGTACAAGATAATATAAATTTTTAGTAAGTTTGCTTAGAGAAATAGTATTAGAAATATGGGGATGGAAGGAAGGATAAAAATAATATAATACATGATGACTTATATGAAATTTTCTGAACCATGGAAATCTCAAATAATAAAGCACATTTATACTTTGTTAAGACAACTACAGAAAATTCAAAACAATCACATTAAAAGTTAACAAGTACCTGAAAATGCCGTCTTAATTATGAAATATTAAAATATACTTAATGTGAATTTAAAGTACATTTTATCATTATAATTTTAGTAATCCACGAACAGTAACTATTGTGAAACAAACACTTGATTATCTAGAGCATTTGCTCAGTCATACCATAATAGTTTACTTGACATTAAATAGAATAAATAGAATTCTCCATGTACCTTCCCCTTTGAGATTATTTAGTCTGCATGTAGGTATTTGGATATTGTCTCCACCTATTAAAATTGTGAGTTCCTGGAGTAGCTAGGTGGCGCAGTGGATAGAGCACCAGCCCTGAATTCAGGAGGACTTGAGTTCAAATGTGACCTCAGACACTTAACACTTCCTAGCTGTGTGACCCTGAGCAAGTCACTTAACCCCAGCCTCAGGAAAAAAAAAAAAAAAAAAAAAAAAATTGTGAGTTCCTGCAGGGCAGGCACTGTTTTCACTTTTCTTTGCATCCCCATACTTAGCACAGTGTATGGCATATATTAGGTACTTACTTAATAAAGTTTTAAAGTGTTTAAAGAAAAAAAACAAAACCTCTTTCATCCATGCCATTTTATCAGTACACTGATTTCAGCAAGTTAGAGAAGTTCTATATCTCAGTGATTTAAAAAATTGACTATTTCTATTACAAATTTGATTATTTCTAAGATTAATAAAAATTTTACTCATTCAACAGAGGACACTTATTATGTACAAAACACTCTAATTCTTAGGCTGTTTGAAAAGATAATGCAGATTTATATTTCCTGATGCACATGGTACCCTAGAGTCTTGGAACAGAGGGAGATGATGATTGGTTGACCTGGGTTCTAGTCCTAGTTGAAATTAACTAACTAGAGCAGAAGAGAGCTGAACCAAAGCTCAAGCAGGGAAGAGAGAGGGAAATAAAATTCCTTCTTGACAAGAGGGGATTTGCCAGGAAACTTATGATTTTGGCAAAGTGGGAAGAACTAAGTCATGAAATTTTGAAAGAATAAGAGGGCAAAAAGACAAAGCTTCCCTGTCTAACAGTACAAGGACCTCTAGCAGTGAAAGTCCTGGCTAGTCCCCCCTGGCTACTAAATATCATGGAGGTTTAAGAAATACAATTTTTGATCTTCGCCATTACATTAAAAGGATTAAACTGAGTTTACTTTTGGAGTCATTATTTGAGTATGAATAAGATGATTTTAAGTGCCACCTGCTCTCAATGATCAATTTTAATTCCAGAGAACTAGTGAAGCATGTATCCTGGTAGAGAGGTGGTGGAATAAATAAACTTAATGGAAAACATATTTTTGGCTAAGGCCAATAATGTTTTTTGCTTGACTATGCATATCAGTTACAAGGTTTTTTTTTTTTTTGGGTATGAGAAGGGAGAAGCACAAAGAAGGAAAGAGGGAAAATGTTTTTTAATTGAAAAAAAAATTTAATCTGAAACAATTTAAAAGCTCAAAGTTTTTCTCCCTCCTCACTCCCATCCCATTTTCTGGGGCCCAAGACATCTTTAATAAGATAAAAAGCTGCTGAGCCCAAAAAGCAAAAAAATACCAAAAACAAATCTTGAATTAATTCATTATTTGATTTAATGAGTCCCAAGTGTACAACATACTTGTCTTTACACAGCATCTAACACTATATAACTGTGTATTTGAAAAAAAATACATTTTGATAATAGAAATAGTGAGTAAAGTTTACCTGATAGCTGTCCATGTCATCTTCTTCCTCCTGAAGAAAAATGAAATAAAAAAAGAAAGAAAACCAAAAATTATCAAAATCTGAAATTTGCTTTATCTATAAAAGGACGGCCTCATTATTTATGGCCTAGGGGGATCATGAGGATTAAAAAGTTTAGTTATTCAATAAGGTATTAAAAAAAAAAAAAAAAAGATGAATACACTAACTTTCAACCCTTTTAAAGCATGTATTTTCAAGTTGGTTTTGCAAGCCTATTTTTTAGCTGAAATGCACAGGCCAAATTCAGTCAATTGAGAGAAATCACAAGTGAAAAGAAGCAAAAAAATCAGAATGTGTTTTAGGACCAAAAATTGTGAATGTATGCACAAACCATAAAGATAAAACTTTTCAAAGGCTGCATATCTTAAAGTTCATCCCATCTTTAAAAGCACTTCTTATTTCAGATGCTTCCTATTCACTAAGCTGAAAAGAATAAAGCAGGGTAAGAAGCTAACTCCTCTGGGCCCAAAGGGAACAAGGAAAGCTGGAGAGTCTGAGAACAGGAAAAAGGTTCTAGTGGGGCTGCAGTGATTGGGCTAATTCTGCATAAACACACGGGGGGTCCTAAAGTGTCCATGTCACTGCTTTCCCAGAATATTCCCAAGTTATCAAGGGAACTGTAGCAATCCCTTTCCAAACACGATAGGGCCTCAGTCTATTCTAATACAAGCTCCCTCATTTGTTTTTGGAATTTTGGTAGACAAGTGACTGATTAAGGGTAAGCTATTATCTAATTCCCACTGTCATCAAAAAAATGAAACTTGGAAATATTATTTTATATAGTATTGCTCAACAATGAAGTCTCAACTTTCTCTTTCTCAAATTTGAGTCTTAATCTTTTCACATATTTTATTTCTTTTTAAAGTTAAGTTAATAAATTTTATGGTTTGATTAATTTACTATTCTCTTAGGTTCTTAAGGATTTTTTGTTTCCTGATGCTCTGAATTAAATGTTTAAGCTTCTAACAAGAAGGTATGGAACACTTATCAGGTATTCACCAGGAACCTGTATGGCATTTTCCCCACTGGGTTTATATCCTCACCCACTAGAGGAAATTGCCTACTGGAAATTAGTTTGAATAATCCAGTAGGAGGAAGATGCATTGGGTTAGAGAGATCTGACAAGACTAATCACTATTAGGGTTTCTGGCTGTGGAAATGTTTTAACTCTCATCCTGCCACCATACTCAATGAGTCTCTATATAGTCTAGCAAATTGATTTCATCAAAATGCTACAAACTTAAAAGACTTTTAAGGAAAATAAGAGCATACATTGATAGAATCATCCTCAGAAAGAAAATTTTCCAAGATGTTCTAGTGATGACCTTGATTGGATTTTTTTTACTATTTTTCCAATGAGAACATTAAAACTCAATGGCACTTACATGGAAAATCTCATGAGTCTTTGGGGATCGCAGAGGTCTTATTTTTACACATCCTACGCCAACAGACATTATGGATTCCTCCATCAGTGGCAAAGTTCCAGACTCCTGCACAGACTTCACTTCAACCTGAATTCGTCGTGACTGCCCCTATGTCAGAGACAATTTTAAAAAATCAAGGATACTAAAATCACCAAAATACTTGGTAGGGGAGACCTCTACAGGTAGAAGTTCAGAAGACTGCTGGCTGGGGATCACTGAACATTTCAAAATATAAAAACAAAATAATTTTTAAAATGGGAGTGTAACAAGAATAATCAGTAAGGAAAATTCACTTTAGGAATAAGTTCTTAGTATACAAGACTAATACAGTAAGATTTATGCATATTTTCCAAGAAACAGAATCTTAAAACATTCCAAATTATATTCTTCAAAATTAGTTTATAATTTTAGAACCCTAAAAATAGAAATGAGAAGAAAACATATGAATCTACAGTTTCAAGTAAGCTGTCTTCCTCCCTCTCCAATAGTCTTCAATTGCCTAAGGCTTTATCTTATCACGAAAATCAAATTGGGCACTGATTGATCCTACTAAGCTTGATTTGGACAGATGGGATACAGATGACTCTTGATTTAATATTTATCCATGCATATTATATCAAATGTTCTCTAAGAAAATAAAATTTGATAATGGCCTCACATAGTTTAGTTCATATTCAAAGAACTATAACAGTAGTTTATCATTGGGGTTTTGGGGGAGAGAAATAAGGGAGAGGCCAAAGTTTGACCAAACAAAAAAAACCTGACCTATCACGAGAGATTAAACAATATTATAACTAAAAAATGCGAAGCTATGTTAATTTTACTCCCTACATAGCACAAACAATGACAGACTTTAGACACTAATAAATAATTCTATATAAGAAACTTAAAAATTCATTTGCCAAACTGGACAAAATTGCATTTACTTCAATTAAAGCCCATTATCTCCTGTTTAGGCTTCTGAGGGCACACAAAATATAACTCCCTCAGCATCTTTCCTCACACAAGCCATTTATATTCATCGAGGAGCTCTTTTCTTCCCTTTAATCTTTTTTCTTAAGATGTATTTTCCATTTATTGAATCATTTTCATTTCTACTTCTTCAGACTTGATCTAATTTCTCAATGTGGTTACCAGAAGACAATAAAATATTCTAATAAAAAAATCTCACTAATGCATAGGTGACAGCTTATTTCCTAACCTTATATACATATTGCTTTTAATAGCACCTAATAACTTCCCTCCCCCACATGACAATGTACTACAAACTAATTTTTCCCAGTTATTTTTCCATTATAATCTTGTGCCCCTGTTGATACTCTATTTCTTAGTTATTTACTCGTGATAATTATGTTGCAATCTCCCTGAAGGCAAGGAATATACTTTATTTTTTATTATATCTTTTTAGTAAATAATAAATTTTCAACAAAATGTGGCAAATAGAAGTTCTTATGACTATTATAGAAAACATAATGAAAGAGGACTGATATTAAATAAAGAGAAAGGTCTTAGCCAAATTAACATTAACATGAAACATTAAACATTAAACACCTTGAGGGAAGGGACTCTCTTATGCCTTTTTTTGGGGGGGGAGGAGGGTTAATCCCTAATACTTAGCACAGTATTTGGTACATAGCAGATGGTTAATACATGTTTATTGATTTACAGACTTTCTTTGCTAAAATTTTCATCTAAATAATAAATCTGAAAGAGATTTTTATTTGGCAAAGAAGGCAATATTACTAACTTCTCTTGTTCTGGTTCCAATTCCCTCACCTGACGTAGCTGGAAAATACCTCCTGTCTGCACATCCTTTGCAGGAATTACTTCCACTGGACAATATTCCCCATTTTCATTCTGTTCCAAAATTTGAACCCAAAATTCTACTTTTCTGGTGACTTCACTCCACCTAGGAATGAACATAACATTTAGGAGCTTTAAAATTGGATTTTCCATTTTAGAGAATGTTTTAAGCAGGACAAATTTTATTGCTAATGTCTAAAAGAAAAATCTACACTCACACAATATGCATATTATCAAAAATAATGATTCTTTGAAACAAAGTTATATAGATACAATCTAAACTTAAGCATGAGAATTCACAAAATATTACTATTACACAGGACATACAATTTAGTACAATGTTATCTGACTTTTTGAAGTATATGGCATAGAAAAATGTGGCATTATGTAATGGAAAAGTACAGAAAACAGTATCACAGAATTTGAATTTTAATCTTACGCATGCTACTTCAACCTACCTGTTCAAAAGGAATCAATATAATAGCTTCTAAAATGAGGAAGTTAAAACTCTAAGATCTTATCTGAAACTAAATCCTAGAATTTCAGGATCAAACAGTTTGCAATCAAAACTGTAAAGTTTTAAAGTTCCCATGAAATCTTAGTAACTTTATGGTTTAAGAATTTAACTATTCTTTTGGTGAACAAGTTATTGGTGATATTTACTAGTTAATAGGAGTAAGTACATGAAAGTAAAGATAGATTTTTTTCACAGTTAATTAAGTTTTAGTCTACTTGGAAATAGCTCCATCAGAATTAAGACCTCAGCAAAAAAGGATTTCTGAGTTGGTAATGAATGATGTAAAAATATCATTTTTAAAAGATTTAAACTGGTTCTTTTAGCTATTTTTGAAGGAGACAAAATAAATATACCTATTTTAAAAGCCACTCAAAAATCTTAAATATCTTAAGAGTGGACATAAGATTAAGATTGACAAGTAATATTCAAACTAAATCAACTAAAGCCCTGTGTGGCTAAATGATTTGATCAAAGTCATTAAATGAACAACTTCATACTCAGCCTTGGTTATCTTCCTTCACATTAATTTCTGAAAGCAACTGAGTATCAACATTTCTCCCTTTAAATACCTTTTTTCAAAGTGAACTGTCTACTTAGTTCAGGTCATAACTGCTCTCTTGGATTGCTCCAATACTAGCCTCTTAATGGATATTCTTGCCTCTAGTCTTTTTCAAACTATCTTCTAAACAGCTATCAAACTGATACTCTTAAAACACAGATCAGACTAGATCCTCCCCAGAATAAAAAAATTATTGGCTCCTTATTGTCTCTAGGGTGAAATACAAAATTTTCATTCTGGCATTTAAAGTTCTCTACAATTTTGTTCTTACCTACCTTTCCATTTTTATCTCATTACTCCCTTCACAAGATCTCTGTCTTGATCAAACTCCCCTACTGATTATCCTTTTATACAACACTCCACCTACCATCTCTGTGGTCCATGTTCCAAATACATCTCATACAATCTCTAGCTGCCCTTAAAAGCACATGTCAGATGCCACCCTTCTGCATGACTTTCTTTTTTTTTTTTTTTTTTTAAATTTTTTTTATTATATATATATATATATTTTATAATATTATCCCTTGTATTCATTTTTCCAAATTACCCCCCCTCCCTTATTCCCTCCCCCCGACGACAGGCAATACCATACATTTTACATGTGTTACAATATAGTCTAAGTACAATACATGTGTGTGAATATCATTTTCTTGTTGCACAATAAACATTAGAATCCGAAGGTACACTGCATGACTTTCTTAATAAAGTTAGTTATTTGCATTCTATCCCTCTTAAAATTACTTTTTGGTTAACTGTGGGCATGTCACATCCCTAGGAGAAGAGAAATCCCATGAGGTCAAGAAATCTTGGGGTTTTATTTTTGTATCCTCAGGGCCTGTCTTGCACATAATTGGTACTTAGTAGTAATTGTCTGTTGAATTGAAAATTGAATTAAGAGAGAAAAAAATTCATATAGAAGAATAAACTTCTGGTTTATTCTTTAAAAAACACACTTCCTTAAATTCCCAAACAAAATTTGTTGCTCAGAACTGAACTTCCTTAACCATAATGAAATATACAGAAACATAAATTTCTTTGGATACCTTCATATAATTATGCGTTTTGATCAACAATCAAGTCCAACTCCCTTCACACAGGTTGCTTATATACGTGAGAGTAAGAAATTTCCAAATAAAGCTCAATTAGTTAACAGGAAACCAATTGCAGAAGCTGCAATGCTCTCTTAAGAGGTTGTTAATTACAAAACAATTCCCAATAAGTTCCCAAGCCAACCTTAAATCATTAACCACTCCATTTGAAACACCTGCTCACTCAACTTTTCTTGCAATTGTTCTTTAAAGAATATTTCCTTTAGGAAGATTAATTTTCTGTAGAGGATCCTAATCATGACTAAAATGGATTCAATTTTCCTGAATGTGCCATCATCTTTCTACAGCATCTTAATTACACTGTTTTAGCACTAGTTCTATTTCAAATGATGGGCAACAGTGATATTCTTCACTGAATAATATTCATCAGAAAGAGCAGTATTGGCTCTAAGTAGTAAAATTTAAATGTTTTGAGTTGTTTAAAGGAATCAGACATCTGAAAATCACCTATCACGAAGACTCCGTGTTTTAGCTTGGATAATTCCCAAATCCCAAAGAGCTGGGTTTTTTCGAGGGTCTGTCATCTTGTGGCCATATACTTCAATTGCCAAAGCCCCTTCAGAAAGATATTCAATAAAATCTTCAGAGATGTTGACAGAAAACTCCTACACAGAAGAGAAAAGGTTGATTAATAATACATCAGCTTTGTTCCCTCCTCAAAAATTCCTATTATTGTTCATGCCTAATCCATAAAGCATTCTTTGGTATGGAGTGTGGTAACAGAAAAAGATATTATGTGTGGAATCATTATAGTAGCAAAACTAGGCAGTCAAAAGCTCTTCCCAAATGGTCTCAAATTCTCAACATTAAAAAAATGTGTATATGTGTATATACATACATTATATATACATATTCACATTATACTTTTTCAATCACAAAATCTGAATGCTTAACAGACTTGAAAAATGTCTAATATCCATTTTGTTTGTACCTACTCTTTTGAAAAGGCATAAGAAAACAACTATAATTATAAAAACCAAATATGACAAGAATAAATCAAAAGACTCTGAATATAAGTTGTTCTAGTTATCAGGAATAATAATGATGGAAGCAATGAATAGAATCACCAAAATCACAGAAAACTTTTAAACCCTCACTCTCAGCACTGAGCACAAAACAGAAGAAATAAGTTTTACCTAAAATGTCCCATCAATATATCAAGGAGCAAATGATCTCATCAATGAGAATCAATCACGAATGCTCATCAGAACTCACCATTACATAATAAATTTTTAAAACCTGCCTTTGGATCAGAGAGGAGATGCACTAGAGTAATGGATGTCTGAGATGGGATTTGAACACTAAGACCAACATTCTATTGTCTATGCTGTGGTGTCTCTTTAAGATAAGCTGTAAAAGAGCAATTCTCAAACTCATTAGTCTTAGGACCCTTTACCATTCATAAAAATTAATAAGGAATTTCCCTAAAAGTTTATATTTATTGATACATATGAATTAATATAGCTTATTAGTATTATTATGAAAATAGCTTTCACCTTGTGGAACCATTCAAAAGATCTTGGAAACTCTCAAGGATCCCTAGACCATACTTTGAAAACTTCTAGCATGAAGTATTTAAAGTAAAAATTTCTTAATAATAAAGGGGGCAGCTAGGTGGCGCGGTGGACAGAGCACCAGCCCTGAAATCAGGAGGACCCGAGTTCAAAGCTGGTCGCAGACACTTAACACTTCCTAGCTGTGTGACCCTGGGCAAGTCACTTAACCCCAGCATCAGAAGAAAAAAATAATAATAATAATAATAATAAAGTGTATTAAATGCAAAATGGGTGAAAAAAGAAAGTGATACAATTTCTCTTTTGAGAGGTCTTTTAACATCCTGATGTCATATTATTATTATTATTTTACTATTAAAGCTTTTTATTTTAAAAACACATGCATGGATAATTTTTCATCCTTGCAAATTTTTTTTTCCATCCATGCAAAATCTTGGGTTCCAAATTTTCTTCCCCCTCCCCCATTCCCTCCCCTAAATGGCAAATAATCCAATGTATGTGGCCTCAAGTATCTCAGTGTTGAAAAGAGTTATGTTCATCAGAAATGACCTTCATATTGTTGCCATATACAATGTCATTATTTATAAGAAATCAAGTTCATAAACATTATTATGAGAGACAAAAAAGAGAGAGGAAGGGTAAGAGAAAGCAAGAGAGTGTGTGCATTTGTATTAGTCATTAAATCAAGTGAAATTTGAAAAAAAAAAAAAAAAAAAAATTACATTGCAGTGATCAAAAACAACCATGCACTGAGGCTCTTTGCTGGTAGGAGAAGACGAGGTATCTACTTCAGGTGCAACAGTAACTGGTTCCTGCTGATCCCAGAAGTTGTATTTACAGAACACAAAATTGGAGAGATGTTGTGGCAAACCAGTAGCTTGAAGTATTTTAACCTGTGGGAAAAAAAGGAATTTTTCAAAGTCAGTAAAGTCAAGGCAAAAAGCAGAGTAAGAATATATAGAAGGTAAGTATTAGAAGTTTTCCTCTACTCAAGTTTTATAGCACTGTGATATAATGGTAAAAGCAGAGAAAGAGGAGTGAAGAAATCTGGTTTTTCATTGGTGATAGATTACTGATTAGCTGTTATTCTACCTAAACTAAATAATTTAACTTGTGAATATTTGTGTCAAAATTACTACTTAACCATACCTATGCCTTAAGATTTCTGTGAAGATAAAAATAGAAAGAAGAAAGAAAATGAATTTTCTTTGAAAAAATAAAAATGCCACACTATACATAATGCTTTAAAAATATAAAATGATTAGTGGAAAGAACTTGGGATATCTAACCTGGAGAAGTTAAGAAATCAGCAAGAGCAGAACTGCTTTCTTATGTTTCACTTTCACACAGAGGACAGACTTATTAGGATTACTTAAAAGTTGTAGAGGTGAATGTCAGTCACTATTAAAAAATTTCTAACAAATGAAGCTATCAAAAAGTAAAATTGGGCTGACTCAGGAAAAACTGCCTTCTCTCCAACACCAACCCAATCCCCATCTCCATAACAAGATGTATTCAGTAGAGGTTCTAAATGAGGGGTTTATGGACATCCAATGGATCCATGAATTTGGATGAGAATTGCTTTCCGGTTTTTTTAGCTGTTTATATCAAATACTGAATTCTTATCCCAAAGATCTAGAACTTTGTTTATCAAACACAATATAACTATAGTCATTTCTTACTGTATTGTATACTTAAGCTATTTCAATGTTATATTTATTCATTCTTTAAACAAATGCTAACTTTGAGGGGAAAATTATCATTTTCCTATTAATTGTTTACAGACTTGCTATGTTTAGTAGAATTATTCTGTAATACAATATCGACAAAACCTTTCTATGGAAAGATATCTCAAACTTAAAAAATAATATCTAAGAGAAAAAATTCCTTTATATTTAACTTTATAAGACAATATTCAACTTGCAAAACCAGGAATACTTTGAGAATATTTTATCCTTAAATGCTTATATGCAGTTATAAAAGTTACCAGAAGGTGTCATAATAGCATAGAACTTTCTGTTAGGCCCTGCTTATAAGTGAGAACTGAAGAATTCTGTAAGATCTCTAATTTTTTTTAATTGCACATTATGAAATAAGATCAATATCCTATGATATCCACAATATTTCTCTTTCCCCCCTTATATATATTAAAATTCCATTTATACAGGATATAATTCAATAGTTCAATGGCAAAGATGGCATTTCTCAAATGCAATAATAATGTCTGTATTTATTCCCATTCTGTGAGTTAGACTGGATTTTTCTAAAATATTCTATGCAAACCTGATTCATACCAGGAATATTTAAGCATTTATCACCAGAGTACAAGGAAGGAAGGGGGGAAAAGGGAAAAAAATGTTTCCTTTTTAAATTAACTAACTCTTCTCCATTTATTCAGTAATTATTTATTGACTGCCTATGACAGATATACATAGAATGAGAGTCATATCTGCCCTTAGGACAAGTCCCATAAACCATATCAAGGGCAAAAAACACAGTGATCCAGATGATGCTACAAGGCTACTTCTACATAATAACTAACAGAACCCAGATTTAATTTCATTTAAACCCAGATTCCTCCAAATCCAAGATCGGGATTCTTTTCAGGGTACCATCATTTCTCTCTATTTAATAGTCACCTCATTACACTAGCTTAATTCCTTGTGAAAAACTAGTTATGAACTGATATGCCTAAAAAGCTTTTTTTTTTGAAGGGGGTAGGGGTTGTTCCTATATGAATTCAGTAACTACCTTGGAATGACACTGTTTTGATTTTTACGTTGGGCCCTCCAGCCTAACTCGTAAGTTTCTAACATCAGGTAAGTCTGAAGACAAAATTTCAGGGAACAAGCAAGGTCTCTGATCAAAGAGTTTACCACAAAGTGCCCATTTCTCCTGCTTCTCTTGCCAGCCAGCCCAAGCGGACTGAGGACTTAGGAAAAGAAGAGCTGTCCAACCTAACTCTGAGGCCCAGAATGCCCTGCTCTCCAGGAAGGGCCCTTGTTCTTCACATCTACGAGCAGAAGCCTAGGTAGCTGAGCATTCTATTCACCCCAGGAGATAATGAAGCAGTTCCTAGAACAGACCTTTCTTCCCCCTCTCACCTTTCCATTTTGTCCAACCAAAACTGCCAACCCTGCACAAAATGCTCTGCCATTTTCCTTAGAGTCACATGGTCTCCTATCAGCAGATTTAATTTTCTAAAACTTGGGCAATTGTCTTTTATTACTCAATCTTAGGTTGTCCCAAAGAGCAGCTAGATGACACAGTGGACGGAGCACTGAGCTAGGAGTCAGGAAGATTCATCTTCCTGAATTCAAATGTGGCTTCAGACACTGACTGTGTGACCCTGGGCAAGTCACTTAACCCTCTTTGTCTCAGTTTCCTCCTCTGTAAAATGAGCTTAAGAAGGAAATGGTGAACCACTCTTGCCAAGAAAATCCCATATAGGGTCACAAAAAGTCAGACATAACTGAAACAACTAAACAATAAGGCCCTGCAAGGCACTGAATCTTAGCTACTAGTAGCATTAGCTTCTCCCACCATAATGGAGACCAACAGGCGATGAAATTAAGTTTAACACACCACACTGAATAATAATGGTAAAATATCTAAATATAGAGATTGGAATCAGAAAAGATGGGTTCAAATCCTAGTTCTGCTTCTAAATGGCCTTAAGCAAAAAGTCACTTACCCTTTCTTGTCCTTAGTTTGTATATCTGTAAAATGACATAGTTACTTTAAATGTTGTCAGAACCTTTCAGTTCTGAATCCTATTACCACCATAGGCATACGCCCATGCAAAACTCCCACTTCTCACTGCTGACCATAATCCATTATCCAAACTCCCCATTATCTGTCAAAGTTGGCTTTATCTGACAATTTAAGGCATCATATCTTTTCAAGATCATATCTATTTTAAAATAGAGGATACAAAAAGCAAAAATCTTTTTAGTCACAAAGGGTTCATGAAGCCCTAGTTCTGGAACCCAGAGTATTGATGAAATATGTTAGGAGCCTGCAGATCCTGAGTGGTGCACCTTAAATTCAGTAACACAGGTAGCCATTTATTGTTCTCTTCTAAGAAAAAAGTGTATGAGCACCAGGATGCAAAAAGGAAGAAGTACTGCATTTACAGACCACAGTGAGAACACAGGCTGGGCCAAGCACACAAGGAGAAGAGCTGGCTTGGTTCTCAACCATTTTCATTTACTCAGAGAAGCAGTAGGAAAAATCCCAATCTATATAGAGGTACATATATCAAAACATAAATTTAATATAAAAAATTTAGGTCAATCTATACCCTAAATTGATACCTGAATTAATACATGATGATAAAAGAATGTCCCTAAAATTACTAAATGGTTTTTTTAAGACAGTTCTCTATACCAAAAAATTTACCATCCAAAAAACCCAAACTACAAAACCATAACATTTTCATCTTCTCCCATTCCAACAACCTACAACAAACCATAATGGTTTTTTAAAAGTTCCTCTTATACGACCCAGAGTTTAAAGTAAGAAACTTACCCTAGAATAAAGTGAGCACTTACCATGCACACTAATTTATGGTCCTGTGTATCCTTATCAAATGAAAATTCCACACTGTCATCTCCCCCAGCAATTCGCTCTGCAATAGCACCACTGAGCTGCACCACTTCCACATGCAGCCGACCTGCTACCTAAAGAGGTGAGAAAGAACAGAACAACAATGCTTCCCCTCCTTTTCCCTCTTACAGATCACTATTAGCTTTAGATTCCTACTGATTGGGGCAGAAACAGATCACAACTTATCTATTTATAATTGAGCAGAGAGATGGTCTTCATATGTTGCTAAATGTATCCCTGTTGTAGCCAATCTGGTGCTGAGCCTCCCCAACTTAGTTAAATCAGCCTCCGATGGCTGGTATACCCCAAGAACATGGCCAGGCCTGCACTCCCAGTATTCCCTGATAGAAAACCCACTCTACTACTGGAAAAGTTCAGAGCACAGGATCACCTCCCCCAGTGATAAGGCACTGAAACAGTACCTATCAGCATCATTTTTATCAATAAAACTACCTATTTCCTCAATTTGACTTGCCAGTTAAGAGTGATCATATTGATAATGTTGGCAGTACTGTCACTTTTAATATACTGGTATGATGGAACCATGAGCACCGAATACTCCTCCAGTTATTTGAATTGTTTTATATTTCCTCATTTTGTAACTGAAAAAACATGCTACATACAGTAACAACAATAATATAAATGAAAATAACCATTGAAAATGAATGCTGAAAAGTAACAAAAACAATTCTGGCCTCAAAAAATACACATACCCTTTCCAACACAATCCTTTGTATTGGTAGGAGGTTCACAGGTATGGCTTCTGCATATGATTTCAGGTTTTTTTTCCCCCTGATGTATTGACTGGTTTTGCCAATTGTTTATTTTCTTCCTCTTTTTCTTAAAACAATTTATATATGTATACACACACACACACACACACACACACACACACACACACACACACACACACACACACACACACCCATTTTGTAAGAGAGACAGAAGGAGAGTGGCTCTCTTGGAAGTGAAATGAGAAAGAATATATAGGGGACAATTCAGGCAATGTTAAAAAAAAAAAAAAAAAAGGCAAATGTTACTGCTAGAAATTTCTTTAAAGAAAAACAAGTTCATTAATAGAACATAAGAAAATCAACTCACCTCTCCTTTTTGGTTGATGATTGGCACAGCATATTGTAACTTCACATCATAAAAAAGAGAGCTAAGGAAAACATTGGCTACACCAATAAGACAATGGTTCTCTTGTTCATCATAGAATGGATCAGCTCGCTTGAAGTAAGACCTTGTTACCTTTAATGAAATGCAGAACACAGAGCTCCAGAAATTTACTTAGAAGACATGAGTTCAGATTAACGCTTTTCTCTTGATCTATCCCAACAAGAGTCAATAAATGAATATGTAAAAGAGACTGAACTCTTCATTTTTATTGTAACCTCACAGAATATTAGAGTTGAAAGGACCTCAGAAGTCCTTCAAGAGAATATGCTGCTCTACCTAGTTTAGAAATCACTCTAAGCGATTTTATTTACTTAAGGTAAATAAGGTCATTATACTTCCTGAATAGCTTTTGCCTAGCCTTTAGTGGAACACTAATTTTGCTGCTAACTCTAACAGAAACTCATCCTCCTAGAGGCAAAAGAAAAACTACATATTTCCTTCCTAAAAATAAATGAAAATACCCATGGTGACTATAGTGGGGAAAATCTATCTTTTTGCCCCCAACAGGTAGTGTGGACATTTTGGAATTAGGTTAGGTTGGATTCCTTTAAAATGTGACTAGCATGAAGAAGGCATTTAAACCTTTATGAATCTTTTTATTTATAGTAAAATAGTATTTACAACACTAACCTCACAGACATTAAGAGAACATTTTGTAAACCATAAGGTCCTATCTAAATGGGAGGTATTGTAATTCTGTGAAGTAGAGACTTCACTAAGTACAAACACATATTTATCTTCATCTTCATAATAAAAACGAAAATCTTTTGAAAAGCATAGAAGTTATGTCCATTTTTTTGTGTTTCAATTTTTAAATTTTTTCTAGTTATTTTATTTTTAAATAAATTTTAATAAATTGAATATTTAATTATCATTTATAAATATTTATTTTTATTTAAGTATTTATAAATATAAATAATATTTATTTATAAATTAATATTTAATAGATATTTTAAATAAACATTGTTTTATGAATCATATTGGGAGAAAAAAAATCAAAGCAAAAGGGAAAAACCATGGAAGAGATTAAAAACAAAAACAAAACAGAAAAGAAGTGAACATAGCATGTGTTGATTTACATTCAGTCTCCTTAGTTCTTTTTTTCTGAATGCAGATGGCATTTTATGTCCAAAGTTTATTGGGATTGCTTTGAATTACTGAACCACTGAGAAGAACCAAGTCTTTCATAGTTGATGATTGCACATTATTGCTGTTATTGTATGCAATTTAATTTATATCCATTTAATAACTTCTCACTTAATATTTGTTTTGAGATGGCAGAATGAACTGCAAATAAATCCTGAATTGCATCTCAATGCCATCCCTTTAGGAGTATAACAACATGGAACAAAATGACTTGACTCATTAGAAAATTTCCTCAGAACAGATAAAGACATGGATATGAAATATAAAGTAAGCAGATCTTCACTTTATGTGAAGTTGTTTTTCGTTATAGGGACATCTCATTCTAAGAGGCCTAATCAAATGAGAGGGGAAATACTTTTAGAAATTAGTTAAATATACTCTGAATCAGGAAAATCAAAGAATGGTAGGTAAAAAATTGATTTTTTTAAAAAGAATTTTTGCTTAGCTAAATACTGCAGAACTCTACAAAAAAAAATTTTGACTCTATGAACTGGAACAGGCTTAAAGATTTTTACTACAAAATTGGTTTCCTACTTGGACACTAATACATTGGTGGAGCTGTGAACTGATTCACTCGTTCTAGAGACCAATTTGGAACTATGCCCAAAGGGCTGTCAAACTGTGCATGCTCTTTGATTCAGAGGTGTGTCTGCTGGGCCTGTATCCCAAAAAGATCATAAAAAATGGAAAAGGACCCACATGTGAAAAAATATTTGTGGCAGCATTCTTTGTAGTGGCAAGGAACAGAAAACTGAGTGGATGCCCATCAGTTGAGGAATGACTGAATAATCTATGATATATGAATGCTATGGAATACTATTGTTCCATAAGAAACAATCAGCATTAAGAGACTTACGTGAACTGATAGTGAGGGAAACAAGTAGAGCCGAAAGAATATTATAGAACAGCAACAATAAGATTATGTAATGATTAACTGAGATAGACTTGGCTCTTTTCAACAATGAGGTGATTCAAGCCAATTCCAATAGACTTGTGATTGAGACAGCTGTCTACATTCAGATAGAGAACTATGGAGAGTGAATATGGATCAAAGCATAGTATTTTCACCTTTTTTGTTGCTGCTGTTGTTTGTTTGCTTGTTTTTTTTTTCCCCATCTCTCTTTTTTTTTTCCTTTTTGATACAATTTTTCTTGTGTAGCATGATAAATGTGCAAATGTGTTTTTTAAAAGAACTGCATGTGTTTAACCTACATTGGATTACTTGCTGTCTAGAGGAGGAAGAAAGTGGGGAGGAAAGAAGAAAAGTATGGAACACAAGGTTTTGCAAGGGTGAATGATGAAAACTATCTTTGCATATATTTTGAAAAATAAAAAACTATTATTTTAAAATTATTTAATTAATTGAAAAATAAGCAAACAAACAAACAAAATTGGTTTCCTAATTCCTGTGTGGTCCTTATAGGCAACACCAATTAAGCTATTATGCACTGACTGATTACTACTTACTGGATTGTCTTCATCACATTCCTTCCACTCCTGATAAAGGTCCCTCATGTCCAACAATCTGTTGTCTAGTTTCTCCAAGGACCATATCTGTTTGCCTTTGCCTTTCCTTCTCACTTGGATTGCAGGTTCACTGAGAAGTGAGCCTCGCTGCAAAAACATGGATAGTTATTAGAAGAGGTATTAAAACAGATTCAAAATGTAAAGCAAAGCAAAAGTAACTCTGAATGCACCCTTATTGGAAACTGTTAATACACCCATATTCTATTAATAACTCACATTTATATAATATTTCAGATTTTGTAAAAACTTTTAATATCAATTCACTAACTTAGAAATGACACAAAACATCTGGCATTTTAAGTGGACTGAAATTTTATGGATCTTTACTACATCAATAAATCCATTAAAGAGAGTTAGGAAAAGTTATTTATTTGATGGTAGCTTGAAACACATAAGGGCAGATTACAAGATTTCCCATAGAGGGTGATCAAATAATGTGGAAGTAAATTACAATACAAAACAAGGAAGAGACAGTAATATTTCTAGCTCTAATTTTGGCTTGATTGGAGTTTTTTAACTCATCTGATATACCCCTTGGGAATTTCAGAGTGTTGTGAAATGAACACATTCTTACATTGCTACCATGTGTATAATCATTAATGTATTTGAAAGTTAACTGCTTAAAAACCTGCCGGACTGGGTTATTCCTTGACAGAAAAGCAACAATGATTTGGGGGCTTCTCAGAAGCAACAATCAAGAATCCACCCTACGCTGTAAATAATTTCTTCTGAATTAAGTTACTTGCTTTAAGAACTCCTTTTTCAGCTGTCCCGTTTAGCCAAAACATGGTTAAATAGAAAGACTGCCTGGACAGTTTTTTAAAGTAAGGACTAACAGAGATGGTTCCCATATGTAGATAACCAAAAACAAAAGATGGCAGAAACTGATGGTGAACTGCTTCCTGCCTCTGATGAAAGGCAGAAGGGAGGAAGTCAAATCTTGCCAGAAGAGGCTGGAGGGATAGCATGAATATGAAGGAAATGGGACCAAACCTAGTAGGCTGAGAAGGAAAAAGGTTGGGATGTAAAGTAGAAGGGTGAAAGGTGGAGATGAAGACCACTACGGAGCTGAAATAGTGTTGGCTAGGCAGACAGAACAAAGACCAATGGGACAGAGGAGTTAAGAAAGCAATAATGACAGCCACACTATAAAGGTAAAGAAAGCTTTGTGGCACTACCATAAGGTCAATTCTTAGGAGAGGGATAGATTGCCAGTACTCAGCTGGAGGTAGGGCAAACTTATAGAGGGCTGAGGGTACCAGGTTCAGGCTTCCCCACCCCTACATGGCAAGGTAATTTTAATCTTCCACAGTCCTTTCATCAAAGTTCTTCCCACAACTCTAGCCCCTTAATGTGTTTTTTCATGTCTATGGATCTCAGTGACACAAAGAATGCTTTTAGTAAATGGCAAACAAAAGAATCAAGTTCCAAGTAGATGAATTTTCCCCCTCTATACATCTAACCAATAAAAACAAATAATTTATTTCTTAAAAAAGACTTTCACATATGGACAAAAAACAATTTTAAAAAAACATGTACACAGAGGCTTTAGCTAAGAATTAATCCAAATACACTCCCCACCAAAAAACAAACAAACAAAAAATAGAATGAAAAAGAAGATACAGTTTTACAGTAGTGGAAACTTATCTTCAACTTATTTATTTGATTTATTGACTTATTTTGATTTCTGCATTATTTGATTACTGCATTACCAGAACAAATACAGTGGGACAAATGGAAGCACATCGCCCTTCACCCCAAATTGCCTGCAATTTAGAATACACATATGCAGTAAAGTGAATACATACACATGACGTAAATAGAATACGTAAATGAAGTAAAAAGAATAGTTTTAGAAAGTACAATATTAACAAATGAAAAACAATATAACATCAGTCCAATGCCCAAGTGCCAAAAGAGATCCCAAGTAATCAGAGATGAAGTTAATCTGGGTGGTGAAGTAATCAGAGGTAAAGACTTATGGGAAGCCTTATCATGGGATGACAGGAGGGAGAGAAAAGAGTATTGCAAACAAAAGGAACTGCACTACTAGAGGCAGGAAGACCAGAAGAAACAGGTTGTATGTGAGGGGTGGATCAAGAAGTTAGCATAGGAATCACACCTATGAAAGAACACAATGTAAAGCATTTTTATGCAATGGCAGGTTTGATACTCTTATCCAAAACCTCACCTTCCTGTTAGCATCAAGGCTGGAGGCTGGAATCTGTAAGGTGACTTTATATTCTGTTCTTTTATCCAGTTCTTCTGCAATGAAACTAGCTTCTCTCACTAAGAGATTGGCTTTAACAATCTGCTCTCTCAGTTTCATCAAGCTGTTGTTCAATGTTGCTTCTCTTTTTCAACAGGCAGAACACACAAGATGGAAAAACAGATTATTATATAACATATTGATAAAATTAAATTAAAATTAAATATAAAATTAAATATGAAAACGGATGTGCTGTTGAGATGAAGTATACACTAATAATAATAATATTCTCACTTAAACCCTTTTGTGATTAATGGCATGGCATTTGTGTACCTACTGACCTTGGGTCAGAGGTCCAAAGCATGACTACAGAACAAAGTATATTTCCTGAACTGAAGGAAGATCAGGCTTACACCTTCATTAATACTCTGGGTATATTTGTTCTAATCAATCAAAATCACAGATTTTTTTTCCTTGGTTGTGATGATGTTTATTTTTGTTATTTGCCTTTAATATCACTGACTTAAGCTTCAACACTTAAAACTACTGAACAGAAAAGAGTAATTATAGCTAACTTCTTTATATGTATTATACAATGATAAGTTACTGTCAAATCTGAATGATCACTAAATGGAAAATAGAAAAGATACTGTAATAACTTATATAGCTTACATGATCTACATGCAAGAAATCAATATGAAAAGCACATTTATCCTTTCCAAAAAGATAAGTTAATCAATTGGAGTATAAAGAGAAGCATATTTTCTTTTCTTTTCTTTTCTTTTCTTTTTTTTGAAGTGGCAAGAGTGGAAATGTTTTTTTGCACGACTATGCATAACTGCTGTAATGGGCTTTATTTTTCTATCCCTCTCAATGGGAGGGGCTGGATCAAGAGGGGAAAGAATTTGGAGTTCCAGAGATAGTATTAGATCATAATCACCCTGAGGGGCTAAATTAAAGCCTGGCTTACAGAGAGAAAAGTTGGGAGTTTATAGAGAGAGAGAGCGTTAAGCTAAATAGTGGACAGGTAGTTTAGTTCTGTAGGAACCTCCAGTACAGACAGAGAGGACTGGATATATCGCACTAATCTAACTGAACATATGTGGATTTAGCCTTGCCTTTTTACTCTCTACTCCACCAATCCTAATCCTCACAACAGACTACTGACTTAAATGATGTTTTCTGTTGTCATATTATGAATAATACTGTTATGAATATATTTGGACAGCTAAGTGGTATTGATGGGGCGAATAAGAAGTTTAGGGAGGTCACAGGGAGGAGCAATTTTCAGGAGAAGACTTTTGTTGAATTTCAGTGGACTTTTGTAGCAGTGGGTCCTACCTAGTTGCATTCCACAGCTACAACCTGAGGCAAGCAGGGAGAAGCATTGGTAGGATTATCTTGTAATTCTTTGTCTAATTCCTGGCACTGCAGGGTGTCTACAGGAATGGTATCTCATCAAAAGGCCAAGTTAAGATGTCAACTCCCAAAGTTATTTTTCTCCTATAAAAGAATCCACCTTAAACCCCACTTTTCTGCAAAGTCCTTTTAGGGGTAGCTCTCTTACTAAGTGTCCCAAGGGTTAGTTTATTAGGAACTTAACCCCACCTTAATGGCATCTTTCCCCTTTTAACCCCTAAAAATTCTCTCTTGGAATTTAGCCTGCCAATCAACAGTGTAATAATAAAATATTTGCCTCTTGATTTGGAGATGGTATAAGCCTACAAAATCTTTTAAGACATCTTGTGACACAAAAACCCCAATATATTTGGGGGTTCCATACCACATATTCCAAAATTTGGTGGACTGTACATGGAAAATCTTGAAACCCTAATATATTTGGGGGATTCAGCACTTCTGTACTGCTGTGCCCCATCAACGCAGTGGATGGAGCACAGAGCTTGGAGTCAGGAAGAATGAGAAGAGCAAACTACTCCAGTATCTTTGCCAAGAAAACTCCAAATGGTGTCACAAAGAATCAATAATGTCACCTACCTTTCTTCTGCCCATTGTCTTAAGCGTTGCTGAGCACTGGGAGAATGGAAGGGGAACTTGTCCATGCTACTACGGTAGGGCTGTTTCTCAGGAGAAAGCCTCCTTCTTAGCTGCTCGAGCTCATGTTCATACATCAGTCTCTGACGTTCCAATGCTGACCGCTTCTCCTCTTCATGCTGCTGCTCCAAGCTATACAAGATGGACTGCATTGGATCTAATCAAGATCAGAAAACCACAGATAAGTACTTGAAACAAAATAAAATATTTGGTTTAAAAATTCAAAGACAAAATACATATTTCAAATATTTTTCTATAATTCTGTTACACTGTTTAAGAGAACCTCTGACGAAAACATTTCCTTCTTTTAATATCATGTGAATTTTTAGAAAGCATATAGTGTTTCTAAGACTACTAAAATAATATCATGGGCTGAATTTCACAAAAGAATTTGGGTTCATATTTCATGAAGAAAATGTAAAAATCATCTACTTAAGATATGAATGTTGGCAGTATAAATAAAAGCCTGAGGTTTAAAAAAAATTACAACTATCAATACTTACAAGAGCTGCAAAATTGAGGCAAAAATATCTGTGGATATTAAAATTCTATCCTATCTGATTATATCTTATTTCAAAATACTCCTCCATTTTCAGTATTTTAAAATAATTCCTAACAAAAATATTACAAAGCTCAATAACTCATAATTCCTAAGAAAAAGTAATGATTTAGTAGGGTATTTTAGAGGTTAAAAAAAAAAAAATCAGTATTTGGCTAAAATGTTGTAAAATCTGTTTTGGAGTGGCATAATTATTTTACCTAAAAATTTTTACCACTAAATAATGATTTCACATATTGCCACAGGTACCTGAAGACAAGTAGAAAAAGTTTATACCCATACTCTCAGTCTCTATCATGTCTTCACTTAAAAAGTTTAACTCCTACTTCTCTCTCTCCCCCCCCCCCAAGGCTGGGGTTAAGTGACTTGCCCAGGGTCACACAGCTAGGAAGTGTTAAGTGTTTGAGATAAGATTTGAACTCGGGTCCTCCTGAATTCAGGGCTGGTGTTCTATCCACTGTGCCACCTAGCTGCCCTCTAACTCCTATTTCTTAGTAAAAAAGGAAAGAGTATTAGATTTCTGTCAATTTTACTATGGAAAATTATAGCAGGAATAGGATTGAACTATTTTCCTGATATATGAGGAAATGTTAAATGATGACAGTAAATAATAATATTTTTTTAAATAATAAGGTAATAATCATTAAACAATTTAAACATGTTTGAAATCAGAAGATCTACCTATGAATCCCAACTCTGCGACCTAATAAGAAGAAACTGATCAGGCCTGACATTCCAGTGTTGGAAGGGACCTTTGCGATCATAAAAATTAGCTTTCCCACAACAACATACTCAGCAAATGGGTTATACAGTAACTCCTGGAAAACCTCTGAGGAGGATAAACCCACCACATCAGAAGCTGTCCATTTCACTTTGGGACGGCTGTCTTGTGAAGAAGTTTCTGATGTCAAGCCTAAATTTGATTCCTTGAAAAAAGCCAATCATTACCATTGTTCTTCCTAGTAAAGCCAACCAGAACAAATTAAATAATTCTTGACACTTACAGATAAAAAACCAAAAACCCGCTACTGTGTCTCCCCCAAATCTTCTTTCTCTCCTCCAAATTATTCTTAGTTTCTTCAACTGATATTCTCATTACATAAGGCACTATTCATCATACTGATTACCTTCATCTGGACATTCTCTAATCTTTCCTAAAATGTAGTACCCAGAAGTGAATGCCACACTGCAGGTATGATTGGAACAAGATTCTCATTTCCTTATTCCTAGAAATTATTTCTCTCTTAATGCAACTGAAAATTACATTAAATTTTTTTGGTTGCCATATCATGTTCCCAATTTATACTGAGTTATTAGTTTACTTAAAATTACCATATCTTTTTCAAACTACAATCTAACTATCCCTCTTCCTACATTTCATACTTGTGGAATTAATTTCTTGAACACAAGAATAAGACATTTATTCCTATTAAATTTTTTAATTAAACTAAAGCCAATGTCTGGTCTGTCAATTTTTTTTTTTTTATAACTCTGATATCCAGGGTATTGCATATGCCTCCAAACTTTGTGTCATCTATAAATCAAACAACAGTGGCTTTATTCAAACTTCTCATATAAACACAAGAGAGTAGAGGGTCAAAGAAAAAAAACTAGGAGCATTCCACAGAAGATCTCCTGATAAGACGAACAATTAAAGGATTATTCCAAAACCAGTCAATCAGCCAGTCCCAAAAATCTATCTAATCATACTGCTCTCCAAAGCACACTCCTTGATCCTTTTGACAAGATCTCATCAAACACTATCAAGTTTAGAAATCTGGTCAAAAAAGAATTTAATTCTGATCTGCATGATGTTTAGCTCTTTAAAATGATTCTTTTTTTCTAGATGTTACTCATTACTTCTTTAACAACAAATACTAGAATTTTCTGAAAATGAGGAATATATTTGCCCTTCTCCAATTCTGCAGACTTCCCAAATTTGAGGAGTAGATTAACATTGCAGTGCTTTCTAAAGAAACTTTCATTGGCTTCTCACACTAATCTGACTTTGGGTATGTCATTAATTCTGTGAGGCTACTTCCTGGCCTGCAAAATGAGTACTTCAAATAAGATTGCTAAATTCCTTTATGACTTTGTATTCTATTCTGTTTTCAGTGACTCAAACCTGGAGATAGTGAAGAAATGCTTTAAACTAGAAGTCTGTGGGAAATCTGATTTTGGGTATAGGGTAAATCAAAGGTATACAGAAAAGCAACATAGGTTCTTCCATTTTGATGACTATTTGGAAGACCTTTTCCATAATAATGTGACCCCTAAAAATTCCAAAAAGCACAAGAATGAAATACTATTTACCATTGTTCCCAAGAGCTTTCATAGTCACTTCCATTTGTGCATACTCATAATTGAAGTTAATTTCACTGGACACCTCGCTTGAAGTGTCTCCATCTACATCCAGCTGCTCCACACTGCTGCTATTCTTTACAGTATTGTCTTGGTCCTCATCTTCTTCTTTATCTATTTTCTTTTTCTTTTTAGGCAAATTGAGTCTTTAGAAAGTGGGGAAAAAAATGTTTTTCTCAATAAAATTTCATTGATTCATTTAAAAAACATGGAATAAAGTCTCTATTAAAGACCAGGTGACAATTACCATTCACATTTATAGAGCACTTAAAATTTACAAAGTACTTTTGCCAAGAAAAGCAAAGTTTATAAAACAGTCATTACTCTAAGAATCTGACAAATCAATACTATAAATAAGATATATGCAACACAAACAACTATGTCACTTATATGAAATATGACCTTATAATTATTACAAATTTAAATATAAGAAGAATTCATGACTAGCTAAGATATTCAGGCTTTGTGTAATGGGCATAAATTTAAGCTAAGTATTGAAGGATGGTTAGGAGTTCTCTATGTTAAAGAGAAGAGAAAGGTATAGGCAAAGGGAATATGGTGAGTCAAAGACAGAGCATATTTCAGGGGTAAGTCAAGCAACCAAAGCAGATTGACACCTAAGGTGATTAAATCACCATAGGAGTTTAGAGTTTGATAGATAGAAACATGGAAATGGGTTAGAATTCCATCCTAGAACTTTCTAACACTGTGATCCTTATACGTCACTAGAATGTGATCATAGAAAAGAGTATTGGATTTGGAGTAAGGTGAAGGAAATTAAAATCAATTTTCTGTACTTACTACTTATGTGAATTTAGGCAAGGCTACTTAACCTCTCTGAAACTCAGTTCTTCATCTGTAAAATGAGGGGGTTAAACTAGATGACCTTAAAGGTTCTTTTTAGCAATAAATCTATGTTCTTATGTCTGCAAACCTGTTTTCTCATCTATACATGGAAGCAATAGTAGCACTAATATTGCAAGATTGTCATAAGCATAAATTTTAATGTTATATGTAAAAACCATTACCTAAAAAAGCACCATATAAATTTTTGTTCATACTATTAGACAATTGAAAGTCAATATAGCTGGGGGCAGCTAGGTGGTGCAGTGGATAGAGCCCTGAATTCAGGAGGACCCGAGTTCAAATATGATCTCAGACACATAACACTTCCTAGCTGTGTGACCCTGGACAAGTCACTTAACCCCAGCCGGGGGGGGGGGGGGGGGAGAGGAGTCAATATAGCCTGATGAACAGGAAAATGATGTTATCAAACTGTTGCTTTAGAAAGATTAATCTGACAGGATGGATTTTAGGGGTAAGATCTCTACCCAAAAAGCCTGGACTATTGCAATAGTTTATACATAAGATTCCTCAACTTGGGGTTAAATGTAAGAGATGCTTCCATGGAAGACTAAACAGGATTTGATCATTGAAAGTAGTACAAAAAGTGGAGACAAAAATGACTCTGAGGTTTTAAACCTCACTCATTAGAAGGATAGTATTACTGCAAGACATAATTGTGAAGATGAGAATTTGGATTTGAAAGGAAAATGATAGGTTTGGTTTTTAAATAATCTGAGTTTGAGAATGAAGCAAGAGAGGTAGAGCAATGAGTGAGAAATATAGGACAAGAGCTTGAAAGAGAAGTTGACTGGAGTTAAAAAAGAGTCAAGATCCCAAAATCTCTCTAAAATTTGTACAATGCGATAACATCTTAACATGTTAAAATTTTAGAGGAACAAATGAAGAAATTCATTTCAATTAGTTATTACAAGCATTTTTAAGTGCTTACTTACTATGTGCTAAGTATTAGAAATAGAAAAGCAAAAATATGGTCCCTGCCTTCAACAACTCACATTCTTGAATTCTTTCCATTAAAAAACAAACAAACCTCACATTCTACTGGGTAGTTAAATTAACATGTACATATGAAATACATATAAGGTAATTTCAGATGATGGCACTGAAAAAAAGGAGGGACTAGAAAGGTCTCCTGTAGCAATATTGATGAGTCTTGATGGAAGCCAGATGAAATGGGACAGCATTCCAGGGAGAGATCTCCCACAAGAGAACATGGGAGTCATCAAGTTAAGGGTCATAGTTCAAGCTCCAAGTGTACATAATAGTCACAAGGGAGAAAAACAACAAAAGCTACAGTAAGAATCATAACAAGTTCTACCAATTTGAAAAGAACATACAGAGAAATTTCTTTTTACTTCATATTGCCTAGAAATATGTTTTGCAGGATTTCTCATATATAATTGATATGTTGATTGCTTTCTTAATGGATAAGGGAGGAACCGAAAAGAGAGAATTTGGACATCAAAATTTCTAAAAAATTAATGCTATAAATAAATAAAGGACATATGAGATAAATGATTATAAAATTCAAAGAAAAATATTTGCCTAGCTATCTGATCTGTGGTTTTTAAATCCATTGAGTTTAAATTCTGTACCTTCCCACAGATTAGACATAATGCTCAGGTCCTTAATAAAAGTTTAGTGTTGCTGAATTAAGTTAAGTCAAATTCTAAATCTATATTTTTTAGCTTCAGATTAAAATGCTCAACATTTGAGGGCCCTTCTCAGAGGACTAATGTATAATGTCAAAACTCCCTTACCTGAAAAAGTGGTTGTTTCCCCATAGAATTCGGTCTCCATGGTGTAACTGTATAGGACTTGCAACAGAAGAACCATTTACAAATGTCCTGTGTGGAGAAAAGGTTAAGTTTACAAGTGAATTAGGATAACTGCCATTTATATTTTAATAATAAACTACCATTAGATATATAGTCTTTAACATTTTCTTTAAAAATTAACACACACCCTTATACCCCCACAATTTATAAGAACTATAAATCTATCATTCTCTATAACAATTTGGAAATATATCACACTCAAGTTCATTATTAATAGTTTTTAAAATACCATTTACACAAATATACTGTACTGAATATTTTAAAAATCAAATAGGGCAATAAAAGTTACTACTAAAATAATTAATCAATCAATGAATATTTATTAAGCACCTACAATGTGCTAGGCTCTGTGCTAACAAGCACAGAGACAATATTTAATATAAATACCAGATCAATCAATGAGGCCCCAGAGTAATGGTTTTCAAAGTGGAGTATCCAACATAAATCATGGAGGTATTAGGAGGAAATGTTAGAACTAAGAAACGTAATTCATCAATTTTCACTGCTGATCAATCACTTCATCAAATATTTATTAAGCTCCTACTAAGTGCCAGGAACTGCACACACTTGTAGCCACAACTTGTCTCTGCTGATGCCCTTCCCTTGACCTATACACACTATAGACTACCACTTAAGCAGGCAACCAGTCATCACAGAATAGTACCTAAAGGCTTCTGTCCTTTTGTAGAACAAAGCTGGAAAATTCTAAGACAGTCAGGTTGGAGAAAGTCTAAGTTAAGGTGAGGAGTTTGTATTTTATCCTACAACAAAAAGGGAGACCTGGAAGGTTGCTGAGAAGGGAAATAGCACATGGAGACCTAGAATTCTGGCACCTAGGTAGATGATGGTTTGGAGATGGGAAAGAAGGGGCTGGAAGCAGGCCACTAAACTAGGAGGTCATCACAAAAGTACAAGCAAGAAGTAGTAGCCAAGTGAATGGAACATAAAGGAAGAATGAAAACTCAACAACAGGAGAGTAACAGGAAACAAACCAAGGAGCAGAGTCCTAGACGAGGTGGGAGATCCCAGGGCTGAGAACATAGATAGCAAGTTCCATTTCTGGCCATATCAAGGTCACCGATTATTCCCCATGCCAATGGGATGTCCAGGTGAAGATGGTGCAGGCAGATGGTGCTATAGAACTGGAGTACAGGTGAGAGATTAGGCCTTACTCGGCAGATCTAGGAGTCATCTGAAGAGAGAAGGTAACTGACCCTATCTATAGAAGATAAAATAAAAAGATGGTCCAGGAGATAACTTTGAGGGATACCAAAATGTATGAGTAAGTGGATGATGAACTAGCAAAAGACACTGAAAAATAACTGTCCTGTGGGTAGAAGGATCACCAGATGAGAGCTGTGTCACAGGTGCCAAGAATACACAAGGGAACAGGGTGGGTCACATATCAAAAGTTAAAGAGAACTTATACAAGTTATGGACTGAGAAGAGGCCACTGATTAGCCAATGTTGTCCGGAGATATGTTTCAGCAGAGTGCTAAGGTTGGAAACTGGACTAAAAACAGCCTAGAATGGTTAGACAGTGAGAAGTAGCAGCAAGTATAGGCAATTTTTTTCAGAGATTAGCAATAAAGGGGAAGAAAAAGAAGATAGCTTAATGGAAAAGTCTTTTAAGTACAGAGAAAACCCATACACATTTGTAAGCCACCGAAAAAGAACCAGTAGAAAGGGAAACTGAATGAAAGAGACGGGAAGAACAGTAAATGAGATAAACTTCAGGAAGGGCAGAAAACAGAGGCATAGGGAGAGAATGGGTCTTGGCAAATTAAATCTCAGAGACAAAATACAAAAAGAAGTTTTAAAACACAAATTAGGAGAGACGAGGGAGTTTATCTCAGATGGCCTCAGATTTCTCAATAAACTAGCCTAAAACATCTGCTGATGGGTATGGAGGTATTAAGAGCTTAAGGAATAAAGTTATGAAAAATCATTTTGAGGACAGTGATAGAATCTATTATTAGACACAAATAAAATGGCTACCATGAAACAGTAAGGGTCTAGTTATTAGATGATATAAATTTGTAATTAGGGTTGAAGTTAATTAAATATTTTTAAGTTCCTAATATATGCAAGGTACAGTGCTAAGGAAGGGAGATAGTTACAAAAATAAAATAGTCTCTGACCTCAAAGTAGTTGCATGATCCTGGGAAATTAAAAATTTATGCAGCTAAGTAAATACAAAATATACACAAGGCAATACAAAGTAATTTTAGGGGAAAGGTACAATGGGAACATTGGAGAGATCAGCAAAGGCCATCTACTGTGTGAGGTTTCATTTAAGCTGAGCCTTTAATAAATCTAAAGATTCTAAGAGGGAGGAGAAAGAAGGAAGGAAACACACTCCTGTATGATATGAATAAAGTAAGAATTATGCCAGTTTGGATGGAAGGCAGAAAGAAGGAAGAGTACTAAGATGAGTAAATCTAGAAAGATAGGTTAGAGTTAGATTACTAAAGCCTTAAGGGCCAAAGAGAAGTCAGTGTTTTTATCCTATAGGAAATTGAGAGTAAATGAAGCTTCTAGAGCAAAGAGATATAATCAGATAGTGTTCTGTGATTCCCTCCAAATACATTAAGCAGTGTGGGGAAATGGAGAAAGCAAGGCTGGGAAATGATCTGAGATTAGCAAGGCACGAAAGGCAAAAAGACAAAAGGACGAGGGTTCCAAGGATAGAGAACAATGCTGTGCCAAACTGGTAAACCCCAGGGTCAAGAGTGTGACAATGGTCTCCCAAGTGGGGAGAAAGTACAGAAAGCAGTCAAAGAAAACAGAAAGAAACTGAAGATTATGGCAAGGACAAAGAACAGGATTAAGAGGAGTGAGATAGGAAGGAAATGGAAGCCTAGGAAATAGTAACAAGAAGGGCAATTTCAAAGTGAAAGGTAATGGAGTAGCAACTCTGGACAAAAGACCTAAGGTAGGACCACTTCTATGGCTGTATAGGTTTGAGTGAAGATGTGAATGGCAAGAACCAACGATACTGAGAAGCTAAGATGCCACAGTATTCTAAATGACAGCTAAGTTTATAATAATGCCCTGAAGTGTCTTCAAGAAGAGCGACCTGGAGGACCAGTCCATAGAAAATTACTGTATAACACTCTGAGGAAGTTAGATGGATGAAATGAACCATAAAAGAGGAGACGACTCAGTTATCGCACTAGAGGATAAGGGAGGTGCAGAAGGTAGAAAGGAGAAGATTTATTCTTCCTGGACTTGCAGGGATAGGAGAGGAATAACTTGCAGTAAAGAGGGTGGCCAAGTGTCATTTGTAGGCAACCATGTTCCCACGAGTGTCACCAGAGGTAAAGAGAGTAATTTGAAGTGAGCTGTTTAGGACAAGGTAGAATTTATTATTAGAGCAGGGGTTCCAGAGAGCATAATGAAATAAAAAAGGATTTGCGTTGTATACTTCAACAATAATACTATATGATGATCAATTCTGATGGAAGTGGCCCTCTTCAACAATGAGATGAACTAAATCAGTTCCAATAGAGCAGTAATGAACTGAACCAGCTACACCCAGCGAAAGAAAGATGACTATCAACCACTACATAGAATTCCCAATACCCCTATTTTTGTCCGCCTGCATTTCTGATTTCCTTCACAGGTTAATTTTACACTATTTCAAAGTCTGAATGTTTTTGTACATCAAAACAACTGTTTGGACATGTATACATATATTGTATTTAATTTATACTCTAACATATTTAACATGTATTGGTCGACCTGCCATCTGGGGAGGGGAGGGAAGGAGGGAAAAAATTAGAACAAAAGGTTTGGCAATTGTCAATGTTGTAAAATTACCCATCTGGTAAATAAAAATTATTAAAATTTAAAAAAAAATCCGCTAATTGAATAAAAGATGTGATATGCCTTCCAAAGGAAAAAAAAAAAAAAAAAAAAAAAAAAAAAGAATTTATTCCCATCCAAACCTGAGAGAGCCCAATGACTTACCAACATGAGTGGTCCTTCAAGAGAATGAACTTTGAAAGGAAGACTATAGAAAAAGGGGGAACTCTGAATCTCTTCAAATTATTGATAATAATTATTTCTTTCCATTCTAAATATTGTCTTAATAAATTATTTTTGATTAAAAAAAAAAAAAAAAACAAAGGAGAATTTGGATTTAGAGAAGCAAGGTTGGGGTAGTCAGGGATGAATGTTAGAATAAATTCTCAGAAGAAAGGATTTACCTCCACAGATAATCACTTTGAATTATGGAGATAAATCAAATAAGGTAGGGGGGAAAGTTTGTCATCCATTGGGTGGGCAAGAAAATACACTGCCCTGTGATAAATAGTATGAATGTCTGCAGTGGTGACAGCTGCTTTCCCTTCCTTATCACCCTGGAAAAGTGCCAGTGGAGGAGAGTGTAGGGGCAACGGGGAGTTGTAGTTAGGAATCTGAGTCAGTCAATAAATATGTGGGTGAGAATCACTTTCATTGATTCAGGGAGTTTTTGGTGAGGAATCTCCATCTGCCAATGTCAATCAGCAATTCTTCAGAAACTTGTATTCTAGAGAGTGATTTGGGGCTCCCCAGGGCCACAAAACCTGTTCCAGGCAGGCTTGGAATCAATAAGATTGTCCAGTTTGAAGTCTATTCTCTATGTACAGCTCCATGATGTATTTCTCATGGGTTAGAAATTTCATCTTTGATAACCACAGGTCATGTGATCTGGCTAAGTCTTAAGTAACTCACCCCAGGAGAGACCTAAAATTATACTGGCAGAAGATAATTCATTTCATATTCCTTTATATCCTACTTCAGACCTTTTGTCATTTTTAAATGAAATAGTATGTACCAAATGCTCACTTCTGACAAATAACTTATATGTTATGATTATTCATGTACATTTCAGTAATAAATGCAAATTTTTAAAAGTCACTTAATTTAGATTCTTAAACCACTGTACCTTATAAAGGAAATTAAATAAAAGCACTTAGCCTTCAAAAAAGCCAGGCCATCTAATGGTGAAATTCTTGAACATTTTTTTAATAAAGTTAAAGATTTGGAAAAAAACCAAAAACCTTCTCTAGAAAATGTTAACACAGACCAAAGAAGAACTAGAGATCATTATTGATCACAAAATAGAAAACTTTGATTATATCAAATTGAAAAGTTTTTGTACAAACAAAATCAATGCAGATAAGATTAGAAGGGAAACAATAAACTGGGAAAACATTTTTACAGTCAAAGGTTCAGATAAAGGCCTCATTTCAAAATATATAGGGAATTGACTCTAATATATAAGAAATCAAGCCAATCTTCAATTGATAAATGGTCAAAGGATATGAACAGACAATTCTCGGATAAAGAAATTGAAACTATTTCTAGTCGTATGAAAAGATGCTCCAAATCATTAATAATCAGAGAAATGCAAATTGAGACAACTGTGAGATACCACTACACACCTGTCAGATTGGCTAGAATGACAGGGAAAGGTAATGCAGAATGTTGGAGGGGATATGGGAAAACAGGGACACTGATACATTGTTGGTGGAACTGCGAATACATCCAGCCATTCTGGAGAGCAATCTGGAACTACGCTCAAAAAGTTATCAAACTGTGCATACCCTGTGACCCAGCAGTGTTGCTACTGGGTTTGTATCCCAAAGAAATACTAAAGGGAAAGGGACCTGTATGTGCAAGAATGTTTGTGGCAGCCCTTTTTGTAGTGGCCAGAAACTGGAAACTACGTGGATGCCCATAAATTGGAGATTGGCTGAATAAATTGTGGTATATGAATATTATGTAATATTATTGTTTTGTAAGAAATGACCAACAGGATGATTTCAGAAAGGCCTGGAGAGACTTACACGAACTGATGCTGAGTGAAATGAGCAGGACCAGGAGATCATTATATACTTCAACAACAATACTGTATGATGATCAATTCTGATGGATGTGGCCCTCTCCAACAATGAGATGAACCAAATCAGTTCCAATAGAATAGTAATGAACTGAACCAGCTACACCCAGGGAAAGAACTCTGGGAGATGACTATAAACCACTACATAGAATTCCCAATCTCTCTAATTTTGTCCGCCTGCATTTTGGATTTCCTTCACAGGCTAAATGTACACTATTTCAAAGTCCTATTGTTATTGTTCAGCAAAACAACTGTTTGGTTCATGTATACATATATTGTATTTAATTTATACTCTAACATATTTAACATGTATTGGTCAACCTGCCATCTTGGGGGATGGGGGAGGAGAGGAAGGAGGGGAAAAATTGGAACAAATGGTTTGGCAATTGTCAATGTTGTAAAATTACCCATGCAAACTGGTAAATAAAAACTATAAAAAAAACAAAAAGAAAGAAAGAAAATGTTAACACCTGTACACTTCAGAAGTCTCAAACTAATTAGAATTTTTATGGCAGAAAATCTATTTAGCACATTTTTCAATATATAGATTTTGAGGAGAGGATAGTAGGCAAAACAAAATGAGAACTGAAAAAAACTGCTCAAGACATTAGACTTATGTCAGCACAAACTCTTGTGAACACAGTAATTTCCCAGTATATAATATACTAAATAACCATGTAAAAATATTAACTTAAGCAGTTTAATAATTATTTTCTTAGAGATAACACTGCTATATGACAGTTTAGGATCAAATGAAGTATGGTCTCTTCTTGAGAAGATGTAGTTAATCAGAGGACATTACAAATATTTTAATGAGATGAACATGAATCACAGGTTTAGCAAGTTAATTTAGGCTTTAACATTACTCAAAATTTATGGCAATTAAGAGATTTTTAAGATTCAGGAGAACTAGTCTACAAAGACTGACATATTACAAAAAAGCATGTAGAAGATTCACATGAGATGATGAAAAGGCAAAGAAAGCAATAGAAATAACTATAACTATGAAGATGTTCCCATTCCCAGGAAAGAAGGAAGTTAAGGTTATTGTCTCTCCTTTGTTCTCAAAGAGGACCGTGACATCAGGGATTTGATGCCATGACATGCAAATGAAATGGATTTCAGTAAGAGAAGGCTGGGCAAGATCCCCAGCCTCACTTTTCACTCCAGTGGCCAGGAGGAGAGCAGGACAACTGGAGATGGCCCTGGATGCCATGAGAGACCTGGGCCTTTTTAAGCTAAGGTCTTCTACAAGTCTCAGTTTGACTGAGGCCATGCCCAAACAATGATTAAGGATACGTAAGAAATGGGGCAGAGAATGGTCTCTTTTATCTAGTCAAAAAAAAAAAAAAAAAAAAAAAAAAAAAAAAAAGCTTAACAATCTGGGAGGGGAAGATACCTAGAGTTTCTAGCCAAAAAAAGAAATAGCTTTTATTTACATTTACTTTGCGCCAATGAGGACCCAAATAATGATCACGTGAGGTTTGGCCTGGAACCTTTAAGGAGAGTCAAAGAGATATTGGTTTAAGATATGGTCCTCACTCCTAAACTCCAAGATATCTGGTAATGTTTCCATTCCTTTAGGCAGAACACTCACAAATAAGAATATGATACCTTATGTGAATGGAGAGAAGAGACAAAAGAAAAAATAAACAAACCAGGTAGAGAAAAATAGAGATGAGGATCCATCTCCTTCCTTCTTTTGCAAAGGTGGTGTACTATGTGTGTGTGGAACATTACATATTAGTTTTGCTGAACTGGGTTTTTTCCAACGACACAAAGATTCAGCTTCTTACATGAAAGAAATCATGGCCCATTCAAAGAAGTGAATATTTTCAGCCACCACAACTGGGCTGTAAAAAGTTAGCAATAATTTTATCATTCAGGAAAAATAAACACAAAATAGCAGTACTACTTTGAACTTCAATCCTGCAAATGCTTGTCTTTCAAAAAATCCAATGATTTAAAAAAAAAACAAAAAGCAAAAGTATATGAAATGACCTTGTTACCAATTGTCTCCCAATAAATAATAAATGTATATTAATAATGGCTACTATTGTAGCACACAATACCTGGTATTTTTCTGAGGAGTTAGAATAACTTGGTCCTCTGGAGTGATGTCTATAATACAATGTTCAGGCAGAATTCCCATTCCACAGAGCTGGATATCTTGGGAATTAGCTGATCCTATTAAAGTATGTTCCTAAGGAAGAATGAGATTTAATAATTAGTACAAATTAGAAATTGTAATGTATATAAAGTTAAATTTCCTTTCACTCATCTTGGATGGATCCATTATTTTGAATATATATAGGTCTATCCTCCCCCTCCCATATAAAAATATGGGGGGGGGGGGGGAGAGAAGAGACCTAAGATCTCATAGAAAGGTCCCACAAGATGTAAATCTTTCTACCAGTGAGATAGGCAGCTGCTGTAGGACACTGACAGCTTAAGATAGGAGGTCACAGTCACACTACCAGCTTGTGTGAGAGAGAAGACTTGAACAACATGGAAAGAGCACTCACTAGCTCTGGAATCAGAGAGCTGGGGTTCACTTGTTGCCTCTGTTACTTATCATCTGTGTGACTGCCAGCACATCACTTAATAGCTCTGAATTTGTTTCCACCTTAGTAAAAGAAGGGGTTTTTACTAGGAGGTCCTTCCAGTTCTAATTCTATGATTCCAAGGCTTTACCTAATGCTACCATACCAATTTGCTGGCTGAAAATTTTAAAGCAAAGAAATATATGGAGAGTGAGGAATTTGACATCCTCTGAGATATATTCTATAGTGTAGGAAGTTTTCTTTTAAAAAATCATCATCAGTGGGGGCAGCTAGGTGGCACAGTGGATAAAGCACCAGCCCTGAATTCAGGAGGACCTGAGTTCAAATCAGGTCTCAGACACTTCCTAGTTGTGTGACCCTGGGCAAGTCACTTAACCCCAGCCTCAGGAAAAAAAATAAATGAATGAATGAATAAATAAATGTCATCTTTCTTTAAAAAAAAATTTTATAGTAAAATGATTACTAAATCATCAACTTCATCTCTCACTTTCAAACATCCACAACTTTCCTCAAAGCCCCAACCCTCCACATAAATATCCCTGCCATTCTCTCTTTCAGCACATAGCAGATAACTTCACCTCAAGACTGAAAGATCTGTGATCTCCCTCCATCAATCTAGATGAAAATCATGAAAGCCTTTTTATTCTCTCTGATCCTATGATCTTTTTTTTCCCCATGAATCCTTTATAAAGGAACTAGCCAACCAGTCCAGATGAAATCTCTCTTGCTCTTTTAACACATAACAGATACCAATGAAGTACTATGATAGGATCACTATGGACCACAGCCAGGGAGCAAAGACTCAAGGCTCTTGTTAGCCTCCATCTGTACTAACACTACTTCTATCTCACCTAACGACATAATAGGGATACCCAACTGATGGGGGTTGAGGTCCCTTTAAGATTCCTCTCTGACTGCCCATGGCTGACCTTGATTCACAAATCCTGGTCAAAGGCACCTTTTGAATATCTGGGCCCAGCCCCACCATCAGCTCAGCTTCCCCCAGCCCTCACCTGATTTGAACGCTGACAAACGGGGTTCCCCCTTTCCTTTCCCTCATTACAACTAGGAGGGAGTCCTTTAGTCCAAGAGTTATTTATCTAGAGGTGACTTACTCTCACCTTGTTAAGGGAACCTTCTCTAGCCATCTAAATACAACCTCCTGGTAGAAGTTTTTTCCTATTAAAAAAAAGCATATAAATAAATAAATCTCTACTTTGTTGATGATTGATTACATAGGCTCAAACCAAAGTTACTCAAGGGCCAGACAGAATCAGGCTCAGCCTATTCTAAGTACTTAGTCTGTACATACCTACCTACCTTTTGCTACATGATTGGCCTCTTTCCTTCTGTAGTCATATTTCTTTTTGGCCAAAATGACAGATTCATGTGTGTTCCCTCATACATTCTCATTTCAAATGAACACATACACAAACAAACAAACACACACACACACACACACACACACACACACACACACACACACACACACACACGCACACCCAAAAAAAAAAAATTTTTTTTTGAGTTCATTATGAATAGCAATAACAAAACAGTTGAAATTGGATCCTGCAAAATAATAACCAAGTTTGGCCCCGAAAAAAGGAACTTTTGGGCAATAGCTCAACCCTTTGTTGAGGTAGAGGTCTGTGGGTATTAAAAAATAATAATAATAAACTGCATATAACACCAAACTTTTTTGGATATATTAGTTAGTTTAAGGGAACTTTCTTTTTTTTTTTTTTCTTTTAATTCTTTATTATAAGAGTGGCTTTCCAGAAGAGAAGGAAGAGATACAGTGAAGAATAAGGGTACTTTAAAAAACAAAAGCGTTAACAAAAATTCATTTTTCTAAATAGCTTAGCCTGTGCCAAGTAAATTGTGCTAAACACTGGGGATATAAAAACAAAAGTGACAATTCTTACTGGGCCTCAAGGAGCTTTTTCATTCTAATAAGAACAGATAACACAGATAAAGGAGTGGTAGTCAGGGAAGAATAAGAGTCTGAGAGGTCACAGAGATAGAGAATAGAACAGCAGGACAAGCTCTTGCTGCTTCCATCCTTGATCCTAGTTCTTCAAATGAGGTAGAAAGCTAGAATGGTAAATGTGGCAGCAAGAAGGATGAATGAGCTGGATGCACACATCCATCTTCCTTTCCACACTTCGCTGCCATCCTATCCATTTCTCCAAGTTTAATTTCTCTGTTTTCTAAAGCTAATCCTTTCAACTATACAATAAATCGGACCTCACTTTTGGTAACTTCAAATCTTCAAGAGGATTTCTTGGTCTCTAGTATCCCTTCGTTATCACGAGCGTCTTTCCCAGGCGCAAACACACTTTGATCTCTTCTGTTCTAGGAAGACAAGCCCAAAAATGATTTGACTCTGAAGCTCTTATCTTTCTTTTGTGGCTAAATACTTTAAATATGGGATCTTAAACAGTGGTATTACTTCCTGTCCACCTATTATCCCTGTAACATGGACAGTCACTTTGGAGTTTTGCAACACCACTTTTCTGCTAGCTTGGTCTGTTTTCTTTGGTGTGCTTCTCTTTTTCCTCCCACAATACAACTGGGCTTTCATGTAGGGCTGTAGTTCTCTACTTCCCCCCCCCCCACAAATTCTACATATACACTCCTATTACTTCATATAATAACTCCATGCACAACTCCAAAATTTTCTATATCTAACTGTGTTACTTGAGGCACAGTTCTATATGTCCAACTTCCTACAGGATATTTCTACTTTAATCTTCCACTGTCACTTCAAATGAAATATGCTCAAATATAAAATCATTTCCACTCCTAGCCTCACCAAGAAAAGTTAATCTCCTCAACTAACCCTTTCTATTTCTAACAGTGTTACTACCATGCTTCTAATCCCCCACACCAAAAATCCTATAATTATCTTTCCTCTCTCTTGACTCCAAAATTTTATTAGTCACTAAGTAGTTTCATTCCTTTTCCTAAAGGCATTAAATGACCAGATGAAAAAGAATAGAAGTGTTCACAAAACACCAAGCACCAGGCTAAAGACTGGGACACAAGTTGTTGCTGTTTGTCCTTCTTTCTCCAAGAGGCCCATGATATCTGGGAGATGCCGTGCCATGCAAGTGAATTGGATATAAGTGGGGGGAAGAGAGGAGGGAGGGCTCAGGGCAAGGTTACCTACCTCACTTCCTCTCTCAAACCCCCAGAGCTAGCTGGGTCCAGTGGCTAGAAATAGCCCTGGATGCAGTGGGAGGCCTTGGCCTATTTAAGCTAAGGAATACAAATACCCTAGACAGATAGTTCCAGCCAAAAAGAGTTGATCTACTAATAAAATGAGAACACCCCATAGGAAAGGGGTCACCAAGGAAGGATGAGTGACTCAATGGGGCAGGACAGAGACATGCCCTTTAAGGAAGCAATGGCAGTGTTGGGGGGGAGGGGTAGAGGATCCAAAAATGGTGAGGCTGGAGATGAGAACTTAAGTTTTCAAGAAGTGAATACTGAAATTATTTAGCTCTACCTAGGCAAATAGATGGTGCACTTGACTTGTACTAGCCTGGGTACTAGCACTATGATCCCGGGCAAGTCATTTCATCTTTTTCAATTCTATTTCTCTATCTATAAAATGAAGCATTTAGACTGAATGGCCTCTCAGGTTTCATTCTGGTTCTAAATCAATACTGTGGCCCATTCTGAAGATGAGGTAGCAGCAGCCCTGGATCTAAATGTCTTTAGAATTCCTCTATAATCTGATCTTGCCCTATGCAATTAATTTATTTCCCATCCTTCTCTAGAATCCAATCTATCTCTTCCCTGTTCCCAAAACATAGTATAAAGTACTGGACACACAAATGACTGTCACATAATAGGCATTTAATAAATGTTTGGGCCCTTTCTCCTTCTCTCAACTTTCCTAATTCTTTGATCTTACTCAGGCTGCTTCACCTACCTGAAGTAATACTCTCTCTTCCCTTCAATCTTTATCCTTCAAGACTCATCTTAACTCTCACTTCCTTTAACATTTTCTCCAGTTTACAGTCATTAGACAGTCATTCAATCAACAGGCATTACTATTCTCTTTCCTTGCTCTGAACATATTCAAGTCAACAAGCACTTATGTACTAGGCACACTTCTAAGTGCTGGGGATACAAAGAAAAGCAAAAATAGTTCTTGCCTTCAAGGAGTCACATAGAATGGGGAGACAGCATATAAGCAACTCTGCATAGCAAAGAGAGATCATCTTATAGTGAAGGCATAAGCATTAATAGGTATAGGAAAGGTTCTTGGAGAAGGTGAAATTTCATCTGATACTTGAAAGAAACCAAGGGAAGCCAGGAAGTGGAAGCAGGAGGGAGAAATCTACAGGCATGGAGGCCAGCCAGTGAAAAGGCAGAGAACAGGGAGGTAGTCTATCTTGTTCAGGGAACAGCAAACAGGCCAGTCTCACTGGAATAATTGAAAAGTCTATGTGGGGGTTGGAGTTAGAGGGAGAAAATCAAATAAAAGAAGATGGAAAGGCAGGAATAGGCTAGGGTGAGGGTCTTTAAAAGTTAAACAGGATTTTCTTTGTCCTTGGGGGTAACAGAGTGTCTCTGGAGTTTACTAAATAGGGGAGTGATAAGTCAGATGCACTACTTCAGGAAGATCATTTTGATAGCTGAATGGAATATAGACCAGAGTGGAGAAAGATTTGAGGGTGAGGAGACAAACCTGCAGACTACTCTCAATTATGGAAGCAGGAGGTTTTGAGGGCCTGCCCTAGGCTGGTGGCAGTGTCACAGAGAGAAGGGGGCACCTAGAAGAGGTGTCAAAAACCAAAAAAGACTTTAGTAACAGACTGAATATGCCAGGTAAGGAAGTGAGGATGATATGTAGGTTACAAGCCTGGGTCACTGAGGGCATGGGAGCAATACCCTACAACACTGGTATCAAATAAAAACAGGCTGCTTATTGACTCAAAATCCACAAATTTTCAAGTGTTCTACTGCATTTTTATTTATTTTGTTAAGCATTCCCTAATTACATATTAGTCTGTTTCAGACTACATTGGGGAATTAAGATCAACAATTCTGCTCTATAATTCCTAGATTGTAAGAGGAGAGAGTTTGAAGTGGGGGAGTAGGAAAAGTGGGGGAGGGTATAGAGAGGCCGAAAGAATGAGGATTGAGCCACACCGGTGATTTAAAGATTACTGGTAACTCTGAAGAGAGTGGTTTCACTTGGAAGCCACACTGCAGGAAAAAAAAAAAAAAAAAAAAAAAAAAAAAAAAAAAGCGAAGAATAAAGGAAGTGGAGGCACCAAGTGGAGACTAATTTCTCCAAGAGTTTCATACCAAAAAGGAGGACAAGTATGAGGTGCTTCCTATTATGGATAGCTGGATCAAGTAGTGGGCTTTTTGAGAATGAGGAGACAAGTCTGGATACAGCCAGGAGACAGAGACTGGAAATCAATGAAAGAGTAGGGATGATTTTAAGGATAAGCTGCTGAAGAATATCTGATGACTTGGGATCATGATGGACCTATTATGTTAAAAGCAAGTGCTACAGCTGTTTGGCATCTAATTCTATCCTTCTCTCCTCTGATCTTGCCATCAGTCTAGTACAGGCTTTCAACAGATCACACCTTAACTTCTGCAAAAGATTGTCTGCCTGGAGTCTCTTCCCCAACCCTTTTTAATTCCAGTGCCTTTCTTCTTAATCATTTCCTATTTATTTATACATATTTTTGTTTGCATGCTGTCTCCCCTATTGAATTTTAAATTTCTTGATAGCAGGGTCCAGCTTTTTTTTAAGGGTGTGCTAGCTCAGTGATTGGGTAATTAATTTAAATTTACTGATTGATTTCTTTATCTCCATGTTAACTTTAACTATTTCTTTTTTTAATAGTATATTATTGGTCCAAATACATACAAAGATAGTTTTCAACATTCACTTTTTCCAAAACCTTGTGTTCCAAATTTTTCTCCCTCACTGTCCCCTCCCCAAGGCAGCAAGCAATCCTATAGAGATTAAACTTGTGCAATTCTTCTAGACATATTTCCTTACTCGTCATGCTGTGCAAGACAAATCAGATCAAAAGAGGAAAAACACTAGAAAGGGAAAAAAAAAAAAAAAAAAAAAAGCAAGCAAACAACAACAATAAAAAGATGAAAATACTATGCTTTGATCCACATTCTGTCTCCACAATTATCTCTCTATATGTGGATAGAATTTCCATCCCAAGTCTATTGAAACTACCCTGAATCACCTCCTATTTGAAAAGAGGCAAATCCATCACAGTTGATCATCATATAATCTTGTACATATAACACAACATATACAATGTTTTCTTGGTTCTGCTCACTTCATTTAGCATCAGTTCATGTAAATCATTCCAGGTTTTTCTGAAATCAGCTTGCTCATCATTTCTTATGTAACAATAATATTCCATTTCATTCAAATACCATAACTTATTCAGCTATTCCCCAATGAATGGGCATCCAGTCAATTTCCAATTCCTTGCAGTACAAAAAGGGCTGCTAAAAAACATTTTTGCACACAGACCCAGTAGAGACACTGTTGGATCAAAGGGTATGCAGTGTCACAGTTCCACATTGCTTTCTAGAATGGTTGGATCAGTTCACAAGTCTACTACCAATGTATTAGCAGAAAGCTGTATCTAGTGAGAAAGCATCTTAGTTTATGTGCAATGTAACATTTTAGAAGGAATCACAGTGCTAGAAATAATAAGATAGAGATAGTTAGGTAGCTATCAGCTGTCAGTTATAGAGAAATATAACTGGTAGAACTATATAGAGAACTATAAGCCGAGTATTAAGTAGGTTCAATGGAATTCAACAAATACTATAAACATTCTTCAATAACTTCTATGTGAATATACTCAGTCAAATGTTAAATATAGGAAGCAAATAAAACCAGTCTCAAAGAGTTACAATCTGCTGGTCAAAAGAAAAATGGGATGAATAATCAATCCAAGTAGAAAAATCTTTCTTATAATGAGTGTGACAAAAAGCTTTATCAATAACCTGAAGTCTAAACTAAGATCAGAAGAAGGAAGAATTTTTTAAAGATTGAAAAGTGGAGACTTCTGGCGTGGAGGCAGACAGCGGCTTGAGCTCCGCGCTTTCTCTCAGGACTTACTTCATGACAAGCCTTGAAGTTAATGCTTGACCGAGAAAGAAACCCACAAATAATCACCAAGAGACGACATCCTTGAAATTCGCCAGAGAAGGTCTGTGTTTGCTCGGGGGAGGGTCGAACAGACTTGGCGCAGACTGAGGGCAGGCAGCCAGAGCAAGACAGGCAGCTCACACAGCTCAGACCGGAAGGGGGAGGGGTACGATCTCTGCTGTTTCTGCAAAAATTTTACCCCAGTGTGGATGCTCCGTTTTGGCAGCAAGCCAGGAGCAGCAGAGAGGGTGTAAACACCAGAGGTGAAGATTAAAACCCCAGAAAGCTAGCATCTCTCCCAACCGGCCCGGCTGCTCACCCCCACCCCCACCTCCACCTCCACCTGGAGTGACTCAGTGCATTCTCAGAGCCTCAGAGCACAGACGCAGTGCAACCATCGCTGTCCTGTTAGTGCCTCGCTGCTGCCCTACCTCCAGTCTGTAGAGGAAGCTCATTAACACCATCCAGCTCCATCCCCCCCAAAACAGACCAATTGTTTCTCTTGTCAATTTGTTTTCTTTGATTCCACTCTTGACAAAATGAACAAAAAATTCAAAAGGGCTCTAACCACTGACAGCTTTTGTATGGAGAGAGAGCAGATTCAAACACTGAGGAGACTAAAAACAGACTATCCCCAGAGGAATCCCCTAAGGGGGATATGAGCTGCTCCTCAATACAAAAGAATCTCATAGAGGAAATCAAAAAGGCTCTCACAAGAGCTAGAAGAGAAATTGGAAAAGGAAAGGGAAGCTTGGAAAGAGAGCCTGGAGAAGTTATCCAGAGTGGATAAAGAGATCAAATCATTGAGAAATAAAATTAGTGAATTAGAAAAGGCAAACAACTCCAAGGAAAACAGGATTAGTGAGCTGGAAAAAGAAAACAGCTCTCTAAATAATAAAATGGATAAAATGGGGAAAAAATTCCATAGAAGATAAAAGCTCAATTGGACAATTACAAAAAGATATAAAAAAAGTGAGTGAAGAAAATACATCATTGAAAATTAGACTCGAACAAGTAGAAATGAATGACTCAAGGAGAAACCAAGAGGTAGTCAAGCAAAACCAGAGAAATGAAACAATTGAAAAGAATGTCAAGTACTTTATTAGAAAGACAACAGACCTTGAAAACAGATCCAGGAGAGACAATTTGAGAATAATCGGGACTCCCTGAAAAATGTGAGGAAAAAAAGAGCTTGGACACTATTTTCGAGGAAATTATCAAAGAGAACTGCCCAGACGTTTTGGAAACAGAGGGTAAAATAGACATTGAAAAAATTCATCGATCAACTACTGAAAGGGACCCTAAAATCAAAATGCCAAGAAATATATTGGCCAAGTTCAAGAACCATCAGACAAAGGAAAAAATATTGGAAGCTGCTAGAAAAAAATCAATTCAGATATGGAGGAGCCACAATAAGGATAACCCAGGATCTAGCAGTGTCCACATTAAAAGAACGAAGGGTCTGGAACATGATATTCAGAAAGGCTAAGGAACTTGGTATGCAGCCAAGAATAACTTACCCAGCAAGAATGAGCATCGTTTTCCAAGGAAGAAGATGGACATTTAGCAAAATAAATGAATTCCATCTATTCTTGAGGAAAAAACCAGACCTACATAAAATGTTTGATCTTCAAATACAGAACTAAAGAGATTTTTAAAAAGGTAAAAAGAAATCTTGAGAACTATACTTCTGCCATAAAAATATGTAAAGAACACATGTATAATTTGTCCTAGAAACTAGAGGTGGAAAGGAAATTACATCATAAAAATGGGTAAAGTGGTGGTACTACATCTCACTAAAGAGGCAAAGGTAACCTATTATATCTGAGAGAAGGAAAGGAGGGAGATGAACATAGTGTGTATCAATAGACATATTTGATTTATGGTGAAACTTCTTCCACTTCATTGAAAAGTGAGAGGGAAGGAGTAAGCTAAGGGGAAAGGAATACAGAAATTTCGAGGAAAAGGGGTAAAATAAGGGGAGGATCTTTAAGGTGGGAGAGGGATACTAATAAGGGAGAGCCGTTAAAAGTAAGAGGTTCACAAGTTTAATACTGGATAGGGGGATAAGAGGGAAGGAAAGGAGAAAAGCATAAGCAGGGGTTAATAGGATGGCAAGCAATATAGAATTAGTCATTCTAAACATAAATGTGAATGGGGTAAACTCCCTCATAAAGAGGAAGCAGTTAGCAGACTGGATTAAAAGTCAGAATCCTACTATATATTGTTTCCCGGAAACACACCTGAAACAGGGTGATACATTCAAACTAAAAGTAAAAGGGTGGAGCAGAATCTACTATGCTTCAGACAAAGCCAAAAAAGCAGGGGTAGCCATCCTCATCTCAGATCAAGCAAAAACAAAAATTGATCTAATTAAAAGAGATAAGGAAGGGCATTATATCCTGCTAAAGGGTAGCATCAATAATGAAGCAGTATCAATATTAAACATATATGCACCAAGTGGTGCAGCATCTAAATTCTTAAAAGAGAAATTAAGAGAGCTGCAAGAAGAAATAGACAGCAAAATTATAATAGTAGGAGATCTCAACCTTGTACTCTCAGAATTAGATAAATCAAACCACAAAATAAATAAGAAAGAAGTCAAAGAGATAAATAGAATACTAGAAAAGTTTGATGTGATAGATCTTTGGCTAAAGCTAAATGGAGACAGAAAGGAGTATACTTTCTTCTCAGCAGTTCATGGAACCTATACAAAAACTGATCATATACTAGGGCATAAAAACCTCAAAATCAAATGCAGTAAGGCAGAAATACTAAATGCATCCTTTTCAGACCACAATGCAATGAAAGTTACATTCAATAAAAAGCCAGGGGAAAATAGACCAAAAAAAAATTTGGAAACTAAATAATCTTATACTAAAGAATAATTGGGTAAAACAGCAAATCATAGACATAATTAATAACTTCACCCAAGAAAATGACAATAATGAGACATCATACCAAAATGTGTGGGATACAGCCAAAGTAGTAATAAGGGGAAGTTTTCTATCTCTACAGGCTTACTTGCATAAAATAGAGAAAGAGAGGGCCAACGAATTGGGCTTACAACTAAAACTGCTAGAAAAGGAACAAATTAAAAACCCCCAGACAAACACAAAACTTGAAATTCAAAAAATAAAAGGTGAAATTAATAAAATTGAAAGTAAAAAAACTATTGAATTAATTAATATAGCGAAGAGTTGGTTCTATGAAAAAACCAATAAAATAGACAAACCCTTAATAAACCTGATTAAAAAAGTAAAGAAAAAAGCAAATTGTTAGTCTTGAAAATGAAAAGGGAGAGCTCACCACTAATGAAGAGGAAATTAGAACAATAGTTAGGAGCTACTTTGCTCAACTTTATGCCAATAAATTCGATAACTTAAATGAAATGGAAGAATATCTTCAAAAATATAGCTTGCCCAGTTTAACAGAGGAAGAAGTAAGTCCCATCTCAGAAAAAGAAATAGAACAAGCTATTAACCAACTTCCTAAGAAAAAATCCCCAGGACCAGATGGATTTACATGTGAATTCTACCAAACATTTACAATGCTATACAAACTATTTGAAAAAATAGGGATTGAAGGAGTCCTACAAAATTCCTTTTATGACAAAGACATGGTACTGATACCTAAACCAGGTAGATCGAAAACTGAGAAAGAAAATTATAGACCAATCTCCTTAATGAATATTGATGCTAAAATGTTAAATAAGATATTAGCAAAAAGACTTCAGAAAATCATCCCCAGGATAATACACTATGACCAAGTGGGATTTATACCAGGAATGCAGGGCTGGTTTAATATTAGGAAAACTATTAGTATAATTGACCATATTAATAATCAAGTTAATAAAAACCATATGATCATCTCAATAGATGCAGAAAAAGCATTTGATAAAATCCAACATCCATTCCTACTAAAAACGCTTGAGTATATAGGAATAAATGGACTATTCCTTAAAATAATAACAAGCATATATTTAAAACCTTCAGTAAACATCATATGTAATGGCGATAAACTAGAACCTTTCCCTGTAATATCAGGAGTGAAACAAGGTTGCCCACTATCACCATTACTATTCAATATAGTACTAGAAACGCTAGCCTCGGCAATAAGAGCTGAGAAAGAGATTCAAGGAATTAGAGTAGGAAATGAGGAAATCAAATTATCACTCTTTGCAGATGACATGATGGTATACTTAGAAAATCCCAAAGACTCTGCTAAAAAGCTATTAGAAATAATTCATAATTTTAGCAAAGTTGCAGGATACAAAATAAATGCACATAAATCCTCAGCATTTTTATACATTACCAACACAATCCAACAGCAAGAGATACAAAGAGAAATTCCATTCAAAATAACGGTCGATAGTATAAAATATTTGAGAATATTTCTACCAAAGGAAAGTCAGGAATTATATGAGCAAAACTACAAAACACTTGCCACAAAAATAAAGTCAGATTTAAATAATTGGAAAGACATTCAATGCTCTTGGATAGGCCGAGCGAATATAATTAAGATGACAATACTCTATATATTATATATAATATATATATAATAACTAATTATAATATATATATAATAACTAATCTATTTATTTAGTGCTATACCAATCAGACTCCCAAGAAACTATTTGAATGACCTAGAAAAAAATAACAACAGAATTCATATGGAACAACAAAAGGTCGAGAATTTCAAGGGAAGTAATGAAAAAAAAAATTAAATGAAGGTGGTCTAGCTGTACCTGATCTAGAACTATATTATAAAGCAACAGTCACCAAAACCATTTGGTATTGGCTAAGGAATAGACTAGTTGATCAGTGGCATAGGTTAGGTTCACAGGGCAAGATAGTGAATAAAAATAGCAATCTAGTGTTTGATAAACCCAAAGATCCCAAATTTTGGGATAAGAATTCATTATTTAACAAAAACTGCTGGGAAAACTGGAAATTAGTATGGCAGAAACTAGGCATGGACCCACATTTAATACCATATACTAAGATAAGATCAAAATGGGTCCAAGATTTAGGCATAAAGAACGAAATAATAAATAAATTGGAGGAACATGGGATGGTTTACCTCTCAGACTTGTGGAGGAGGAAGGAATTTGTGTCCAAAGGAGAACTAGAGATCATTATTGATCACAAAATAGAAAATTTTGATTACACCAAATTAAAAAGTTTCTGCACAAACAAAACTAATGCAAACAAGATTAGAAGGTAAGTAACAAATTGGGCAAACATTTTTACAGTTAAAGGTTCTGATAAAGGCCTCATCTCCAAAATATACAGAGAATTGACTTTAATTTATAAGAAATCAAGCCATTCTCCAATTGATAAATGGTCAAAGGATATGAATAGACAATTTTCAGATGATGAAATTAAAACTATTTTCACTCATATGAAAGTGTTCCAAATCACTATTGATCAGAGAAATACAAATTAAGACAACTCTGAGATATCATTACACACCTGTCAGATTGGCTAAGATGACAGGAACTAATAGCGATGAATGTTGGAGGGGCTGTGGGAAAACTGGGACACTGATGCATTGTTGATGGAGTTGTGAAAGAATCCAACCATTCTGGAGAGCAATCTGGAACTATGCCCAAAAAGTTATCAAAATGTGCATACCCTTTGACCCAGCAGTACTACTACTGGGCTTATATACCAAGGAAATACTAAAGAAGGGAAAGGGACCTGTATGTGCCAAAATGTTTGTGGCAGCCCTTTTCATAGTGGCTAGAAACTGGAAGTTGAATGGATGTCCATCAATTGGAGAATGGTTGGGTAAATTATGGTATATGAATGTTATGGAATATTATTATTGTTCTGTAAGAAATGACCAACAGGAGGAATACAGAGAGGCTTGGAGAGACTTACATCAACTGATGCTAAGTGAAATGAGCAGAACCAGATCATTATACACTTCAACAATGATACTGTATGAGGATGTATTCTGATGGAAGTGGATATCTTCAACATAGAGAAGAGCTAATCCAATTCCAATTGATCAATGATGGACAGAATCAGCTACATCCAGAAAAGGAACATTGGGAAATGAGTATAAACTGTGAGCACTGTTTTGTTTTGTTTTGTTTCTCTTCCCAGATTATTTTTATCTTGGGAATACAATCCCTCCTTTGAAACAACAACAACAAAATTTGGTTCTGCACATATATATTGTGCCTAGGATATACTAAAAGATATTTAATATGTATGGGAATGCCTGCCATCTAGGGGAGGGGGTGGAGGGAAGGAGGGGAAAAACTCGGAACAGAAGGGAATACAAGGGATAATGTTGTAAAAAAAAAAAAAAATTACCTATGCATATGTACTGTCAAAGAAAATGTTATAATTATAAAAATTAATAAAAAAAAAAATAAAAAAAAAATAAAAAAAGAAAGAAAGAAAAGTGGAAAGAAAACCTTCTAAGAATGGGAAATTGTATATATAAAAGCAAAAGAGGTCGGGAAGGTCAAAGTTGGATGAGGAAGAGCAAGTAATCTGGTTTGACTGGAATCTAAGGAATCAAACCAAACAAGTTAGCACTCAGAGAATGCCGAAGGCAGAAGAGAATCTTGTTTATTCATTCAGAGCTATTTATGAGCAATCCTAATCCCTCCCCCCAATGCTATCCCTAGCACTATAGGGAATTTGGCAAAACCATAAATCAATACATAGCTCATTAATGAAGTTCTGGACTCGTGTTTGTGTTCTTCACAAGTCTCTCTTTAACACTTTACACCCTTAACCCAAAAGTCTTCTCTCAAGGAATGTCTGAGTTCTACTTCAACCCCTCCCCCCCCAAGATTTTTCTTGGAGGCAGCTGACTAAGTAACTAATTCAGCTGACTAAACTGAAGCTTATGCTAGGAAATGAGGCAACCAATAAGCATTTTGAACATGCTTTCTTTTTGAATCTGGATCTATTTTATCAGCATTGAGAATGTTAAGTAAAGGAACTTTACTTTTTATTATTATTATTATTATTATTTAAATCCAATCTCTATAACAAGTCGTTGAAAACTTGTACAGTCTTTTGGCTTGAGCACTCAAAGAATAATTCGTCTGTCCTGAATCTCACAGTGTGGTTTAGGCAAGATCTGACCTGAGGTTTTCCAGACCAGTTCTCTCTCTCTCTCTGCTTGGCCATGTGGCCTTTCCCTCTGAACATAAAGACATTACAAACACAGATATGGTCCTCAAATCTGAAGTCAAGAGGAAGGAACAAGCTCCTAGCATCAGCAGCTAAGGATTCAAATGGAAACCACAGTGCCTCTAAAGCACCATGGCAAGTGCAGTCAGTCCCCTTGACTGCTGACCACCACCCACCACACTCGTACCTGTGCTGATGCCCAAGGGGAGCAGCCTGGGTAGCTCTTGCCTTCTCTCTCATTCTGCTCACTTTCCCCTCATGCTTCCTAGTGACCTATGAACTGCATCTTCAAACAGGCTTCTCAGCAACACAGGCCTTTACCTCCCCACCATCAGGGAGCACACAATTCAAGAGGCAAGGGGAAAGGAGAAGAGGAAAAGTCCCCATGCATCTCCACAACACATTTTCCCCTAACACTGTTGATGGCTTCTAGTTTCTGTTTTTAAAGACTGAGTTTCTTTATCTCTTGCTGGCAAAAAGTACACAGCCAATCACAGGCCCAGTCCCCAAAAGGATCCCTACATAGCTTCCACCAGCCCTGGCTGGCTTCTCCTTCAACAGATGAGTGGCCCTTCTCTCTTTAAGGATCACCCTCCTGACACCAGACTTGGTGCTATCTCTACAGTAAATTGGACTTCAAGAAGGCAATCAATTTCAGCTTGCACCAGGAACAGAAATTCTACTGGCTTCTGCCCCCACACCCAGCCCCTCTCAAATGTTGTGGATCCCCAGAGAAATGCAAATTAAGACAACTTTGAGGTACCACTGCAGATCTCTCCGAGTGGCTAAGATGACAGGAAAAGATAATGATGAATATTGGAGGAGATGTGGGAAAACTGGGACACTGATACATTATTGGTAGAATTGTGAACTGATCCAACCATTCTGGAGAACAATCTGGAACTATGCCCAAAAAGGCTATCAAACCTTTGATCCAGCAGTGTCTCTACTGGACCTGTTCCCAAAGAGATCTTAAAGGAGGGAAAGGGACCCACATGTGCAAGAATGTTTGTGGCAGCTCTCTTTGCAGTGGCATGAAATTGGAAACTGAGTGGTTGCCCATCAGTTGAGGAATGGCTGAATAAGTTATGGTATATGAATGTTATGAAATATTATTATTCTATAAGAAACAACCAGCAGGATGATTTCAGAAAGGCCTGGAGAGACTTACATGAACTGATGCTGAGTGAAATGAGCAGAACCAGGAAATCATCATACAAGGCAATAGCAAGATTATACAATAATCAATTCTGATAGATGTATCTCTTCTCAATAATGAGATTATTCATGTCAGTTCCAATGATCTTGTGATAGAGAGCTATCTACACCCAGAGAGATGACTGTGGGAATTGATTGTAGATCACAACATAGTATTTCTCCCTTTTTTTGTTGCTTACTTGCTTTTTGTTTTCTTTCTCATTTTTCTTTCCTTTTGATCTGATTTTTCTTGTGCAGCATGATAATTATGGAAATATGTATAGAAGAATTGTACATGTTTTAACACATATTGGATTACTTGCTGTCAAGGGGAGGGGGTAGGAAGAAGGGAGGGACAAAAAATTTGGAACACAAAGGTTTTGCAAGGGTGAATGTTGAAGATTATCTTTGCATATGTTTTGAAATTTAAAAGCTATTATTAAAAATTTTAAAAATCGATCCCTTTGTTTTTACATTAGTAATTTCCTAAAATGCTCCTATTGACCAACAAATACCAGCACCCTATGTACTTTCCCTTGTAAAAAAAAAAAAAAAAAAAAAAGTTAATTAAAAGCAGCTGGAAGAGAGATTGTCAAACTCCAAGGAAAGACAGACAAACCCTCTAGTACCAAAGAAAGGGCAATTTCTTCCAGCAGTCACATCTCAGTAAATATCTTACATGGTTATAAAGATTGTACAGAGATGTCTTGACTCTTCTTAGACAAGTCTGAGAATCTCTAATGATTCAGAGTCATATAGCTACAGAACTGTCCTCAGAGCACAAAATGAGATGGAATGCAACCTCACCTTGCCTTCAACTCTATGATGTGTCTGTCCAAGAGAAATTCTTCTAAATATAAGAATAAGTAAATGAAAAGAAGTTTGGTTTGGCTATATAAAAGTTATAGAACAAGGAAATGTCAGAGCTTGGAAGAGACACCAGAAGAGACAATCACATGATTTTCCCTTTCACTTTATAGATGAGGAAAATGAAACCTAAAGATCACAGTCACTTGCCCAAAGGGAGTCAACTATGCACTGGCTGAAAGATGGAATCTAAATGAAGGAGGAATGAAATGAAAAAATCTTGCAATACAACACTTTACCAAACTTAAAAATTTCCTGGACTAAGGTCATCTTTGTCAACTTGCTATGTCATGAAAATACCTTTTCATGAGTTTAACTTAAAATCCAAGAAAGCAACTCTACCACAAATGCTGCCAAAATTGGGCTGGACCCACAGACTGAAACAGAATCCAAACACCTACACACAAGATGACTGGAAATATTTTGATTCCTCTCCAAAAGCCTATAAACAGTGTCTTTGTTTAATTCTTTTAAATGTATTTAGAACAGAAATGAGTCAGGGTTTTTTCTTACTTGTGCTCTTATTTGCATTATGTGGCATCAGGAAGAAAAATAACACAATGCTTCTGAGAAATAAAAAAAAAAAAAAGTTGTGATTTATACCCCAGCAAAAAGTCTCTAAAAGCACCTGAATTCAATTATAAGTTAAATGTCAGTCATATTATCTTTGAAAGGAGTAGCACAATGTTAGGACACAAAAGTAAAGACACAAGAATAACACTTATAAGAGAGTCCTCGTAGTAGTGATAGAAGTGCGTAATTTATCATTAATTACATGGAAGACATGACATAACCAACAGCATAATCAGAGAATCAGAGATCTAGAGAAGGAAAGTTTGTTAAAAGTTATCTAATCAAGGCATCCCATTTTTAAAATGAGGAAACATCAGTTCAAAGAAATTAAAGAACTTATCCAAAGAGACATAGGAAGTCAGTCAATAACCATTTATTAAGCACCTACTCTGTTCCAGGCACTATCCTGTATGCTAAGGATACCCAAAAAAAAAAAAAAAAAAAAAAAAAGAGAGAGAGAGGCAAAACAAAGTAGTTCCTACTCCCAAGGGTAGGCAAACTGAAAACAACTATGTTCAAACTAGATGTATAAAAGATAAACTGGAACTAATTTCCATAAGGAAGGCACGGGGAGAAATGATAGGACTTGAACATTCACTGGATTTATGGGGATAAAAGAGACTGATAGGTTAAGGATAATACCTAAATTGCAAATCAAATGCCTGTGAAGGTGGAGGTACTCTCAAAAATAATAGGGAAGGGAGGGCATGTGGGAAAACTGGGATGCCAATCCATTATTGGTGAACTTCTGAACTGATCCAATCATTCTGGAGAGCAATCTGGAACTATGCCCAAAGGCTATAAAACTGAGCATACCTTTGATCCAGCAATGTCTCTACTGGGCTTATATCCTAAAGAGAACTTAATAGAGGTAAAAGGACCCACATAAGCAAAAATGTTTGTAGCAGCCCTTTTTGTGGTGGCAAGGAACTGCAAATTGAGTAATGATCCTCAGTTGGGGAATGATTGAATAAGTTATGGTATATGAAAGTAAAGGAATTAAAGGAATATAAGAGATGATGAACAGGCTAATTTTAGAAAAGTCTGGAAAGATTTACATGAATTCATGCTGAGTGAAGCTAGCAGAACGAGGAAAAAATTATACATAGCAAAAACAAGATTGTATAATGATCAATTATAATAAACTTGATTCTTCTCAGCAATTCCAAGGCAATTCCAATAAACTTTGCTGCATTCAGGGAGAGAAACTGGAGACTGCATTGCAGATACCATATTGAACTTAAAATAAAACATCAAAGAAACTGTGATAAACTATGACTAAGATGTCTTAAATTTGTCATTCATTGTAGATGCTTTTCTGAGATATAATTTGATATTGTTTTCTAATATAAGGCTCCTACAATGTAAGTTTATTATTCCTCCTACAAATGATCTTAGATTTATAAAATGCCACCTCTACTGAAACAACATAATCATCATCTTTAGTATCCATAATCTTCTAAACTCATAAGGCAAAAAACATTAGTGTCATTTAACCATAAAAAGATGACCACAAGTACAATGCTTTGTCCTCAGTTCTGCAGATTTAGGAACTTGATTTTACTAATTCATGCAGAGGATTCTGCTATGGATCCAAGATTCCATTTAATAGCTTAAGACTTCTTATTTTCACCATTAATTAAACTCTAGATTTTGTAGCTTTCCTATCTGTGAGTTCACCACCCAAATTCCTACCTTTCTTCCCTCTTTCAGTTTTCCTCCTTCCTTATTCTTTTCTACAGGTCACAGAAAATATAAATATAATTACCACCAAGACAAAAAAGTTACTTCATATAACCACAAAGTGTTTTGAAATTACTCCAGTGACTAATTTAATACAGCAGTGACAAGATGGTGGAAATTTTAATCAAAATTGAACACTTTATTTCTCTTTAAAACGTATTGAGTGAAAAACCATTTAAATGACTTTCATAGCATTCTCTGAACACTCGAGCTCAGAAAAAGTTAATATGAACTTTTTTGAAATAACAATGTGACTTACCATTAAATTTAAAAATCCACTGTTCCCACAGCATAAAAACAAAGAAAGAAACTAAATGTAAAATTATGGTGTGTTCTATATACTATCTAATTTGGAATCTGGGATCCAAGATTTAGAGCAGAAAGGGAAATTAAAGATCACATAGTCTGAGTTCTTAATTTTTGTGTCATAGCATTCTGACAAAGCCTATGGATCCATTCTCAAAAAAAATTTTTTTCCCACTTATTTTTCTTTTTTTTGAAGGTAGGTAATTGGAATTAAGGAACTTGCCCAGGGTCACATAGTGTTAAAGAATAACTCAAAATCTTGTCCAATGTTTTCATTTTCAACATGAGTAAAGTGACATATAAAAACTGTGAATGAATTTTAACTTCTCAAGGAAGCTATCTGTTGTTCAATCATTTCAGTCATGCCTGATTCTTCATTACCCCATTTGGGGCTTTCTTGGCCAACACACCAGGGTAGTTTGCCATTTCCTTTTTCAGCTCATTTTACACATGAGGAAACTGAGGCAAACTTGCCCAGGATCACCCAGCTAGAAAGTGTTAGAAGCCAAATTTTAACATCCTGTATTTTGACTCTTATCTAATTGCAATCAATAAACTGAAAAGTATGTTATTTTACCTTTAAATAATAAACCAGCAGTTCATTGAGGGCAGGATCAGCATTCAGGTTGACAAGAAAACATTTATTATCCCCAACTTTGATTCCTGAAGACTGAAGAGATATTCCAAGACTCTCTAGCTGTTTCTGTCGTTCCTGCATGGATATTCAAGAAATATTAATGCTACAGGTTTTAAGCTATTGAGAACATTAAAAATTTAGAAGATATCAACGAACTGAACATATGAATAATTTACATATAAATTTATATTTTTAAAGCACACTATAAACATTAACCTATATGCTACACTGGGCTCTCTTTTGATGCCATATATTTACTAGTACTTGCTACCACTACTCATTATGTTAATGAATGAGTTTCATCATAACATAAAATGTACGTATGTGATGGAATTTTTATACTACAGTATATGTCTTATGTGTATACATTTTTCTAAATGAGATTATTTCTGTGCATGTGTAAGTGTGAGAGAAGAAAGATATATATATATATATATATATATATATATATTACAGTACTTGTCTCATAGGATTATAGAGGGAATAAATAAGATAATACATGTAAAGTCAGTTGTCATTATCCTTACCAAAAGTAATTATGTGTAGCAAAGATAGGGCTGGACCTCAGTGAGTGGCTACATGCAAATGATGGGCTTTTATCATCAGTGCTACTCTCCACAATACATCAACTTGTACTTTCGGTTCTGTTTGAACTTCGGCTGCCATTAAATAGCCATTACCCAAAAGCTTCAATATTGTTCTTCAGTTATTTTTTCTCTTGTGTCTAACTATTTGAAGTTTTCTTAACAAAGATACTATAGTGGTTTCCCATTCCTTCTCCAGCTTATTTTACACATGAGGAAATGGAAGCAAAGAGGATTAAGTGATTTGCTTGGGATCCATAGTTAATAAGTGTCTGAGGCCAGATTTGAGCTCATGAAAATGAGTACTCCTGATTCCAAGCCCAGTGCTCTATCCATTGTGCCATATAACTGCTGCAATGGCACAGCAGCCAACCACCAAAAATCCAAACAAATGAATGAGAAAAGAAAATCTCTCAAAAATGATTTGTGATAATTCCTATCAGAGAATAAAGCTCAGGATGCTTACTTATGAGGTCTTCCTGAAAGTCATTCTAAATTACATATGCTACAGCCTATGGCAGAGGTCTTTACCTGCTTTGCTTACAGCTTCCATGAGCCGAGGCATGGATTTGATCTGGGGTTATTTTTTGATCTTTGTGTACCTGGCATCATTGCTGGCTAAGAAGACTTTTCTCTTCCACACCCTCTGAGAATCTTGCTTTCCCCGACACTGCCTTCCTCTCACTTCTCCCCTCCTTCACTCTACTCTCATCTCCTCCTTTACCTTGGTTGCACAGAGGCCCCAGCGCTTCAACCCATTACACATGCTTTCTCTAGCATGTGGTTCTCTCTAGGATCTCTGCCCTTTCTCATGGCTAACCTCCTTGAGAAAGACATTTTCAGTGAATTTGCCCAATTCTCTCATTTTCTTACACAATCTAGCTTCTAGCTTCATCCTTAATTGCAACTGCTCTCTCCATATTTATCTCCATATTTAACAATGATGTCTGAATCACAAAATCAAATTGGCTTTTCTCAATCCTCATCCTTCCTGAGTTCTCTGCATATTATTACTGTTGAAAGCACCTCCTCCTCCCTCTGCTTGGCCTTCCTTCAAGAATCAGCTCAAATCCAAATTTCAGCAAGAGGCCTTCTAAGATTCTTCTCCTTGTCAATGCTTTCCCTTTGGGATCACCTCTAATTTGCCCTATCTGTATCTGTTATGTACATAGCTGTCTGCATACTTTTTGTTTCTTTCATTAAAATGGGAGTTCCTTGGCAGTGGCAACTGTCTTTTGCCTTTCTTTGTATCTCCAGTACTTAACTTAGTTCAGTATGTGGCACAAAGTCAGGATGGATAAATGCCTAGGGACTATTTATTATCTGGTCTATATGCTTGTGTAAAACACTCAACTTTTATGTACCTTCAGCAACTCTATATGGCTTTCCTATTAAGTAACAGGTTATTGAAAGTTGCTAAACAGTGGTATTTAACTAGATATCGGCAATCAGATAGCCACTGAAATGTAAGAAGAGTTAATACCACAGTGGAAGATTTGGCAGCTTTGGCAGAACTAGCAGGAAAAAAAAACCTTAAGAGTACCCTAATCCTGGAGATTTTATTAATGTGAAAGAGAAACCCTAACCATTTGTTCACTCTTAGTATGCCAAACAGTACATTCCTCATCCCTTTCTAAACAAGGACAAGAATGAAAGACCCTAACTGATTCCCTTTAAGCAAATTAAGTTAATGATCCAAATAAAAGAAAAAAGTTTATTTTTTCTTTATTTTCAAATTACAGGTCGAGCAGCTAGGAAGCACAGTAGATAGAGCATGGACCGGAGTTCAAATTACCCAAGTTCAAATCCAACCTCAGCCACTTACTAGCTGTGTGATTCTGGTCAAGTCACTTAACCCCAAATGCTTCCTCTTCCCTCTTCTCCCCCCCACAACTCTCCTAAGTCCTATCTTCTCTATAAACTCTTCCTTCACAGCCATTCATCACACTATCTTTTGAAATCCTTCAACACTTAGTACACAACTGACATAATTACTCTTTATATTTTCTTAGATCAGTGAAACTGTAAACTCATCAAAGACAGACATGACTTGCTGCATATTTGACATAAAAGGTGTCGAAAGTGTCACATCAGAGGTAGCTCAAACCTGATTAAAATGTAATCAGAAAAGTTTAACAAAAACAAATAAAAATACAATGCAATACTGATAATGTTAACATGTGGTTTTCTAAGTCAATATGCCACCAAATCTTTCTGGTGTTTCACATGGTTTGGGCAACACGCAGCAGCACATAATGGGGATTCAATTAATATATTCCAAAAATTAGCCAAAGGTGATTAAATTTCAAGATTAATGTGCTATTCACCCACCAAATAATCTCTAGTTTCAATCCTGTTCTCATTAACAAATATGTGCTTATGTGAACTCAAAAGCCCTAGATAAATGCCTTTTATCTAAACAAAACATTTCACATTGTCAGGAAATATGTGACAAAATCTTATTAGCAGAATAATACTTTTTTACCGAAAAGCTTCTAGAAAAAGCTACAATTTGTTGGTTTCTATTCATTATTAATTTAAAGTCATTGGGTAGGAGATGGAACACTTTAACTTACCACCATTATTTCCTATCTGTTTTAAAACAAACCAAATGTACATTGTCTTAGACTCTTTACTATGATCATATAACATTATCCTGAATGAAGAGGCAGGGTGGTATAAGGGGGACAAAAAAGAAGGAACTAGGAGGACTATCCACTGGAATATTGGTTTTCACACAATTTCCTCAATAAATTTAACCAAATCAATATTCAACATTCATCTGTACATTCTAGAGATATTGATTGGGGGAACTGAAAATAAAAAAATAAGAGTAAGAAAAAACTAAAATTTAGTTCTTACTCAAGATATGCATGAGATATGTACAGGAATGCTTAAAAAGTAGAATGTGATAAGTTTTGTAAATGAGACAAATTGTTTCCTTGGAACATAGTGGGGGCAGCTAGGTGGCGCAGTGGATAGAGTACCAGCCCTGAATTCAGGAGGACCCCAGTTCAAATCTGGTCTCAGACACTTAACACTTCCTAGCTGTGTGACCCTGGGCAAGTCACTTAACCCCAGCCTCAAGGGGGGGAGGGGGTGGGGGAAGGGATTATAGTGGGCAAGGTATATATAGCCTGAGCAAATAAAAGATATTTCAGTAAAAGGGGGGGGGAGGGGAGGAGAGGAAGGGAGGGAAACAACAGCCCTGAGTGTAGGCAGATAGATTGTAGCAAAGGTTCTTAACTAGGTTTGACAAGCCCCTGTGATCATCCACACCAGAACTTCTGTAGAGCAGAAGGAAAACTGAAGATAAAATTTTACTTACTTAATTTTTCATGTCTCTATGCTGTTCATTTTGGCACATTTATAATGATGCCACCCAAATTAGCTAATGTTATAAATGCATTTTTGAAAAGCTTATGCAAATCTGTAGAAATGATAACCTTATTATAAGAGTTGGCAGGCAATAAAGATGATAGTCTAAGCTGTACCATTAAACATTTTGTAGCTTGGGCAAGTCTTATTTCAGCTCCTTTGCCTAGGAAAATGCTCACCAGTAGGCAACATATTTCACTGAAATTTAAGGAATGAGAACCAGAAGCTATAAATTAATCAGTTTGAAAACTTATAAAGTTCCCCCCCATTGCAATCACACTGATGAGACAGTGGAAAAATACATCTTTTGAACTGTGAACAGTATTGCCATTTTGCCTCAGGCTTCTCATAGGAAAGTAATTTTTGAAAAACAACAAACAGAGAGCCCTTGACTTACTGGTACAGAACTGGTCACATAAAATCAGAAGAAAAAGGAAGGACAATAGTAAAATAAATTTTAATTTCAATCCCATTAGAAACATTCAGAAAGAGTTGTGGAGTATTTTGAAGGGGTTGTGAAGAATATTTTGAAAGTAACAGGCTCCATTTCCCCTTACATGAAGAAATACTAACCTGGGCAATCTCCTCTGTTTTTCTTAATTTCTCTTCCCAGGTTACAGTCATTTCTTGAATCAATTTCTCTGATTCTTCTAGCCGATCCTTTAGCTCCGGGGATTTCATGGCCTACAAAAAATATAATATTTTAATCTTCAAATGTAAGATGCCTTGAAAAAGGAGATGCCAAACCTAATGGGACAAAAGTAACAATCTGCCTCATCTCAGCTTGATAGCACAGTGAGGTCTTTGACCTAGGCAAAAACACACAATGGACTGTCACTGATACACAGAATCTCTATTGTACTGTCTATGCCATGAATGCAAGACAAATTAGTTAAAGCATATAAAATGTCACAGGGGAAAGTGTAGTGGATTTCGGAACAGTTAACCCCAAGATTCAAATCTGGGTTTTTCTTCAGTTTAACTGTGTGACCATAGGAAAATTATATGAATTCTCAGAGCCTTAATTTGCTCATTTTTAAGAATGAGTTAATAAAATGATGGAGGTTAAAGCATTGTAAAGACAAAGCAACTCTGAAAGACTGATCAATTCAATGAACAACCATAATTCTAGTGTACGGTGATAAACATTTTACCCACCTCCTAACAGAAGTGACAAATTCAAAATGTAGATAAGACATATTTGGGGCAAGGGAGAGATGGAAAATGTGGAAATTTGTTTCATGTAACTATGAATACATGTTGCAATGATTTTGCATTTCTTTTTTTCATCAAAGAAAATTAATATATATTACTTTAAAAATTATTTTTTAATACAGGATTACACTAGGATTCTAAGGACTTTTCCAAATCATGTTCGAAGAGCCATATAGCAATAATTAATTAGAACAGGGAGTTTATTTTTTTCCTTACTACTGTGTTAATTAAACAGTTAATTACTTCTAAAGAGTCACTTTGCAAAATATGGAATGATGAACTATCTTAACCTAACTGAACAAACTTTTTTTGTGTGTTCTTTTTAGTTTAATTTAGTATGTTTTTTCCAGAAGGCTGTTTATTTAGATTCAATGATAACTTATTATATTATCATTAATAACAATGTTGCTTCATGGTTTGCATCATTTTCTCCTTTGATCCTCAAACAAACCCTGAGAGATTATTATTTCGTTCATGCCCTAACTCTGGACCTGTGGGGGTGCCCATCATTCTGGTTTAGTGGAATTCAGGTCTAGCCACATGTTATAGGACCAATGCCTGGTGGGAGGTACTGGGTACAGGAAGGGTAGTCAATTGAGTCTCCAACATAATCAGGATGGAGTTCTACATTGGGAACTTGGTCTTCAATACCAAATCTGCCTCTTGCTGCTCTCTCAGGTTTTACAATCACATTAAGAGTTCAAAATAAACTGGAAATTAGTGTCAATGCCTTCCCTCCCCCATTTTTTAATTAGGAGAAAGAAAGAAAGTAGAGATATGACTTCTAGACCAGACCACTCTCTAATACATATGTTGTTTTTTTCTCTTTTTAAAATGATACCCTAATTGAAAGAATCAGTCATTTGATCACTAAATTTAAAGACAAATTAATTATATAATGTCGCCAAGACTGGTCAACATTAGTCCAGTATGAAGAAATATTAAGGGAAGGAAAGTGTCATGATAAGAGATAGGACAGTGAATTAATCTACAAAATCTAATTTTGAAAAAATTCAAATGATAACAGAACATATTAAAATAACATGATTTAACAACAAGATGGTCACCTTTCTCCTATTTTCTCTACTGGTCAGATGAGAAGTATCAAACATGGGTCACAAGCAGCCCTAACCAGATTATGAGATAACTGGGAAATATTTAACAAAATAAATAAAAATACAATAAAACACTGATAATATCAGTATGACCTAAGTCAATATATAACCCATAGAGATACTTTTGTATGGCTTAGTAATATTTATGTTTAATAGTACTGGTTTAAATTGTTAGTAGAATACTACAGAAAACTGGAAATCTACTACTTCCCAAATACACATAATATTGTCTATGCTTTCCCAGGAATCACAGTAGTAGATTATATAGTGAGGTCTCCTATCAGTCCTTGTCATAAATGAGAGGTGGAAAGAGGCTTGGCTGAGGTACACTTTACTGACATAAAATCAAATAACTTAACCTTTAAGATATACAAAGTACCTGTCCACATTTATATACCTGTTCAGTATTATGCAAAGCACAGGAAGGGTACAGAAGATTAAGAGACATACTGCCTTTCCATAAGGATTTAAGAGTTCTTTGATGGGGTTGGAGGGAAGAAGAGAAGAAGTTAAACACATGAAAAAATATAGCCCATGATAAAAGGGATATATATATATATATATATATATATATATATATAAATAAATAAAACTAAGTGCTAACTGGTTAAACAGTAAACTAGGAAGGAGAAATCTATGAGAAGTATTATTTTTCCACCCATATATTAAGCTCTTGCAGGGAAGTATTATCTCACTTGTATTCTCACTCCCTACAGAGAGCTTAGCAAATAGTAAGTGCTTAATCATTAATCTATTAAAAATTTTCAGTGAACCGTGGTATCACCTCAAGCCGAGTTCTAAGTTGCAAGAGGTAAAAGACTGGACTTAGAATCAGAAAATATGAGTTCCAGTCCTGCCTCAGACACTTCACTTAAATGTCTGTCTGCTTGTTTCCTCATCTATAAAATGAGGATGAAGATGCTCTAATAGTACCTACATCCCAGAACTATTGTGAGGATTAAATTCAGAGAATGTTTGTAAAGTACTAGTAAATCTTAAAATGCCAATATGCTGTCGTTGCTATTGCTAATATTTGTATCATTCACAGTGATGTCCTAAAAAAGGGTTATCTACATTCATTGCTTCCAATTCCTTATAGCGCATTCATTTGTGAACTGCTTTCAATTTTACTTGCAATTGGGGGCAGCTAGGTGGCGCAGTGGATAGAGCACCAGTCTTGAATTCAGGAGGACCCGAGTTCAAATCTGGTCTCAGACACTTAACACTTCCTAGCTGTGTGACCCTGGGCAAGTCACTTAACCCCAGCCTCCCCAAAAAAAAAAAAAAAAAAGACATTAAAAAAAAATTTTACTTGCAATCCCCAAAATTGGTCCAAAATTCCTCTCCCCAAGATTACCAATCATATTTTAATAAATAAATCCAATGGCATTTTCCTCAGTTCTTACCATTCCTAACTTCTCTAAAGTTTTTACTCTGTTGACTGGATGTTATCTCCTCCTTTGTTTTGGGGGATCTTCTTTTAATTCTCCTCCTGCCTAGTGACTTATGCTCAGCATCCTGTATTGAATCCTTACTAAATGTGGTGCAAAGCCAAAGCTTTGTCCTGGGACTTCTCTCTCTAGTCTATCCCTTACTATGTCTTCTGTTCTCATGGATTCATTATCATCTGTATATTCATAACTTTCAGATCTATACTACCAACTCTAATCTTTCTTCTTGAAGTTCTACTCTGTTTTGCTATCTGCATGACAAACAGCTCCACCTAGATGTCTCAAAAGCATTTTAAACTCAATATGACTATAATAGAACTCATATTTCCTCCAAAATGTCCTGCAACCTAAATTTAGAATCAGAAAATGAGTTCCATTCCTGCCTCAGATATTTCACTTGAATGTCTGTCTGCCTGTTTCCTCATCTATAAAATGGGGATGAAGATGCTCTAATAGCACCTACATCCCAGAGCTATTATGAGGATTAAATTAAGAGAATGTACAGTTCAAACTAATGGCACCCATCCACCTCCCTGTCACTTTAGTGTAAAATCTTAAGTCATCTTAATTTGCAATATCAAATCATTTCCCTTTGTTCTGTCTTCCAACGCTATCTCTTACACCTGTGAATAGAAGCTTTTTGAAAGCAAGATCGGCTTCGGTTCTGTCTTTTTCTCCCCAAAGCACAGACAATCAATAAATGTTTGCTGACTAATTAACAACTACCATGTCATGTATTACAATTCATTTTCCATCTTTTATTCACAATTCCCACTTCATATACAAAGTATGCATAAAATTATTTAAATATATTTATGTTTATATTAATTTTATTATTTAAATAGAAATTATTAAATATTTATTATTATAGAATTCCTGAATGGAAAAGGCCATTATTTGAATAACAAAGAGAATGTAGTTCAAGTGTTGGTTTGATTAAATTCTCACAGAAACAACCATAAATCAGTTACTGAAATGCATTGATACCTCTGCTTTGGTTAGCTGTTCTCGGAGCTTTTCTACTTCCTCTCGGAGATCTCGGATGATCCGTGCATTAGGGTCTTCATTCACTACTGCATGGTTCACAATATTTTTGGCTCTGTCGGCATATCTCAGAGTTGACAGGGTCTCATCGTAGTTATCAGCTGCAGGGCTAACAGTGGCCACCATGGCTGTCTTGCTGTTACCCCCAAGACTATCCTGGAGGAGAAAAAATAATAATACATAGAAGGTTTTAATTGGGAGAGGTCTCAAAGAAAAACTATTTGAATTCTTTCAATCTACAGAAGAGAAAAATGAAGGCTAGAGAAGTGAGATGATTTATCCAAGGTCACAAAATCAGGTAAGGGCACAATCAGCCTTCTTGATCTATAATCCAATGAGCATTCTACTACACCAAATGAAACTTTCCATTTAATTTACATAAAGAGGAAAAAAAATCCCACTATACAGATTTGCCTGGTATAATTAGTCATTAGAAAGGCTAATTTATCCATCACTAATAAACAAAAATATTCCACATGAGCACATATTCACTGATAGATATTTTCCTATAAAATTGCGACTTGTGTTACAGGTCTCCCAAGAAGGTACTAAATAACTAAATCAGTTTCATTTAGGATTGGGCTACCACATAAGACGATGTGATTGAAGACATTCTCTTCCCACAATTGTTAAAGAGATACTTTCTAATCTTAGGGGTTCTATAGTGCTAGATTAGTTTGGTTGTGCAACCAAATAGAACTGCTAGCTTTTGGTCACTATTTAATTCTTTGTTGAATCTCTGAAATTATATAACAAAATATACAAGACTTAGTAAGATTCCAAAAAATGAAACCTTCCAGCTTACATTAAAATCTTAAAATATAAAGTACATCATGCTCTACAATCCTTTTTCCCCACAAAAATCAAATCCAGAAAAAGACAGGCTTTCTATGGGATAAAGAAAACCAGACTTGGGAGTCAGGAAAGCTGTGCTCTCCAAGCTTGCCTCTGAGGCTTCCTAGGTGTGCGATCATGGGTAAGTCACGTAAATTCACTGAGACATTTCCTCTTTAGGAAAATGAGAAAAATAATACCTATGTCCACAAGTACAGCTCAAATAAGGAAACAAACCTAAAGTGTTCTGTACACTATTTATTAACCTTTATTGTGGCCATTATATTCTGATTCTCCCGGTTTCAAGATTTTAGGCCTCTGAAATCTGTCTTCCAAACATACAGAAAAACAATTACTCTGAGACACAACCCTCACATGAATCTCTTTTTCAATAATTTAATTTAGTTCCCTATTGTTACTAGGATAAAAAAATAAACTCCTCAGTGTAACATTTAAAATCCTTCATAATCTGGATCCAACTTACCTTTACAGTCACTACATATCTCTTTCACACACTTTCTGTTCCCTGAATTCAACATTTCATCTCAACATCTTGCCAGAGACTCTGTCCTTCATGACCTTTGTGCCCAGAACACACTCCCTCCCCAGCTTCCTTTAAATCTCTACCTCAGGAGCCATACCGTACATAAAACTTTCCTAACCACTGATTCTTGACCTCCGTGAGAACACCAACAAATAGAGCTTGGACTTTTTGTCTTTATAGTCCTCCTTCATACAGAGAAAGCACTTAATAAATGTTAGTTTAAATAAATTAACTATTCTTGGACACTGATATAGGACAGAATATATGGAGACAGATGACATGAGTCTGAACCCAAAAGGACTTTGTACCAGAGCCTAGTGACCTCTCAGAACACAGTTCCCCCTTCAGCCAAAGGGGAACTAGCCCTCAACCCCATGACCTTCTGTTTTTCCAATTAGTCTTGAAGAACTAGTCATTATAGCAAGAAGGACTCACTTAAATGAGAAGGCAAATAATCTAGTATCTAGGTTTTAGGGCTGCCTGTGTCACTCACCTGCATGGCAGAGAAAAAAGAATGTTGGACCTGGAGCAGGTATACATATGGCTGGCCTGCCTCCTGAGTTCTGTAAGAACGGGACAAGCCTCAATCTATGGGGTTAGCCTCATAAGGGACCTGAATGATTAAAGTGCCTTGCAAAATGAAAGGTCAGTAACTATTACTACTACTGGTACTACCACTGCCACCCCCACCCCCACTACTACTGTAGCTACAACCACCATCCCCACCTCCTACACTACCAACCTCCTTAGCCTGGCACCAAACACTGACATTTTCTTTCTAAGTCTACCTCACATTCCACTTTACACTGAACATGACACTATGGCCAGCCAGGACCACGCACTGTGACCTGAGCCCACACTGCTACCCTCACACCTCTCTGCAGCCATGCCTGCTCCCAGTTCTGGAAGATGCTCCTCTGTAGTAGTGGCTGAGTTGTAGGCCCAAGGACCTGATCTAATTCTGGTGCAGCCCCAAAATAAAATCTTTGGCCCAGGGGAATCATGAAAATTCTTCAGACATCAGTAATTCTTCAGTGGTAAAACAGACAATTCCTATACTTTTCTGCTCCCATGAAGATTTAATAGCTCATACTCCAAAATCTATTTACACATCCACTACCAACAATTCAGTTTGCTATAGAAACACAAATAAAGGAATTCTATTCTAAAAGAAAATATGCCAGAAGGAATGAAGTGGTGGTAAATCTGGCTATTTTGTGCTTGAGGGACCATCGCTTTCTGAGAAGCTTTCTTTCCCCAAGTTTGATCACTGCTTCATTTATAGAAGCTAAGCTAACATTTCTGACACACTTGGATTTGGTAACATCCAAATAATTTTAAGGAGAGTCCCACATGCATTAAGGAGATTCAAGAGTTGCTTATAAAGATCTTAACTCAGTTTGCCAATCTGAGCACTAGCAATACTGGGGTAAGTGCTGCCCTTCAACAATCACATACTGTTAGCCCACATGAGCTACCAAAGCTACTGGGCTAAAAGAAAATTTACAATAATAACTGCCACAGTAAAAAACACATTGTGCTTCAGTTTATGCTGAGAAAAGGAAACCTGGCCAACAACAAATACTTGATATTTTAAAAGCCCTTTGTGACTTCTAAAGCAACAAAATATTCTGCCTACACTGAAAATAGCTGAAGTCACTTGGAAAAAGGAAATAACAACAAAAGAATTGGCACTTTTTCAAAGGAAAAGGAAAGTCCTTCATTTACTGTTTGTGAATTAGACAAATTCTGCTTCAGATATAGAAAATTCAAAGGAAGTGAAACATGAAAAGAAATGAATTTTTATAATGTTAAGATTTTTAGAGCTTAAGGTTTGACAGATGAGAAAATCCACTAATAGCAAAAGGGTGACTCTCAACCAAGGTCATAGCGCTACTTAGGAGTAATGGGAGCTGGCGGGGTAGAGCTCAGGTCTCCTGATTAAATGAATCTGGAATGTTTTCAACTATTCTGCACTGTCTTCTCACAAAGGGGTGGGGGGTGAGGTCGGGGAAGAAGAGTGAAAAATGGCCTTAAAAAGCCATTTGAGACATTACGCATATATAACAATGTATATATCCCTGAAAATAGAAAAACAAGTCTATCAGTGATTAAATTTTCATAACTAATGCAGATTACAATAAGATTTCTGCATGGAAAGCCATTCTAGCATGAAGAAAATTAATTTAGATTCTCTCTTCCTCTGGAAACTTGCTTGCAAAACACCTAGAGGGAGGAAAATGGAGTAAAAGTCAATTCAACAAATTCCACAAACATTAATCATCTCCTTTAGGTAAAGCCTATATAATGTACTAGGCAACAAGGGAGCTGGAAAGTTATACTTTAGGATTTTTTGCTGCCTTCATTGGGCTTAGCAGATATATAGGTAATTACAAAATGCAGTATCATACAATAGACACACTAGAGGGAAAGTTGCTGCAACTGATGTTGGCTTTCACTGAAAAAAGAGAAGAGAAAGGAATAAGAGTTATTAAATATCACCTCTCACCAGGTATTGTACTAAATACTTTTTGAGGAAGATGCTGTTATGATGCTCATTTTACAAGTAAGAAAACGGAGGCAGAAAGACATTAAGTAACTTGCTAGAGTCACACCATTATTAAGTGTCTGAGCCTGGATTTGAACTCAGATTTTCTTGACTTCGGGCACAGTGCTCTATCCACTGTGCCATCTCACTGCCTTCCAAATAGGAAAAAATCAAGGAAGGTTGCAGACACTTCATCCAGAGGTTTACCTCACACACACAGGGAAAGGTTCTGATTGTGAATCTAGACACTGGAAAAACCTATACTTTCTTATTTTGCTTTCTCTCTTCCATTAAAAACACAAAGAAAAAAAAAAATCGCTTACTTTTAAGAGCCAAGTGAGGACAGAGTCACGATATGGAACAAATTTGTTCTTGTTTCTTCCAGCACCCTGATCTGCAAGGGCTGAGATAACTAGACCAAGGGTGGTGAGGGACCTGCAGGGTGACAGGAACATTATTAGTAAGCAAAACAATCTAAAGATAGGATGTCTTAACACATTCAACAACACTGACTGGGCCCACATCTGAATAACACCATGACATTGCAGTCAGCGTCATGGCATTCAATTGCAAGCTTATGGAAATTACAAATTAATACTTCTATCCTACTATTGCTGACCAAATAAAACTTCTTCTTCAAGAATCTCCTTTCAAATCTTTGGTGGAAATTATTAGCCTCTTGAACTCTAATAAGATGTATACCACATGAAAAAAATCATTAAAAAACAAGATTAAAATAATAAGAGACTTATGTTGGAGAACTCCCCTGTGGGGAAAAAAAAATCCTTCACAGTTTTTCTGTTGAAATAAACCCAACACTAACAGATTTTAGGCCTCTGATCAATGCAATGATTCACAGTGATTTCAAAAGGCAGCTAAGACATGATTTCTATCTTTCAGTAGAGAGATGATGGACTACCTTATAGAGTGGGGCTGAAGGCTAACATTTCTGTTTTGCTTGGATGCAACTTTATTGTTGCAAGAAAGGGTTAGATTAAGTTGGGGGAAATCACTGGGAAGTGTAATAATATTTTCAAAAAGAAGCATCAATGAAACAATTTTAACAGAAAAATGACTTCAATATAAATGGAAAGAATACCACAGTCAGAACTACTGAGATTCAATACTGTAAAAGTTTAAAGAGCAAACATTCCCATAGAAGAGCTATGAGAAGATATCACCCATGCTCATTATCAGAAGTGGAGAAAAGGTTTCCTCCAAGATCTACTAGTAGATACCAAGGAGAGAATTCTCTGCTGCCGAGGAGGCACATGGGTTATGGGAGATTAACTAAATGATGTATCCGTCCTATCCATGTCTATTTTGGACACTGAGATTTCCTAATTAAAGAATAAAGGATCTGACTCAATGGACTGAATATGGCCATTTTTAAAAAGTTGTCTGTATTTTTCACTAGCTGGAATTAAGCATGAATATAGTACAGAGAAAACTATCCTATCACTACCTGACAATCAGTAGGGAAAAAGGGCTAACCTGTGATTAACAGTTCTATTTAGAATATGATTGGTCAGAGTGATATGATGGATTGCCTTCATATCTCTAATTCAAAAGAGATAAGAGAAGTAGTACCGAATAAAGAATAGAAGTAAACTGATTATAGAAATATTGCAGGTATGCTTGGAAAGGTGAAAACTTGCCCTATTAGTTCCTCCAATCAGGGTCAATCCCCATGGAGGACATACTTATTAATCACAAGCTCCAAGCCTGGCTTGTTAAACTCCACAAAAAGCAAAGCATAGCAGAATTAGGAAAACCCTAGGAAGGAATTATTGAATAGAGCATATTCCGTTAACATTATGAAGTACTCATTGTTCAATGAAGATCAAATAGAAGGCAAAATGAGTTGGTTATGATTAGAATACATTCAATTAGTTAATGAACAGGGCTATGAAGGACATTAAGTCTAAAGAATAGATCTTTATATAGACTAATTAGCTTAGTATATTCCAAGAGTACTAGACCAAAATTCAAACCCGTCTGCCACCCTCAAAAAAAAAAAAATAAAAAATAAAAAATAAAAAATGAAGAAAATCTGGAGATAGTAAGGATGGATTGGTATAAATATACCACCTCCCTCTAGAAAATACTGAAAACTCAGTTGTCACTGGACATGGGGTCAATAGATCCATTTTTGTAACTAAAGAACAACACTGATTCCCAGCTCCCAGCTCCATCCATTTGACATTTTAAACTTTAATAGAAACCATGTTGAGATTAAAAAAAAAAAAAAAAAAAAAAAAAAAAAAAAAAAAAAAGAAATCCAATTTTCAAAGCTGCTTACCAACAAAATAGGAAAGTGAGCTTCTAAAACCCTTACTTGTTAATGTTGCTTCCTTCCTTCAGCCTGTCACCTGCAGCTCCTGTTTTTGTGGCTCTTTCACTGCCTGCTAAGTCGACTAGACTTAGTTTGCCCACTTTCTCTCCTGATGTCTGGAGAAAAAGACAAACAACAATAAAAAATAGGTGGTCCTGTTTTGATAAATAGAATTCCAAGTCATTTATACAAAAAGAAGCAGATTATATCCTCCCTAGAAGACTTACAAACCGAATTTCTTGTGTTTTTTGTTAAAAACAGGTAAAAAATAACACTTACTATTATAAACTTAAGTTTCATAAACACATTAAGCTACCATTTGGAATCTCAACTATTTTAAAAGAAATACCAGTTTTAAGGAGTTTATTAGATAAAATTAAACAATAATGAGTAGGCAGAAATACCTTAGAAAAAATATACAAAAGATGGTGTCTTTGCTAAAGAGAGAAGCCCATTAATTTATCAAAATTAACTTGCCTATAAAAGAGGACAGTGACTTTAATATTTAAAACTTGGTTTTTATATTTTAAAATTACAGATACACATTCATAAATAAACTCAATAACTTTGTGGATTTCTGCAATATTTAGTTCTTCTACCAACTCCTACTCTGATGCCTCATTGAAGGATGAAAGTAAAGCTTATTTAGATAGAGGCAGCAGCAGAGCATCAACTATAGCAGATTCCATCATGCTGGGAGAGTTTCAGATAGAATTCTGACAAAAGACTGGGACTATTTTTTGAGGAGCAAGAGACTGGCTTCTTGGTGACAGCCACAGCAACTCACGAAACAAAGAAAAATACAAAATGGCCCACAATGTTGCACTGAACACCCTTTCACTTTGGTAGTGCCAAAGAGTGTGGAGGCAGAAACAAATGAACAAGAAAGCTGGGATAGGGAGAAGAATACCAGTTTAGTTGAAATTCTTAATTCAACTCTTCAAAAGAGCTTTGATTTCACTGGAATGGATCCTCTCCCTACTCTCCAAAGAATTAGATCACAATTGCTCCAAGAATTCATAGCAGATAGGTTCCTGAATTGCTGTGGTCAAAAGCAATTCGTTATGTGGTGGCAAAATGACTCTCTCAATTTAGCCAAGTTAATGTCATTTGTCATAGGACCTGCCCTCAAAGCCTTTCCCGCTTGGTTAGTGCCAATTAGAGCTTAAGGGTAATAGTTTTAAATACATAAAGCTGCCTCCACATCTCAGAAGGACTAGCAAAACTATAGCTTCTAAAACAAAACTGAATCATGAAATAATAAACCTAAAATTTTAGGAGATAATAACTTAAAAAAGGTGAGAAGAACCATTCACACATACACATTTAAAAGCAACTATAGCGACAATGACAACCTACTGCCTAGTATCAAACCCCTCTCAGAAATAGTAGATAATGTAATATAACCTACCAGAAAGGCAGGCATCAACTGAATTTGTCCTCATCAAAATGATACAGTATAATTTTGCTTTATATTTAAAATAGATACCAAAATACTTATTCTAAAATATAGTGAGTTTTTTTGTTTTGCTTTTTGCTAAAGTGCTTTGAACATATTAGGTGCTTAAGGAATTTGCTGAGTTTGCTTAATTGAATGGCCAAGGCATTTATTTTAGCTTTACAACATCTGAAATCATTCAACAGTGGAATGGGAAATGTTTCTTCACTTTACAAAGGAGAGAAAAACAAGAATCGGTACTGAATAAATTTCTGAATAAGTTTTTTAAAAAGGATAGTAGAACAATATTCACATTCAAATATCACTTCCCCTCCCCTTACAACTCCCAAGGAACTTTTCAGCTAAGTCTAAAATGACGTTGTAACATATCACCCTCTTTTCAAATAAAACGACTAAAAGTTGATCACCATTAAAACTTGGAGAGCTGCTGGGAAATTTTGCACTGTGCCATAGAAAAATATACTTAGATGTAACCTAGAATTGATTTTCCTTAGTTTACTTCCTGTCTTCTCAAGCTTTATGCAAACTCAGTTTTACTATTTTTGGAAGGGTAATTGTTCTTAATTATTACCATTAAACCTGATATAATTTTGTTCACATTTCATATCAATGTTTTTCAAATTAGCCATCACAGCAATTTAAAATCATATACATGACTGGCTCAGATTTTATCTTTTAAAAAATATTTTGCTTATCATGGGCAATGCAAAAAGCAATGATTTCGGAATTTGAGGACCCAAGTTCAAATGTTTCCTCTGTTACTTACTCTCTACTTGGACAAAAGACTGAAGTTTTTTTTACATTTCAGCCTCTCATCTCAAAAATAAGGTAGTTAAAATTAGTTGGCCTCTAAAGTTTTTTTACAGTTTTAAATCTATGATCCTTTACTACATAAGTGGAGAAAGAAATGCATGATTTCACACCAGTAACAAAAATAGGCCTTGTACATGAATAATAACAATGATGCACTTACCCCAGATTGCACATCATACAAAGTATGGGTCAGAATGATTTTGAAGACAGCATGAGATCGACTGCTTTCCTCGTTCATGTTGGTTGCAGCAACTGTTCGGGACTTATTGCCTTCTGACATCAAGGATTCAATATCCTACACAGAAATTTTAAAACATAAGATGATTCATTTCGCTGTTTATTCAAAGAACATTCTATAGAACCTCACCAAAACCAACAGCTCATTTGCTTATAAAAATGTTTTGTCTTTTCAAAATGTGTCACCCAAGAAAGTATCCACTGATAATTCCATTGTAAAACTAAATATAATACAAGACATGTACAAACATATAAATAATCTATCTTTTCTGAAATTAGTTCAACTTTTGACATTTCTTCTGCTTTTCAAATTTTTCTAAAGTTATATGTTAAGGTGGTTTATACCATATGAGAGCTATTGAACAAGATCACTACTCAAAATCATACTACTAATGAATGTTAGAAATGTTGTTTGGGGTGTGGCGCTCTCTCCAAAAAAGGCTTAATATTAGATATGAGTTCTATAGAAATGGAATATTACTTTTTGGAATACAGAGAGATTAAAATTAATTGAATTAGGAGCCCAAAATTTAATAATGATATTTTTTTTTTAATTTTGAGGTGGTGAGAAGAATGTGTATGAAGAATATTTATGAAGATTAAATATGTTCCATTCTCTAAAGATAATCTTTAAGTGACATAAAACGAATTTTTTAAGTGAAAAAAAAAAAAAAACCGAATAAGATGCAGGCAAATTTTTATAAGCAAGAAACAAAACAGGACCTTCAGTTTTACAAATATGAACTGGAATTGAAATGTAAGCAATTCTTTTATATTAAAGTTACTGACTCCTACTCTGCCTACTACTGATGTAAGCTCCAACAAACAGGTGAGTGGTGATATTTTGATTGTTTGGCTTCATGTTGCTAACAAGTTATACCTAAAGAACAAAAAGATTAAATAGCTCTTACACTAAATTTTTTTAAAGCAAAAAGGTACTTCTTCATTAATAGCTCAGCATAAATATAAAAACATGTTATTAATGAAACATCCAAATACTAAACAATAATCAACCACTGCTTGATTTAACACTGGCTTTATTCTAGTGTTAAGAACTAACTCATTATCTTGAATCTCTAAATAGATAGATGATAGGTAGATAGATAGGTAGATAGATAGATAGATAGATAGATAGATAGATAGATAGATAGATAGATGATAGATGCTTAAGAGGAGTCAAAGCTTTCCTTAGATTCATTTCATAGAAACACAATCTTTCCTCCCTTCTTTTTTCTTTCTTTCTCTTCCCTTCCTTATTTCATTCCTTCCTTTCTAAAGAAAATTCCTGAACAGACTATTAAACATATGTATACACACTTAGAAAAACAATGCCAGATCACTAGGAATCAGTACAGTTTCAAAACAAGGACGTATATCAAATTATCCCAACAGCCTTTTTTTGTCAGTCAGTACCTGATAAACCCGGCATGTCTAGAATCACAGCAAGAGGCCAGTCACTGCAGAGATTAGCACACTATAGGCCAAGGAAGCTGAGTCGCTTGTGCAAAGTCACCCTGATAGCCCAGGGCAGAACTAGCTTTAGAATCCAAGTCTCTGAGACCAAATCCAGTAAAATCTTTTGGCAAAACATCTGACAAAGTCTACTAGGATGAATGTGGGAAGGGCTGGAAGATGGGCCTAAAGCCTGATGACCACCCGAGCAATGTTCACCCCAGGGCTCAGCCTGATGTGGGAGCACCCCCCACCTCTGTGCCCGGATTTTTGATGACTGCTCTCCTAATAGGAATATAGGAAACTACCAACAAAGATGCTGGACTGCTGTAAAAGTCAGACACTGGTTCCACCTATCCTCTAAAGGGGGCATCTGGGTGGTGTTGTGGACAGAGCACCAGGCCTGGAGGCAGAAGACCTATTTTCAAATCTAACATTTTTTTGCTGGGTGACCCTGGACAAGTCACTTAACTCTGTTTGGCTTAGTTGCCTTATCTGTAAAATGAGCTGGAGAAGATAATGAACAATTTCTTTACCAAGAAAACCCAAAAATTGGGTCATAGAGAATCAGACATGCCTGAACAACACACATCCAAAGACTGACTTAAAGTACCCAAAGCCCTCCAATAAACCTTCTTCTAATTCTTCTGAACACTGAGCTTTTTATTCTTCAGTTGTTACATGTCAGGCCTGCCTTAGGTCAGTCTAATGATTCTAGTTTAGAATTGGAATACAATGAAATGCTCATAAAATTCATTAAAATTAATACATTTATAGTAAATTAAAAACACTACTCCCCTCCATCTCCACTTTGCTCAGAGCAGCAGGTATTCCTTCAAAGTCTCAAGATTTGTATGAACTGATAAGAAGTGAAGTGAACAGAATCAATTTATATGAAAATAGCAATATTGTAAAAATTAATAATTTTAAAGATTTAAGAATGCTAACAAAATGATCCACATGACTTCAGAGGACTGATGATGAAGAATGCTCCTTCAACTCTTGACAGATAGGTAATGAACTCAAGATGCAGAGGGAAACATACATTTTTAGATGAGGTTAATATGGAAATTTGTTTTGTTTGACTTTGCATATTTATGATTTGGATTTTTCTTTTTAATCCAGTGGGGCAAGATTTGGGAGAGAGAAAAAAATAGTTGATTACTGAAAAAAATTAATTCAAATTAAATATATGCTTCTAATAGTTCACAGTTTTGTATATAATTGTTACTGTTCTTTTTTGCATAATGAAAGATTTGTTAATCCCATAAAGAAAATAAAAAACTGAAGTACTGTAGGTCTTAACTTCAGATCAGAGTTTCAAAGTAAATGAAATTACACTGGTATGGAAGGAAGATTCTTCAAAGCACTTTCATAAATCTTATCTTGTTCATGTCTAAAAATAATCCCATGTGACAAGAAGGACAGGTATTATTATTCCAATTCCAATAAAAAATATTAATTCTACTCATTAAGTGAAAAACACACAGTCTTAGAGCCAGCAACTGACAGTTCAAGGCCTCACACTCTGGTCACTGGGTTTCAAAGTTTGACTTTGGGGTCAAAAAGTCTAATCTATAACAAAAATCTCTTCTAATAATAAAAATGTATATGATATTTATATTTTTCTTTACTATTTTTAGTGTACTTTGCATATGTTATTATCCCAGGTGACTCTTACAACAACCTTATTATAACTATTTTACCAAAGAGGAAACTGGAGGTGAGAGAAGCTAAGTGAAATGACAATGGACACATAACAAAAATAAATGATTTTTTTATATATAAATTGATTTCCTAGCTCAAAATCCATTATTCTCCTGAACACAGTACAAAGACTCTACAATTTCCTTGACATGTGTAGAAGCTTTTGCTTAAAGATATGTAGAAATTAAGAACCTATATAGCAAACAAAGGAGAGCTGGATAAGCAGCTGAAATGTAATCAAAAAGAATTTTTAAATAAGTAGAATAAAAGATATCATCAAGGAACTAAACAAGAAAATTGAGCTGTTCATGGGTAAAGGATCCAGAATTAAGTATGAAGAGATTGTATGCCCATTCTTGTGATATCAGGAGAAAGCAAGGAAGACTTTCAACAAGTCTGGTAGAATCCTTCTAGGGAACTTCTGTCACAGCCTTAGTCACAAAGGATGGGAGTTGCAGGCTACATGTTGGAGGAAACATGAAGAGCAATGAGGGCAAATAATCATTTGAGTATTTGAATATTCCCAGGGCCTCTCACATAGCAGTTGCTTAACAAATGCCTACTGATCGATGAGCCGGCAAGGGCAAGTGGAGAGGAGTAGGGACATGGGTTGAAGAATAGCCAAGAAAGGATACAGAAGAAGGCAATGGTCAACCCTATCAATAAAAGCTGTAGCAAGGATAACAAGGACTGAAAAATGGCTGGCAAAGCTGGCAGTTAGGAAATCACTAGCAACTTTAGAATGAGTGACTTAAAAATAATGATAAATGATAAATGAATGATTAGAAAACAGTAAGAAAGGAAGTCGGAGATATAAATGACTTCAGGAATTTAGGAGTGAAGGGATATTGTAGACAATCAAAGAGGATCATCTTCAAGGGAAGATGACAAAGATGGAGACTTGGACATGTTTAAGGCCATTCAAGAATTTTAGTGAATAAGGTAAAGACTGAAGACAAGATAGAAGAAAATATCAAAAGAAAAACACCTCGGGGGGAAAAAAAGAGGAAAGGAGAGCCAGGATCCAAAAAAGATAAAGTGGTCATCTTCCTCTTCCTCAGAGATTTGAAAACAGAGAAAGAGAAAAGGGGGATATTTAGAGTTTTTTGAGCTCTAGAGAAGAGGAAGCTACGATCCAATAAATAATTATCTTGCAATTTGGAGACACAACAGACATTAATAAAAAACTAATAAGTGAGGGGCAGTGAGGTGGCGCAATGAATAGAGCACCAGCCCTGAAGTCAGGAAGACCTGAGTTCAAATGGTCTCAGACATTTAAAGCAAAAAAGCAAAAACAAAAAAAACAAAAAAACAAAACAAAACTAGTAAGTGTTCATAAAAATAGTTCAGTGAAGTAAACATGAGTTGTGCAGTAAGCCATGTTTCAAATTTTTATTTTATTTCATAAAATTTATAATTACATTATAGCTACATTAAGCATTTCATTCCTCACTGATATGGAAATGAAAAAATTCAACATGCTGAATAGTGTAAAGATTTTGTAAAAAATAATCTTACCTATAACAAAAGTTTTTAAATAGGCCTTAAACACACACACACACACACACACACACACACACACACACATAAACAAGAAGCTAAAAAGTAAACCTAGAAGAAAAAGAGGCCTTAAGTTAAATTATATGAAATCATAGAAAAAAAATAAAGTCCCAATCTGAAGATCTCCTAAAATTCTCCAATGAATTTTTTAAGAAATAGAATAGTTTATAATTCCCAGTTCCTCATTTGGATTTAATAATTCAATAATTTCTTGTTGCACAGAAAGATATTCAGTATCATGATATTATAACAAAACACAATTTTCAAATAAAGACAATGAGAAAAAAATGTTTGAGGAAAACTACTCAACATGATATAGAAAGACATCCCTGAGAAACATAAACAATAACTATAAAAGGCCACATAAACAGAATTTGAGAATAGAAAAATGAGAAGATAAGTAAAATAAAAGCCAAAAAGATCAGTAGGTAGAAATTATTGAACTTGATTTAAGGTATAATGATGCTGCCTTATTTACTATCTGATTTAGCCCACATTTACTTACCACTATCTAATCAAGTATCTAATTTCTAAAAATCAAAATATCTTTAAACATAATTATGGTAGGAGGCCCAGATTTTTGTTAGTTACATGAGACCAGTATACAGGTTTTGTTTCCTAATGAGGTCTCTTTCTCATAAAGTTACAATCAATTACAGGAAAAGCTGAAATAACAAAACATAAAAAATGATGAATTGGAATATTTCACATAAATGGTCTTTACCTTGTAACTTGTGACAGCCAGTTTAGAAAGCCCATCCACATAAGGACCCAGTACATTGTGTTCTCTGACTTTCAAGGTTTGACGGCTTCTGTTAACAAAAAACCAAAAACAGTAATTCACCTAAAAATTAACAACTAATTTTAGTATTCTATTCTCAAAAAGAAAATTTCAAAAAGGTTCATAAAAAAGAATTCTCAATTTAAATAAATAAAAACCACTTGGGCTCACCCAGGTAGAATTAATGCTGTCTAGAACCCCAAAATGCAAACTGACAGAAATATTTTGTGATGAGGGGGCATATCACTTCAAAGGAAAACTGAAGAATGACTTTACCAACAAAAAAGAATGCTGACAATGCAAAATTAATAAACCCAAATATCTATGAAGCACATTATACACTTATACAAACATTAGATATTCAATAAATGTTCATTGTAAATCTAAAATCTAAGCGATTTCATTCATTATTGTGACAGGTATCAGGTATCTTGAGAATTATCCAATCTCATTGGCTCAACTTTGTTCTTAAACTACTCTAATTTAAATTACTTCTAAGTTTAGAAATTCTTTTTGTTTCACAAAAGGATTTCTAGATGAAAAAAAATCCATAAAAACATTAAAGGTATGATACATATACTTGACATCAAGACTAAAGAGAAAAAATGTATGTGAGGTAAACAGTATGTACATTTCACTCTAATTCTTAAGACACTTTTAATGCTATGTCAAGCAGTAAAATGAAACTAATTCAGATTTACAAGGAGAGGCATGAGTATGAAACCTGGCTTTAGAACTTACACTTAACTAAGTTAAGTTACTCAATTTCTGTGTATAATGAATTGATATGGATCAATAATACCAGAAAATACTTGAATGCTTAGAAGACTGAAAAATACAACAAAATACAACATAGCATGTTCTCTGACTTAACTTACTATATGCTTGTACATGTATATGTATACACACACATTTGAAAAATAAATTAAAATACATGGCAATATATAGACATTAGAAGTTGTACAGATGAGAGCTACAGAGCTTCTTGTATCTTTCTCTTCCTTAGCTTCTTTATTCCGTAGAAAAAGGTCCTGAGGTCAGAATCTTCCTCCAAAAGAGATCCCCAAGAGTGATGATAATGGAATACTTTTAAAGAGGTCATAAGAGAATGGGAGAAACTATAGGCAAGCTAAATGAGTAATACAAGCAGCTGAGATTCACATCAACCGTAAAGGATTGATGAAGGAAAATGCTATCCACTTCAAGAATAAAAACTGTTAAAATGAAATATGCACAGTGTGGCTTTAAGACAGTTCAGATCCTAAAATATTTTTTTAAATATTTATATTTTTATTTATATAATTATTTATATATAAATAATTAAGTTTAAAAAAAAAAAAAAGATACTTAGAAATTCTGATCTGTGCATAGGCCATATCTCCTGACAACCTACAATGAAATAATGGGGAGAGGGGTGGTTAGCAACAGTAGTGATGAAAAAAATTACAAACATGTTGCTTAAAAATTCATAGGAGAAAAAAGTACTGAAGAGAACATAGACAAGCAGCAGTTTTGAAAATAATGTGTAGAATTTTTTCCCCCTGAGGCAATTGCCGTTAAGTGACTTGCTCAGGGTCACACAGATAGGAAGTGTTAAGTATCTGAGGCCAGATTTGAACTTAGGTTCTCCTGATTTCAAGGATGGCTCGGCTTTATCCACTGTGCCACCTAGCAGCCCCATATGTAAAATTTATGTGTCTAAAACATTCAAGATAAAAGATTTATGGTTTCATAAAAAATTTTCTTTTATGTTCTGATGTGTCATAGAAACATTTCTTGGGGGGGGGGGGGCGGACACAGGGTTAAATTCAGAATTTTAAAAAAGAAAACCATGAGGAGACAAGCATCACAGCTGTTCTGAATTCTGATAAGCTGGCTGGATTTGTTTGTTTTGTTTAAGGAATCCACCAGAGCTTAGTTGCTATGAGCTCTACTCAGAATGGACAACAGAGTACCTAGGTGAGGACCCACCTGGCCAAGCTGGGCCCTTGAGGCTAGAGAATCTCTCTTAAAGAGGACTGCTATTCAGACTAAAAAGTAATACTTTAAAAATACTTTTAAGGATAATGACAAGTTTGAAGAACTTGTGAATACTATGATTCAAGTATGGGAGAGAAAAAGACTAGGATTTACCCATATAAAAGATCAAAAAGACCAACAATAAGCAGAGAAGCATTTTCACATGGTGCAGATATTCCATGATTGATATCAAAATATTCAGTCCAGAATTTTGAATTACTTCAAGAACAAGTGACCTGGTGATCAAGTATGATCTGGATTTATATGTAGATTGTGATGTACTTTATTATTTATGAACTTTTCTTATATATTTAGTATTTGTAATATTATCATCTGATCCTAGTGCTAAGTAAATGTTTATGGGGTTTTTTAAATAGAAAAAAAAAAAGTGGAAATTTCTCATTTAACTGTGATACTTAGGAAAAGAGTGATAAAAAGTCCCAATTTACACTAAAGAATTGAGTTCAAACATAATCCTAGTAAGTAAAGGCATTAATTCTGGCTTAAAGATTCAAAAGATACTGAAATTAAAAATGTATATATATTAGGTAAGGAAAAGGTGGATAGTATATGAAGTCAACAGTAGAGAGGGGGAAAAAAAAAGAAAGACATAGTTGGAAGAGGCATAAGCTCTCTAGGCAAGCAGAATCTATATTATTTTCAATTTCTCCTTATCTACTAGCTGCTTCCTTACTGCACAGAAACATTCTCTCCTATGCTTACAAAATCCATCCCTCCTCACTAGGTATGGGATGATACTATCCCATACCTCCTCCCTCTTATAATTAACACTTTTTAGAGCTAAAAACACTGAGGTTTATTGTTAATTTTGTGAGTAAAATTATAAAGGAGTACAGCAGCTCTTTAGACTTGCCCTCTGAGATGGAAGAAATTGGACTCAAGAGGCAGTGGGTCATAGGTTCTCCACCATTACTATGCTGTTATAACAATTAACATTCTGGGCTTAAAAAAAAAATCCCTTCTGTAACATTTCCATGACTGTCATGAGCAAGACAATAATATTATTTGTTTGGTGTTTTTCAAGTTTATATCTATTCAATAAATACCATATAAACAGCATAGTTTTCCTATTCTGAAGTAAGTTTTTATTTCATCTTTCAGTATTAACTTGCAATAGAGACACAGAAAATAGGCCTTGCACTCCATTTTAGTTTACAAGTTAATATACCTACAACACCACGGAGGTAGTGTGCTATCAATTTTTCTCTTCCCTCAGATTTCATTCTGATCCCTGCCATTATTCAATCAAGCAATCAAAATATCAATCTCTTTTATCACTGCTCTCACAATTGTGCTGCTCTATAACCTTTCTTCTTCACTTACTTGCATCTAAATAATTCAATTCTCAATTTTCTAATCACATTACATCTTAGTTTTACAACAGTTTCAATCACTTCACCAACTAATTAGAGCCCTTACTAGACAAATGGAACTGCTAAATTTGTGAATCAACTAAATACAAGAAGACATGAATTTAACTCAAACAGCTTCCTCATTTATAAAATTGTTGTTGTAAGGTCCAAATGAGACAAAATATGCAAACAAAGCATTTTTAAAACTTTAAAGGAATATACTGTAATTTTGTCTTTGACCCACACTGGTAATCCTGGCTTTCTCCAATTTCTATTTGCATTCACAAATATGGTAGTTATTTTAAGATATCAGTTGCTTAAGTGCTAATTTAAATAATTTATAATTGTATTTTATATTAGAAAGTTGGGAATAACAATGAGAAACAAAAAATTTGAATAAACACTCAAACTCATATTTTTACTTATCCCCTCTACTCAGGGTCCCAAATTTCTCTCCTAGTAAAAGCCTTACTCTTATCTCAGAGGTCTACCCACCAAGACTGAAGGGTGAAAACAGATCCCAAGTCACTATAAACTGCAGCTTCAATTATGCCAATCCTTACTCAAAAGTATCCATTAGCTGCTACTACCGACTAAATAAAATTCTGGTTTGTTGTTTTGAGGTCAGGGGAAAAGATTGAGGGGGTATAAGTCAATTGGGGTTAAGTGAGTTGCCAAGTGTCTAAAGCCAAATGTGAACTCAGGTCTTTGATTCCAAGGCTGTTTTGAACCATCTAGCTGCCTCAACAAAGCATTCAGACATCTCCACAAGTAAGCACCAAACCTGGTGTTCTAATATACACCCTCATGCCATGAAAACTATACAATCAAGCTTATAAAGCACTTACTATCTTTTCTCTGTACCTTTATTTATACAATACACTTTTAGTTTAACTTATTCCTGCTCCTCTTTTAATGTCTAACTTAAATGGTTTCTCCTCCATGAAGGTTTTTGAGATCCTCTGAGTCACCTCTCCATCTTCTAAACCTACAAGGAATTTAATGCCTTTCCACCTTGAATTTTCATAAATAACTTTTTATTTATTTCTGTACATGTCTCATCTCTCCTGAACTTATTCTTCTTTATCTGTTCCAAGGTACTTAATTGCAAATCTAACATATGTCAAGTAAAAATTTATTGTAGTACAAATATATTTTAAAATGTAAGATCTATTCAAAGATAATAAATTCCAAATGGATTTCCATTATAAAAGTATCGCTTTTCCCAAGCTAATTAAATAAATAAGATAGTCTGAATAAAATGGAGGTTACATAATACTATTTGATTAAAATTTCTGTACCCTTTGGGATCCAAGAGGTCTCTAACTTTCTCATTATAGATTTCCATGTATGATACTTCAACTTTAAAACTCTGTTCTTCATTCTCCTCTTTCTGACTTCTTTCAAAGAGACCACTGCAAAGTCTTGGGATTAATCCAGGTTGGTCGGCAGTACCCATCATTGTGTAAGATTTTCCAGACCCTGAAAAAAAAAAAAAAAAAAAAAAAATATATATATATATATATATATACACACTCAGTCATAATAGTTTCTTTTGGGAGGTTAGCCTCTCTAATGTTATAATATATTTCTAGTAGATCCAAAAATACAAGAAAGAGACTCTCAATAATGCTTGCTGATAGTGATAATGATAAGTCACAAGCTTCACTACCAAACATATGGAAGAGAATTCTTAATTTAAAAAAAAAAATAGATTTTCTCTAATAAAGTTTACATGTAAAACTAACCAAATATTACTTCAAGTAAATAAAGAATAAGCAACCAATTTGGAAGACTTCCTTTAAAAAACCAAGACTATCCCCCCAAATTAAAAACACTAATTAGATTTTCTAAGGATGATAACTTTTTACTTCTAAATAAGTACAAATGAGCAAGGGAGAGAAGCCAAGTTGGCAGAGAGAAGGCAGAAAGTTTTCTGAGCTTTCAAACCTAATAAGTCTTCTTGAAAGAGTTCCCTAAGGATTTTAAGTCAGGGAGATAGAACAAAAACTAGGAAAAGAAATAAAATTACATAAGAGAATTATGAAAAAAAAAAAAAAAAAAGGTCAATAGCTTGAAAAAGAAAGCACAAAAATTGGTAGAAGAAAATAACTCCTTAAAAAAATTAAGAAATGGGCAAGGAGAAGCTAATAACTCTCAGACATCAAGAATTAATCAAAAAAAATGTTTTTTTTAAATCAAAAGAATGAAAAAATAGAAGAAAATGTAAAACATCAAAAAAAAAAAAAAAGAAAGAAAGAAAAAAGAAAAAAGAAAAGAAAAGAAAAGAAAATGTAAAACACCTCATTGGAAAAACAACTGGCCTGGAAAACAGAGCAAGCAAAGTTAATTTAAGAATTATTGGACTACCTGAAAATCATGATCAAATAGAGCTGGGCAGCATCTTTTCAAACAAGAAAAACTGCCCTAAAGCCCTAGAACCAGACAGTAAAATAATAATTTAAAGAATCCACTGATCACCTCCTAAACGAAATCCCAAAATAAAAATTCCAAAGAATACTGTAGCCAAATCCAAGAAGAAAATAATGCAAGCAGTCAGAAAGAAACAATTCAAATATCTAGAAATCACAGTCAGAATTACACAGGAATTAGCAGCTTCAATATTACAGACTCAGAAGACTTAGAATATGACATTGTGGAAGGCAAAGGAGCTTGGATTACAAGCAAGAAGCATCATTTTTTAAAGGGGAAAATTGAACATTTAAAGAAATAAGATACTTTCAAACTTTCCTGATAAAAAGACCATTAGTGAGAGAAAATTCGATCTTCAAATACAAGACTCAAGAGAAGCACAAAAAGGTAAACAAGAAAAGAAAAAATACATAGTATTCAATAAGGTTAAACTTTGTATCCCTATATGAGAAGATAAAACTTGCAACTCTTAAGAACTGTACCTCTATTAGGGCAGTAAGAAGGAGTACACTTAGACAGAGGGTATGGGTATAAATTGACTTAGATGTGTTGAAAAAAAAAGTTGTAATTAAGGGGTGAAAAAAAAAACTATTGGAAGAAGGAGGGGAAGGCAGAATGGGGTAAATTACATCATATGAAGAGGCATGAAAGACATATTACAGTAGAGACAAAGAAGGGATGGTGTGAGCATAGTTGGGTAAAGAAATCCATTTTACCCTTCAGGGAAATAAGAGGGGAAGAAGAAAAGAAAAGAGGACGGCTGATTAGAAGGGAAGGCAGACTGAGGGAAGTGTTGGTCAGAAACAATACATAGATGAGAAGCAACAGGGTGAAAGGAAAGAGAGAGGGGAAAAGTATAAATGAGATGGGAGAAAGGATGGAGAGAAATACACAGTCACCCAAACTGCAGATATGAATATGATAAAAACCAGAAACATACAATATGTTATTTACAAGAAATACATGTGAAGCAGAGATACACACAGAAAAAAAAGACTGAAACAGAATATATTATGCTTCAGCTGAAGTTTAAAAAAAAAAAAAAGAAAGCAATCCCAGACAAAGCAAAAACAAAAATAGATCCAATTAAGAGAGACAAGAAATGAAACTACATCTTGTTAAAAAGTATCACAGACAATAATAAGCAGATGCATAAAGTAGTATAGCATCCAAATTTTTAATGGAGAATTAAAATGAGTTACAGGAAGAAATAAACAGCAAAACTATATTAGTGGGGGACTTCAGAACTAGATAAATCTAACCACAAAATAAACAAGCAAGAAGTTAAGGAGGTAATTAGAATTTTAGAAAAGTTAAGACATGACAGATCTCTAAACTGAAAGGGTATACAAAGAAATATGCCTCTCTCTCAGCAGTATATAGCACCCAGATAAAAACTGACCATGAATTAAAGCATTAAAAAAACACCTCATAATCAAATGCAGAGAAGCGAAAATACTAAATGCATCTTTTTCAGATTATAATACAATAAAAATTACATGTAAAAAGAGCCATGGAAAGAAAGATCAAAAATTAACTGGAAACTAAATAGTCTAATCGTAAAGAATGAATAGGTCAAATAACAAATCAAAGAAATAATAATCAGTAATTGCAAGACAAGAGAAAGACAATAAAGATAATATGCCAAAATTTATGGATTGTAGCCAAAACAGAAGTTAGGGGAAATTATGTCTCTAAATTCTTAAATGAATAAAATAGAGAAAGAAAAGATCAATGATTTGGATATACAATTTAAAAAGCTAGAAGAAAGAACATATTAAAAATCCCAAATTAAACACCAAATTACTAATTCTGCAAATCAAAGGAGAGATTAATATAATTAAAAGCCAGGAAATAGTTGAGCTAATAAATACAACTAAGAATTGATGTTATGAAAAAACAATAACCAGGTGAACCACTATCTATTTGATGGGAAAAAGAAAAGAAAACTAGTTACCAGTATCAAAAATGAAAAGGGTAAACTTTCTACTAATGAAGAAATTAAAGCAATAATTAGGAGATATTTTGCCCAGCTGCATGCCAACAAATTTGACAATCTAAGTGAAATGGATGAATATTTACAAAAATATAAATTGTTCAAATTAACACAAGAGGACATAAAATACTTAAATAACCCTATTTTATTATATCTATCTATCTATCTATCTATCTATCTATCTATCTATCTATCTATCTATCTATATATATATATATTTTTTTTTTTTTAAACTTTTTTTTCCTGAGGCAATTGAGGTTAAGTGACTTGTCCAGGGTCACACAGCTAGGAAGTGTTAAGTATCTGAGACCAGATTGAATTCCTCCTGACTTCAGGGCTGGTACTAAATAACAAACCATCCATGAACTTCCTAAGATAAAAATCTCCAGGGGTAGCTAGGTGGCGCAGTGGATAGAGCACCAGCCTTGAATTCAGGAGGACCTGAGTTCAAATTTGATCTCAGACACTTAACACTTCCTAGCTGTATGACTCTGAGCAAGCCACTTAACCCCAGCCTCAGAAAAAAAAAAAAAAGATAAAAATCTCCAGGACTAGATGAATTTAAAAGTAATCTTTATCGAACATTTAAAGAATATTATAAAATATTTTTCACATAAATAAAGTCAGATCTAAACAACTGGAAATATCAATTGCTTATGGATAAGCCTAACTAAAATAATTCCATTTAAATTAATTTATTTATTCATGCCATACCTATCAAAATTCCACAAAATTTTTATAAAGTTAGAAAAAATAACAAAATCCATCTGGAAAAATAAAAGTTCAAAAATAAAGAGAATTAATGGGGGAAAAAAAGGCAAACAAAAGTACCATATCTAAAACTATATTATAAAGTAGCAATAATCAAAACTATATATGTTCATTTAAGAGGTCTTCCACTTGCCAAAATTATTTTAAAAGATTTCAAAAATATCCTACTCAAGCATGTTCTTGTGAGGGAAGGGAAGGAATGGTACTTTTAATTTTTGGACAGGTGTACTCATTTATTGTCAAATTGTAAGATATAAAGTTTTCCTTACCTAATATTGAAAGTGTTTTATTTTTGTTTTTGTTTTTTTAGGTTTTAGGGAAACAATTTGTTTGAAAGTTGATAATTTGCAATACACAGCCTTCAGATTAGTTTATGCTTTATTAAACAATAGACTCATGTGTTTCTGAATTTTTTGGGAGCACTGCAAGTCTTAAAAAGCTCCAAACAAAAGTTTATATATATATATATAAAAATAAAATTATTAATGGATAATATAATAAAAAATTAGCAAGCAAAAAAAATTACAATCAGGTAGAGAAGACACAGTAATAATTGATTATAGTACTCTCCTATTTGATAAACCCAAAGACTCCAGCTTCTCGGATAAGAATTCACTATTTGACAAAAACTGTTGGGAAATAAGAAAATAGTTTGGCAGAAACTAGGCATGGACCAGCATTTCACACCACATATCAAGGTAAGATAAAAATGGATACATGATTTAGACATAAGGGTGACATGATAAGCAAATTAGAAGAGAAAAAAAAGTTTACCTATTAGATCTATGGAGAAGAGAAAAATTTATGACCAAACAAGAGATAGAGAATATTATGAAATTAAAAATGGAAAATTCTGATTAAATTAAAAGGTTTTTACACAAATAGAATCAATGCAACAAAGATCAGAAGGAAAGCAAAAAGACAGGAAACAATCTTTATAGAACATTTTTCTAATAAAGGGCAGGAGGACTGATTTCAGAAAAATCTGGAAAAACTTACATGAACTGATACTGTGAAAGGAGCAATAACCGTGGTAACATTAACATTGTACAATAATCAGCTTTATCTGACTTAGCTCTTCTAAGCCATACAATGATCCAAGACGAATCAAAGGACTCATGATGGAAAATGCTATCCACATCCAGAGGAAGAACTATGGAATGTGGGTGCTGATTGAAGCATACTATTTTCACTTTTTTTTTTTTTTTTGGCTTTTCCCTTTTGTTTTGTTTCTTCTTTCACAACATGACTAATGTGGAAATATGCTTAATATGATTGCACATACATAACCTATATCAAATTGCTTGCCATCTTGAGAATAGGAAGTAGGGAGGGAGAAAAAAATTCAGAATTCAAAATCTTATAAAAAATAAATGTTGAAAACTATCTTTACATCTAATAGGAAAAAATAAAATACTACTTACAAAATATAATAGCAGTTCTCCCACAGATCACTGGACAAATCACATTCCCTCTGTTCCCTCCCCTCACACAAACACAACTGACCCTAACAATAAATGATCATAGAATCATGAAGAAAGAATGAATTACAAAATATGTTATATGATTAACATGGAAATATTTTATATGACCGCACATATGTAACCTAAATCAGGTAAAGTTATGCTGAATCGCAGGTTAGGATGGGGGGCAACAGAAGTTATATTTCCATGCTTTCATGTGGAAAATAAACTTTGCCATTTTATATAAAATGACATATAGGCCAAAAAACTAAAAGTCTTTTCCCTCATATCTCTCTAAAGAGTAACATTGCTTAATTTTCTCTGTAAATAAGCATGTTTTCATTTTATTTCCTATTCTCCCATTTGTTCATGAAGTGTCATGTAATATAGTCTTACCAGTTTGTCCATAGGCAAAGATACATGCATTGTAGCCATCAAAGGCATTCTGAAGGATATTTTCTCCAAGGCACTGAAAAACAGCATCCTGACCTAAGAAAAGCAAAAAACAAACTATTATAACTAAAACTTACATCTGAACAAGCTGAAAAAAAAAAAAAATCACAGAAGGTAAAAACTATTTTCATTCCCATATAAGATTTTTAAGATTCAAAATGTACTTTTATAGAGTTTACATCCTTAACTTTTTTCTAATTAACCCATAATGGAAAATGAAAGAAAAGACCATAAAGATTGGATCTGTTTCTGGAATAGTAAATTCTTAACAAGCAAGCCTTTCCCCTTAATTTGCCCACAATCACAACCATATGCCCCCTTCCCAGAAATCTTAACACCATGCTGTCTTGGGTATATACTTTTCCCTCTGGGCCCCCCATCTTTCTTGTTCCCTTTAAAGTATTGCCTGGATTACTGCTGAAGGCCTATAATTGATCTCCCTCCCTCAAATCTCCCTGCTTCAAAATAACCTACACAATGTTCCTTAAGTATAATCTGTCAACTCTTGAAACAATTCTTATTCTCAAGAAGCTTACATTCTAAAACAGGAGACAACAAAGACAAGTTGAAATATAAACAGAATGAATATAAAGAAATATAAATCAATGCAAGGTAATTAATTAAACATACGGAGAATATGGGAGAGAATACTAGAAACTGGAATGTGAGGCTAGAGAGAAATTAGGAAAGTCTAGTGATAACATGGGCTACATCCTGAAGAAAGAAAAGAATTCAACGAGGCGGCAATGATATTCTAGACAATTCAAGGCTATGAGTTATATTTTTAAATTCTGTTTATGGAAATACTTTGTAAGTTAAAAGGGGAGGTTTCTTATCTGCAACGTTTCCAATAGTTGCAAATGAATTATCACCTATTCACACAATTCTACTCGCTACTCAAGAAGTACTGTAAGAAAATCAAGCAGAGGGATAGCTAGGTGGTACAGTGGATGGAGCACCAGCCCTGAAGTCAAGAGGACCTGAGTTCAAATGTGGCCTCAGATATCTTACATTTCTTAGCTGTGTGACCCTGGGCAAGTCACTTAACCCCAATTACCTCAGGAAAAGGAAAAAAAAAGAGAGAATGTAGTGGAAACATAATTATAATAGCAAACAGAAGGTGTGCATTAGCTAGACTATGTGGTTTAGAAAAGAAATATTCTTCTAGTCAGATTAAATAGTTTACTTAATATGGCCAGTATCATAACCTAATACCTAGATGGCATGGGTTTACTCGTAGGGAAATCCCATTGAATTATATATCACCACTGTTCAGCAAGCTCAGGAGGGCTTTACCATCTGCCTTGATGCTTTGTCTGCTTGTACTAAGCATTAACTTGTACTCCTACCATGAAGGTAAATCCTCTTTTATTTGTTGTCTCTCCTAATTAGAATATGAGGGAAGAACTAGGAACAAACAATGGCAGACATGGCAAAAAAGACCAATAACAATCAGAACTGTCCAAAAAGGACACACCCTGAGAGGTGGTGTATTTCCCCTACTTGAAAATCTCAAGTAGACCTACTGGACAATCTTTTGTTGAGCATGTCACAGAGGTGATTCAATTATTCATGAGTTGGACTTGAGGGCCACTGAGGTCTCTTCCAACTCTGTGGTTAAGTTTCTTTCTTTCTTTCTTTTTTTTTTGAGGCTGGGGTTAAGTGACTTGCCCAAGGTCACACAGCTAGGAAGTGTTAAGTGTCTGAGACCAAATTTGAACTCGGGTCCTCCTGAATCAGGGCTGGTGCTCTATCCACTGCGCCACCTAGCTGCCCCTGTGGTTAAGTTTCAATGACAGCTTTCATACAAACCCTTCTGGGTAGACCTAACTTGCATAAGAAGTTTGCAGTCGTGGTCTCTCATGAAATAAAATGAAATCTAAAAGCCAATTAGGAAAGGATCAAATAAAAACAGATACTATACTAAAGAAAATTCTTTAAAGACTTTGACCTCTTGGCAGAACTGAATGTTAATGTTCAGTTTCTAGAGTTGAGAAGTCAGAAGCAGTTGGAGTTAGTAACTAGAAGGTACTCGGGTTGTGTTCTTTCTCACCAATATATGTTCTTGAAATATTTAGTCATGTTTTTATGTTTTTAATATATATTATGTTATCATAATTAAAAAAAGAAAAAAAAAAGAAAACAAGCTATGCTAAGAAATAAGTATTTAAAATTAAAATAATAGCCGTAAATTTATGGTTAGAAGTACTTGGAATGTAGGTTGGAAGACTAGATTTAACACAAAAGATTTATGTAAGACCATCTCTCTAAGAAACTATCTTATGGCTGCAGAATGATGGCCACAAGTGAACCAATAAAACTGAATTAACAAGTGCAAATCCATCAGCACTGTCAAAAAACAACTGGCAATTCTTGCTTTACATCACAATAAGGAAAAATGTTATCATGGAATCACAGAGCTCAGAGTTGGAAGACCTCAGAAGCCATACCTCAACAAGAATTCCCTTTATAAGAAGTAATAATTTAGCCTTTGCCTAATTAGTAAGCGCAACAGATAAGAGATCAAAGGAGGATGAGAAGGTGCAGTCAGATTGGGAGGAGATAATGAGGGTATACCCCTTAAGTTTCCTCTCTCCAGAGGAAAGCCTAATACCTCCTGAGAGAGCCTATTCCATATCAGAGAGTACTAATATTTGGCCAGTTTGTATCTTTCATAGCTCTCAAGAATAAGTCTAAATACTTGCACATAACAGCCTTTCAAAAGTTTGAATACGACTATCCTGAACCAATGAATGAATCAACAAGTATTTATTAAGTGCCAACAAAGATTCAAAAAATCAAAAATAATTTATAGAAGAATTGAACATATTTAACATATATTGGATTACTTGCTATCTAGGGGAGAGGAAGAGAAGGAGAAAAAATTTTGGAATACAAGGTTTTGCAAGAATAAATGTTGAAAATTATCTATGCATATTGTTTTGAAAACAAAAAGCTTTTAATAAAAAGTTCATGCTCTCAAACAGTTGATAATCAACAGTAGATAGGCTGTGATTTGAATTCTAAAGCTCTGCATTTGAATTCTGGCTTCACCACTCTGTGATCTCATGAGGTCACAATCTCTAGGCTTCAATTGAAGCGGATTGAACATGGATGGTCTTCTAGTACTGTGATTCTAAGCATAAGAGTGCTTTTGTACAAAGAACAAATGCAAAACAAATACAAGTTGGTAAAAGGAAGGGAAGGCAAGAATTAAAAGGAAGGGAAGGCAAGAAGTAACAGGAATGAAGCCCAACAAAGTTTTGGGGGGTATGGTGGGTGCTTGAAGAAAAGTGAATGAATTCTATGAAAAGAAAGGAGCCTATCCCTGGGACAGAAACTATAGATGGAAAACTATGTGTGACACACAGAAACTATAGATGGAAAACTGTGGGTGATACAAGGAGAAAATGCTCATTTGGCTTGATCCTAAAGTACAGGAAGGAGACTAATGGATAATCAGGCTGCAAAACTGGTAGTGGTCAAGATGTAGAAGCAATATGCAGCAACTAAAGCTTATTTAATATAGGAGCGATATGACCTTAAGGAAAATCAATTAAGCAGCTAAGTGAAGGATTGAATAGAGAAAAACTTAAGACAGGGAGACTAATTAGGAGGCTTATGCAATAGTCCAGGGGAAAAGTGATGACAATGGTGGCTATGTGAATAGAAACAATACAAGAAATGTTGTCAAGATGAAAATCACATTTGTCAACGTAATGAGTTACGTGGAGTGAGTGAAATGTCAAGAATGACACCTGAGTTATAAATCTGGATGAGCAGAAGAATGATGATGCCCTTGACAGTTGTAGGAAAGTTCAAAAAAGGGGAGAGTTGTGTGTGGGAAACATAATGAATTCTGTTTTGGACATGTTGGAAATGCCTACGGGGCATTCAGTTCAAACTATTTAGCAGGCAGCAAGTGATAACAAGACTAACTTCAGGAAAGAAATAAGGGCTGAATATATAGTTCTGGCAAACATCTACTTAGAGATAATAATCGAACTCATGAAAGCTGAAAAGAAAACTTCAGTTCATCAAAACTTTCTCACTAAGTGAGAAAATACAGAGAGAAGAGAAGAGGCCAGTATAGAACCCTTGGGGACATTCATAGTTAGAAAGCTTGACACAAATGATGATTTGTCAAAGGAGAATGAAGAGATATAATCATCCAGTTAGGACCAGAAACTGAAGTGGGGCCTCTAAGTCCCCTTTCTCCAGGCTAGACATTACCACTTTCATATGGCATAAACTAGAGTCTTTTCACCAATTTGGCTCTTATCTAGAAATTATGATTTTCAATGCAGATTAAAATCAAATTAGCCCCACCCATTGCATTAATTTTGTTGATTATTCTAAAATATAATTGTAAAACTTTACTTCTCCAAAGTCTTTCAGAGATCACTATAGAAAACACATCAGACAATTCTTTCTGTACGTTGAAATACAGTTCAATTTGGTAATTTGAACTCATCAAGGGCAACAAGGAACTATTTTCTCCCTAGTTCTCTTTCATGGCAACTTCCCATCAGGCAATTTTGTTCTTTCCTTTACAACCCAAAGATTTCATTTTCCTGAGAAACAAAGCAAAATTTGAACAGCTATATCGTGTGTATGTGTGTGTGTGTGTGTGTGTGTGTGTGTGTGTGTGTGTATGTATCTGTCTCTCTCCTTCACTACTCTTAACCCACTCACTCTGAGCAGGGATTCTCCCCATTCTGTGTTCTTTCTTTTTATCCAATAAAGCTTAAAAAAAAAAAAAAAAAAAAAAAAAAAAAAAAAAAAAACCTACCCTCTTATTATTCTTAGCTTCAGCATGTCCAATTCTAAAAATCTAACAGATTTTTACTATTCCCTATTTCCTATCTTACCTTCATCTTCAGGACATAACCTTTAAAGGTTTAAGTTGTTTGATGACTTCCCTGTCCTTAAATAACAGCCACACTTTCTCCTACCCTTTTCCTTTTTATCTAAAATTTTCTCACATCTTCAAAATTTCATTTTCCATAGGATACCAGACTTTCAAAACTGACTTCCCTTCACAGAATTTCAGGCCATGGAATCTTAATTATGATTAGGTTATGTAACTGATTTTTAAAATTCAAATGTGAGATTTAACTCTTCATTATCTGTGTGTGTATTATTTAAATGTTTAAATGAAATAGCATGGAAATGAAACTAGTGATAAAGTATTGTCCCTCCTCTGCCCCTCCATAAACCAAGAGTACATTCTTTTAAGCTTATACCATAAATGGAAAAAGTAAGAAACATACATGAGCCAGTCAACAAATATTTATTAAAAACTAATTTTATGCTCAGCACTATTCTAAATGTTAAGAATACAAAGAAAGGAAAAAAACCATAATATCTCCCTTCAAGATGCTCACGTTCTAAGAGAGGGAGACAATATGCAAATAACTATGTACAAGATATATACAATGTAAATGAAAGGCTATCTCAGAGGAAAGGCACCAACCGTGGAAGGAAAAGGAGCAGCAGGTGAAATTTGATCTGAGAACACCAGGAAGAAGAAAGGAAGAAAAGCAATTCAGGACTGGAATGTTGATGACAGCACGTAGCCAAAGCACAGATGGAAATAGGCAGATGAAGAAGAAGCACATGTAATCAAGGTGAGTACATAGAAAGGAAATTCATGCCTATTATCCTATAGGACTATAAATGTCTCCTCAGGATGTCTTCATGCTGCCCTCCCTAACCCTGATTCTTAAGCCATTGGTTATGCTACTGACCACTGAGTCTATAAACTCAGCTGAGTGTAGCTCTGTTGGTCTGGTGGTAGATTTTATCTCAGTTGAGTGTTACTTCCTGCCATCAAATTCCGATATTCATCCCTTCCAGGATTCCACTTCTGTTTTATGTGGGGAGAAGGTTGTGCAAAGAACAGCATTTGAGGTTTTTATAGTTTTTTTTAATAGTTTTCTTTACTTATCTAAATTTCAATGTTTCTGTACAATTGGGGCCTTTTCATCAACAATGTTTAGAAGTATTCTTTCATTAAAGGTCTAATTTTCTACCTGTAGGATCAGTTTTAGTAACTAAATTATTCTTGGTTGTATCTTTTGTCTTCTAGAATTACAAGTTCTCCATTCATTTTATAAGGATGGTTTCTAAATCACCTATGATCCTGATTGTGATCCCTCAACTCTTGAATTCTTTCTTTCAGGTTGCTTGAAGTATTGTTTTCTTTTGACCTGGAAATTTGGGATTTGGCTATGATGTTCCCAGGAGTTTTTGTTTTGGAGTTCGTTTTGGGCCATGACTGATAGATTCTTTCTAATTCCACTTTGCCTTCTAGTTCTAAGAGATAGGCAGTTTTCTTTTTAAGCCTTTTTTCTTTTGGTCATGATGTTCATATAATCTATCTAACAATACTTAGATTTTCCTCTTGTTTTCTGGATGAGTTGTACTCTTGCTTCAACTATTCCAGGAATTCTAGATAAAACTATCTATGCATATGCTATGTTACCCGAGGCATCGTTTGTAGATATTTTAGTTATTCTCTTCTTCTGCATATATCTTGAGTATCCTTCCCACCAAAACATCTTATGGTAGAGTCCTTTTTTTTCATTTGCTTATTCTTCCAGCACATTTCTTGACTTTGAATTTGGTATTAAGCTGGTCTCTGCTGCATTTCTGGAGGGAAGATTGGGTTGATCATGTTTCTTGGAGCATTATGTGTTATGTTATTCCAAGGATAGGCTGGGGTTACAAGCTTTTAGTACTCCTAAAGTGGCCTGACAAGCAGGCTGATTTCAGAAAAGCCTGGAAAGACTTAACACAAACTGAAGCCGAACTAAGAAAACATTAAAGAGCAACAAGAAGATTATGTTATAATCGACTGTGATAGACTTGGTTCTTTTCAATAATGAGGTAATTCAAGGCAATTTCAATGGACTTATGATGGAAAGAGCCATTTGAATTCAGAAAGAACCATGGAAACTGAATGTGAATGAAAGGCATAGTATTTTTTACCTTTTGTTGTTGTTTGTTTTTCTGACTCATGGTTTTTTTTTTTCCTTTTGATCTGATTTTTCTTGTGCAGCATGATGACTATGAAAATATGTTTAGAAAAATTGCACATTTAACCTATATCAAATTGCTTGCTATCTGGGGAAGCGGCAGAGGGAAACAGAAGGAGAAAAATTTGGTTTTGCAAAGGTGAATGATGAAAATTATCTTTTCATGTATTTGGGAAAATAAAAAGATATTATAAAAAATAAAAATAAATAAAATGGTCTGAGTCAAGGTAAAGTTAGATTGCTGCTCCTATGCTCTAGCTCTGCTAGCTCCTGACCTGTGTTTGGGTCTATGCCAAAGTAGATAGCTACTAGACTCAACACCTATCAACCTGCTGGAAATCTCTGCTGGTTCAGAGTGGCAGAATTAATTGGAAGCTCCCTTTTTGTCTGGATTTCCTGCCTTGGTTATTCCTCTGTAGGTTGGGCTAGATACAGATTATGAGATTTTGCTCTGAGCTTGGGTTCTGACTTCCATGTTCTTTCAAAGATTATTGTCAGCAGAGCAGCACTTAAGATAATAAATACATCTTTTACATTCAAGTAAGCATGTCAAACTTATATCCAGACTTCTCTATCATAATTTTTAAGGTGGAATGATGACTCTTCTTCACTGATCAACATCCCATTGTTTCCTCTCCAGCAACCAGTGAAAATGAGATCCAAGTAGCATTTTCCCTCATCAGTTCCTCTACTTTTTGAAGGCTGAAATTATCTTTAAGGCAACTTAGTAAATTGACAGTTGTTCTGCTTTCAACAGAAGGAACAAGCTCTAAAATATGTCTAAGAAACTAATTCCCTGTTTGCTTGGACATCATACCATTGTGACAAGCTATGTTCTATTTCCTAAATTTTTCACCTGTTTTCTATTTCTATATAGACAGTCTACAGTACACTAATGACAAAATCAATTCTGTTTTTAGTCTACTGATTTTCATCCAAATGTTCTTCCCTGGGGAGACCCCTGAACTCCTACATTTTCTCACATGTATGTATTTTCTATCCCATTTCTTCCTCCCCCTTCACCCATCCTTTTCTTTCTAAATAAGGTTTACTCTTCTAGACCCATATTCCAATTAAGGGCCATAAGTCAAACTGTGATTATATGAAAACAGCATACAAGAGAACAAAATCAGAAGCACCTAAAGTGCTAGACTAGAGTAGACTGAAGTTTTGGATCTGGAGTTAGGAAGACCCAATTCAACTTCAAATTCAACCTCACATATTAGCTGTGGTACTGAGCAAATCACTTAACTTAGGTATACCTGCTTCAATTTCCCCAATTGTATAATGAATATAATACCAACTCCTTAATGTTGTTGTGTATATTAAATAAAATAATATTTGTAAGGAGCTTTGCAAGCCTTAAAGTGTGACATAAATGCGAATTATCATCATCACTATTAAACGCACCATCCTGAATTAGAATTCACCTTACTTATCACTCATCTTTTGTGCATTTGTATACAGAGAGCCAAACTATATAACACCCACACACACACACATTGAGGTTTAGTAGCGTCATCTTCAAAGAGTAAAAGAATGAATTTTGATAATTCTCCAAGAAATCCTAGAAAAGTATTATTTTTTCACTTTACCCTTCAAAATGGGCATGACAAAGTCTGACTCTCATAAGCTCCTCCAAGCATGGGTTTTTAAAGATTATGGCAGCAAGGGGGGGGAGGGAAGAATTTTCTAGCAGATTCTGTCAAATTTGAAAGGCTCTGTCTATATTCCTTAAGACCCGTTGGGTCTATAATTCAAGAACTTGTTTTGCTAATGTCAGAGAAAGGCCAAAGAGTGATGAATCAAGGGTACATGGGAAAATTGTAACATTGCAAGACCATTCACTAAGGCACTTAATAGAGTTGTGATGTGAGTTGATCCAAATACAAGAAATCACAGATTGTTAACTATAAGAGACAGTTTAAGACTCTATTACCTGCATACTTTTCTTTGACAGATTCATCCATAGACCAGAAGCAATGATCATAAGCAAATACCTGTTAATAATTAAATAAGATATGCATTAATAATGAAGTCTTTAAGGAAATGATCCCATATCACCAATATAGGATCTGGCTACATAAAGCTAAAGGGTCTCTGTGTCTAAATACTTAATAATTACTTGTGTAAGATTACCTATAACTGGAAATTAAATGGATGTCCATCAATCAGAGAATGGTTGAGTAAATTATGGTATATGAATGTTATGGAATATTATTGTTCTGTAAGAAATGACCAGCAGGATGAATACAGAGAGGCTTGGAGAGACTTACATCAACTGATGCTGAGTGAAATGAGCAGGACCAGGAGATCATCATTATATACTTCAACAACAATACTGTATGATGATCAATTCTGATGGACATGGCCATCTTCAACAATGAGATGAACCAAATCAGTTCCATTTGTTCAATAATGAAGAAAACCAGCTACACTCAGCAAAAGAACTATGGGAAATGAGTATGAACCACATCATAGTATTTCCACTCCCTCTGTTTGTCCACTTGCATTTTTTATTTCCTTCTCAGGTTATTTTTACCTTATTTCTAAGTCCGATTTTTCTTATGCAGCAAAATAACTATCTATCTATATGTGTGTGTGTGTGTGTGTATATATATATATATATATATATATATATGTATGTATGTGTGTGTGTGTGTGTGTGTATAGTATCTAACGTATATTTTAACATATTTAACATGTATTGGTCTACCTGCCATCTAGAGGAGGGGGTGGGAGGAAGGAGGGGAAAAGTTGGAACACAAGGTTTTGCAAGGATCAATGCTGAAAAATTACCCCTGCATATATCTTGTTTAAAAAAAAAAAAAAAAAAAAAAAAAAAAAAGCTATAATTTAAAAAAAAAAAAAAAATTTAAGTTTGCCTCCATGATATTTTACAAGATCAACACCTGCTACAACCATCCAGAAGTGATAGTGTTGCTTTCATTTCTCAGTGTGCAGACCATGCTGTGGGGGGAAATAACAGCAAAAAAAACAAAAAAGAGGGAACTGTTAAGGGACAGGTCAATTCTCCCACAGCCTCCACAGCTGGGATCATAGTATCTTTAGGATTTGCAAGGCAGCCTTTGCTGACACAGGTGTTGTGGCCTGGGAATGAGATAAGTTGGAGGCAGAGGGAAGAAGAGAGAGGTCAGACAAAGCAATAGCCTCTCAGTCAGAGAGGTCAGTGAACAGCAACAGTCTCTTAGTCTCTCACAGGAGGAGATCCATTCTGGGTTGGATCTCCAGTAGGAGATCAGGTGGCTCCTGTGAATTCAAACAGCTCTCCTGTGAATTCCAACAGCTACCAATTAATTAAATAACTTCCCTTTGCACTTAAACTATTATCTATCACTGCTTAATTTAATTCCTGTTCTCCACAAATGTAATCTGAATACACACTAACTTATGCTTAGGACCCAAATCCTATAAAATTCAGAATCTAAATTCGCCCTTCAGTGCTTGCTTAGAGTAATCAAAGGGATGACATTCAATTACATTCCACATTCTCAACTCCCAAGATACTTTCCCCAGCTATAGCTTCTGTTGCAAACTGCTACAGGTGTTTTTTTGTCAGAGACTTCATAAAAGAATACAGTTTTTCCCTTTAAAAATATTTAACAAAACAGAATATACAAAGTTTATAAATGATTACATACTGATTTTTTCATACATTCATCCCCTGAATATTATCCCACAAGAATCTCAGTTGAAATAATAAAGGGAAAGTAGATTTAGGAATAGTATCAAATTAATATTGTAGTCATAAAAATGACTATAAATTGTTACATATTCATGTTACATGGTCATCTAGCTACACGTTAAAGAAAAGTAACCAAAAATAAGAGATTTATACTTAACTACATTAAAGAAAACAAGAATATGAGGTGGGGAGCTTCCTGAATCCTCAGGGAATTTGAAAGCCTATCTAAGGGAGAATATCTGGTTCAGATCATATTTCAGAATCCCCAAGAAGTGCAGGAAACCTCAGATTCTCCCTAATTTTTAGGGATAATACCAAATCAAACTATCTCCTAGAAACTGTCATGGGACAGAAAAAGAAAAAAGGAAACAAACATTTATTAAACATCTACTACAAAAAAGGAATTATACTAAGCACTTTGAAAATATCTCATTTGATCCTCTAAACAACCCTGGGAAATTGGTGCTCTTATTATTCACATTTTGCAGTTGAGGAAATTGAGGTAGATAGGAAGTGATATAGTCATACAGCTGGAGTGTATCTCTGACCAGATTTGAAATCAGTTCGTCTTATTTCCAGATCTACTTCCCAGATTAACCGGCAACCCCTAGTCTATATCGGTATACTAAAATGCTCCTAAAACCTTTCTGAGTGCTAATTAGAGAATATATAGTAGTTATACCTGTGTAAAAAATGGTAATCTTTGAGCCCATCAGCAGAAAAGCACAGCACAAATAGAATTCATGCCTGCAGTTACTGGCAACAAGCCAGCAGTGATCAAAATACAAATACCAGACTTTCCCAAATTGTCTTGTCCCTCATAAGACAATTGAGTAAGGATCACACATGCAGGCTGACAACACACATCACTCTCATGTTGCTGGGATTCTACAGGCAAAGTACTTAAAAGTAAGAGTTATCAGGTACTTTAAAAATACACAGAAAATAGCTTGGCAATTATCAATGTAATCAATCCAAACATCTTACCTTTGGCTGGCCCCTGAAATGCCCAGCAGAAGAGTGATCATTGGCACAAAAGAGAAAAAAGACATAAAAATAAATTAGTCAAGATAGTTTCTAAAATTTAAAGAGATTATAAACATTTACAAAAAAATGAATTCATCAATGAGTATTACCAATGCAGAAAAAAATAACAAAAGTATCAACTTTAAGACCAACATTTCAACTTCTTCAAAGGAAGTGACTGACTTAAAATAAAGAATTTATTAGTCTCCAATAATCAGTGTTTGAGCATGAATAATCATCAAAGAAGGTCAAAGACAAAAATCTAACTTAAAAAGGCTTAACTGTGTAACTTTTTCCCTCCCCCATACTTATCTTTCTGTACATTTTAAGAAAACAAAGAATGCTTATTCTCCATCCTCAACTACTTCCCCACCTCTTCCTCCCTATAATGCAATATCAAAGGAATAATTAAAGCAAAATGAGTGTTGTCTTTAGGACAAAGAACTAAATGAAAGGATCATTAATGGGAGATCTAGTCATCACTAACTGTTCTATCCCCACTCAGATTATCTTTCTCTTTGCAACCTCCCCATTGGCAGACAAAATAAAAGATCTGCTGTCATTTGACCCAGCGTGGGTTGGATCTTCTCTCCCATCAACTAAATGAGTTTAAGGAAAGGAAAAACGAAATGTAAATATCTCCGCTATTTCTTATAAACCACCTCTTCAATAAAATAATAAAGGCTGGAGATTAGATCCATTTAAATCTGCCACTGACATTCTGGCTGTTTGTTTAGCAAATAGGGGTGAAAATATTAAAGATTAATGCAAAGCTATCGAGATAACAATGAAGCAGATTCATCAAGAGAATAATTTCAATCTTACTATTTTTTCCCACCCACACTTCTGAGTTTGGGAATCGAAAGGAGCAGGGAAAAAAAGTATGTATTTAAATATGTTATTCAGGGTCACTCAAAGAAAACAGAGATGGAATAAGGAGACCCAAGAGGTTATATTGGTTTCCTCATTTTATTTGTTTTGGTAGCAGAACGTAGTCTGGGATTGGCCAGTGAAGAATCCAGTTCTTATTGGCATGTAAGGTATGTTCTGCCAGATGCAAACCCCACACACACTTTGGAGTGAACTCAGGTTTTGTTTCTAGACTCCTTACTTTGTGAAGAGGAACGTTTTTTGGTTGGCTGCTGAGCTAGAACCAAAATGCAGTGAAAAATCTCTTGACTTTGTGAACATAAAAAAAGTCACAGTGAGTAGTCTACCAGAGGTCTTGAGTCCATGTTGGATTTTAGAGAAAATTTAGCCCTTTGGGGAGGAAAATCCAAAATGAGCTACTTGACCCAGCAAAACAGTAGAGCAAAGGCAGCCAAAAGGGAGTGGCAGTAACCCATTTTTTGGTTATGTAGCATTCATAAGTTGTCTAAGGGGGGCAAAATCCTTTACAGCAACTGATTTAAGTTTGAATCCAACCTCCCAAAAGGACCAAGATGGTAGAGGAGAAAATGTGCCCCTAGGAGTTGGGGGAGGGGGGATGGGGAAGTACTTTGTGATTCTTTGATATATTTCTCAATAAATATTCCTTTGTAAAAACTAATTGACACTGGTTAAGTGATAACCAAATTAATTGTGCCAAGTTTGTTGGCACAATAAATCACTGTAGAGTAGAAGATATAAAGGAGATACTAATGAATGATATTGAGAAAAGACACCAGAATACAATTTCAACCTGAGGAACTTCAGAGGAAAAATTCTCTATAGCAGTGAAGGGGAAATGCAGGCTCCTTGCTCTGGAGGATCTGACTCATCAGCACAAAAGAGAAATGGGAACCTTCAAAATATATGAAAGGCTACAAATGTAATTGTTAGACAAGAGGTGGAAAAATTCTATTTTTCCTAGCTCTTTGGGAAAGGCAGCCAAAAAGGAGGGCATGGAAGAGGGAAAATACGCTAAAACAGATAGACAAGAAAAAAAAAAAAAAAATCCCTGTATATAAAATGATCTTTGCTTACATGTAAAATTAAATCTCCAGAGAAATGTCCTTATACAGAATACTTAGTTGATCCTTTTCATTTATTTATTTTTTTAGGAAAAGCTCCCACATGGATGCCCAACTATTTTCTAATGATAATTTTAAAGACTGGACCTGCTCTTAAATATTATAATTTTATTTATTTATTTTTTTAATTTTTATTTTTTTTTTCCCCCTGAGGCTGGGGTTAAGTGACTTGCCTAAGGTCACACAGCTAGGAAGTGTTAAATGTCTGAGACCACATTTGAACTCAGGTCCTCCTGAATTCAAGGCTGGTGCGCCACCTAACTGCCCCCAGATATTATGATTTTAACTCTTTTCTCTCATCACTTTCACATACAACTAATTGCCAGTTTTACCTCGATGCTACCTTTATTCAGCCACTTATCAAATAGACAAGCTAGAACAGATAAAGTAGCAACTCTAAGTAATAGACAGGAAGTGGCATGTGTCAATTGGGTCTAACTATTGATCCCAACTTGACTACCACCTTGTCTTGGACTGTGGTAAATATAGCATCAGAACCCTGACTCCCCCAACCCCCCCAAAAAACCCTGAGAATAGCAGCACTGCTAATTAGTAAAAGGATGTAATCCTGTGGGAAAGGGGCCTATCTTTCTCATTCCTACTTCCATCTACTGCCACAATACTTTATTATCCCTGAACCTTTTGATCAGCTATGTAGCTGAACATTCTCATTTCCAACTTATCTGGACTATTAGGATATAAGCTTCAAGAGCATGAGTTGTCTTACTTGCCCCTCCCCCGGCCCCTGAGTTTAGTACAGTATTTTTCACATAATAAGCACTTGATAAATGTTGTGGTGGTGGTGGGTTTCCATTCATTCACTCCATGCCGAACAATTCTAATTGATTCCTCATTGGTACCCTGGCCTCTGATCTCTACTTTTCTAATCATTCTTCACACAACCTCTCAGTAATGAGGAAATTCTATGGCCAAGGCAAGTATATAGACTAAGCTGAATGAAGCAACCCTGCTTCTCCCCAACACATACACTCCTCACTTCCACTTCAGAAATTTATACTAGTTCATCTCCACTTAGAATCAGAATACTTAAATTTTAAATTTAAAATCCATAAATAAGTTTCTTGAAAGGTCAGCTTAACTTTACCTCTTCTCTGAAACTTTTAGGTCATCTTTTCTCCAATCCCCTCCCCCCCAATCACTAGTATCTCTCCTTCTTCAAATTATCTTCTATTATAATTATATGTGCATCTATTTTGTATATACGCATATGCTATAAAATGCAATCATCTTGAATGCTGGAATAATTTCATTTTTAGCTTTGTATTCCAGCATCTTACAAATAGAAGTGATTGTAATGTTCCAGATGGTTTTCTGGAGGTCTTTGGACCAGCCTTAGTCTCAGCAAAGTAATCACCACAAGAATAGCCAGGGATAAAGTCAAAATTCTTTATTATCTCCTTCACAGTCTGTTCTCCTTGCCTGGGGCCCAGGCTAGCTTTCTAGAGGACCTTCAGACAGGACTTGGTTTCAGTGGAGAAATGAAGGAGGACAGGCCAGCCACCATGGTGTTGGGAGATAGAATGAATGTTTCTCCTTGGCTCCAAGACCTTGAGCTCCAGCCTCCAGTCTTCTGACTTCTCTGAGCCAGTCTCCCAATCCTTGTTTGCTGTTATATACTCTATTATAATTACATCATCATAGGTGTGAATCTTGTAGAACTATATTAAGTACTAAGTACATGTACTGAACTAGAGAACTATTAATCACCATGCTAAACTAGATAATCATTGTCTTATCAATTCCACTGAGTTAACACCTTCTTGTAAGAATTTCTCCAGAATTCTGGCCCACTACAATTGTTGAGTTGAATGTTTTAGATTTTCCATACAAGCAAAGATGTGAAATGGAATGAATTACTAACAGTTATATAATCCCCCTTTCCACTGCTTTTTATAATTTATGTTCTCATCAGTTTCATATGATGATAGCCATGGACCTACCTAATGGTGAGGATAGGACAAAGTGACCTATTACAATTTCTTCCAGACTCATGATTCAGTGATTCACACTGTTAGCAAATGTTTTGGCTAATAGTAACATTTCCCCGAACACTTCAAAGTCACTAATTTCCTCTATTCTGATTTCCACTGAAGGAAAAAAAATCATGTGTTCTCAGCCTCCAGAAAGAAATTTACTACTATTCACAGCATTTATGCAACTGAAAATTCTGCCTCATTCATTTTCTTAGGAGAAAAAGTTTTGCTACTTAGAATATTTTGAGGAAATAAAACCATCCTCCACAGAGTGAAGATTATTCATTCTGCCCAAAGGGGTGTTATATAGTAAGCTCAGAAACCATAATCAAATGTCAGACTTTAGATGAACATACTGCCCCAAATTCATAGCATAATAATGAGAACTAAAACAGAACAGTAAATTAATTACAGAGTTAACTTTCCAGCTTGGGATTCTTATGACCACACAAGTGAAGCTCAAATAACTTCTATAGCCACAAGAAACCGAAAGATGTAATTACAGCTCTTTCAAACTCTGCCCTCAACCCAATAGGACAGTTATACTCTATGTAGTAACACTTCACTTATTTGGGGGTTACTTCCTTGGAACAGACTCAAGAAGCAGACTACAGTATATGTGAAAAGAGCACTCACTGGATTTTAAATCTAAGCAATTGGTTTGGTTTGCATCTTCTATCTGCTACTTATCACTCATATGGCTTTGAACAGATTGTTTACCCTCTTTGGCCCTCAAGTTTCCTCATCTGCAAAATGAAGGTGATGCTGAAGATCTCTTCCAGTTCTACATCCTTAGCTCCTACACAAAAAAAGATTTCTAAACAGCCCAAACATGGAGAAAAATCAATGAACTTTCATCTATTTATCCAGAGAGAAACTATCCAGAATTCATGGCCCTCAGCAATCTAGTTCCAACCTATTTGTGTCTGGTGCTGTTCCCCACTACTCCCTTCCCATATTTTAAATTCCTGACAACCTATACTATTTGCCATCCATCCTTCATTTCCAGTCTCCTTGTTTATGACTTTGTTCTTGTTGTCCTCCATCCCTAGCCTAGACTTCTCCATCACCCATCTCCATCTGGTGAAGTCCCTTCTTTCACGTCCTAACACGTTGTTTCTATCACATCACCAAGACTGGTCCAGGTCAGAATGATCTTGACTGTGCTTTAATTGACTGACCTTTGCTCTTATCATATTTTATTTAAATACATATAAAATTATAGCAAGGATCCTAAAGATCATCTAGTATAGAACCTGAACTTTACAAAAGGAGAAACTAAGACTCAGAGAAATGAAAGGATCTGCCCAAAGGATACACCTTGTAAGTATCAGAGCCAAGCTTTGAATCAGCTCCTCCGATTCTAAATTATACAGTAATAGATTAAAAAAACTCAAGTACAAAGACCAAATAGACCACATGTTATATTTTTTAATCTGTGTCTCCCCAGTACCCAGCCAATGAATTGCACATAGAAGGTACTTAATTAATATTTTCTGAATTAAAATGTCTCCTTTTACACATAATTCTGTTTGACTGGTCCAGCAGAGATGAAAAGCAAAAAATGTAAAGAAAGATGGTACTCACTAATCATTAAAAAGTAATTGTGGCTACCCAGCATGAAAGGGGGTGACAGAAAAATTTTGAAGACTTAAAAATCCCAAGAGTAGTTAATAATTCCCATTAAATTGGGTTTATAAAAAATGTTTAGCCAAATTATTTATAAAGCTATTTTAATAAAAAATTTTCCATTTAATCTTTAATGATTAAAAACAGTGTTAAGCACAATAAAATTAAATTTATTTTGTAACTATCATACTTAAATAAATTAATATAAATGTATAACATGACTTAGCACTTTTGAGCTACTCATGCCACTATCAGGAGTTATTGTTTATCCAATCTCTTTTCATTTTTCTTCTTATTATTATCACTGGTGTGTTCTGAACAATTCTATTCTTTTCACTTTGTAATATTTCAGAAATTTCTTTTCAGGGTTCAGATCTTTCACTTGTCTGTTTAACTGCATTACAAGTATTCCATTAATAAAGGTAACATTATTATTATTATTTACCACTCTCTTATGGCTAGGTTCTTCCACTGATTCCAGGCTTGTTTAGTAATTATTAAATATGATTGCTATGAAAATCTTTGAATAGACAATTTTTTTGTTTTTGATAATACAAGATATATTCATGGCAAGAGAAAGTTACTGTGTCAAAGGTATGATAATTTTTAAAAACCTGTAAAACCCTCTAATGGTTTTAAAACCTCTAAAACCCAACAAAACTACCAGACTTCATCCATCAACAAGATGTATTATATTAAGTTAAACACTGTGCTGGGTGCTAAGTGCTGGAGAAACAAAACCAGAAGTCAAACAGTTCTTGTACTTAAGGAGCTAACAAATGAAAACCATCCAAGGAACAAAAAATATATACTGGCTTGCTAGGATACAAAATAGATGCAAAGGAGTTTTTAGTGAAGACTCAAGAAGCTAACAGGATCTGGCAGGGCATCATGGAGAAGGCTGTGTTTAACCTTGAGCCCTGGAGGAAACTGAGTTCTATAAATTGGCAATTCTACAAGTAATGACAAGCACCTGTTTCCCCAAGAACACCAGTAATGAATTTCCAAGCTTTTGCTTATTTTAACTGTTTTAAGAGTTAAATGGATGGGGGAGAATACCTAAAAGGTTTATTTTAATACCCTTCCTTTTATTACAGAGACTGAGAACTGTTTCCATTAATTATTAACAAACTGTATTCCCTCATATGAAATTGATCTATTTAACATCCTTTGGCCATTTATTATCTACATATATATATATTTGAAGTGTCCAGTTCTTTTCCAATTCATTTCCATCTCAAAATGACGAACAGATTTTGTAAGAATGCCAGAAATGAGTCAATGAATGAAAGAAAGCCATTATTACTTACCAAGTCACATGCTAAGTATTAAGTATTGAGGATACATATAGAAAAGGGAAATAATCCTTGCCCTCCAGATGCCTTTATTTTAATGGGGGAGAGACCATAGATGAAGAAGTGGCCAAGGAAGGGAGCTTTGGTCCCACAAAGATGGTGAGTGAAATAAAAGTGAGGCATATTTTTTCACAAAGGCAATGTTAAGGGAGATTTTATTATAGTTAAAAGTAAAAAAATGAAAGGGAGGAAAAAAAGGAAAGGGATTCTGGCAGAACATGGCTGGTATGAAAATGAGCACATATGATCCCAAGGACAGCAGTGCTTGATGGCTTAGCTCCTCACACACAAGGTCTCTGGTGGTCTGGTTTGGAGGATAGTGGAGCCAAAGTGATTAGAAATGACCTATGACATTATTCACATTTTTAAAAACATACATTTAATTGATGCTTTTTGCCTTCACGAAACTCTCCTACACCAAAGTAAGCCCTTTTTTGTGAAGAAGGAAAATATTTAAGCTCGCCTTGCTACTTGGCAACTGGTAAAAATGACAAAAAATTAGGAATCATCAGTACTGATAATGTTGTACAAAGACAGCTAGGTATACTATTGGTGGGGCTATGAATCACTCCAAACACCTTAGAAAACGGTCTATGAAAAAGAAGTAACTAAAATGCCTATATCCTTTGACACATTCTCCTGCTATTCATATATCTGAAAAGTACCCATGATAAAAAGACCCATAAAGCAGTATGTTTTCTTAATCGTAAAAAACTAAAAAATACAGGCTGGGAAATCAAATCTAAAATTCTATCTTCCACAGTAATTCTTTCCTGATCCCTCTTAACTGAAGTGCCTTCCCTGTGTTGATTATTTTTCATTTATCCTGTACAGTATGTTTGTACATAGTTATTTGCATGCTGTCTCTCATTAAACTGCGAGCTTCCTGAGAGCAAGGACTTTGTTCTGAACCCTTTCTTTATAAGCTCAGCATGTTTAGCACAGTGTTTAATGTCTAATAGGCCCTAAATAAATGTTTACTGACTAGTCAACTAGAAGATGTTAAAGCAGAAAGAAACTTACAAAGTGTCCAGAAATTTCAAAGAATGTTTGATACTGTATCTCGGCACAGTAAGAGTAGGAAATGTTGGGCATATAAGCCCTCTGAAATAATTTTATCTGGCCCTGTCAAGATAGGTGATGATGAGCTGAAAGCTAAGTACAACAACCTCCCCCTGTGGAGTTTTTAAGTTGATAAAATGACCCTTGACAGAAAAAAGGTTCCCCATACTCCTGCCTTAGAGAGTCATGATACGAACCAGACCAAAGGATATCATCAGAAAAATTTATGATTATGAAAAATATGCTGGTCATGTGGTTAAGATAAAATGGATAACTATGGATGGCCTATGGATGTTTGCAAGTATTCAGACAACTGCTAAATAGCATTGATGTATATTGGAGATGGGGAATAGGGTAAGGGATGGACTTTAATTCACAGCAGGGAGCATCAGGGGATCAGAAATTTTCATATAGAAGGCAAGATTTTAGCTGGAACTGGAAGGATGCCAGGGAAACCAGAAGACAGAAATAAGGAGGAGGAGAATTCCAGATATGGGGAGAGCCAGTGAAAATTTCGAGATGGGAGTGTCTTGTGCAAGAAATAGCAAGGAGGCCAGAGCATGTTAGGAGTAAGATGGAAGAAGATTGGAAAGGAAGGAAAAGTCCTCTAGAATATGATCATGTTATCAGTTATTGGTGGACTAGCTGATGCTGGTCAATGTCTTTGGTAAAGAGACTAGAATACTATTCACAAATCAAATCAAAATCACAAAATTACCTTCAGTTGAAATCCTGAAACAAATGTCAAGAGTTATGCAGAATTTTTTGCCAAAGGAAATCTCACAGTGTGAATAAATATCATTATGTTCCTATGAGGGCCATCTCTCAAGCCAGTGCAAAATAGCATCACTTATTTTTTTTATTTTTGTAAATATTTAAAGCTCTTACATTTTAATAATACTGTAATTTTTAACAATCAAAGCTGTCAGTTTCAAAAGGATGGCCTACTTTCACCCACATTACAATGAATGTTTACATCACAAAGAACTTATTCTGATACACCAATAATACATAATTGTATTGCTATTGCTTTTCCCTACTCACCAGGCAGTACCAGTAACTGAGCTACGATGTGCATAATTGCTAATATTTTAGTTCTCTACTTGCCCCCATATGAACTACCCATAAAATTAGCTAGCCAAACTGAAAACTAGGCTTATACTGGAGGTAAAATTTATTGATCTATTATCTTCTAGCCAGCTATTTTCACAAAAAGTCCTTACTAAAATTTCCTAACATTATTCACTACACCTCTAGGATTCTGTGGTTCAACTAAAAGTGTTGCAATTCAAGAGGAACACTAATAATAAAACACCTGGACACAGAAAACAGTGCCCAAGATAAAAGTCTGAAAACCACACAATTGACTGAACTGGAAATGTTTTTGTTGGAGAAGAGAAGACTTTGGGAAGGCATGATAGGTACCTTCAAATATCTGAAAAATTGTCACATGGAATAAAAAATATTATAGATTTTTTAAAAATAGCTATCAGTCATCATGAGTTCCCTCTTCTCATCTCTTATTATTCCCAATTCTCTCACTTTTTATTATTGTTTCTAAAGAAGTGGATTTTCTCTCCAAAGTCAATTCTGCTATCTGTGCCCTCCATTCAATCCTCTCCCATCTCCCAGCATACATTCCCCAACCCCTCCCTATGAACTAGCTACTTCCCTAATTGTTAGGATTACAAGATGAGAACTCAGGTTGTCTGGACAGTTCTCTGGCTCAGAATTCACACCTTTGGTTCGGGGCTTTGAAGGGAGTTTACACCTTTGATCTTCTGAGGTAGAGTTTACATGTTTAAAAGAAGTTTGCTCCTTTAAGAAGCCTGAGTTAAAGAAGCCTTTAAGCCCCTGAGTTCTCACATGCCCCTTTAAAAGGAGCAAGTTCATTGGTTGAAGTATTTTTTCACAAGCCCCGTTGAGTTCTCACTACAATCTCTTCGAGGATAAAAGAAGACAAAATTGGGCCCAGAGAGGGAGTCTACTCTAGGTCAGAGTTGGGACTGCTATCTACAGAAAGAAGAGTCTGGCTGGGAGATTGAGTTGAGACATCAGATCTCCTCCCAGAGAGTGATTGATCAGCAGTTTCTGGAGACAACAGAACATTACGTGTAATGAACAAAAAAAATGCACTAGTTTTCTCAGCCCCAGAAAAACAACTGATGATGCTAACCCCCCTCAAGCAATGGTGCTCAATCTCTCCTCTCTTTCACAGTTAAGCTTCTAGAAAAAGCTATTTCTACTTATTGCCCTCATTTCTGAAACCATGGCAATCTGGTTTCTAAACTTAACACTCCAGACACTTAATACTTCCTAGCTGTGTGACCCTGGGCAAGTCACTTAACCCCAGCCTCAAAATAAATAAATAGAGAGATAAACTTAACACTCAACTGAAACTGACGGCTCCAAAGTTATGCATCATCATCAATAGGTAAATTCGTTCACCTTTTTAAGTTATTTTTTTAGAAGTAGCATAAAAATTTTTGAATATAAACTCTGTTATGATCAGAAAACCAACAGTAATAATTTATAAAATAATGCAGAAAATGGCATCACCTTCACAAAACATTTCAGATATGGTAGTTATTTAACTTTCTATCTACCAATAGAAAACTATCATCCCTGATAATTCACTTTAAAAATAAAACACAATTTAACATTTTTAGTTTTTGTAATATTTGCTGAGGTCAATTCTGTTAATTTATCATTCAAAATAAGTGTTTTAAATTAAAGCAACTATTTCTATTAAAAAAAAAAAGGTAATCCACAAATTACAAATGGATTGTGTTACAAAAGCTCTTTTATAAATCTGTTGAGAACACAGTTTCCTACATAAAAGCATTATAATATGTTATAATAATGAGATTTCTATGATAGGCCTTGAAATCCATTTAACTGCCTTCTCCAATAAAATATCAACTCCTTGAGGCCATGGCTATTTTTGCCATTTTTGTATCTCTGTTGACTGATGTATATCATGATATGTTACACATAGTAAGCTTAATAAACTTATGAAATCTAACAATTAATTGGTTAAAGGAGTAAACGAGTAGATCACAATAAACTATTACACTGGTTTTACTAAGCAGCTCATAGCTCTTAAAATGTGCCTTTATACAAAAATTACATGCATTATATGTAATACATATACATAATTATAGTAAGAGGAGTAAGGAAAAATGGGGTCAAAGGTATTCAAAAGCATCTTCATTATTAGTTGGCTGTTCATTGGGTCTGCCTTATAGAGTAAAAGCTTGTCCCATTTTCATATTTGACTATTTAGACTTCTATAAGTTTATAGGTTTGTTTTTTTTAACAATATAATTCTCTGATTAACCTATGGCATTTTAAAAAATTTTCTGAAAAGGTAGCAAAAAGGGATAGGAAAAAAGAAGAAATATCTGTGATAGGGGGAAAAGCTTGTTTAACATCCTCATGTTTCCTAAAATAATTTCACCTTAAAAAACAATACAAAACAAACAACAAAAAAAACTAATTCATATGAATTTGACTAAATTCTCAAATTCCCTGAGAGAAAGAGTTGCTACTTTCCCTCAAGCTACATTAATAAGATACCAAATAAGATACAAAGAGGCCAGAAAAGGCAATGACTCCCCAACTGCTCAAAGATGATCACAAAAGGAAGAGGATGAGATTAATCAGCAGTAGGGTGACAAATTTCTCCAGCAATTTTGGAACAAGGACTTGTACATTGCCAAACAAAGATTACAGTAAATTTCCAAAGCTTTCTACCACTTCATTATGCTTTATTTTCTCCTTCTTTCCTTACCAATCTTGGCCCACTTTAGTTTTCTTTTTTCAAAACAGAATTCAGATCTCTTTTCTAGATAGCTATACTTTGGTTTCATGGCTCAAAAAACCTGAAGCCACAAATCCCCAGAACTAAGAGGCAAAGACTCATAAGTATCCTCCCATCTCTGAGAGAAAGATGAGAGAGGAGAGATGGAGGGGAGGAGGGGAAGGGGGGAGGGCAAGAAAAATATTTTTATTACTATCTTGTTCAGTTTAATATATACCTAAAAAAAACAATGTAACATAAGTTCACAGCTTCATTAAAAAATGTTAAAATATAAACGTTTCTTAAATATATGACAAAAATGAAATTTTAAATTAAAAATATAAAAGCAGTCAGATTCCATGTATGCTCATATATCATTTGTCACATCATGTCCCTATAAGCAATATACTTTATTTCCTAATACAGTGTTTATCTATCTTCCCAAGTACATAAAAATCACTGTTTAAACTATATTTTTAGTGCTCAAGATTATTATGTGCTAGCACTGAAAGAGAGTGGGTTCAAATACCAACTCCATCTGACACCAATTAGCTATAGGACACTGAACAAGTCACAGTTATCCTGGGTCATTGCAATTCTAAGTTCTGGTATTTCATTAATAATAATAGTAACTCATTTTTTGGAGTTTGGGGAGAAGGCTTGACACTGAATACAATAGATAACTATTATAATCAATGCACTGATCAGTTTGTTATTTTGTTTTTCCCTTCCTTCCCCCCCAAAAAGCCTTTGCTTTAAGGAATAGCTGTCAGAGAAAAGAGGAAAAGAAATTTAGAGAGAATTATGTAATATAAAAATAAAAAATATCAATAAAATATATCTTTTTACAAATCTACTCTTAATTTTTATTTTTTTCTCCCACTATAGTTTATCCAATTACATGTAAAGACAGTTTTCAACATTTGCTTTTGAGTTCCAATATTTTTCTCCTTTTCTTCTTTCCCAGATTAAGGTCAGAGTTGAGCCTGAAGTCTGGGTCTTCCAGGTCCAGTTCCATTACATCAAGTTGCCTCTCCATTGTTCCTGTGCTCACTGATAGTTTAAATAACAATGTTATTCATTATTTAGATACCTTCTAGATCTAAAATTCTGATTCTAAGGCATTCAAAGTAATCAAATCTAATGCCTCATTACACTGAAAATATCCATGGAAAATCCTTAGGCAAAGCAAGAAATTAGCCCATAAGTAGAGGCAAGGTAGGACTGGGAATAGAAGAAGGCTGCTGAACAACTGCCAAGACTACTCAGTCATCAGATTTTCCCCCCAATACTGAGAAATGGACATGTATAAAATCCAGATATCCACTGGCCCAGAAAAGGCCACCAAACTGCAGGAAAAGGGAGACTAATTCTTCAACTAGCACAAACATGGCATGTTTAAGTTAGCATAACATATTTACAGGCTGAACAAGACATGATGGCACACACTACTTTAATTCTGTTTTTGGAGGGGGCATAGGAACATTCAAGATCTTTATGGGACTGACCTCTACAAAGAACCCTTTCAGGACAGGGTTACAATGTGGCCTAGTTCATATTGTTTATCTTGAAACAGAAACGTTCTAGCTATATCTTGTCCTTATTCCTGATAAGGAATAACCAGCCCAATGGTTCCTTTTTACTGAGAAACTTGGGGATAATTCAACACAATTTTTAAAAAAGCATTTATTAAGCACTTTCTATGTGAAGGTGCTATGCTAGCTAAGCTAAAAAAGGCAAGCTTACATTCTACTGACATAACTTGATAATTATGGGTGATTTCAAGTTCAACAAAAACTCCTCAGAAATAATTAACAATATCATACTCATTTAATAGATGAGAAAACTAAAATTCAGAGAAGTTAAATGACTTGCTCAGTATCATACAACTACCCAGTATCTGAGATAAGTTCAAACTTTGTCCTGACTTTTAGCTCTTATGCAAAATTTATGTTCATAACAATGAACCTGAGTCATCAATAAAAACTCAAATTATATAAGCAAATATCTAATAGTTTTAGAAAGACTTTTGTTAAAACCAGTGAAAATTTCAAAAGCTTTTCTTTTGAGCGCTTAAAAGATAAACCTCAGCTACATGGAAAATTCTTGTGCTCAAAATTACTCAACCCAATAGATTAAATGAGATGATACTGTGTACATATTACTCATAACTTTTCTCCAAGGTCAGAGTAGGGGACAAAGGGGTCCTGAACAATACTGAGTATTGCAACACCAAAAGTCTAAAACTACAGAGTGCTGTCTTAGGATGCTACCCTTGGATGAAAGTATCCATTTGTGGTTACTGCGGGATGATTCTGAATGGGGCTTGGGCGTCTCTGGGTTTGGCTAGCTTTAGGAATTGGATGAACTTAAACCTTTTATTACTATGGACCCCAAAATAATCATGAAGAAAAGACCATAATAAGAGGTAGATAGGAGAGTCAAGTGACCAGACCTCCTAAGGAAGGTAAGCAGTGGGTGTGGGGAGGTGTGTATGCTATTTTTAGTCAACATGTTCTTGAAGAATAAGTATCCCAAGAAGCATCAAGTTAAGAGGCAGGCTTACAGATAAAACTGGGAAGAATTCTGGATTATTCAGTAAATTACAACTTCTAAAATAAACTGGTAATTGTTTAGTGAGCTTTGCATTGGAGAAATGTGGGTTTTAGAGCTAAGGGGAAACTCTGAATTAAGACTCTGAACTCTCTCTTCTCCACTACCAGCAGCAATATTCTGGAAGATTAAAACGAACCAATTCCTCTCCCCATTTTTTGTGCTTGCCCAACATCCTGAATTGGGCTCTTGGATTATTAAGGATGGGAAGGAGAATAAGTACAGAGGAACAACAGTGTATCCCAATCCTCAATGGTTGAAAGGACCACACATACCATTCCCCTTCCTCTCACCATGGTATCTCCATTTTACTAGGCTTGGAGAAAATGTTATTTTCCCAAGTTTATTTTTTTTTAAATGTTAATGTATTTTCTTTTCAATTTAACAAAATGAGGTGTTTAGAAGTTGGTGTTGTCTACTCATTAAAATGAGATACTAGTTGTACTTTGTGGAAATATTAATAAAAGGATGAATAGACATTCTTATTCTTTTTCCTCCCTACATGTCAAGTTCTTAATTTTATGATGTCTTTTATTTCTGAGCAACAGAAAAGAAAAAATTTATAATCAAGAATTACTACTTGCTTCTAATTTTCCTTTCAGCACTTTAAAAGTAAAATGTTTCCAGAGAAAGGGATTCACTGTGAAAATCTAAAAAACACAGGCTTCCATTTATTGTTAGGATTAGGAAAAATATTTTTCTTGTAAATATATCATGATATTTAAATCACAGGCCCTACTTATATTCAACCCTAGCCTCAACCAAGTCTCCAAAGAATTTTTTTTTAAAGGCTCTTGCTTATTATGATATCTAAAATAAAGCTCTAACTCTTAACTAAAAAGCAAAGAAACAAAATGCAAATATAAAACAGCTAGACAACAAATCTGGACATGAAGTCAGGAACACCTGAGATTCAAATCCAGCTTCAGACACTAGCTGTGTGACCCTAAGCAGAACATTTAACCTCTATCTTCCTCAGTTTCCTCATCTGTATTTTTTTCTACCTAGCAAAGATGTGAGGACAAAATAAGATAATGTTTGTGAAGCACTTAACAGACCTTATTATGTATCTTATTATTATCCTGTCATAACAACATAAAATGGAACAACATACTCAGTGCAAGAATACTTAAGTGGGAGTCAATGAACATTTTTCTGTTTTTGTTGTTTTCATTATTTAGTATTTTATTTTTCCCCAGTTACATTTAAACAACTTTAAACATTTCTTCTTTTTAAAACTGAGATCCAAATTCTCTCCCTCCTTTCCCAACGTTCTTCATTGAGAAGGTACATGTGACATCATACAAAATATTTATGAACAATTTTTACAAAATACTGTGATAACTATATTTCAATATAATTAGTTTCCTTTGTAATCTTATGCATTTTACTTTATATATTTAAAAATATGATTCTGAGAAGGGATCCATAGGCTTCACTAAAATGTTAAAAAACCCATAACACATAAAAGAGTAAGAATCTCTGACTTTAATTTTGCTAAAATGCTTGAAGCCACTAGGCTCTCTGCATATTATATAATAAATTCTTAAGTGGCTTTCCTTTAAAGAGCATGTCAAGATTTCACAAAGTGTAAGACAAAAGATTTAGGAAAAAACCTGGGAAGACTTATATGAACTAATGAAAAAGGAAGTGAGCAAAACCAGGAGAACACTGTCAAAAATAACAGAAATATTATTAACAATGTTCAGCTGTGAAAGACAGGGGAAGAGAGAACTCCAAATTTGAAGAGGGGTGGGGGAATGCTAAAAATAAATAAATAAATGAGAGCTCAACATTAAAAAAAAAAAAAAAAAAAAAAAAAAAAAAAAAAAAAACACCTTTACAAACTGCAGACAACCTTTACTTCTCTTCATGTGTGTCATTTTAACGTGGCCTTCTTGCAGTTTTTCACACATGTTACTCCATCTTCCACCTCAGTTCCTTTGTACAGGCCTGGACTGCACTCCCTCTTCATCCTCCCACTCAAAAAGCATTCTTAGATTTCATTAAGAAGGTATAGAGGGTGTCTCTTTAAAGAATGAGGAGAACACTGTGCTCAGTTCAAGAAGGTCACTGACAAGCTAGACAATGCACAAAGGATAGGACTCAGGATGGTGAAAGGACATTTGATGTCAATGAGGACTGGCTAAAGGAACTAAACGTGTTTATCTAGTAAAAGATTCAGGAGGGAGCTTCAGTTATTTGAAAGGTATTCACATGGAGGAAGGATTGTATTTGTTCTACTTGGTGCAAGAGGGCAGAACTAGGTGCCATGAGTAGAAGTTGAAAAGAAGAAGATTCAGCAAATATCAGGAAAAACTTTCAAATAATTAGAGCTGTTCAAAAGTGAAATGAGCTGCTTCAAGAAAATTTTCTCTCTTAAAAGATCTTTGAGCAGAGTCTAAAGAGCTACTTCTTGGGTATATGACAGTAGGAATTCCTTTAAAGTACAGGCTGGACTAAATCAATGTTAAAAATTCCTTCCAAATCTCAAATTGTGTAATTCTGGGGAAGATAATGAGTATGGAGATGGAGAGGAGAATAGTGATCATGATGCCAAAAAAAAAAAAAAAAAAAAAAAAAAAAAAAAAAAGCAAAGGTTTATAAATCAAAAAAATTTTTTAAAATCAAAATTGTGTTGTTTTTTTTTTCCCCAATGCTATAACTATCTTGGGGTTCTTGGAGATTTGTTAATAGTTTTTACTCTATAAATTGAATTGGATATTAAAATGGTACACAGCAAGGGACGATACTATCCAAATAAAATTAATTCAAAATTTTTATTAAAAGGATAAAAAAGATTGACATGGGCAATAAAAATTCTACTAGAGATTATCCAAAAAGCCTAATACCTAGGGCTAAAGTCTACTTTTAAATGAATGTCAACATATTTAATATTTACATATGATCAATTACCTATGTGCAAATACAGAGTGTCCCAAAAGTTTTGGGGAAAAAAGCTAGTCTTCGTGGATTTTAAGCTATTTAAGTATTTTATACTTAATGCTATGTTAATATGCTTAATAATATATCAATAAGGTTAATAAGAATTTTAAACTTATTAAGCTCCTCCCCTGTCTGGGTCAACCTTACTGGGCAATCTTTGGCATTTAGAAATTTGTGTTAGCACCTTATCTGTTGCTCATTCTTCACATGAGATGCTCTAATACAGTACTTAAAACACACCCTGAGAACTGTCATTTTGTTAATGTCATAGGTCTAGTTAGTCTATCATATATGAAAGAAAATTTAGGACACAAGATTTACCTAAGAATTAAAGTTAACATTTGATTTTGGCTCCACCATTAAACTGCTAAATTGAGCAACCTTAGACAATTCACTTTATTCTAAGCTTCTGGTTTGGTGGACCGAGCCCTAAGGAGTAGAATCAGAAAGACTTGAATTCAAATATAATCTCAGACACCTAGGAACTGTGTGACTCTGGGCCTGACACTTAATCTCCGTCTGTCTCACTTTCCTCAAATGAAAAAAAGGGATGATAATAATAGCACTTACCCACTAGAATTGTTTTAAGGATCAAAAAGAGATATTTGTAAAGAACTCTACAAACCTTAAAACTTGTATAAATGCTAATTATTATTATGGCTATTATTAAAATTTAGAAATTTGACTAACTTTTAAGATCCTTTTAGTGCAAACATATGACTGTGCTATATCTGAGAGATAAGCAATGGAAGCTATAGAAATTCAGAAACGGGAATAATTCATGTATACGTCAGTAGTCAGAGAAGGCTTCCTAGAGATGAGGTTTCACATGGGCTTAATGAAAGTAAAGGAGTGAATAGGATAAACATTCCATTTGAAAGTACGAAGAAAAAAACTCCATTATTCTATAACTAGAACTATTTCTTTTCAATAGCAATGATGCTAGGATTAATTTTCTTCAGTTTATTATAATTCTCTAAAATTATATCTTCAGCGTCTTTGCTTTCCTAAAGAAGGAACTGGATCTAACAGAAAAGACTTTGACATAGATGATCTCGGATTTGAGTCTTAGCTCTGGCACTTAATGGATTATATGATCTTGGGCAAGTCATTTAACCACTTTTAGTCTTTGTAAAATGGGGTTATTTTGTCAGCCCTGACTACCTTGCATTATTGTTATGAACATCAAATGAGATAATACACCCAGATTCCACTTTGAAACTCTAAATGCTTTGTAAATGTTGGATAAGCCTTCTCCAAGAAGGAACATTGGGAAGTGAATGTAAATTGTTAGCATTACTGTCTATCTACCCAAGTTACTTATACCTTCAGAAATCTAATACTTAATGTGCAACAAGAAAATGGTATTTACACACATATATTGTAACACATGTAAAATGTATGGGATTGCCTGTCATCTAGGGGAGGGAGTAGAGGGAGGGAGGGGATAATGTGGAAAAATAAGCACAAGGGATAATGTTATAATAAATAAAAAAAAAAAAAGAAAGAAAGAAAAGAAAAAGAAAAAGAAAATAAAAAGCTTCAATTAAAAAAAAAAAGGAAGAAAAAAAATATCCTGCTGAGGAGATAAGCAATTGCCTCTTAAATTTAAGAAAAAAAGTGTCATTTGCCTTCAAATAGATTCATAAAGCTGTCAATTTTTGTGCCAACAGCTGTTAGAAAAAAAGTCTGTACTGTTGTATAAGGATTCTGCCTTATGAATTTTCTCCTTCTTAATTGGGGTGAGGGACTGTATAATAAACTCTTTGAGGAAAACTTTCCTTTGCCAAGCACGTACTTTAAAAAAAAAAAACTATAATATACATTATTTGTTTTTATGTCATTTTTATTTTTGAATGCATTTCTCCCTTACTCGGAGAGCCATCCCTTGAAACAAAGATTAAAAGGAGAGGGGAAGTAATTTGGTAAAATGAATCAACACATAAATTCTGGCTGACAGTATATGAATTATTCAATCTTCATAGTCTACTACTTCTAGGGAGGGAAAGAAGCCAAGTCCTTGTACCTAATGAGAACACAGATTTAGAGAAAGTAGTAAAAGACAAAATTGTTAGGTCAATCCTCTTATTTTACAGATGAGGAAACTATTACATGCCTATAACAATTTCAAAGAACCAGTAAATGAGAGATCTTCAAAGCAGCTATCTTTAAACACTTTAGTGAACAAAGATTTTGGTTTGAGTTTTAAAAACCAGAGAGTCTATCCAAAGAACTGAAGCTTGTCCTTTCTCACATCTCACTGACAATAACGGTTTCTGTTACTGTATAGCACTAAATTTCACTGCAGTACTGATGACTATTGATGTTTTAATTAGGAAGCAACTGACTTTCTTTTAAAATCTGATTTTTAAATACGTAGAACATTTTAAAAATTATCTTGGGGCTTGACCAGAAGGTGAGGTCAGTAGGTGATAAAATATTTAATTCTTCTTTCTTTCTTTTTTTTAAAGAGACATCCTACCACTACCATCACCATTCCCATTCGCCCATCCCCAATGATCTGCCCATGGCTTCAAATTCAGCCTTGCATTTATTGATGTTTGTTACTTGCAGTGAACAGACATTTGGAGTGTCTGTTTCCTTTTCTACAAACCAAGGATAATATACAATATATTCCTCAGGATTGTTGCACGGAAAGTTCAGTGTAAATGTGAAAATGCCATATAAAGGTAAAAAACAAAGTCAATGAGAAAATAATTACTTTCAAAATGACATACACACAGAAATCCCTCAAATGAATGAAGATATTTATAAGCTAATCAACTTTGGTTTTAACTCTCTATGCCAAAACAAACAAAAAAAGTTTTTTTTCCCTCTAAATTAATGAAATGCTACTGTCTATCCATAGCTTTAGTGAGTCAGTATAAAGATTACAAAAAAATTTAACTGCTTGTGTTTAAAAAGATTTTCCAAACTTTACAAAAAGTTAAAAGATTTTATGTCTATTCTTAACAACCAAACTAAAGAAAAAGGTAGTAAGAGTCAGAAGCAATTGTTTCAGTAAACTGTGGGTCAATCACATGCTGAAGTAATCTGTTCATGATTATTTTTTCTCTTGATAGAATTATATAGGATGAAAAAGATAAATTTATTTGGACAAGAGCTTAAAATTCTTCAGTCTATAGTTTTTAGGCCTATAACTTTGAATTTGCATCTTGATTTGGAGAAGTTTTTGTTCTAACTGGCAATAATTTTCAGTGACAAAAATTCAGCAAACATCCTTCCTAAAACAAAATAGTCCCAATGATTATACCAGATTACCTTTGGTGCTAAGAAGAAAATTAATAAAGATAAAAGTAAGGCAGAAAGAGGGAACAAGTTATAGTGAACAGAACAAACCTCAAAGTCCAGAAGACCTGATTTGAAGCCTCACCTCTGAAATATTCTGGCTTTGTGACTTTGGGCAGTCATGTTTCCTCTCACTTAAGCACAATGTAATGTTCATCAATTAATAAACATTTCTTAAACATGTGCCAGACACTTTATTAAACTCTGGGTAGACAAAAGTGAAGAAATCCCTACCCAAAAGATAATTTCAGTAACATAAAAAACTATCTCTGACTAGAAAGCAAAGGGTTAGTTTCCCCCATCATCCCCCCCTTTCAGTTGAGAACCTAAGACAGTCTGTCTCCAAAGTATAAAGCAAAATTCAAGGATAACCCAAATTGCAGCACTGAGATCCATTAAACATTCAAAGAGCCAAAGAAAAGGGGCAAGAAATTTGAGAAGAGTCTTTATAGAAGATTTATGAAAAGACATGCAAAAAGACCACAATGAATGAGTCAAAGTCTCCACTAAAGAATCTGTGATCCATAGAAGAGATTGTATAGATAATTTTGATTATGTCAAATTAACACGTTTTTGTACAAACAAAACTAATGCAGATAAAATTAGAATTCACATTCAAAAGTTCTGATAAAGGCCTTATTTCTAAAATATATCAAAAATTGACTCAAATTTATAAGAATTCAAGCCTTTCTCCAATTGATAAATGGTCAAAGGATATGAAGAGACAATTTTCAGATGAAGAAACTGAAACTATTCCTAGTCATATGAAAATATGCTCCAAATCACTATTGATTAGAGAAATGCAAATTAAGACAACTCTGAGATACCACTGCACACCTCTCAAGATTGGCTAGGATGAAAGGAAAAGATGACAAATGTTGGAGGGGATGTGGGAAAACTGGGAACAATGATACATTGTTGGTGGAACTGTGAATGGATCCAATCATTTGGAAATATGCTCAAAAAGTTATCAAACTGTGCATATACTTTGATCCAGCAGTGTTTCTATTGGGCCTATATCCCAAAGAGATCTTAAAGGAGGGAAAGGGACCCACATGTACAAAAATGTTTGTGGTAGGCCTTTTTGTAGTGTCAAGAAACTGGAAACTGAGTGGATATCCATCAATTGGAGAATGGCTGAATAAGTTGTGGCCTATGAATGTTATGGAATATTATTATTCTGTAAGAAACAACAAGCAGGATGATTTCAGAGAGGCCTAGAGAGACTTAAATGAATTGATGCTAAGTCAAATGAGCAGAAACAGGAGATCACCAACCACGGCAAGAAGAAGACTAAACAACGATCAATTCTGATGGACGTGGCTCTCTTTAACAATGAGATGATTGAAACCAGTTCCAATTGTTCAGTGATGAAGAAAACCATCTACACCTAGAGAGAGAACTATGGGAACTGAGTGTGGATCACAAAATAGTATTTTCATGCTTTCTGTTGATGTTTGCATGTTTTCCTTTTCAAATTTTTTTTCTTCCTTAGATCCAATTTTTCTTGTGCAGCAAGATAACTGTATAAATATGTATAAATATTTTGGATCTAACATATATTTTAACATATTTAACATATATTGGACTACTTGCCATCTAAGAAAAGGGGTGGGTATAAGGAGGGAAAAATTTGGAACAGAAAGTTTTGCAAGGGTCAATGTTGAAAAATTACCCATGTATATATTTTGTAAATAAAAAGCTTTAAAGGGAAAGGGACCTGTATGTGCAAAAATGTTTGTGGCAGCCCTCTTTGTAGGGGCCAGAAACTGGAAACTGAGTGGATGCCCATCAATTGGAGAATGGCTGAATAAATTGTGATATATGAATGCTATGGAATATTATTGTTCTGTAAGAAATGACCAGGAAGAAAGGCCTGGAGAGACTTACATGAACTGATGCTGAGTAAAATGAGCAGGACCAGGAGATCATTATATACTTCAACAACAATACTGTATGATGATCAATTCTGATGAATGTGGTCATCTTGAACAATGAGATGAACCAAATCATTTCCAATAGAGCGGTAATGAAGTGAACGAGCTACACCCAGTGAAAGAACTCTGAACCACTACATAGAATTCCCAATCCCTCTCTTTTTGTCCGCCTGCCTTTTTTATTTCCTTCACAGGCTAATTGTACACTATTTCAAAGTCCGATTCTTTTTGTACAGCAAAATAACCGTATGGACATGTATACATATGTTGTATTTAACTTATACTTTAATATATTTAACATGTATTGGTCAACCTGCCATCTGGGGTAAGGGGTGAGGGGAAGGAGGGGAAAAGTTGGAACAAAAGGTTTTGCAATTGTCAATGCTGAAAAATTACCCATGCATATATCTTGTAAATAAAAAGCTATAATAAAAAAAAAAAAAGGAAAGGAAAAATAAATAAAAAGCTTTAATTAAAAAAAAAAAATAGAAGAGATTATAACTGATGAAAGGAGTCTCCAGGATGGTTAAGGAGCTGCACCTAATCCTAATCTTCCTCAAAGTTGACTTTTTAATTCAACTTAAAACTTGAAGTGCCTACCAAGTTTCCTCAAACTGTCATTCTCTATCTCCCTTGCTTTTCAACAACCAAACTCCTAGAAAAAGTTTTCTATACTCCTTCCCCACTACTTTTTCTCCTCTCACTTGCTCCTCAAACTCCTGCCATCTGGGAAGTGGATATCTTCAACAAAGAGAATATCTAATTCAGTTCCAATTGATCAATGATGGACAGAATCAGCTACACACAGAGAAGGAACACTGAGAAATGAGTGTAAACTGTTTGCATTTTTGTTTTTCTTCCCAGGTTATTTTTATCTTCTGAATCCAATTCTTCCTGTGCAACAAGAAATTCGGTTCTGCACACATATATTGTATCTAGGATATACTATAACATATTTAACATGTACAAGACTGCCTGCCATCTAGGGGAATGGGTAGAGGGAAGGAAGGGAAAAATCGGAACAGAAGTGAGTGCAAGGGATAATGTTGTAAAAAATTATCCATGCATATGTACTGTCAAAAAAAGGTTACAATTATAAAATAAAATAAAATATTAAATAAATAAATAAATGAATGAATGGATGGATGGATGGATGGATGGATGGATAAATAAATAAATAAATAAGCAAGCAAGCTCCTGCCATCTGGCTTCTGACAAAAACACTCAACTGAAACTGCTTATTCCAAAAACACCAATGATTTCTCAATTACAAACTGCTCTGTAGCATTTGACTCTGCTGGTCACCCTTCAATTGGATATTTCTCTTTGGATTTTTATGATTTTTGTGTATCTCCTACCAATATTTCTCAGGCTCCTTTTTGGCTAGTTCTATACCGGACCCCCCCTCCTTAACTATGGACATCCTCCACAGCCCAGTCCCAGACTTCTTATCATCATTTCTCATACACTGTCTCCTTCCTATGCAGAAGACTCCCAGATCTATACAACCAGCCCTGGTCTCTCCCCTGAGCCTCAATCTTATATTACAAACCAACTGTCTATCAGACTTTTCAAATTCAGCACATCCTGGCATAGCTCATTCTCTCTCCCCCAAATTAACCTCTAAACTTTCCTACGATGCTATGGTCAAATGCACCACATGCTTCTAGTCAATCATCCAAGTTCCCAACCTGAGTGTCTTTGTCACCCTCTTAATCTCACTGATACTACATAGCTAAGCAGCTGCCAAATCTTGTCAATTCTACTTCCACAATACTTTTCTTCATTTCCATCACTTCTCCTCTGAGCTACAGCAGCATCTTCCTAATGGACCTCCCTGCCTCAGGTCTCCCTCTTCTCCCCCAACTCATTCCCCACCCAGCTGTCAAGGTTCAACAAAATTCTGTGGATCCCTATTGCTTGCAGGGACAAACACAAAGCATTTAAATCCTTTCATAGCTGTGCACCACCCTACCTTTCCAGTCTTATTATTCATTACATTTATTACTCCTCTTCATGAAGAAGTGCAGTCTAGCCAGACTGGCCTTGCTGGTTCTCACACTTAACAATGCACATCCTCTATACCTCTGCCCTAAAAAGATGGAGCTGCCTTCAAAGCTCAGCCTGAGATCTACCTCCCCCATAAGGCCTTTTCTGATTCCATAAAGACTATCTTGTATTCACTATATATATATAATACATCTCTCTCTATAGATAGATAGATAGATAGATAGATAGATAGATAGATAGATAGATAGATAGATATAGATATTTGTGTGTATACACACATATGTATATGCTATTTCCTCCAAAAGAATGGAAGCTCTATATGGGCAAAGGCTATGAATTCCCAGTGCCAAGCACATAGGCATTTAATCAATATTTGGTGATTGACGATCACTGTGCTGAGCACTGGAAATTCAAAGTTTGGTTAAAATGCAGTCCATCTTGAAGTTTACAACTTGATAACAACTTAACTGTTCTTTGAGCTGGGCTTTAAAGAATGGCTAGAAATTCACAAAATAAGAAAGACATTTTAAAGAAAGGAACCAGCATGAGCAAAGTACCAAAATGGGATGGTACAGAGTGTGTTGTGATGCAGAAAGTGACTTGAGTTTACCTAGGTCAGAGTAATATCCTTTGGTTGTAGCCATTAGCAAAATTTTAAAGGTTAAATAAAGAGTAGATACATAGTAGTACATAGTTATGGGCTACTAAGTAATTTTAATTTGCAGTAAACTCCCTGTTGGACGAGTTTAACATCAAGAAAGTAACCACTTCCTAGAGAAGAAACCACTTAAATGTTCCACAGCTAAAAATAAATAAATAAATAAATAAATGAATCTTTCTTATCCATTCCAGCAATTGAATCTAACAAGATTCCCTATAAGGATAAAAATACTCAAGAAAATTTAAATATTGGGAGAAACCTTAGACACCATACAATGAAACTAATTTTATAGCAAAACTAAATTTTAGAGGGGATGTCTTCCTCAGATCATAAAGTTAATTAATTAATGGCAGAGTCAGGGTTAAAACAGGTTTTTTGACTACAAATTTAAGGATCTTTCCACACTACCAAGTAGCACCTTATATATAAGGGAGGCTTAAATTTATTTGTTAATCATTCAAACATTATTGCAAATTGCCTTAAGCAATAAAATAGGCAGCTGAGGTTAAATCTGTAAAGGGAAATTTTGAATGAGGAAAATACAGAAAGAGGAAGGAATGTGCTAGCATAAGGGAGATACACAAGATCTGTGTCTTGAAGATCACCCTATCCTAGAGGGAATTCACTTAGAAATGCCAAGTGCCTTTTATATGTTTAGCCTGACAAAGTTAACGCTACATTTATAGGTAATTCATAAAGTATAAAGAAATAAAAATCCTAGGTGGCTGAAGAATTAAATAATGAAAGACAGAAAAAGGCATAAGGAGTATCACAAGTAAGCAGTAGGGCTTCTCTATGAAGGACTCAACAGGAAAACATGGACAAGAATGAAGAAGGGTAAAAGGAATGATCTGTACCAGTGGAAGAATTATGCAGAATGATAAAAATCACAGCCTCCTTCAAGCTCTCCTCAATTCTTCCAATAGTCTCCTAACCTACTTCTGCTTCTGTCATTCCCCCATTTAAACCATCCTCCACACAGCTGGCAAAATAATCTTCCAAAAGCACACACCATGTACTCCACTGTCACATGCTCCATTACCCAAGGACCATCAATGGCTCTAATGCTGGAGAAAATACAATCTCCTCATTCCATCATTTAAAGCCTTTACAACTTGGCTCCCAATGTCCTTTTTAAAGATTTATTTCATCTTATTATCATTTACCTGCCAGCCCCAGCCTAAAAGGCCTATTTCATTCCTTGAACCTAGTCTTCCCCACCTTTATTCTGTCTTCTGCCTCTTAGAATCCTTAGCTTCTTTCCTCCAACACCCAGCTCAGATGTTCTCTTTTTGGGGCAAGAATTTTTTATTTCACTTTCCTGAGTCCCTTCTTGATTCTAGCAGTTATTAGTCCTCCCTCCTTCTCAAACTATTTTGTATTGATCACCTGTTAAATGAAGCATCCATTGGCAGAATAAGTTTCTTGTGGCCAAAGACTATTGTTTGGTTTTCTTTTTTATTTTTAGTGCCCAGCACACAGTAAACATCTGCTACATCCTTAAGCAAAATGAAAAATAGTTCTACTTTCACAGACCTAATACTGAAGAATCCATTTCCTTGGGGGTATAAATTTAAGGAACTCCATTAAGTTTGATGAAGATTTATTTGAAGTTTGAAAGTGACTGAGTTCTTGAAGACTACACCAGCAAGGCCCAAGCCAGGGCAGGTCTTAGTAGAGTTACAAGGGATTTGAATGTAGGCTTGGCAATAGATGCCCTGCTGATTAAGAGCTGGAAGCGATCTCAGAAGCCATCAAATCAAATTCCTTCCATGGTTACAGAAGCAGCTAAGTGGCAGAAGTGGGATCCCTGCCTTCAAAATCACTGTTCTTTCTGCTATACTACTGCCTAATTAATTGACCACCAGCTGATAAAAATTTTTGGCCTCAATGACTGGTGAATAATGATTTTGAACTGTACTGCACCTATGAATTCATAGGCACCTGAAATAATGAGAGAATATCTCATAACAATAGCATTACATTAAAAAAAAAAAAAAATTAACAACTTTGAAAGACTCTAACTCTGATAATTCCAAAGGACCAATGACTGACTCTGCCAGAGAAGTGATGCACTAAATACACTGAACAATACATAAATTTTGCAGTATGACTAATGAGGGACTTTGTTGACTTGACTATTGTAGCGAGCTGTAGTCTCCAGAAGCTGCCAGATCACTCTCTGGGAAGAGATCTGCTGTGTCTACTCAAATCTCTCAGACAGATTCTTCTTCCTGTAGGGAACCATTGTCTCCAGGCAATTGCTGTTAACTCTTGTCCAGAGAAGTGACTTCCCTTCCTGCAGAGAGCCCCGTCAGGCCTGATGTAATGCAGAGACTTCTCCTATCTCTGGAGTGGTGTCCTCTTTTATCCTCCCAGAGAATGGGCTTGGGATAATGCAAGGGCTTCTGGGAAGAACCACTTCAACCAATGAGCTTGCTCCTTCTAGGATTCCTAAGGTGTAAACTCCCTTTACAGGTCTGAGCCAGAGAACTGTCAAGTCAACCTGAGTTCTCACCTTGTAATTGTCCAGACAACCTGAGTTCTCACCTAGTAATCCTAACAGACTATGAATATTATAAATGCTTTATTTTTTTACTGGGAAAGGTGAATTAGAAAAAAAAAGTAAATTTTCAAATTGTTGAAAAAAATTTTTTTAAAGAAAAAAAGAAGTAAAATTAATCTCCCCATTGCTTGAGTATAGTTTTTCTTTTAGTTCCCATTACAAAGTTTCACTTGAATATGATAAAAGTAATTTTGCAGAAACATAATCTCACATAAAGCCCATAATAATTTATAATTTAGGCAATGATTAATTTCTCCTCCAATTTAAAAAAATCTATGAACATGCCCATATAAACTATATGATCCTAAGTTAATGAGAAAGCCTACATAAATCACCAACAAAGCTCACCAAATTATAGCAGAAAGGTCAGAGGCAATTTAAAATCATTTCTTATTTTATTTTATATGTATTTGAATTGGCTCTCACAACAAACTATAAGCTCCCTGAGAACTGTTCCAAATTTTGCTTTTTAGTGATTTCTGCCTAACAAAAATGTATGCTATTATAGGTAGAATTACATACACAGAGACATCAATAAAAATTTATTTTCCAAAAAAGTAATTACATAATTGTTAACTACTACTTACTCTATCCACCACCTTCTAGGTTAACGACTGTATTTGAACGGAGTCTTTTCCAAATGTTACATTATGTTGTAACTCAGTTTTAAAATATATTTATTTTGATCAACAGAAAAAGAATTCTGCCTAAATTTTATCTCTAGGGTGAAGCAAGAGAAAAGGTAGAAGTAACTGAACACGCAGGAATGAGAGCCTGCACTCTTAATAATAATAATAATAATAATAATAATAATAATAATAATAATAATAATAATAATAATATATGTGTGTGTTTAGTATTTGCACAATCTAATCTATGTTCCTTATATAGCCTTCTTGGGAAATCATATATAGTTCAAAAATGGGAGGCCATGGTGGGGGAGATGGAAAAGGTGGGAGTTAACATGACCAAAGATAAACTGGAGAGAGCATGTCAAGAACAAGAACAGGATCTTGGAATAAATACATGCTTAAAAACACACAATCTTAGAGCTGGAAGACACCTTAGAGACCATCAAGTCCAGTGGTATCAAACTCAAATAGAAGCAGATTTCTGGGGGCCACAATTAATATGGAAAATCAATTAGGACTATCTATGTTGTAGTGTATGTTGTTAAACTTTAATCCAGCTCAGGCCTTTGAACAAACTGTATAATGTCTGTATAACACACTTTGTTTTCCATAGAAGGAAGAATTGGAGACCCTGGAAAGGCAAACCACTTGCTCAAGGTCATAGAGAGAGCTAGCAGCACAGCCAGGCCCAGGACTTATATTTTCATACTTTGTTTAGAACTCTCTTCAGTGACTTCCTAAGTGAAAGCAAGGATAACAAGCTGCTTTGCTTTTTGAAAGATGAATCAAACTACCTAGAGGGACTGAAGAAAGCGTTAATAGTCAGTCCCTTTTTTTTTTAAAGCTCACATAAAACCCAACAGAATACTTTCCATTTTCTCTTTTATTTTCAAATATCATTTTGATCCTACACCCAAGTACCTCACAATCTTTCTAATACTTACAAAATAAAACCCAAGCTTCTGTAAACAGAGAGAACCAAAGTCAAATTCACTTTTAGGGGAGATGACTTTCATTTATAACATTTCAAAATATCCCATACTTTACTTGCATCATTTATTCCTTTTAAAATAAGAATACGACCTTGAACACTGAGTGCCAGTAAAAACATCAGCTCACAACTCACCCCCACTTTCCTCAGTCCTAAAAAGAATTATAAGAACATTATACAAGTTGCTATACTGAAGAGGAAACTTACAACTCTGAAGTCGACATTTAAGGTGGTTTCTGTCTAGGGGGTGGCAGCTATCACACTAGGTTGAGTCACTGTGGTTATTACTAATTAAAAATTATACAAATATCAGAGTGTTCTCAAGAAATGAAAAGTGACTACAGATCTAACTGCATCATAACAGCCTCCAGGGCCTCCAGATTATGAGAAATCATTAGCAATCAACTGGGTTTTAGAAGTGCTTTAGTTATCCATACAATCCCACACACAAGTTGTCATAGGATTTGGACTGAATTTATACAGGAATGCAAAGAGTTTATTTGAAAGTCAAAACCTTGGAGTCTTCCCAGCATTATCTTGCACCACCTGAAAATGACAGTTTGGTCAGCCTGGGCATCTGGTTCTTTTTAGCACTAGACACAGAATCCCCAATGCCATGTTCCCTCTAAAAAATTAAGAGACTAGCAAATTAAGAAATGTCAACCCTAGTAAAGGAAATACAGATTTAAATTCTCATTAATTCTTAAACTCTAGACTTTATTGGACATTAAATCACCAACAGTAATACAAGACAGGAGAGCAACCATATCGCAACAAGGCAAAGATGATAGTTTTATATACAAAGAACTCACCATCAAACACTGAGAGTAAAGAGAGTACAAAGCCAAGGCATCTCCAGCCAAAGAGAGAACAGGGGAGGAGGTTCAGAGTGTTAAATCTGTTATCAGCCAGCCAGCAAAGGGACTTAACCTTACTTGCATCCATAACATGTACCACCCAACTGGTACATTTAAAAATGACTAAAATCACAAGGAATTTTTGTGTGATTAAAAAAAAAAAATTTATTCAATTATTTTTAATTATAAGATACTGTTCATCAGATGATATTTTTAAAAGATTCTAGTTTTGTTCAAAGATGAACTTACATCTGCCATGTGGTGTCCTCCATTTCTGATTTCACTGTCTTAAGAATATCTGCAAGGCACACAAGACCTTTCTACTGAGAGAACTCATCTGCTTGAAGCCCTCCTCTCTCCCCATGGGAGCCCCTTCTTGTCAACCACAGCAGGAATCAAAGGAGAAATCAAATCTCTCCCTTAGGGTTTAGTAATTAGTTGTCCCATCCTCCCCCACAAAAAATAAGGCATCAGCTGTTACCAGCATGTTGGCAAAGTTGAATGATAACCTAGCTTTCTTATGTCCCTTTTTTTCCTTCTCTATAGATATTCAACCTTTATAAACATTTTCTATGTATCACATTAGCCATTCCGAAACAGGAAAGAAAATTGGTAGCACAAGCCAACCCACTTTATTTCCACTTTATTTCACAGATTCTTCCTGGTGGTCCCTCTCTCAATTCTATCCTGAGTAACAAATAACAATCATTCAGAAAAGTCTTTTTCAAGCATTTGTGAGGAGCTTAGGATGGTGCTGGGTACCATAATGCTGCGAAGAATAGAAATATCTACGCATAAATGAACCATCTGAAGAAAGCAGTATAATGAAGTACTCATTGTGATGCATATAATGAGTACAATAGAAGGAATTAGAGAAAGTACATAATAAGTATGGCCTGGAATTTCTAGGGAAGGCTTTGTGGAGGAAATGGAACTTGATCTGGGATTTCCAAAATAGCTGGCATATACAGATGTGTAGACAGGCAAGAAGGTCTTTCTGATGAATAAGGGAAGTTTTGTGAGAAAAGGCATCTGCTTTGGGAGGACTGGAAATCTGTAGAGTAAAAAACCCAAGTTCACTGTACTACTCTTAAAAGAAAAAAGTACTTTTCTTGATGAAAATTTCATTTTAGCTACTTTTTAAACACTCATTTAAGAGTAAGAAAAAAGGCTATAGTTATTTTACTTGGCTTTTAAAGAACATCAACATGCACTATAATTCTCTTCTTGATTCACAAAAAAAAATATTACTATTGGCCTCATTTTGTCAAATCACAGCTTCCTTTCTTTTGCAAGTGTGGATTTAAGGTAAAATTTCCCATAGTCATCAAACTTCAATGACTGGAATAATCTTTAGTTAGCATCTAATTTAACTCCTTCATTTTAAAAGAGAAAACATCCTTGAGAGGTCATAATCATAATAACTTCCATTTATCAAACTTTTTTTTTTTTTTTGAGGCTGGGGTTAAGTGACTTGCCCAGGGTCACACAGCTAGGATATCAAACATTTTTTAAGGTTTGTAGTATTTTCACAAAAAACTTTTAATAATTCATTAAATGTGCAATTTGTCACAAGAGCAATTAATAACTAAGGTGATACTTAGAACCCAGATCTCCTAGAATGCTATCCAAGGTCACTTCTACTCCACCACACTACATCAGGACTTTGTACCAAGAACACAATAATTTATAATTTATATAGTGATTCAAAAGTTTTCAAGTGAAAGCTAAGGATAAGACTATACAATTCAATTGTATCATGAGATAAAAACTGGAGTAGCTAAATGTTTTGGTCACCAAATAGAAAGTTATTGGTAAAATAAAGAATTACCAAATATTTGGCCATTGGCTTAAAATATATTTTTTTAATTCATGATTTTATTTGGTGAGTTGTAAAATGTCACAATAAAACATCGTAAAAATATTATCAATATCCCCCAACCAACTAGAGTGGGTAGGCCTAATAATCAGTTTTCATTCATTTCCTATCTTTTAACAATCTCCAAGTCCAGTTACCATTGTTTAAAACCTTTTAACTTACATATTTAAAAGCTAATGAAAAAATTCTATTAACAAATAAAATGCTATATAATGTTGCAAAAACTGTAGTCCCACAGAAACCAGAAGCACAATGAATCAGACATTAGAAAAGCTTGCTGTAAGCAAGTGTGGTACTACAGACTCAATCTGAAGAAAAGTTACAGAATACAATGAATTCCATTTCATACAAGTAGAGACTATACTCAACTATACACAGAGGCATTTGTAGATGAACAAACAGCAAGATTTTTACAATGTGATTTCAATCTAACCTTCCAGACATTTCACATTCCTTCCCTTCTTCCACACTTTATCTTCCAGCCAAATTGGCCTTTCTGCTATTCCCAACTCCTCATTCGGTCTCTGTACTTTCTTGACTTGGTCTCTTAGAAACCTTAACTTCTAAGGAAGCTTTTCTACAGTTTTCCTTTTAACACTTTCTTCTCTCAGGTCTCAGATTTAATTACCTAGTTTACCAATTGTAAGCTTCTAGTAAAATGAAGGTGGACTGCTTTTCTTTCCTTTTTTTTTTTTTTTCTTTTTCTTTTGGTCCTAGTGTAATGCCAGAGAAACTGAGGTGAGAGAGAGGTTAGAGAGTTATGGTAATTTAATTTATTGGAGAGTAAGCCAATTGACCGGATCAGACTTTTGTCTCCAAGTATCCAGTCCTGAATGTAGGGCATTTATTCTTCATAGGAGGAAAGAAACAATGACATAATGGGGAGCGGATGGAGATGATATAATGGGGAGGGCACAGGAGATGGGAAGGTTATCTGATGGGGAAAGGTATCTGATATTTTAAAATATAGGATCTTTTATCCTTATCAATTATTCTGAGGATCAAGAGGGAAGGGTGGTATGATAGCCTGAGGTTTGGGGTAGAAAGGCTGATGGGGAAAGGTATCTGATATTTTAAAATATAGGATCTTTTATCCTTATCAATTATTCTGAGGATCAAGAGGGAAGGGTGGTATGATAGCCTGATGTTTGGGGTAGAAAGGCTGAGGTAGGGCAGTTCAAGGAGACTTGTGGCATTACATTAATATTCCCAAAGTTTCCCTAGCACAATGCCCTCATATACCTAGAGCTTCATAAATATTTGATGAGTTGCATTTGTTGGGAAGCACAATACATTCTTTCTTCCTAGTTTGTGCCAGTCTTGCTTCAGCCTGCGATCCATTCCCATATGCCAGGTACCAACTCTGGTACCTCCTTTTCTCTCCCTCACTGCTCAGCCAGACTATTCACATTGTCATTCAGCTGAACTGTAGTCAATGTCACTCCCAGTCAGTTCTCTACATAGGGATCCAGCCAATTTCTTTCACTTCTTTTTGTGATTCGTACTTCTGAACATAATAAAAAAAATTCCCTCTACATGCTGGCCAGATAATGCTCTTTATGGCAAACCATTTGGCACTCTGGTATTCACCATGTTTACAGTCAACAAATTTAACAAGTTTCTTTTCTTTTTCTGAGGCCAATAACTGCTCATTTATTCTTCAATTACAAAAGGGGGGGTCTAAATGTTATTTGGAACAAATAGTACATAATTATGTGTCATATCACAACAGATAATTGCAAGCCCTTAGTCTCCCAAGTCCTCCCCACATGGTTCAAAAAAGCTTTCTTTGGTGGATGGTCTTCTCCTATTAGAATTGTAAGCTCTAATGTTTGTGGCAGCCCTCTTAGAAGTGGCCAGAAACTGGAAACTGAGTGGATGCCCATCAGTTGGAGAATGGCTGAATAAATTGTGGTATATGTATGTTATGGAATGTTATTGTTTTGTAAGAAATGACCAGCAGGATGATTTCAGAAAGGCCTGGAGAGAATTACATGAACTGATGCTGAGTGAAATGAGCAGGACCAGGAGATCATTATATACTTCAACAACAATACTCTATGATGATCAATTCTGATGGACGAGGCCCTCTTCAACAATGAGATGAATCAAAGCAGTTCCAATAGAGCAGTAATGAACTGAACCAGCTACACCCAGTGAAAGAATTCTAGGAGATGACTATGAACCACAACATAGAATTCCCAATCCCTCTATTTTCTTCCGCCTGCATTTTGGATTTCCTTCACAGGCTAATTGTACACTATTTGAAAGTCCGATTCTTTTTGTACGGCAAAACAACTGTTTGGACATGTATACACATATTGTGTTTAATTTATACTTTAACATAATTTAACATGTATTGGTCAACCTGCCATGGGGGAGGCAGGGGGAAAGAGGAGGGGAAAGAGAGGAAAAATTAGAACAAAAGGTTTGGCAATTGTCAATGTTGTAAAGTTATCCATGTATATATCTGGTAAATAAAAACTATTAACAAAAAAAAGAAAGAAAAAAAAAAAAGAATTGTAAGCTCTTTGAGGACAGGGACTATCTTCTTTTTTATTTATATCCTCAGGGCTAAGGGGAGTGCCTAGTATTTAGCAGGCATTTAATAATATTACTAAACTGAAATTTTCATTTATTTTTTTGCACTTCATTTGAAAGTCTTCCAATTTTAATGTAGTTTTTCAAGTTTATTTATTTTTAACTGGATCTCCTCTTATAATAAAAAAATTCATTCAAAAACTTTTATTTTAAAAATATTTTCCCTCATTTTCTTCTCCTTTAAAACTCCAATTTAAAAAATGAAACAGAAAGTCAGTACCTAGTACAAAGTGTGTTTCCCCTCAAAACCAGATTTGATAGAAAACTACATGCCTGAAATTTCTCAATGTACCACCAATTTCAGCTTAGTTGTTCATATTAAGGTATCAAATACCAATAAAACAGAAACACAAATAAAGCATCTGCACTTACAAAACAAAGTTTATAAAATTTTACAAAACTGCCTTTTATGAAGCCATAAAATGGTTCAGATACCATGACTTCAGGAACAGACCACAATAGAGAATCTACACATGATCTACATCAATCTACATCAATATGTATTAATGTTTGCCATATCTTTAATTCTGAACATTTTATCTTAAAAGTCCATTTAACATGAGATAAACATAATGTAAGATTAATTTTTGAACAGGTGACCTTTTTTTGTAAAGCTAAAATTGGGGGCAGCTCAGTGGCACAGTGGATAGAGCACCAGCCTTGAATTCAGGAGGACCGGAGTTCAAATCTAGTCTCAGACACTTAACACTTCCTAGTTGTGTGATCCTGGGCAAATCACTTAACCCCAGCCTCAGGAAAAAAAAAAAAAAAGCTAAAATTGGAATGATTTCAAAATGCATGCTCTTTCATTTTCTAGGAAATCTATGGAAGTTATGAGGAACTACTAGATTCAGTTAATTAATCTCTTCATGCTGGACAATAATAATTTGTGGTAATTACACGTCCACTGCCTTTTGATTGTTTCTTATGACAAATAAAAACCTACTCTGTGCCAATTCAAAGCTTTAGCTCATCTCCCAATTAATTTCACATATAAATAGATGTGGACAGAAGATACAAACAGCAGAAGACTAGAATGCATCTATATCAAGCTTTTCATTTTTAGGCTACAGAAAATGGGGAGTTCATTCACTCCCTTATCAATTCTTTTCCAGTCCCCAAAGTCATGTGCAGTAAAGGTTTCACAGGGAGTCCATGTTATAAGGTACCTCATTTAGACTCTATGCAAATACTTTTGTGTGAAGCTATAAGGTTAAGTACCACTGTTTCGGGGAAACTCTAGCCTCTAATATACTGCAGGTAAGCACTGTAATATTTTGTCAGTATCTGAAAAAAGGGTTGGTGGAATTTTAATTTGCCACATTTCTTTCTTTCAAATTGTATTCTCTTAACATGTAAATCTTTATCAGCTTCATGGTGCCAACCATCCTGATGAGCAAACAATCATTCTTAAGAAAAATCTTAATATCAGGAAAAAGCTAGAAAGTATTACTTCAAATATCACAAATATACTTGAAATTCCATGCTTGTGAAGTTAGTTCTTGCATAACAAAACTTGTTTCAAAAATTTAATCTGTAACCTCACTTTCATTTTCTCTATTTCTGTATAATCTATCACAGGCACAACTATAACTTAAGTGAATTGGTCAAGTCACATTCTTTTGGAATCTCTTGTATGGTTTCAATCATGAGTTAACAACCTATTTGGAATGTCCACCCTCCATCCTACTTTCTTGTCACTCTTTCGCACATACCACCTAAAACATTCTTTGGTAATTGTTTCATTTAAAGCATTACTTACATTAAACTTAACTCCAAAGCTGGAACTATGCTGAATTCTTAAATATTATCTCCAAATATTACTCCATAAAGAGATAGTATGTGTAGCTTATCAGCTAATTTCTCCACTTCAGCAGACTTCAAGATAGGAATTTTGGGCAACATCACTTTGCTTCCAATAACCCAAAAGAAAAGTCCTGACAATTGTTCTGAATGCCACAGATCATCATGAAGACGGTGACAGCCTGGAACTAGCATGGGAAACCAACAAAAAAGCACTTACTATCCGCAAAGTACTGGGCTGACACTGGGGATACAAATGCCCCGGCTTTCAAGACGATACAGATTACTTGGGGGATACAGCATATAAACAAGAGTCAAGCAAATTCAAGATAATTTGAGAAGATACAAAAAACTAGGAGGTAAATTAGAGATCTCTAGAGCAACACAAGTTCTAAAGTATATGGACAGAATTTTTAATTGATCAAAAAAGACTGATTCATCAGGCTGTATATCTTAAGAATAAAGGTTATGAAGGACATTCTTAAGATAAGGAATGCTTGCTGAATTGAAATCTGAAAAAATTTAGGAAGAGGAACTTGAACCAAAAGATGCAATAATTTATTATAACACAAAGGCAGGTCACACTACTTCTTAGCAAATCACAGAAGACATTCAGTATAGTGTTCTGGTTGGTTTTCTGGAGGTTTCTGGACCAGCCTTTGTTTCAGCTGAGTAATCACCACGAGAATGCCAGGGATAAAGTTCAAAAATCTTTATTGTCTCCTTCCCTGGGGCTTGGCTAGTTTTCTGGAGGCCCTTCAGACAGGCTTTAGTCTCAGTGGAGGAAACAGGAGGACAAGCAAGTCACCAGGAGGCTAATGAAAATGGAATGTCTCTGAGTCCAAAGGCTTGTGCTCCAGCCTCCAGCCACCACAAAGATGGGAGATGGAATGAATGTTTCTCATCCTGTCCTTGTTGGCTATTTTATATACTCTATTATAATCACATCATAGTAGGTATGAATCTTGTAGAACTATATTAAGTACTAAGTTCATATACTGAACTAGAGAACTATCAATCACCATGCTAAACTAGATAACCATTGTCAGAGTTAACACCTTTCTCTAGAATTCTGGCCCATTATAATTCAAAACCCAGGATGCAAATGAGCTTCTTAATTACATTTTCAGATTAAAGGGTATGTGAAAGTTTACTTGTACTTTGTTCAGACCTGCCAAATACACACGTTAGTATCCATAGAGCATGATTAGGTGTACCAATCTTTGGGGATTATACAAGAAAACTTGGTCCATACCCTTTGATCAAGGCCAACCACTACAAAAACTGTAAAATAGATAAAAATTTCTTTGGGCATTCTTACTTCCGTCTACAATCTTTATGCAAACCAAGAATCATTCCACCCCTTCTGTCCCCTCCTCCCTATATGACAAGCACTACCCCCACCTGGATATGTCCTAAGCAGTAGTGTTCATGATGAGTATCTTTTTTTTTTTTTTTTTCAAAAAAAACATTTATTAAGTGTTTACTACATCCCAAGCACTGTGCTAAGTACTTTTTACAAATATATCTGAAGGAGGAAGAGCCAAAATGTCAGAGAAAAGGCAGAGACCCACTTGAGCTATCCACATAATCCCTCTGACCTACTGCCTAAAATATTGCCCTAAAAAATTCTGGAGCAGCAGAACCAACAAAATGATGGAAGTCATTTTCCAGACAAACACAACTTAAAAGGTCAGCAGCAGGCCTGGGTGGAGCACAGTCTGAGACAGGCTGCCAGCACAGACTGGGTCACAGCAAACCAGGAGAAGGCTTCGGGAGGCCCACAGACAGTTATTATAGGTGTCTCTTTGCTGGTTCTAGAGGCCCCCTAGGAAGATCTGGATCAGGGTTCTGGGGGGCAGTCCAAGGGTGGGGAGGAGCACTAGCACATGCTGCAGTAGAGTGGGGATGCTCATAACGCCAAGGCAGAAAAGGATGCTGAGCACAGGCCAGGAGGGTAGTAAACACTGTCCTTGGAAGAACTGAAAACATAGACCCACAAAAGTATTTCTGAAAACAGCTGCATCAAGCACCTCAAATTTGGGACAGTGTGCCTTCCACTCTGGAAACAGAATCACACTTTAGCAAAGAGCTAAAAGTCAAGAAATGAGCTGGAAAAAATAAGCAAATAAGAGGGGAACATTTTTTTTACACTAGAAAAATATGATGGAAAAGGGAGATCAAAACCCATATTCAGAAGAAGATAACAAAATCAAAACTGTTGTATACAAAGCCTTCAAGAAAAATGTGAATTGGTTTCAGGCCATGGAATAGTTCACAAAGGAGTCTGAAAATCAAGTAAGAGAAGAAGAAAAATTGGAAGAAAAATGGGAGTGATACAAAAAAATCATGAAAAAAGAATCAATATCTTGGTAAAGGAAACATGCCTCTCTCCCCCCAAAAAATTCTGAAGAAAATAATATCATTGACTACAAGAGAGATCTTATTTGGGATAATTAGTAATTAATATTATTTATAGGATCACAGATTTAAAGCTGGGTCTTAGAGATCTTGTAGCCCAAAGCTGCCAACTTCTCTCCTCTGGTCCAGGTGTCAAACTCCATAGTGCAATCCAAACCAGATTAAAATGTAATTGAGAAATGTTTAACAAAATAAATAATAATAGGATATAGATAATGTTGACTGGTAGTTTTCTATGCCAAAATGCTGCTGCAGGAATCTGACACCACTGATATAGTTCAATTGCTTCATTTTACAAATGAGAAAACTGAGGCACAGAAAAAAGATGAAATGCCTTGCTGAGTAGGAAGAACCATAGCTGAACCTGTACCCTCAGATTCTAAACCCTTCCTCTTTCCTCCACATCATACAGATAACAAGAATGATGACAAACTATAAGAGCAGTATAACAAAAGAATGGTCTGATGACCCAAATTAAACAACTTTATTAACAGGTGTTGCCTTTCTGGGGGCAGCTGAGTTGAAGATGATGCATGGAATCTTACTAAACAGGCAGGATTTTCAGGTTAGTAAACTTCCTGATTTCATGCTTTCATTTTTTTTAACTGCTTATTTTCCCCAGGCACTACTGGATTGACTTGTGTATCCTTATGTATCCTCTCATTATAATTAGAAAAATAAAAACAAACATTTTACCCGTATAATTCACTTTATACCTTGTCTTCTGCTTTAAAATAGCAATCACTGATGCTATCACACATATATCAGGGCATCATGTACTTTGTCAATGCTGTAGCAGTCAGGCTATTTAAAAAACAGCCAGATATTTGCCACTTTATAAGATACAAGGAAGCTGGGTTTTTTTATTTGCTTATTTATCTCAATCTCTGCTTTACCTGTTTCTTCATTTCCCTCCTATAATTTCTACAAGCTACAAGACTGTTGCCTCTCAAATGAACCTTCAGCCTACATGGAAAAAAATAAGCAATGAAATGGGACTGTGCTCTCTACCCCTAGCTCCGAAGTTCAGCAACTTTAAACCTAAACTTGCATTCCTCCCATATAATTCTCCTTTCCCCCTATTTGGGGATTTAAAAACATATTTAACAAAGGCCCAGGAGAATAGATAAGAAATAAGGGTTTATAAAAATAAAAACAAATACCCTACTTGTTCTCATTAACAAGCCTGATCAAAAAATACTCAACTGTACAATAATTTTCCCCACCTAAGTTATTTGTATTAAAAATACAGAAATAATATTTGAAATGAAACATTCCTTCTACAGTTTCTGAAGTAAAATTTACCAATTATATGCAGCAAAATATTAAAAAAAAAACCCAAAAAACCTTATGATAGGATTAACTTGTTTTATTCAGAAAGATCCCCAAACATTATTTTTAGGCATCTTCAATTCTATAACAATACTGTCTCAATTTCAGAGTTATTACTAATCAGGGCTAGGAAAAAATGAGTATCTTCTATGAACTCCAACCTTCTCTTTTTAATACACTGAAAAAGCAATGATGATTGAGATGAACAAAAGTAATATTAAAGAAGTTAGTCCATGTCTTGGGGACTCAGTTTCTCCATTTATAAAATGAAGGGAGGTAGATTCCCAATAACATTTTTGTGATTTTTAACATTTCCTGATGTTAGAATTTCTGGTGACTAACTCCTGGGTATTCTAATGTCAGGTCTGTCATTAACTCAGCAGATGCTAATCATTCCTCAGTTTGGAAGGTCTTAAGGAGCAGAAGCCTTATTCTTTTCTAACACTAATTTGCAATTTAGCTCAGATCTCTAAAGATCTGAAAGGTCCAAAAGATACCAATATGGTGTCAATAAATGATTTACAGAAGCTATGTTCTTCTAGTGAGGTTAGGCTAGTGACTTTGGCTCCACATAGGGGCTATTCTCAAGAAGCCCTAGCACGTTCCTTCAGACAGACCCTTCTTTATAAAGGTAGCAGGAGTAGAGAGCTAGAATGAATGCATATAACTGAATTAGCTCCAGATTGGAAAAGTTCCCAGAATATAAAGAAAAGACTGCTGAAGACTAACAACTGGAATGACTTGCTGTCCACTATTAATTACAACATTTTGGAATGGAAACATTTATCCAAAAAGGAATCCCTGCTATACAAGAGGATTCCAGCCTCATTCACTCCACCTGCAGACGGAGCCCACTCCTCTCTGGAATGACTGGCAGCATTCCTAAGCTTTTCCTGCTATCCAGCCTCAATTTCCTTCTCTGTAGCATTCCCCAAACCACTGCTCCTGGTCCTGCCCTTTGGAGTCACACAAAACTAATCTAATATGACCCATGTGACTGTCTTCCACATCTTAAACTCTTCCTTCTGACAGTTTTCTCCTTTCCAAACTCAGTATCCGCAGTTCTTTCAACTTATCCTCATATAATATAGACTACTCAAGAGTACAAAAGAACTTTTTTCCTATTTAAAGCCTGGATCTCTTTCATAAACCCCAGACCCTGCTAATGAGGGTGGCTGATACCTGTTCAGCATCTTCTGGATTTTTACAGAGTTGCCTAGGGCAAACAAGGGGTTAAGAATTAGTTAGAGTCCCACTTGAACCCATTTCATCCTGACTTCAAGGCCAAGGTTCTTCATAGCTTTTAGCACCTCCTTATGTAAACTATGTTTCTTTTAATGCAGTCAACACTAAATTAGCTTTATTGGCGGCTACAGCACAACACAGGACTCATACTACTAAGCTTGTGACATATAAAACCTCCCCAAATATTCTCACATATTGCTGCCTTATGCCCCATCCCCCCAACTTATACATGTCAATTTGATTTTTTTTTAATTCAAGTAGGATTTTGCATTTATTTCTCTTAGAGTCTGATTCTGTCATCCAATGTATTTGCTATCTTCCTAGCTTTTTATCACTGGCAAATCTGAGAAGCAGGAAATTATCAAAAACAAAATGTAAGAAACAATATTTCAGTTAAAACAAGGGAATCAGTTTTATGTGTGGTAGAGCTACACTCAGCATGTCAATGTTGGCACCAAACAAGTAATACTACTTACAGTTACATATACAAATGGGGATGTGTTTATGCACCAAAAAAGAGGGCAAGACAATAGTTAAGGGGGAAAGAGGGTGGGGGGGAGAGAGAGAGCAAGCTGCAAAATGACCATATGTGCAAAAGTTCTTATCTAATGAATTGGTTGAAAAAAATCTGCTAAAGTATCAATCAGGGACACAGAGTTAGTGTGGTGGAAAAAGAGCTCTGATTCTGGAGTCAGAGCAGCTGAATTCAAACCTTATTCCCTCAATCACATACCCTTTGTGTAACCTGAAGGAGGTTTCCTGACCTCCCTTCTGGCCTCAGTTTCCTCTTCTGGTGAATGAGGGGCCTGGACTAAATTGCCTCACACCTTTACTTCCATGAGCTTATGAGCAACACACAAAGCACTACAAAATGGTACAATGGTGCCGTATTTTAAAATACCAAAAATAGAAAACTCTGCACAAGTGATGAACAATTACTGGAGTAATTATTTGCTTTTCAAAAGGATTTAGCAAGGGATCCATTTAAAAAGAAGTTGAACTTGAGAACATTTAAATTACATATATATTTTTCATTAAAATTTAATGTGTAATGTCACTTTCATGTTTTTCTTGTTTAATATATTCAGGGTTAAAAAAAAAAGGCAAAAGAGTAACTTAAAGAACTGTTTCTGTGCTATACAACACATCTCAATAGAGCAGAAATACCTTTTACAAAGAGGGGCTTTTTTACTAATTATCAACAGAAACCTACTAGCATCTGTCAAGCATGAACAAAACCAATTTTCGTTGCTCATGGGATGACTTACCGGTTAGTTTTTGTCTCAGAAAAATAGGAAACAACTGGAAAAAATTCTCTCAACAAAAAGTTAATCATATACATATAAGTGAATCCTTCTCCCCAAAACACTGAATGTGTGCACAAGCACACACACACAGAGCATCTTCCCCAATGCCTCCCCATCCAAGTCCGTGATGAATTCTTCTCATTAAATTTTCATTTACAGAAATCCATCTCAATGGGTAAAGATGTAAAGATTCAATTCAACAATCAATTATTAAAATGCTTTCTACATGTAAGGCATTGTGCTGAGTGGTAGGAGATACATAAATAAAAATAATCTTTCACAAGGAGACCATGGCTGGGAACTAGACATTTTCACTGATCCCCATGGCCTCTCAAACTTCTCTCCAAAAAAGAAACTATGCACTAAAGATAAAAAAAAAAAATAAAAATAAAAATAAAAATAAAATTTAAATTTAAAAAAAAAAAAAAAAGTTCATCTGTCTCTAAGGTCTAGGACATCTAGAATTCAAAAGAAGGTTTAAAAAAAAAAAAAAAAAAGAGCCATGAATTAATGTGTACTGACCCTGAGCTCACGTAAATACTCCATCAAAAACCAATGAAACTTAGTAACTGCTTATATTTTTCATATACACAAATATTTTCCCCAAACAAAACCAATCATAGACTAAATAAAATGAAAAAAAAAAAAAAACAAAGCCTACTAAACAATTAAGATAATGTTCTAGCAAATGATTTTGCATTCAATTCTACCTTTTCATTACTTATCAGTTAAGTTTTTTAAAAAGAGAGAGAATGAACTTGAACAAAAAGCATCAAAGTTGTCTCCAAAATTTATCATTAGTTTTACTACTATTTGAATATGTACTTTATGGGTAAGAACCATCTCACTTTTGCTCTTTTATTTCTATAACTTAGCAGTTGTTGACATGAGTCTATTTTTATTAAATGCTTAATTATATGACGTTATTTGGCTTTCCATTGTTAAAGTCAGTGAGTATCCAATTTGGTTTTTTAGTTAGTTTGTTTTGCCTCTCTTTATACCTTTGTGTCTGTGCTCAGTGCTGTATGGAAAGTGTCTACAAAGATGCATGATAAATGCTAGTTGGCTGACACAGTTCTCCCCCTTCTCTCTATGGTTGTATATAGTGGTTAGTGCCTTCCTTTTGAGACTACCCTTAATTTATCTTGCCTATCTCATTTGCACATAGTGCATATACTAGTGATTGAATTTACACACACACTATTCCTCTCCTAATCCATTCTCAATGAATCTTGCTTTTATCAACCTTATCACTACAGGTGTTTCCATACTGTCTCCTCCAGTCCACTATTAGTATCTTTTGAGAGTAGGTACTGTTGTTTTGAAGAGGTTTTCAACTTTTTGTATCCCCAGAGTTTAGCATAGTACCCAGCACATATTAGACATTTAATAAATGTTTGCTGCAATAACCTGTGATTGACTTGTATTTCTTTTTTTAAGATTAGATAATTTATCTACTTATTTTGTCAAAAGTATTTCATGTTTCAGTACCTGCCAATTAAATTCATTCTCCTTTACGTCAAATAATTATAAATATTAAATTTATTTCTACTCCACTTCTATGATCTCCTTTTTTTGTTGTTATTTTTGTAATTCAGTTAACCACTTTAAAAATAAAAATAAAAAATTGATAGTAGTTTCTCAGTTTGATGAGCTTTAAAAAAAAATAAGCCACTTTAGTACAAAATAATTATTTTGTTTGCAATTGTTTGTTTATCTTCAAGTATCAAATGTTCTTTTGTGCTTCTTTGCTTTACTTTTTTATTTTCTCCTTATGTTCATCCTCACTGTTCTCTTTTTTCTTTTGTTTTGTTTTTCATATTTTTTCTTTTTTTTTCCCCTCATAGTATTTTGTTTTTCCAAATATATGTAAAGATAGTTTCCAACATTTGTTTTTGTAAGATTTTGTGTTAATCTCCTTTGTTAATCTACTCATTTAGGGATGTCTCTGGCTAGAATAGGTGTAGCTAAACATTATACATTTTGTTAAGCTGTATCGATGCTCTTTATCCTACAATATAATTTAGCACCTCTATAATGTTCTTTAATGAACTCATTATTTTAACAAATCTTTTAAATTTCTATATAAGTTTGCCTCTTTAACATATCATTTTCCTTGTTAACCATAATTTTTGTTACATTATCATCTCTATGCATATGTAGTATTTAAGATTTCTGCCTTCATTCCTTTGAGCATGATCAATTTTTGTAAAGGTTTCACAATTATTTGATATGTAAGTTTTTTAACATTCTCATTCAGATCTCTCAATATCAACTCTTGTTTTTTCAACATTCTGTTCCAAATTAACTTTTCTATTAAGACTTTGCCAGTTCTAGGAAAGAAGAATTAAATTAACTTTTCTATTAAGACTTTGTCCAGTTCTAGGAAGGAAGAATTACTATAAATATACAATGACTTTCCATTTATAATACCTAATGACTTTCCATTGAATTGTGTTTCAATTAACTATTATCAACTTTCTTTTTAGTACCTGGTAATTAAGTATTTAATAAATGATTGTCAACTTAATAAATGCTAGTTGATTAGCTTCATATATTTGGTTATCATGCCAATTTGTAGCAAATATATATAAAACTGAACTTATTTTACTCACTACACTGAAAAAGAGAAATAGCTCTAAAATCAGAAACCATGGAACTGAATCCTGATTCTAACACTTACTATTTCTAATCTTAGACTCTCTGAGCCTTAATTTTATGATTTACAAAATGAGAATTTATAATATATGATTGTCAATGGTCCTTTTGATGGGGGTTGAAAGATTCCTTTCTAATTGCCCAACCCATGGCTGACCTTGATTCACAAATCCTAGTCAAAGGCACCCTTTGAATATCCGGGCTCAGCCCCACTATCAGCTCAGCTTCCCCTAGCCCTCACCTGATCTGAGCTAACTGAAAAGCCTGGCCAAGAACTTAGAGGTACCGCCCATCATCTTTTAGGTATAAAAAGGGCCAAGCCAGAGCCCTCTTTGAAGGAGCCCTCCCAGCCAACACATGGTATCCTTCCAGCCATGTAAGGGTTCCTGCCCGCCCAGCGGCCACCTTCGGCCCTGGCGTCTTTCTAACTTAACTTTACTTCCAAATTCCTACAATAAACCTTTTTATTTATCAATCTAGGTTTTGGGGCTGTAAATTCATTTTACAGGGGACACTGTGCCTCATGGGATTATCTATGTGCTGAGAAATGGGATTCCTCCTTTCCTTTCCCTCATTAGTTGGTGGCCCACCTGGGGACCCTGAAAATTGTTACCCCAAAAACTAACCTTAACCTTTCAGGTCTCTCAGAGACAATTTTCGTCCTTAGCAGCTCGAGCAGCTTCCGGGAAGAATATCTGTGTTCCTACTCTTGTCTACCCTATTTCTAAAACATAGGGCACCCAGACCAGGTTTGGGGTACAAGCAAATTCTCCCGTGGAGACTACTTCTCTTTTCGTCTCTCTCTGTCTCTAGAAGCAGTTTCTAGAGCCAAGGCATTTCTAATCCCTTTATCTTGCCAGAAAAGCCTGCCCACAGGCTGCAACTCCTACACTCGGGAGAGTGTCTCTTCACCCCTCCCTCCACCACCCATAGCCGTTTATTCTGAAGACCCCATCCCTCTTGGGGGTCCCAGGCCAGCAGTCTCCTTGATCTCTTCTAGGGGAGATATCTGTATTTGAGCCCCTCTCGCACTCTACCGTAGTGGTTAGGCTGTAACCACGAGGAGACGGTCAATGGATTGGGGCGAACTTGGAGATGTGTCTCTACCCAGCTGCGTGAGCCTTCACCTTCGCCACCCAAGAAACACTGGGTAAGATAACATCTCTCCCTTCCCCCATCCTCTCTCTTTTCCAACCTCTCCCATGTGGCTTAACCTGCCATTTAAATGCTCCCATTCTGTCCCTTTCTTGGGGTACAGTGGGGAGATTTGGAGACTCTTCAAGATCTTTAGAAATGCCCCTCTCATAGCTTCTACCTGGCTCTTAAAGCAGTCAAGGCTCAGAGTTCTCAGAGAACTAGCTTGTCCCATACCTTTTAAAATGGGACTGATTTAGTCATCCTGCATCAGACCATGCTCTCTAGGCTGGATTTTAAAACTGCCCCTTTTCTTTCTAAGCCTCAGGGCATACTTACCTGCTCTCTAAAGCCTAGAAACTAGCTGCTCAAGCCTTTTTCTCTGTCTCAGCTCTCTCCTATTCTTCTGGATTGGCATCCTATTCCCCCTCCCAACAATTAAAAGATGCCCTTTCTAAGTTCTAGTCCTGGACAGGCTAGAGCTTCAGAAAAGACATCTTTGTAATTTGGGCTGGGGAACAAAATTCTGAATCCAGGCAAATTAATTGTTAAGAGAGTGAAAATAGTTTCTTTTATCTTTCTCTCATCCTGACTGCAGCAGGAGGAGAATTAAGAGAATGAAACTATTAAAAAAACAAATAAAATAAAAAAAAAAAACACTTCTTAACTACTTTTAATTTGGCGCCTCGCTAGAAGCTTTGTTCTGGTGTGCAACAGTTCTTTTTTTTACTGCCTCAGTTTCCTTAAACTGTCTCTTTCTTAACTGAACTTCTCTGACTTTAGTCCAAGAAGCTAGGGATATAGAATAAGAATAGACTCTCCCTCAAGCTGCCTTTTAGAGAATGGCTATCTTTGCTTATTGAATAACTAACTCTCTTCAAGAACAACAATTTTTTCAACATTTCCAAGAGCTTAAACTGCAGCTCTGACAACTAGGGATACATACCCATCCCTAGACCCTGCCTTACAAAAGAGCAGTGGTTCATTAAATCTACTAGGTATCAAGGCCTCTTGCCTCCCCTGAAGACTTAGAAGAGTCCACACCCACTAATCCCAACCCAGGAGAAATTAGCTTTCCTGGAAATTAAGGGTGAAAGAGCTAGGCTACAAATAACCTTTTCTCAGCATTTTCTCCTATTTCTCTTTGATAATTAGATGGGCTATCAGACAAGCAGCCCACAGAGGGGACCTGATGCATTTCTTGCTAAAGGCCCCATTCTCCTGAATGTCACCATCTCCACCCTGAATGACACCCCACTTTTAATCTGTTCCCAAGATCTGTTTTCTCTAGGCTTCACACTTTGAATTCTCATCTGGCTTTCAGCCTGGAGAACACTGACTGGGACAACTGAATGGGGACAACTGACCAGGACACCTCCTCGATGCCCTGCTGCAATCCCCCACATCTCACGCCTCACCTCCTGGCATGAAACCCCAAATCTCTATGACCCTTGTCAGCTCGAAACAGTTAAAGAGGAGATCAACGCCCCTTTTCCCACATGCATCTGGAGGCGATGGTTTGAGGGGGGAACAAGATGAGGGGACCCCGCTACTCTGAAGATCTTTGGAGAAAATCTTCAATCTTGCCTTAAATGAAGGACACTGCCCCAAATTTTCTTTTTTTTAAATGAACTTAAGTCTCAACTGTTTAAGGGGGGAACTAATGGGGATTGAAAGATTCATTTCTAATTGCCCAACCCATGGCTGACCTTGATTCACAAATCCTGGTCAAAGGCACCCTTTGAATATCCGGGCCCAGTCCCCACCATCAGCTCAGCTTCCCCCAGCCCTCACCTGATCTGAGCTAACTGAAAAGCCTGGCCAAGAACTTGGGGGTACTGCCCATCTTCTTCTAGGTATAAAAGAGGCAAGTCGGAGCCCTCTTTGCAGGAGCCCTCCCAGCCAACACATGGTATCCTTCTAGCCATGTAAGGGTTCCTGCCCGCCCAGCGGCCACCTTCGGCCCTGGCGTCTTTCTAACTTAACTTTACTTCCAAATTCCTACAATAAACCTTTTTATTTATCAATCTAGGTTTTGGGGCTGTAAATTCATTTTACAGGGGACACTGTGCCTCATGGGATTATCTATGTGCCAAGAAATGGGGTTCCCCCTTTCCTTTCTCTCATTATTTTTAGTTCTAAATCTATGATTTTTAAACCATGTTTATTTCTTTAATGTTCCACAATTCTGTTTCTGTTTTGTCTTGAAATCATGGCTATAAAATGTTTGTGGCAGCTCTTTTTGTTGTAGCTAGAAACTGGAAGTTGAATGGATGTCCATCAATTGGAGAATGGCTGGGTAAATTGTGGTATATGAAGGTTATGGAATATTATAGCTCTGTAAGAAATGACCAGCAGGAGGAATACAGAGAGGCTTGGAGAGACTTAAATCAACTGTTGCTGAGTGAAATGAGCAGAACCAGAAGATCACTATACACTTCAACAACAATACTGTATGAGGATGTATTCTGATGGAAGTGGAAATCTTCAACATAAAGAAGATCCAACTCACTTCCAGTTGATCAATGATGGACAGAAATAACTATACCCAGAGAAGGAACACTGGGAAACGAATGTAAATTGTTAGCACTACTGTCTATCTACCCAGGTTACTTACACCTTCGGAAGCTAATACTTAATGTGCAACAAGAAAATGGTATTTACACACATATATTGTATCTAGGTTATATGGTAACACATGTAAAATGTATGGGATTACCTGCCATTGGGGGGAAGGAGTGGAGGGAGGGAGGGGATAATTTGGAAAAATGAATAAAAAAAAAAAAATTAAAAAAAAAAAATAATTATTCCTATTCCCTATTATTCCTGATTTTGGGTAGGAGAGAGAGATGTGAGTGGGGTCAGAAAGAGTATATAAAACTTCATTATAGCCTCTTTTTTTTTTCTCCCTCCCTTCCTCCATCTCTTCCCCTACACAGCAAGTAATCCAATGTTATGTTAAACATGTGCGATTCTTCCATACATATTTCCACAATTATCATATTGCACAAGAAAAAAATCAGATCAAAAAGGAAAAAAGAGAAAGATGACAAAATGCAAACAAGCAACAAGCAAGTAAACAACAAAAAAGTGAAAATATTTATGTATGATCCACACTCAGTTCCCACAGTCCTTTCTCAGGATGTAGATGGCTCTCTCTCATCACAATATCATTGAAACTGGCCTGAATCACCTCATTGTTTGAAACAGCCATCAGAATTGATCATTGTTTAATCTTGTTATTATCATGTACAATGATTTCCTGGTTCTGCTCACTTCACTTAGCATAGTTCCCTTAAGTCCCTCCAGGCATCTCTGGAATCATCCTGTTGATCATATCTTACAGAACAATAATATTCCATAACATTCACATACCACAATTTATTCAGCCATTCTCCAATTGATGGGCATTCACTTATTTTCCAGTTTCTTGTCACAACAAAGAGGGCTGTCTTGAACATTTTTGCACGCTGGGTCCCTTTGAGATATAGGCTCAGTAGATGAATGTTGGAAGGGATGTGGGAAAACTGGGACACTAATACATTGCTGGTGGAGTTGTGAAAGAATCCAGCCATTCTGGAGAGCAATTTGGAACTATGCCCCAAAAGTTATCAAACTGTGCATACCCTTTGATCCAGCATTGCTGCTATCGGGCTTATATGCCAAAGAAATACTGAGGAGGGGAAAGTAATTCAAATTCCTAGCATGGCGCTGGTAGATTGTACTGTTTCACAGACATATAACTATCAGATCAGTACAACAGCTGTGTAGACCTTCAGTTTGATAGGCAGCCTAATGCCTCTTCTCTCTTACACTTTCCTTTGGAGTCTCCCAACACTGAGCCAACTCTGGGAATTCATAAGCTAACCTCATGACCTATGTGGCCACCCCTCCAAAGTATACAGCATTCAAAATGTCTCCATTTGTTGTATGTGCCAAAATGTTTGTGGCAGCTCTTTTTGTTGTAGCTAGAAACTGGAAGATGAATGGATGTCCATCAATTGGAGAATGGTTGGGTAAATTATGGTTTATGAAGGTTATGGAATATTATTGCTCTGTAAGAAATGACCAGCAGGAGGAATACAGAGAGGCTTGGAGAGACTTACATCAACTGATGTTGAGTGAAATGAATAGAACCAGAAGATCGCTGTACACTTCAATGTTGTATGAAGATGTATTCTGATGGAAGTGGCTATCTTCAACATAAAGAACATCCAACTCACTTCCAGCTGATCAATGATGGACAGAAACAACTACACCCAGAGAAGGAACACTGGGAAGTGAATGTAAATTGTTAGCACTACTGTCTATCTACCCAGGTTACTTATACCTTCAGAATCTAATACTTAATGTGCAACAAAAAAATTGGATTCACACACATATATTATATCTAGGTTATACTGTAACACATGTAAAATGTATGGGATTGCCTGTCATCTAGGGGAGGGAGTAGAGGGAGGGAAGGAGGGGATAATTTGGAAAAATGAATACAAGGGATAATGTTATAAAAAAAATTACTCATGCATACGTACTGTCAAAAAAAAAATTTATAATTATTTAAAAAAAAAAAAAAAAAAAAAAAAAGATTCTGAGGCCAGATTTGAACTATTTCACTATCCCTAATTTCATTTACACCTTTTTAAAAATATACCTTGGCTTGAGAAAGAATCTCTGTATCCAGTACCTTCTTCTGCCAGGTGATCTTCAGAATCTTCCTAAGATAATCCAATGGAAGTAATTCAAATTCCTAGCATGGCGCTGGTAGATTGTACTGTTTCACAGACATATAACTATCAGATCAGTACAACAGCTGTGTAGACCTTCAGTTTGATAGGCAGCCTAATGCCTCTTCTCTCTTACACTTTCCTTTGGAGTCTCCCAACACTGAGCCAACTCTGGGAATTCATAAGCTAACCTCATGACCTATGTGGCCACCCCTCCAAAGTATACAGCATTCAAAATGTCTCCATTTGTTGTCCTCAATGGCTCCACAATGGATGGCGTGCCTATGTTTTCTCTGTATTAACCGTCAGCCACAACTGCCATAAGCAGCCAAGAAGCACTCCATCCCTTGTGACATCCTGCCTCAGAGGCTCCACACAATCATCTGGGAACACAAAGTTACACGCCATCTCTCCCTCCACTTTAGTCTTGGCTTGGAGCCTTTCAAGTTAAATAACTTACCATCAGTGGAGTACCTGGTCTCAATGCCATTTTGATCCTCTTTGAAGGGATATGACATTGCTAAAAATGAGCAAGCACAGAGCCCTGCTTCACTGCATTGGGGACTGGGAAAGTCCAAAAGCATTGTCCATTACCCAGAACTTGTGGAACATGGGATCATGACACTGACATACAGTATTGATGAACTTCTCCAGCAGCCACATTTTGCTGTGATCTGCCAAACCTCATTTAACTCACAAGGGCCTTGGTCAGATCAATGAACATTGTGTACAGATATCTGTTCTGCTCCTGGATTTTCTCCTGGAGAAGTCAGATAGCAAACACCATATTAATCATTCTGCAGCCCTTTCTGCAACCACACTGATTTGAATAGATGACCATGTTCCAACTGAAGGATCAATCTATTAAGGAGCACTCTGGAAAGAATCTTGCTAAGATACCCCACTGGCACAGAACAACCTATTTCCTTTTCCAAAACCAACTCCTGGACAGCAAATCTTTTGGGAGCTACCTAGTAAGACTTCTCTCCATGAGCAGACTGACTGGACAATTACTGTTAGGTTGTTACAGGAAACAGAGAGATTGTTAATAAACAGCATTTATTACCTATGTACCAAGTACTATACAAAGGTTGCACATGCAAATGAACTCAAAAAATGGGGTCCTGGGTCAAAGAGCTCTCATTCAAATGGAAGACAACATTCAAGAAACTATGTATATATACGATATATACAATGTACTGAGTCTGTATCCCCAAGAGATCATAAAAGAAGGAACAAGACCCATACGTGCAAATATGTTTGTGGAACTAGAAATTGAGTGCATACCCACTTTTTGGGGAATGGCTAAATAAGTTATGGTATATAAATGTAATAGAATATTATTGTTCTATAAGAAATGATAAGCAGGCTGATCTCAGAAACCCCTGGAAAGACTTATATGAAGTGATATTGAGTGAAGTGAGAAGAACCAAAAGAACACTGTACATAGTTAATAGCCAGATTATATGATGATCAACTGTGATTCAAGGCAATTCCAATGGACTTGGAACAGAAAATGCCATCCACATCCAGAGAGAGAACTATGATGACTGAATTTGGATTGAAACATAGTATTTTCACCTATTTTGGTTTGTTTATTGTTTCTTTCTCATGATTTTTTCCTTTTTGGTCTGATTTTTCTTGTACAACATGACAAATAGGAAATATATTTAAAAGAATTGCACATATTTAACCTGCATCAGATTGCTTACTGTCTTGGGGAGGGGGAGGATAAGGAAGGGAGGAAGAAAAATTTGGAACACAAGTTATAAAAAAATTGAACGTTAAAAACTATCTTTACATGAATTTGAAAAAACCAAATATTATTGAAAGAAAATATATACAGTATAAACAGGAAATAATGAGGGTGGGAGATAATGATTTCAGTATTTCAGACACATTATGGATTTTATTTTTATGAAAAAATCTAGTCCAAAAAAAATTTATGAATGAATTTTTGGGCTTTCTATAAATAAACTGAGGGCTTTCTATACTCCTGAAGGTCAAATATCAATCCCCTTTAAACCAGCAAACGGGTTATTATTTCACTTTAACTGTAGTGAATAATAAAAAGAAATAGAATAACTAACTAGATGAAAAGAAAAGAATCCTGGGATCCTCACCCTACTCTTGTACTGTACAAATGGAGTATTGCACAACTGGTCCTACGATCAATTCTGATAAATATGGCTCTTCCCAATAATAAGGACTGTGGGAACTTAGTGTGGATCACAACATAATATTCTTACTCTTTTTATCGTTGTTCACTTGTATTTTGTTTTCTTATTCATTTCCTTTCCTTTCTAAGCAGATTCTTCTTATGCGAGATAATTGTATAAATACATTGAATTTAACATGTATAACATATATTGGATTGCTTGCCATCTAGGGGAGGGGGGAAGGGGAAGGAGAGGAAAATTTGGAACACAAGGCTATGCAAGAGTCAATTTTGAAAAATTATCCATGCATGTGTTTTAAAAATAAAAAGCTTTCCAAAAAAAAAAAAAAAAAAAAAAAAAAAGAATATTGGTCCTAGAAGAGCATATTATTGTTTAGTGATTTCAGTTGTGTTCAACTCTTTGATGCTTCTTTTGGGGAGATTTTCTTGAAAAGATACTGGAGTAGTTTGCCATTTCCTTCTCTAGCTCATTTTGCAGATGAGGAAACTAAGGCAATGGGGTTAAATGACTTGTCCAGTATGATACAACTTGCATCTGAGGCCAGGCATCTGGCCTGATGATATCTATAAATGGATAGATCTAATGAGCCACCCAGCTGCCAGAAATAACATATTGGTTATCTAGAACACCAGAAAAATATCCTGTTCTATATAATAGTCTTTTAATTTTGAAGACAATAATCATTTCTCCCTTAGTCTGCTCATCTCCAATCCAAACACTCTTTAACTCTGAATCAGATCATCTATCAAATCAAATATATAGCAGTTAGGTAAATTTTTCAGCTGAAAAACTGTAAAAATTTATTTTGTAAAAAACTTTTGTAAAAAATTAGTTTAAGAATGATTAATGTTATCAAAAGTAACTATTTCCAAATATAAATATAATAATAAGGACTATATGGTGAATCTAGGCCACAAACCTTAAATTCATGTTTAATAATCCAGGTATTAGCAAAGTTTTATTACTATCCTTAAAGGTTTTGGGGCAGGTAAGTGGCACAGTGGATACAGCACCAGCCCTGAATTCAGAAGGACCCGAGTTCAAATCTGGTCTCAGACACTTAACACTTCCTGGCTGTGTGACCCTGGACAAGTCACTTAACCCCAGCCTCAGGGGAGGAAAAAAAAAAATTCCTTAAAGGTTTCAAATCAAATCAACCAATACTCACTGAATACTCACCATGTGCAAGCCATTCTGCTTGTCCCTTCCTTTCTCTTTCCTCAGGTCTAGCACCTTGCCAAAAACTATGATGGTAACTTCTAAACTGATCTCTCAAGCCTTCAATTGGCTTAAACATTGAAACTAGAACAGATGATATATCTTCAGTTCAATTTGGCTAACATTTAAGCGCCTACTATTCTGTCCACAACATTATAGTAGTCATTGGGGAAGATACAAAGTTTAGATAAGACTCAGTACATGTTCTCCTATAGCTATAGAGTCACTATATAATTCTGAATGCATATGGCAGCATATTTTTTTCACTTTATTTTTCTTGCCCCCCCCTTTTTTTTTAACACAGCTAATATGCAAATGTTTTCATACTTCACATGTAAATAGATATTATATTGCTAGTTTTCTAATGAGTGGGAGTGGAATTGGAGAGAGGGAGAGAATTTGGAACTCAAAAATATGAATGTTAATTAAAAAAAAAAAAATTATCATTACCACCACCATCATCAAGAAACTCATTCACCTAATTCTGTAGTGCAGTCTGCTTACCATCTACATATATTTAGATGAATTGGTAGATATAAATAAAATTTCATTTGATCTCGGATTTGCCTGTTACAAAATCTTCACCAGCTCCCTTGTAAAAGGCAGCTTAAGATTCCTTTAAAGGACATTCCAAGGTGCTATACAATTTGGCCACAACCTACTAATACAACCTTATCTCTTGCTATTACTAACACAAATTTGCTTATCTCTAACACAAACCAGTCTAGTCAGGTCTATCTCAAGATTGTCCAAATACAGTACATTTTCTGGGCATTTACCCACCCCTCACTCACTACCTTTGGTTCTGGCTGCTCTCTCCACAAAAATCAAAATGCAAAGTTAACTATATTCGCAGCCTTACTTGGGGGGAGGGGAGGAGAAGGGATGTAACTCAAGAAATGTAACCAACAGCTTCTACTCTAGATAAGCTTGCAATCTACTGAAGACACAAGACACAGCTAACAACATAAGTGCCCACAAGGACAAAGTTGTAATCTATAAACTGAATTGTTGCAGGAGTCCCAAAAGGCCTGAAGGAAGAGAGGGGTTTCAGAAGGATGAGCAAACACTAGCCAAGCAAATCGGTGGGCATATTTTGAGTCAGAGGCACAAAATGCCCGCTATTAACACTGCTGCCCCTTCAGACATTCTCTGACTTTTGGGCCTTCTTTTGAGCCTGGCCTTTTTTAGGAAACCTCCTTCCCAGTAACTCCAGCTTCATGGTTCACTCCCTTCTCTGAACTCTTTCTGCACTTTGCTGTCTGTACCACTTATCTCTCCAAGAAGACTATTAGTTTCCTCTAGGACAGAAGTGGCAAACATAGTTCGCCTGAGTGGAGCTTGAAAGAGATTAAAAAGTAATTTGGGAGTCCTTGTTTCTATTTGAGTTTGACACCACTGCTCTAGGACAAGGTCATTTTAATCAGTCATGTTTCAGTGGCATGTGATTCTTCAGGACCTCATTTGCGGTTTTCTTGACAAAGATCTCAAAGTTGGCCATTTCCTTCTCCAGGTCATTTAACAGATGAGCAAACTGAGGCAAAGAGGGATAAGGGACATGCCCCAGGTCACATAGCTAGGAAGTGTCTGAGGCCGGATTTGATCTCAGGAAGACGAGTCCTCCTGACTCCAGGACCCACACACTATTAACTACACCACCTTTCATTTAATAATGTTGGTACCAACACATGGCTTAGCATCATAACATACTAAGCATTAGCATAAAGTCACAGGTCTAGGAGGCATTCAATACCTACTTGTTGAATTCAGCCCTCACAGGTGATGCCAGATCTCAAATCAAACATAAAAATGGTACTACTCTGATTTTGTTTATCTTACCTGACATCTCCTTTGGAAAGATTAGTATTTGCAGGGTAAAGAATAACTTTATTTGCATCTACATCCACCACACATTTGGTATGCAGGTCAAATTCTGTAGGGAAAAAACAATAGGAAAAACATGTTTATTTTAAGCATTTATTGTTGCTGAGTCATTTTTCAGTTGTATCAGACTCTCTGTGACCCCATTTGGGGTTTCTCGGCAAAGATATTATACCAGTTTGCCATTTCCTTCTCCACTTCATTTTACAGATGAGATTGCTAAAGCAAACAGGGTTCAGTGACTTGCCTAGGGTCACATGACCAGTCAGTTTCTGAGGACAGATTTGAACTCAAGAATACAAATCTTTCTGAATTCAGGCTCAGTGCTCTTAATACTAAATATCTTTAACTGTTAAGTTCCTAAAAATGTTTCTTGAAAAATCTGTTATCCATATCAAATTCATCAAAATGAAAAACAAATCCTTGAATTGAGAAGCAATTTTTTAAATAGAAGGAAATAAAACCAATCTTAAAACCAGATTGGACAAAAGATGACAGACTTAATTTGTATGGGAATTAGTCCTACTGTATTAAGATTTTAAAAGCTAAGTTTTGTCTTGTAATGCCCATTAACAAGGTTTTTTTTTTTTAATGTTTTTTACTTTATATTAGTTTCCCATATATCCCAAGTCCCACATCTAAAAAATTTAGATTTTTTTCAAATTTACATAATGCCTTTCCTCCTGCCAAAGTCAATCCTTAAATTTGCAACTTTGAGCCCATAACCTGTCTTCCCTCTACATTTTACCCATCCTCTCTTTTTAATCTTCAGTCTCTCAATATCACCTTGTCCCTTTCTGTCATCTACAGATGCACTCAAGTCTTTGGAGGGAAAAAAAAAAAACCTTCCACTAGATCTTACCATGCTTTTCTCTTCTTCTCAGCTAAAATTCTTTTTCCCCCCCTCACATTTTAACAGTTTGTTTTTTTGGTTTTTTTTCCAAAGACATGCAAAGATAGTTTTCAACATTCACCTTTGGGAAACTTTGTGTCCCAAATTTTTCTTTCTTCTCCCTCCAAAGACAGCAAGTAATCCAATATAAGTTAAACATGTGCAATTCTTCTAAACATATTTCCATATTTGTACTTCAGCTAAAATTTTTCATCCTTTAAAAACCATCTTTTAGCTTTTGGCTGTCTCCATTTCACCTATGCTCTTTTCTAAAATCTTTGCAATCTAGTATTCAACAACTATCATTCAAATGAAAATGGGTTCTTAAAAGAGACTGATCTTTCAATTGCCAAATCTAAGGATTTTATCTAAACTTTCTTCCTCCTCAATCTCACCACAGTTTGTGAAACTATTGAACACTCCCTCTCTCACTTTCTTCTCTCACTCAACTCTTTCTGTGCCTTATGTCTGCTGAACATCCAGTTTAAGAAGTCTGAAAAGCATCCAGAGATACAAGACTAGACTTCAGCAGAGAATGTGGGGCAAAACGAGCAGAGTTGAGAATCAACAGCATGAAGAGGATTTAAATTCACTAGAGCTGAAAAGATAAGGATCTAGTAAAAAAGAATGAGGAGAGATCAACTGAGTAGGAACAGAAGGAAAAAGTAATACCCCAAAAACTTAGAGAAGAAAGTTATCAAAAAGAAGGTGATCAACAGTGTTATAGATTACAGAAAAGTCCAGAAAAATTAAGACTGAGGAAAAGACAACTTTGGATTTGGCAATTAAAAGATTTTGGATGAAGTGATGGTGATTTTGGAGAAGAGCAACTAGATGGCACAGTAGATAGAAGGCCAGGTCTAAAGTCAGGAAGATTCATCCCTCTGAGTTCATATCTAGTCTCAGATAGTAGCTATGTGATTCTGGGCAACTCACCTAATTTTCTTTGCCTCAGTTTCCTCATCTGTAAAATGAGCCAAGTATCTTTGCCAAGAAAACCCCAGATGGGGTCACAAAGAGTCAGGCATGACTGAAATAATAATAAAAAACTTTGACAAGGGCAGTTTGATGGCGTAATGAGGTAAGAAATCACACTGTAAAGAGGGGGAGAAAAAGTAGAGGTGCCTAATGTAGATGACCTTTCCAAGGAATTGCTCCACAAAGGACAGAAGAGATACAGGATGTTAACAGGTAAGGAAGGATCAAATGAGGGTTTTTTTTTTTTTAAGCAGAGAGCCATGAACATGTTTGTAGGCAGTGAAGGAGAAGTTGGCAGACACAGAAAGATTAATAATGAGTCACAGAAAGTAATACAGAAATCCAATAACAATTGTATATAATCCAGAGTTCACTGTAATTATTATTAGTGACTATGGATTACTCATTGGGATTCAAACCACATGCTAAATATTCAGGACTTAGTTACCTGAAAGAGATGAATCTGAGCAGGGAAACTTGTATATGTGCTGAAGTATTGTGTATCCTGATTTATGTAAAGAAATCCATTCCTAAGAGATTTTGGTATAATAAAACCAAATTTAGGTAAACTAAATCCTGTATTCTTATGTTATACCACAGTGCTTTTTGAAAGAAATCCTAATTTGGCCCTTCACTTACAGTCCATCTTGGACAATTGCAGGAGCCTAATGGGTCTCTCAGCATCCAGCCTCTATCCTTCCCAAACCAAATTCCACACAGCTGCCAAATTGATACATGTATTTGACCATGTCACTTCTCTACTTAGAAAGCGTCATTATTACTTCTATAACACACAATTCAGTATGAGCATTTTAAAAACTTCACAATCTAATGCTAATCTGTCTCTGCAGGCTATAAATTCTAATTATTTGCTACTTATTCCTTGCATACAACATTCCATATACTACCTCCACATCTATTCATCATTCTGTTCCTCATATCCTTCTCATCTTCCTGCCTTGGAGTTTCTCATTCAATTTGAGACAGCTCAAATGCTAGTAACTTCTACAAGCCTCTTTTGATTTCTCAATTATTAATGCCCATCCAAAAACTTTGTATTTATTGTATATATATTTTGAATCTATTTATTAGTGTATATACTGCATCATTTTCCTTTCCCATTTAATCTTGAGGACAGAGACTTATTTTTGTCATTGAATCTCCAGCCCCTAGAGCTGTACCAAAATTATAGTAAGCATATAATAAATGCTTGTTGAATTGAATTGGACCCTCATAAAAACATTTTTATAATTTAAATAATGATCTAATAATTTACTTCATAAAATTCAAAACTATATAATAAAGTCAGTCTTTGAAACACTGATACCCAACTTAAAAATATCCCTTACATAAAAAATGTCATTACAGGATTCCCCTCTTGTCACCATTACTTGACATGAGAAAGATTCCCATCCTAAGTCCAAATAATGGACTGTGTCTGAGGGACTAACCTAGGATTCCTTTCAAAAATATTTTTGTGTAATATGTCAATAAGAAACAGCCCAATGGGAGAGGTACAATTTTTCATTTATTTGAATTAAAGCACAAGACAGCAGAGCAAGGCAGAGAATGATCTCTCGTGTTTAGGCAGCTGGGAGTGGAGATGGCACTAACGACTATCTGCTAGAGAACCATGGACAGAAATATCACAAGGTATTGGGAAAAACATCTCAAGCTCGATCACCTTCTTCTATAAATGAGAAAGCTAAGGCCAAGACATTAAGTTACTTGGCCCAAACCAAACCAATAATAAAAGGCAGAGTGGAGATCCATAAGCGTGTCCTCTCCCTCCAGTGACATGTGCCATGGTACCATGGGTTCTCCAGCCTCAGATCTGACATGAGACCCTGGGTTCAAATTCTGGTGTCTGCTGCTTCCTGCTGCCCCATCAGCAAACCTATCTAGACTACACTTGCCTCACCTGTCAAAGTGAGGAAAATTAGTCTAAACATCATTTAAGACCCTTCCAGTTTTAAATCCATTATCCCACAAATTTGAAATATTCTATTCCATTCTAGGCAATGCATTTTCAGAATATGTTATGTAGGTATCCCCCACAAGAAAACAGAAGCTCCTTAAGGGAAGAGGCTGTTTCACTTCCAACACAATAACATAAAAGTACTTAATGAACACTTGACCCACTTGGGAAGGGCATTGATAATCTGAAGCAAAAGTGGTGATGAGACTATAGAGCATGCTGGAAACTTGAACGTAGAAAAAAGAAAAGCTGAGGTGGAGAGGACATGATTTCTGAAGGACTGTCACATGGAAAAAGGATTAGAATTGCTCTGCAAAGTCTCAGAAAGCAAAACTAGGAACAATAGGTGGAAATTGCAGGAAAGCAGATTAGGTCTCAAAATGAAGAAAAGTTTCCTACCAATTAAAGCTATCCAAAAGTACGATGGGCCGCCACAGGAGGTAATAAGTTCACTAAACATCTTTCAGCAAGGTTACTTGTGCCATTGTTAGAGACCCAGATATGAATTAAATCAGATTGGCCTCTAAGATCCCTTCTAACTCTGAGATTCTAAGGTTCTCAGACCTAGTACCATATAATATTTTTATTAGCTGTCTGAATGAAATTAAGTTACTGGCAAAAAGCTAACTAGGACAAAAACCACTTTTTTTCACTACCCAGAAAACACAAGTAGTGAATAAATGTATGTTGTCAAATGTAAATGTGGCAAGTGAAAAATTGTATCCAATCCTTCCAATGAATCTTCTGTGTGATTCTGATAAATTTTAATTTTAAAATGAACCCCCCTCAAAAAAAAAACAGATACCATTAAAATTTAAAAGATTCGGAGTTCTCTTATAAAATAGTACCCATCAAAATACAAGTAGCATATAAATAGCAGTTTCTCCACATTTGGACATACAAAAAATAAGTTGAGAATGACTTAAATATTACATATGAGATCCAGTAAATACTAAAAAGTGGGTACTATCTTAATTAAGCTAAAAGAATGAGTGAATTGTCCAGAACCACTGATTCTAAAAAGAGTGCTGGACTTTGAACCCAGATAAACCTTTAACCCAGTTTGAATTACATTTGCAACACTTACTAAAGTCTGACAAGGATAGAGAAATAATTTAATTTCTTTACATCCTAGTTTCTTCACTTGTAAAATGGGAATAATAATACCTTTGGGGTACTTGGGGATACTTGGGGATCAGAGAAAGTTGGAGGATCAAAGGAGATAATATACATAAAACTCATTTTAAAAACTTAAAGCAGTCAGGTTTTATCATTATTATTAATAATTAGTGGTGATTATTATTAATAATAATACTAGATCCCAAGCATTTACCAAATGACTGAGGTCCTTTTCTAGGGCTAATTCCTGGGGGTAAAGATGAAAACTTCAACAGCTGATAATCTTGCACACCCAATCAACAAATGAGTCATCATTTAACAGTGAATAATCATCTTAAACAAGACTTACTGCTATGTACACATCAGTTATTGCTTTCTCCCCAATGACATCATAATAAAATTTGGGCTGGGCCTGGGGATACTCCCTACATACAGGATATTCCAAAAGTTTTACTGCTGTTTTAAGCTTCAGTAGCTTAGACTTTTGGAATGCCCTTTATCACATGTATCCCAAGGAAGAATCTCTTTGGATTATCAAATTTTCATTTAGCTTTCTTAGTTTTTTCAGAAAATCAGGAAATTATTGCTTTCAAATTATATCTAAAGTCTATAAAAAACTTTTATTAAGTTTTCCTTTATTTATGTACTATATAGCCTCTTGGAAATGAATCTCCCTCTATTGCTCAGGAACAGAAGCATGGCATTCAAACAACTCCAAAGATAACTAATGCTTCCAACCACTTTATAACAATTACAATTTATCAGTCTTGTATTCCATTTCCTTAAGGACAGCTTAGATAACAGAATAAAAGCTGGCAACTTTAGGCTAGATGGAAGAAGTAGATTTTTTTGTTGTTGTTTAATTCACAGGATAGGTGAAAGGATTTTTAGAACTGGGTAAACAGCCTCCAGCTTAATCTATTCTGAAGACTGTAACTAAACAGTTTACTAGATTTTCTTTTCTTTTTTTTTTTTTTTAATTTTATTTTATAATTATAACATTTTTTTGACAGTACATATGCATGGGTAATTTTTTACAACATTATCCCTTGCACTTACTTCTATTCAGATTTTTTCCCTTCCTCCCCCAACCCCCTCCCCCAGATGGCAAGCAGTCTTATATATGTTAAATATATTACAGTATATTCTAGATACAATATATGTGTGTAGAACCGAATTTTTTGTTGCACAGTAAGAATTGGATTCAGAAGGTAAAAATAACAATTTACACTCATTTCCCAGTGTTCCTTTTCTGGATGTAGCTGATTTTGTCCATCATTAATCAATTGGAATTGGATTAGCTCTTCTCTATGTTGAAGATATCCACTTCCATCAGCATACATCCTCGTACAGTATCATTGTTGAAGTGTATAATGATCTTCTGGTTCTGCTCGTTTCACTCAGCATCAGTTGATGTAAGTCTCTTCAACCCTCTCTGTATTTCTCCTGTTGGTCATTTCTTATAGAACAATAATATTCCATAACATTCATATACCATAGTTTATAGTTACCCAACCATTCTCCAATTGATGGACATCCATTCATCTTCCAGCTTCTAGCCACTATGAAAAGGGTTGCCACAAACATTTTGGCACATACAGGTCCCTTTCCCTTCTTTTTTACTAGATTTTCTTGAAAGAGAACAGCCTACTTGAGAAGTCCTAAAAATTTCTTCATTAATATTTCTCTCACTAGTATAGCTTATGAAAAATCAACAGTCCAATCTAATCCCTAATTGAAGGACCTATCATTCAGCAAATATATACTAATGTGTGAAAGACAAAGACTTTAATGAAGTTTATTCTACAAAGAGGACAAACATATGCAAATTGTGATAATAAACAATATTATATTAATAAGCAACAAAATTATATTTAAGATTATTCTGGTAGAAGAAAGAGGAAAATGCAAGAAATGTTGCAGAGGTTTAGGGTTAAAGATAAGAAATCTGAGAATTTTCTCCACAGAAGAAATGGTGGAAACTATAGGAATGAATGAAAATGCCAAGAGCCCAGGATCAAAGCCAAAACAGCAGGGAACACCCCCAGCTCAAGGGATTAATAAAAAGATGGAAAAAGAACCAGAAAAGTAGATCAAAAAGAAGCCTTAGTTAAAGGAGAATGTGGTGCCTCTAGAGCAGATAACCTTAACCTGAAGTCAATGAACTTAGTTTTTTTGTTTGTTTCTTTATAGCTTTTTATTTACAAGATATATGCATGGGTAATTTTTCAGCATTGACAATTGCAAAACCTTTTGTTCCAATTTTTCCCCTCCTTCCCCCAGATGGCAGGTTGACCAATGCATGTTAAATATGTTAAAATAGGGGCTGCTAGGTGGCGCAGTGGATAGAGCACCAGCCCTGATGAATTATTCAGGAGGACCCGAGTTCAAATTTGGTCTCAGACACTTAACACTTCCTAGCTGTGTGACCCTGGGCAAGTCACATAACCCCAGCCTCAGGAAAAAAAAAAAAAAAAAAAAGTTAAAGTATAAGTTAAATACAATATATGTATACATGTCCAAACAGTTATTTTGCTGTACAAAAAGAATCAGACTTTGAAATAGTGTACAATTAACCTGTGAAGGAAATCAAAAATGCAGGCAGACAAAAATAAAGGGATTGGGACTTCTATGTCGTGGTTCATATTCATTTCCCAGATGAACTTAGTTTTTTTAAAAAACATTTTGATGATAGTATGATAAAAATTGTGTTCCTTTGTAATCCTATGTATTTCATTTTATGCAATTAAAAAAACGATTCTTAGGATCTAGCTCATGAGACTGCCAAAAGAATTCTTGCTCTAGACTAATGTCTCTCAAACTTTTTGATCTCAGGGCTCTGGTACACTCTTAAAAATTAGTGAAGACCTCAAAAAACTTTTATGTGTATTATATTCTCGTTCTCCCTCTCCTAGTGCCCTAGGCTCACAATCTAGGTCTCATCCTAGTTCCTCACTATCTCCCCCCACCACCACCATGTACAATCTGTGCCAAAGCCTGGCAACCTTTGCAACATTTCTTATAATACACCCCCTTCTCTCTGACACTGCCACCATTCTCGTATGGACCTTTATTACCTCACATGGGGTTACTACAATAGCCTGCTAGTTGGTCCCTGTTAGGTTCTTACTTAATGAGATAATGAGATATTAGGTTCTTACTAAGTGCTAAGTCGGTACTTAACAATTCTCTAGTTCCCGCCTTTACTGGGAGTTTTACCCCTTTGGACTTCTGGGGAGGAGCTTAATGTTTAAAAGGAGCAAGTTCATTGGTAGAAGTAGTTTTCCCACACCCTTGCGTTATCCCACGCCCATTCTCTGGGAGGATAAAAGAGGGAGGCACTCTGGAAGAGGAGAGGTCTCTCCTCTAGGTCAGAGTTGGCTGCTCTCTACAGGAAGAAGAATCTGGAGGAGAGATTGAGTTGAGACAGCAGATCTCCTCCCAGAGAGCGATGGGCAGTCTCTGGAGACAACTGAACATTACAGGTCCCCAAACACTTCATTCTATTCTCTACTCCAAAATCCCTCCCCACTTCAATCAATTTTCCATTCGCTATCAAAGTGATTTTGCTAAAGTGGACGGATGACCATTCAATTCTCTCCTCACATCTCAATAAATCTGTAGCTCCCATCACCTCCCAAGACTAACTATAAAATCCATTCTTTGGAGTTCAAAGCCTTTACTAACCTAATCCTTTTTCCTGCCTCTCCATTGTACTTCTACTTTATACTCTCCCACATATTTCTTGATCTCATGACATTGTCCTCCTTGCTGCACTATGAACAAGACTTTCATCTCTAGGATCCAGACATTTTCCCTAGCTATTCCCCATACCTGGAATGTTTTTCCTCCTCATCTCTACTTTCTGGCTTCCTTCAATTCCCAGCTAAACCCTTGGAAATCATTGATTTAAGGGACAGAATCTAAATCTTTAGTCTTAAAAAACTGAAGGTCTATAACAGTTTGTTCAGACTAAAAGATCTGGATACCATTAATGATTTCATAAATTATTTAGTGGGTAGCTTATAGTAAATTAATTATCCTTTCAAACTCAGTTTATCCAATTGTAAAATGGGTTCAGGCATGCATATTCAATATTCTTCAAAGGAATATCATAAAAGACAAATGAAAAGCAGTTGGCCCTCTTCCAGAGAAGTTTCTATATAAATCAAAGTATATTATTTTCTAATCAAAGTAATTACACATTAATTTAGCAGCAGTTAATAAGACTTAAGATTGTCATGCTTTTGTGGATTAATTACAAGAAAGAAATAGTATAATCCAATTAAAACCCTATTATGTTCTTTGCATGGTGATAGGGAAAAAATGTCAAGAGATGATTTAATGATCAGATCATTATTTCTACAAAATGCAATAGCAAACTTTCTTCTTTACTATAAAGCTAGATATGTTCTAAAAACAAATTAAAATTTGTGTGAAACTTCCAATGAAAAGAAATGTAATTATGCAAAAAAAAAATCTTTACTACAATGAATAAAATTAGACAGAAATAAACTAAAAAATGAAAATTTTCTCATTCAGGACTGCCTTTAAATAATAACATACACAAGATGTAACTATAAAATAACCACATTTAGCTAACGTGCCCTGATTTAACCAAAAAAGCAAATCATGAACTCCATTGCTTCCATTACTCAAAATACTTTTAAATTTCATTTTCAAAACTGTATTTAAAGACAATTATTACATACTTACACATACGCACACCTGCACACACATAAAAATCAGTTCTAGTGTTTTATAATCATACATTCTTCATCAAAAATTAGCAATAACAACCTCAAAAATTCAATAAACTTCAATAAACTTGGTTCTGAATCTCTTCTCTTTTCAAAAACTAATTCTATGTTCAAAGAATAAAATTTGCCACAATAAAGGATTCAAAAGAATCTACTGCAGGGGCAGAAGACAATCCCAGAAGAGGAATTCCAACAATACTTTGGACAACAGCAGTATCACTAAAAGTGCATAATCTCACAAAAATACCTACTCTATAAAAGACAGCTCTGAATGTAGATTTTGCCTAAGATTACACAGGTAATTAGTGATGATAGGCAATCATCTAAGTTCTCTAAATTTGCTTCCATCTATAAAATGAGGAGGTTGGTCTAAATGACCTCTCAGCTAAATTTTAGCCTTCAAAGTCCTTCACAATAAGATCCCAATTATTTATTTCTTTTATCTCCCTCAACTCTCAATAAACTCATCTTTTCAGTCAGACCCTCTTCTGTAATGTTGAAACCACACATAGCTGACCATATCCTACAGTCCCCAAGAGTGATCTTGAGCCATATCATATCCCTTTCAGTTCTTGTTTGTCCTTTGTTCTCAGAAGACCACAACATTAGGGAGATGGTGCCATGACATGCAAGGGAACTGGATGTGAGGGAGGGAGGGCTGGGCAAGGTCCCTGCCTCTCTTTGTCCTCTGGAGCCATCTGGGTCCAGTGGTCAGATATAGATAAGAACTGGAAATAGCCCTGGATGCAGTGAGGGGCCTTGGCCTTTATAAGCTAAGGTCTTCTATAGGTCTCAACTTGACAGAGGCCACACTCATTCAGTGGTTAAGACCAGGTAGCAATTGAGACAATCTCCTTTTTCACCTACTCAAAAATAAAATAAAATAAAATAAAATGGCCCTCTTTGAAGGACAAACAGCAACCTCTGTAAGTAAAGCTGGCTTACAAACTGGGATTAGTCAGTTAGAAGACTCCTTCTTTCCTTGTTTGCTTTCCTTTGCTTCTTCTTTCCCTTCCCTCCTTCTGTCCACAGAGCATCATATCCTTACCTGCAGGTGCTCTTAAAATCATTTTTTCCCTTTTCTATTGGACCTCTGAACTCTCCCAAGATATCTTGGGGTTCACTGGCTAAATTTCTTTCTTAAGGACCATGTCTCAAACCTATTGGCCATCAATAGGTCCTAGGCCAAATCCCCTTTGACTATTGTTTGGGTCCTACTTGACTCAGATTGAATGTAAATAGCAATCATTTCTGCTTTGAATTTATCTATTTATCTGGATACATAAATATGGATGGATAGATGAACATATATGTATTTATGGATACATATGGATATGGATGATGTGAATTATCAACTATGACTAAAATGTCCTTGAAGACAGATATCATGACTTAAGCTTTTTTTAAAAATCTCATACAGCACCTATCATAGGGATGCAGAAATCAATGTAGTAACTTCAAAATTATTTGTCAAACTAAATCATTTTCCTGGGAATCTTCAGTCAAATAGGTAGCACTCAGTATTGAGAAGCTTAAGAACAGAGTTTAAGAACCTTTAAAGGGTTTAATATCAACATACTATAGTGTTAAATGCCCCCAAACTTTCTCAAGAATGTATGATTCTGGTAATTGGATAACCTGAAAAAAGTATATAGATAGGTAAATGCTAAATTCATTACCATTACTGGAAAAACAAGTAAAAACATACATCCTAATGCTGGCAATAAGTATCTTTGTATCAGTAGTATTCCTATATTGCAGACCCCTAAAATGAGAAAAAATAAAGGATAAATTCAAATGAATATTAGCTCAATCTAAAAGAATTTTATTTATAAAAGAAAAAGGAGGGAGAAGCCTTTCAACCAATTTATATAAATCCAAACCAAAGTTATTAAGCTGACAGTGAGAACAAAAGATTGTTGTGGTAGATGTGTGTCTCATTCACCATCAGAATATCAAATAGATGCAAACAGTTCTCTTCTGTACTAAAAAACACAGAGAAATTTATGTCAACTGTTATCCATAGCCCTGACACCTGGCATAAAATAATTATTTTTAAAATGATTATTGTTCCTAATTTAAGAACAAACTCTGAATATATACTATAGGGAAAAAAAATACCTGTCATAAAGCATGTTTTCGTCACCTTCCTGCCTTCAAGAAGCCACTCTCTATGTGAAGAGAACACACGAAGTTTTCCTTCAAAGGCATTCCTACTAATACACTCTCTCCTTCTTTCTGAATCCTCTCCTGCTAGGTTCTCACATTTTCAAGTCAATGCCAAATGTTCCAAATAGTTCTTTTTCATGTCTGCCACTTAAAACACATAATTCCCTTTTTTCAATTTCTTTACCCCCTATATTCCAATCTGTGCTACACCTAATTTTAAATAATTAATTTGGACCTCAAAGTTGCCCACAGTTCTAACTCCCAACCCTTCCCCCTTTTATTTCACACTTTCACCTGAGTTGTAAAGACTCTTAGAGGTCAATGAATCCTCTGCTACCTAACATGTACAAACACTTGAATATAGTCACTAATAAGGAAATCATTACCTTGCTCCACTCTGGACAACACTGGTATACTCGATCAAAACCGGCCTCTCCATAAATGCCTCTCATTGAGCTAGTTCTACTTTCAGGGGCCCAAAAGGACCAGACTAATCCCTCCAGAAGACTGCAGGAAGCTCATGCTCATAGAAGGCAGCAATCACATCCTTCTAAGTCTTCTCTTTGAGTTAAGCACCCCTCCTTCCTTCAAGCAATGCCAAAATGGCATGTCCCCAGTTCCCTTCATTAACCTGGCTGTAGAGAAGCTGTGGCACCTGGGCAAATGTACTCCAGGCTATAGGGATGGTCAAGCAACTGTAATGCGCACAAATTATCTATCTCATCAGGTCCTCACAATCACCCTAGAAGGTAGGTGACATTATGATGTCCATTTTACAGTAGCAGAAATGAAGCCCAGGGTTATACAACTAGTAAGCATTTGGGGCCAGATTTAAACTGTGACCTTCCTAACTCTTGGCCTAGCATTAACTGCCTCAGAAGAACTATTAACTCCTTTTACTGGATCCTATTCTGTTTTTATTAACATGGTCTAAGATTAAAATTTCTATTTTAACTGCCATGTCACATTTTTTGCTCATATTAAGCTTGTAATCTAAAACACCTAAACAAACTGCTATGTAGCCAAGGCTATCTCTCCTATTTTGTACTTGTGCAGTGGATTTTTAAAAACCAAAGCTTTATATTTATTTGTCCAATATAATTTTATCTTCTTATCTCATGTTCAGGAACCTCAAGAGCTTTCTAATGCCTGTAGAGATGGCTCATTTCATAGTGGTAAGGGGAAAGAATTCAAGCACACCATGAAAAGAAGCTTATAAGTACCTTTAATTTAACAACTAATCATTTATACTGAAAATAACTGACTTTTACATTTGAATACTTATAAATTATGAAATTTATTACAATTTTTTATTTAATCATCAAAAAAAATTTCCCTCCTGATGCTTTTTGGATTCATATATGAAGCTATGAAAATTGGTATTCATTGGGAACACCCTTGTCTAGAATTCAAAACATACTCCAATCAATATAGACTTTTCAACCTTATCTCCAGCTCCACAAAGTAAAATCTTTCTGTAATCAGCAAGCTAATATACTCACAGCACCACCCCAAAAGAGCTTGCTCATTCCTGTATCTTCACCTTCGGTGTACCTTCACCTTCTATTCTTCCTTTCCAAAGGTGTGCTGGTAAATTTTTACCAATCAGCCCTCCCCACAAAAAAGTGTTCCAAACATACTTTTATGTTTTCTCTTATTTTCTCTATAACTTAAGTCAATTAACAAAATAAGTCAAGCACAATTATAACTGCCAATTTCCAAGGAATAAATGCTCACAATGAAAGTTTAACAATAAGCTTCTTGCTATGAGCAGGCTCCAGCACATAGGCTGTACCTATCCAAATGGCCCTTCCCTCTAGTTCTCTGCCCAATTCACTCTTTCCTATGAAGCCTTTTCAAACAACTCAACCTGGAGTAATCCTGTTGCTGCAGTTGCTCAGCCATGTCTTACTCTTTGTGACTCCATGGACAACAGCTGCCAATATTGCCCAAGGAGTGGTTAGGCATTTCCTTTGCCAAAAGATTAAGGCAAATAGAGATTAAATGATTTGGCCAAAGTCACACAGGTAGTAAGTGTCTGAGGCTGGGCCAACTCTAGGCCCAAAACTCTTACAGTACCATAATATTTTCAGCCCATACCATTCACTTGAAACTTAATGACAAAACATCTTATATTGTTGTTTAATCTATTTAGGATGTTATCTTCTCAAACAGATCATAAACTAGTTTCTCAAAGGCAAGGGCTGAATGAATCTTAATGGGATTTTCCCCCTACCCCAGAAAGATAGTGTGTATATGCATAGGTACAGATATAGATAGCTAAAATATTAACATTGTTATTTTAATATGCAATTAATATTAGAATTGGAATTTCTCTTGAATAATCCCTAACCTCATCTACTCAGCTAAATGCTTCAAGCTATTCAAAATCCAGTCTTCTCCCACTGAACAGAGACTATTCTCAAATAGAAGTTTATCTATATAATGTACAACCTTGGACAGGTGCTCAGTAAATGTCAATTAAAGTTTATAAGTACTTAAAATTTCATCAATACACTAGTTATCTAACTTCCAACCTCTGAATAAGCAGTCTGCCTTCATGACTCAACAGGTGTTAAAAATAATGCTTGTAACATTTTTAATTCATCCAGTAATTATGTATGAATGAGTGTACTTTCCAGTGTGCAGAACACAAGAGGCATTACAGTATATAGAACACAAGAGGCATTACCCCGTCAGCTGCACAAATCTGAAAGATAATTTAATTTATTCTGATAACCTATCTATAAGGAGATAATTTTCCAAAGTCATGAAAAATTTTTCTTTGCTTCCTCACTATTTAACTTTAATACTTTAGAAAAACAAATCAGTATGAAAACTATCTTTGCATGTACTTGGAAAAATAAAATACTATTTAAAAATTAAAAGAAAAACAAAACTAATTTGTGACAAAAGTATACCAAAGTATCTATAATCTGAATACAAATCTTCTACTTTCCAAATTACAGCTTAATGTTTAACATATAAAATAGCTAAATTCATTCATCTAAAGTGTAATTTTGAATAAAACTGAATGTCATTTGATAAATGTAAAAAAAAAAAAAAATTTCTAAAAATACTTGTAAACATAATTGAATTGACACATAAACAGGTAGTAACTGGAAACTTTTTACAATACTGAGCTATCCAAGGTTTAACCTTGCCTTGAAATGAGGCTAAAAGCAATTCCAAACTTCAGAGTAGATTACACACTATATAATCAGTAATTCATTATATAATTTCCTCATCTATAAAATAAGATGTTGGAATTAGATGACTTCCAAGGTTCCTTCCTGGTCTTACATACTCTGATTTAAAAAAAAAATCAAACAAGCAAACAAGCTTGTTTTGAACTTTTTACTAAGGCATGGTATTTACTTACCCATCACTGAAGTTTTTTTCAACATTAGCCAATCAATATCAAAATTCTCTTAAAAAGAATAATTTAGTTCAATCTTTAAGCAGTATTTGACAAACTCAAGTAATTTAGAAAATAATAGCTTTAGGTTCTCTCTGCAGTTTTCCAGTGACCCTCAAATTTATGTGAATACCTATTCTGTAGCATGAAGTTGATCATGATAACAAGCATTTTTACAGTTCTTCACAATTATCTCACTTGATCTCACAACACTGACATAGATGCTTTTATTATCCCCATTCTACAAATGAGAAAACTGAGGCAGAGATTAAGTGACTTGCCCATAGTCACACAGCTAGTAGGTATCTGGGACTGGGTTTAAACTTCTGTGTTCCTAATAAAGTTCAAAAAAAGCTTTAAACACACATTTTCATTCTCTTCAAGAATTATAAAACACTGTAAGATGAGGCGTACAGAGAAAATCTCAGAAAATACACTACTGTAATTAAAAATATATACAACCCTGAGCACCTTTAACGTGTGTATTCCAGTTTCACCCCTCAAAACGTCTATGCTATATTGACAAAGTATATAATAATCATTTGGGGATAAACAAATATCAATTATAAAATATATACATAGATAAATGTATCTCAAAGTAGCTGCTCCCCTCCCCCAGCCATCTATTCATACTATAGCAATTTCTTTTAAATATCTCTCACATTCTGAAAGCCTTCCTCTGATTCTTTTTCTTTATTATGGACAGTAGTCATCATACTCTCCCTCTCTCATGCCTAGCCCATTTATTTTTCTAGTTAAACATATCCTTAGCCTTGTCCTTTACTGCACAGGTCAAACTAAAGTCATTATTAATGGAGCTTCCTAACCACCATCCAAGGGCCTTTCGTTACCTTGCAATTTTGATCCTCTTAACAACCTGATATTGCATGAGACCAGGCCATAAATCATCACTGAAAGATGAGCATCCAAACCAGGTAAAGTATTAAATTAAAAAAAAAAAGTGTGTAATTTTATATATGTGTATACATCTACATGTTCATCAATGTCACAGTTAAGATGTGCTACACAAAATTCAAATACAGTACTTGTGGATGAACATCTCCATGTGATCAATTTTCAGATACCATACTGACAGCATCGAACCCTGGATCTCAATAGCGCTTACTCATAGGAATTCAGTTGTTCAAAAGTTCCATATAGAAAGGAAAAACAATGAATACATGTACCCAGATTACAAAACACAGTTGGATGAGCAACTCATGGAGTTAGTTCAACACAAATATCTTAAACTTGAACAAGCTTTGAAGATAAACAATGTTAAAGTTAATTGAAAAGGAGAGAAAAGTACCCAACTGCTACTTGTAGTGTTTCCAAGCAACTTCCTATAACCATATTTAAACTACAAATGTTCTCCCAATCCCACTATATTAGTTTCTGCTAATCACTAAACACTAGGATCTCAAATAAAAACACTGTTTCTTCATAAAAATGTAAAAATAATGTTGGTTACCATGATGGGAAAGAAAACTGCTAATTATCTGACACGTCCATGTGAGATGGCACTTTCGTTACCTCCTTTCAAACTTTTCCAAATATCTGTGAAAAAGAAATCCAAGTTTGTTCTGAAGTCCCTCTCCTCTGCTAACTTCCCAGATATTCTTTTCAAAAAGTATAGTTAGGGTTCATAAAAACACAATGAACTAGAATAAAGTGTCCTTGAATAAAAGGACAGACTTTAAAAAAAAATTTTATTGTTTGTCTAACTTAGTTCTGCTGTTTGGAGCATGGTATTGAGGAGGTCAAGGTTGTGAGTTCAATCTATGGTTAGAGAACTTGAGGTAAGTTTACACTGAGGAAAATTTCTGGCACACAGCATGTACCCCTGCCTTATTCACAAGTAGAAGCTGGATCATTACTGAAAAAACAACTCCAAGCACATGTTCTATTGATGATGGATTAGAAATAGCAACTTCCTATCCAAAGGGCAGCAGATATCCATGTCTCTCTCCCCACCAGAATCATAGAACCGCAAAGGAACTTTCCAAGATCATCTAGTCCAAACCCTTAGCTCTTCGAAGTTATGAGGTAATGATTTACCATAACTATTGAAAAGATTTAAGCCTTCACTTCATTGTGAAACAAGAGCCTGCAGAAGCTGTTAGAGTTGTACGTGATAAGTTATGTATTAATTTGGATTCTTAAGAACCTGTCAATTACCAAACCATGCCTTGAGGTACAGTGATAAATCAGAGCTGAACAAGATTTAGCCTTTCTTTGGTTTTTCACCCAAAGTTCCCCATTTTCTTTTTCTCTGTACAATATGGGAAAGTTTTCCAAAGTACACTTTCAACAGTTTCTGAGCACTAGAACTTTTTGCTGATGAGATGACAAATATGACCTTAAGTAAAAACAGAAGTTTCTCAACAGTAAACAAACAAAAAAAAAATCATCCCTTCCTCCAACCCTAACTCAGTGTTGTTACAACATACTGTCTGGTGTTTAGGAATCAGGTATGCTGAATAAAAGATAAGGTTTTTATACTTGGCTATTTTCTTCCAGTGATTTAAGCCAAATTCTCTTTTATTTATTCAGCCACGGGCTAAACACTTCTGGGTCAAATATGGGGTAAATAAAGACTAGCAGGGTGTAAATTACATAGGAAAAAAAAAAACCGCCCTAGATTTCAAGACTTGTGCTTTCCCTGGTTCCATTCCAGATAGATTAGAGTTGGAAGATGAGGTTTCTAGGTAAAGGGGTAAAGATACAGGATAAGGTTCAGTTCTACTAAATGCTACTTATACTACCCATCAAATCCCAAGGCAAATCGCTTCTGGTTAGAAGGTCCGGTTGGAAGGTAAGTAGTTGATGGACTGGGAAGAGTGGTTGATGTAAGGGGGAGAGGGGAGAGCGGAGGATAGGCCCCTACACAGAACTTGGAAAATAAAGGCTCAGGTGAAAAAGATGGGGGAAAAAAAAAAGTGTGTGTGTGTGTGAGAAAAACTTGGGGCCTTCAGCAAGTCACTTAACTCAGTCTGTAAACTGGGGTCAATCAATCGCACCTGCTTCCTAGCGCGTTCCCTGTGGGAGTGCTCCCAGTTTGTCCGGTATTAGTACATAGCCGTTTGCATGTGGTCTCTCCCACCAGACTCGGATGTTGTTTTTGCCTCTCCTGGTCTACCTAGGGCTCAGCACCTGGCCCGTCCTAATTCAGTAAAAGCTCGCTGGAGAAGCGGCGCCATGTCGCCCAGAAAGTTTCCTAGACCCTCCCCCCCACTCCCACTTTCATCCCGCTCCTGGGGAGCAGAGGCAGGTTCTGGTGGTTGGTTTTCTGCCTTTCTCCCCATCCCCAGGGCTGAGTCTATAAGGTGAATATGTTTATGGTCTGTGACTTGTCCACCCGCGTCCCTTTTCGGTGCAATTAAGCCTTTACCTGAGATTAGGATTATCAGAGCGCCCACCCCTACAGGAAGCACCCAGAGGACCAGGGCTGTGTCCCCTTTTATCTCGGAATCATTAGTTAGGGCTCACTGGGAGCACTCACGGGAAGAGGGAGGAGAATGGAGAAAAAGGTGGAGGAGGAAGGAGGGAGAGGTGGAGGAGGAGGCGGTGGAGAAAAAGGGAGGAGGGTTATAGCCTGGAGGGGGAAGGAAAAGAAGGAAGAGAGATAAGGAGGAGAGGAAGGGGAAGCCAGAGAAGTGGAAAAGGAGGGAAGTGGAGAAGGGAGGACCGTAGAAGGAGGAGGGAGGTACAGAAGGAATAAGTGAGGATAGAGGAAAAGAGGGAAAAACGGCGGAGGAAGAGGGGAAAGAACAGGAGGGCAGAAGGAGAGTGGAGGAGGGACAAGGGAGGAGGAGGAGGAAGAGAGGACGGAGAAGGGAGGAGGAGGGAGGAGAGAAGGGGACCCCCCGCAGAGCCGAGCACCAGCAGTCCCAGACTGCTCGGAGAAGGGGCAGCCCAGCCGGGGCAGGACGTGGCGCTCCAGGGAGGGGGCGGGATCCGGGCCGGACGCGGGGCCAGGGCGCCCAGAGCACCTGCCGCCAGCCCGAGAGCCCCGCGAGAGAGCGCACGGAAGAGAGCCCCTGGCCCCCCCTACCTCGTGCCTTCCTCCGCCCCTCTGCCCCCCACTCACCCCGTCGGTTCATGGGCCGGATCCGCACGGCCACTTTCACTTTGGAGTCCCCCATTCTCGCGCCGCCGCCACCGCCGGCGCTCCCGCTCGGCTTCCGTCTCCAGCAAGTAGGGCAAATTGCCGGGGATGACCGGAGAGGAGGGGGCCTGAGGGAGGGAGGGAGGGTGAGAGGGCGGGGTCAGGCCGGCCGGGGGCGGGGCTTCATGTCACCTGATCTGTGCACCCGAGAGTACCGGCCTTATTTGCATTGCATGCCGGGAATAGTAGTCTTCGTGAGTCAGCCTCCGATAAAAGGGGCCGGAAACTTCTTTTTGCCTTCTGAAATTTAAAAGTATTAATACAGTGGTTTGTTGATAAATGTTTTATTGTCCGTTCTTCCCTTGGAGGAAGGAAATGTTCGCACAAAACACTTTTAAAATTTAATCTGAATCATTAACATTTTCTCCATCACTTTTAAAAGTGACCAATCAAAAAAGCAGTAAGTCCGTCCCTGTTTTGTACCGTTTACAGAAAATTAACCGGTAATTTCCAAGGGGCAGCATGAAGGATACCCCAGGAAATCTTAGAGGTCGGCTAATTCAAGTCCCTCATCTAAGTCATTTAAATATTCCATTTCATTAATATTAGCATAATTTATTCATCATTTTCATTTCATTAGACATCTAACTTGCTTCTTCCAAGTTTATTTTTCCTTCATTACAAATAATGCTGCTGTAATATAAAAACTACTAAAATTAAAAAAACAAAACAAAACAAAACAAATAATGCTGCTAGCTAAAATTACACAAGAAGCAGGAAATTGGGAAAGAATCTTTCCAGCGAGTTTCTCTGATAAAAGTTCTCATTTCTTGTATATAAAAGGGACAGATTCAAATTTATAAGAATAACAGTTATTTATCAAATGATAAATAACTTATATAGGTGAAATAATATGAAATGATACAAATTGGCAATAACCATATTTTTTAAAATAATCACTAATAGAGAAATGCACATTAAAATAACTCTAATATACCCAAAATGACAAATGCTAGCAGAGCCATAGGAAAACAGGTGCATTAACGCATTACTGGTGAACTGTGAACTCCTCGAGCAATACTGGAAAGCCATTTGGAACCATGCCCAAAAAGCTATTAAATTGTACATATCCTTGGAGACAACTCCTAGATCTAAACCTCAAAGAGATCAGAGAAAGAGACAAAGGACCCATCTGTACAAAAATACTTACAGCAGATCCTTTCATTGTGGCAAAGAATTAGAAGCTGGGAGGATATCCATTAATTGGGAAATGACTGTTATATGTATGTAACATATAACAAGTTATATGTATTATGGGATAGAGAGCTATTATGCTGTTAGAAATTGACAAGGAGGCGATTTTAGAAAAATCTTGGAAGACTTGTATGATCAGATGTAAAAGGAAGAGAACAAAACCAGGAAAATATTTTACACCCCACAATACTGTAAAGACAAATAATTTTGAAAGACTAAGGAATTCTATTCAACACATGGAACCAACCACATATTTCTAGAGGTCTCATTATGAAACAAGCCATCCTCCAGGCAGACACAGAAGACTGAAGCTTTTTTCTTCTTTATTTTTTTTTATTTTTCTCTTTTTATGTATAGTTAATTGCAGAATTTGTTTTGTGCAACTGTACATTTTTGTAAAGGCTTTGCTTTACTTGCTTTGTCAATAGGTGGGGTAAGGAAAAACATTCAGAACTGAAAATAAGGTGAATTAACAATAACATTGCTATAAATAAACATTTTTTAATTGATAGTTCATTTTCCCTTTATGTTGCCATATTCCCAAAAATGAAATGATCAATTATAGGCATATGATTGGTTTAGTGATTTTTTCCTATATATAGTATGTCCCAAAAGTTTAAGTGCAGTTTTAAGTACTAAGATAGTGAGACACCCCATGTTGCCAAAGTGCTTTCCTAAAAGGTTCTATTAGCAATTCTACTAGCTATATATATATGTTCATCCATAGTTTATCAATATTGAATTTTGTCTTTCATTTGCATTTCCCTTGACATTTAGTAAACTTGGCATGTTTTCAAATGATTATTTATAATTTACTTTCTTTCACAAATTGTATCTTTTGACCACTTATGCACTGGATATTAGTCTTGAATTGTTTTCATATTTACTGACCAAATTTAAGTGTCCTGTTGAATGTAAACTTACTAAGTGCTAAATCTGCTTTAGTTTTACACAGAATACCTTGCATAAAGTAGGCTCTTAACATTTATTTAATTAGTTGTTCTTAAATAACTTTCTTTTTGCCACATTTCTAAATATTTTATTTTTATTTTAATGTTTTTGAGAGGTGTGAAGAATTTTATACTACATTAGTTAACAAGTATTTATTTGCCAACTTCTGTGCTAGGGGTACAGAGAAAGGCAAAAAGCAGCCCCTAATCTCAAAGAGCTGAAAGTCTGATGGAAGCTACAAGCAAACAATTATGTACAAACATGATGGGAGACAAATTGGGAGTAGTATTAGAGGGAATAATTAGAGGAAATAATATTCCATAAAGAGGAATAGGAAAAGGCTTCCTAGAGAAGAATTTTTAGTTGGAACTTGAAGGAAGCCAGGAGACAGAGACAAGAAGGAAGAAAATGACAAACATGAGGAACAGTTGGTGAAAAGGCTCAGACTAGAAATGGAGTGTTTTGTGTGAAAAACTTTCACCGAGCATATATGTTGTTCCTAACTATATTTTCTTGATAGATTTAAATATATATTTCTCCTCCACAAATGGCACATACTATTCTCTTTGTTTCTACCTTTATAAAGCATTTTTAAAAAATGTTTAAGTCTATTTTCCAGCTAGGATTTATTATGACATAGTATGGGATGTAAAATATTAACTCAATTTGTTCTTTCATTTTCTAATAATTTGTTTCTGTTCTTAATTTTATCCCTATTTTTAAAAACTTTCATTTGTTCTATTAATATAGACCCTTTTCTAATGTCTTTAGGTACAGGCTTAATTAATGTACTTTCTTCCTTTCATTAATAATGTAGGTGTTTTGCCTCTCAAATTGCTTTGGCTTCATCCCATAGATTTTGGCATGTTGCAATTGTGTTTTCATTATCCTTTAAATATAGTATCATTTTTCTGATTTTTTCCTAAAACCTAATTATTTGATTGCTCATTAGGCTTTTTCCATGTAACTTATCTTTAATTCATAGTTTTGCCATTTATTTCTAATTTTATTGCATTCTACCTTTTTTAGTTTGCCAAAGATTTTTCTCTGACTAGATGTATGATCAATTTTTTTTAAGAGTTCCACATGAACTTGAAAAAAAAATGTATAACCCTTGTTTATTTTCCTTAGTTCTTTCCAAATAACATATCTGGCTTATTTTAAAAACAATCAAAACCTAATTTCCTAATAATGAAACAATGACATCCCTTACTATCCTCATATTTTTGTCTATTTTTCTTACATTGCTATTAGCCTTTCTTTTTAAAATATAACTGTCAAATTGATTGGTGTGTGTAAATTAAGAATAAATTATTTATTAGTCCTTTTACCATATAATGCCTTTATTTCTCCTTTGATATTTTTCTCATTTGAATTCAAATTTTTTTTAGCACCATTATGGCCACTCTTGATTTTTTAAATTTGCAAAAAGGAATTCTCATAATCTACTTAAATCTCTAATATCTCTTTCTATGAATTTTGTTTCCTAGAAGCAACATATTAATAGATGTCATTTCTTCTGTTCTGTAATTCTTTTGGTTCTAGTGGAACAATTCAAACCACTTGCATATGTTGATTTAATTTGTTTGTTTTTTTTTAATTTGATTTGTTTTTTCTGGCATTTCTTCCCATCCTATACATACTTCTTATCTACATGTTTGGCATTTTCTCCAAAGAGTAAAGTCAATTTTAAACTTCTACAATTTATTTCTTCTATTAAAACAATTAATGAGCTAATTTGACTAATTTCTTTGTCGAACTGCCAATTCTTTATAATTGCCTTTGAGACTACCCTCTTTTTGTTAGTGAAAGGGGCACTGACTTGTGTTTAAAGGGAGGGGGAAGGACTTGGGTATAACCAAAAGAAAAAAGGAATAAAGGTCATGGTGATTTCAGTGAAACTCCAGAGTAATCTGAATGATTCCAGGTCTTTGATGAGGGTTAAAAGGCATTTACTCATACAATTATTGGGGAGACCCAATTTTGAAAAAAGAATACTTCTTTTGGTAGTCTTGGTTGTTTCTTCTTATGAGAATCATTGTTGGGATCATAGATTGAATTATTTTAAAATTTAAAACTAGATAATAAGAGACAATCGGTTAAGGCAAGCAGGTTATTTCTGACAGATGTTTAAATATTTCTTAGTACTGATTCCCAGAAAGAAAAGGTTCCCATTTAAAATTGCAATATCAATAAAATTTATTATGGCAATTTTTTTTAGTCCTTTCTGTCAGGGTTAGTACAGAAAGAAAGTATTTAGAGCAACATGCACTCCCTTGGATTTGATTACTTGAGATTAAATCTCTCTACCTTTTTTCCTTCTTATTTAATAGATCTTATATGTTATATTATATTAAATATATATGATATGTTGTTATACATATGGAATAATTATCATGACTATTATATATTATAATTAATAATATATAATGTTATATAATAATAAAATAATAGACTTTTTCTTCTACCCATTCTTTCTGTTTTAGCTGATTACACCTGTGAATTCTAATATCCTAGACTTCAGAAAAACAGAGAAGGGAAGAAAAAAATCAAAGTAATGCTAGGGATACAGAAAAAGGCAAAAAGTAATCCTAGTACAGAGTTGCTTCCTACGTATCATACCAAGAACCTTTACAAATGTTATCTCATTTGATCTTTATAACAGCCCTAAGAGGTAGCTGGTATTATTTTGCTCATTTTACAATTTAAAAATCAAGGTGGACAGAGGTTAAGTGACTTAACCATAATCACACAGCTAGTAAGTATCTGAGGTTACATTTGAACTCAGGTCTTCCTGACTCATTCCAGAAAGCTATTCATTACTCTATCTAGCTGCCTCTACTCTACCTCTAATGAAATGATTCATTGGAAGAAGATGAATAATTTTCCTCTAATTTCCCCAATTTCTAAACTAGCTTCTGGACGTTCTGGACTATCAATCAATATTCAAAAGTTGTAGAAACACAACATGAATGGCAATAAATCAGATATCATTCTTTGGTAATAAGGGCCAACTTCATGTTTCAAAATCATATTTTCCAAACCTAACAAGTTTCAAAAGCTAAAAAGGCAGATTATAGAAAATAAAATTTTATTTTAACTAATTTTCGCATTTAATAATAAACCATTTCTTGATACTGGGAAGGCAACATGATATGTAGAAAGAGTGTGCCATCTGTCATCAGAATACCTCGGTTTAAATCCTGGCTGATTGTTATTGTGTGAAACTTAATTTCTTCATCCCTAAAATGAATAGATTAATCTTGGACTCAAAGATCTTTAAGGTCCCTGCCTGTTGTGACTCTTTGGCCAAGAAGGGACTTTAGGGATCATTTAATCCCACATCCTGATTTTCATGAGGAAGCAAAGACCCAAGGAGACTCAACATAAATAGCAGCAAAGCCAGGATCCCAATCCATTTGTTCTGACTCTAAATCCATTCTTCTTTCCACTATCCACACTGCCTCCCTTAGTTCTATTTCCCAGCAAAACAATTTTCATATTTGGAGAAGAGTGAAGTGTGAAAAAAGGTCTCAGAGTTTGCTGAAGTTGCTGTATTTGTTTTCTCCCTGTCCTGAAACCCACATCTGGGCAATGAATGCACAACCACCCACAGATGGAAGAAACCAGACAGGCTGTCTTCAAAGTAGCGGTCCCGGAGGTTCTGAGGCTGCTGCCAATTCTGCCAAGGTGGTTCGGGCACACAGGCAGCTGGACACAACGCTGCTCAGTGAGAGCCCCACACAACAGACTGTTGTTTCTCTTGGGAACCCTAAACCTTTTAGACCATAAAGAATAAAATTAAGAGAATCGTCCCAGTTACTCACAAGACTGTGATATATTTGTCTTCCTGTCAGAGGACACGTATCTATCTATACCTATGAATATCAGCACAGTACAGTGGAAAGAACATGGCATCTGGCATCCGAGGTCGAGGGTTTAAATTAAACTTTGACCAAATGACTTCATACAGCTCTAAAGCTATGATACCATAATCCCCAACTATATAATTCAAATCCTAGCCTCCACCATAATAACTAGTTCACATTTATATAGTAATTTTCTTTTTTTTTATTAAAGCTTTTTTAATTTTCAAAAGATATGCATGGATAATGTTTTAACATTAACCCTTGCAAACCCTGTGATTCAATTTTTCCCTTCCTTCTCCCCATCCTGTCCCCTGGATAGCAAGAAATCCAATATATGTTAAACATGGTAAAAATATTATATGACTTTAACATATTTAACATGTATTGGTCAGGGGGCAGCTAGATGGTGTAGTGGATAGAGCACGGGCCCTGAATTCAGGAGGACCCGAGTTCAAATCCGACCTCAGACCCTTAACACTTTCTAGCTGTGTGACCCTGGGCAAGTCACTTAACTCCAATTGTCTCAGCCAAAAAAAACCAAAACAAAACCATGTAATGGTCAACCTGCCAACTGGGGGAGGGGGGAAGGAGGGGAAAAATTAGAACAAAAGGACTGACAATTGTCAATGTTGTAAAATTACCCATGCAAATATCTGATTAATAAAAACTATTAAAAATATTATATGGTAATTTTCAAAGTATTTTGCATATCTTATTCTATTTTCACAACAACTAAGTAAGGTAGGTACCACTATCATACCTATTTGACAGATGAGGAAACTGAGGTCAGAAAAGTCACATGATTTGCCCAGAATCATAGATCTAGTAAGAATCTGAAGCAGGAGTAAAATTCAGATTATCTTGAATACCAGCACTTCATACTCTGTGCCATGGATCCTCGGAATCTTACCCACAGGAAGCATTTTAAAAATTTGTATTGAATTGTTTTGTGACATTAGGCAAGTCACTCTCTGGATCGCAGCTAATGAAATGAAACCTTTACAGCTAAAAGGGAGTTAGAGATCATTTAGTCCAAACCCTTCCTGCTACAGATAGACAGGCTCAGGGAGGTGACTGAGCCCTCAGCCAGGGACACGCAGATAGTAAGTGGGAAAACGTTGCATTTAAACTAGGATTCTTAAGCTTTTGTTTCCCACATGATCTATCAGTTCTGCTTCTCTACTTGTCCTCTACCATTGTACTTTTTCTAAAGCTATGGAGAGCTCATTTGTCTTGGAACCATACTCTGGAACCATGTTGGCCTGATTTTTTAATCAAACAGCATGAAATCACCTGGCCCATTTCATCCACTTTATCTAGCCAACTCTAACCATATTTATCTCACCCCACTGTCTATCCTGCTGCTGCCACCTTTCCCTATTTCCTTTTTCTACCTTTTGTTTGCTCCAAGAACAACACGAAAATCACTATCCTAGCAATGCTTCTAGAAGATAAAGTTTGCCAATTGACTACCCTATGGCACCACCCACAGCTCCTGTGACTTCTCAAACCAAAGCACCCATTCTTGGCAACCACATCCTTGGTTTGCCCAATGAAGTGCAAGCTCTTGAGGACAAGGAATCTCTTCTTTTTGCCTTTTGTATCACCAGCTTTTAGCACAATGCTTGGCCCATAATAAACACTTAATTATCTTTCCTGTATTCATTATTTCCTTTACATCACAACTAACCCAATTTTTAAAATTAGAAGATTAGATTAAATGATCGTTAAGTGGTTTCCCTCCCTCTGGATCCTCAGAATGATTTTAAACAGTCTAAGAATGGTTGTAAAGCTACTCTTTTAAAGAAAATAAATGCCTTAGGAACAGTGAGATACTTTTCTCATTAATCCTTAGCATTGCATATTATCTCCCGGGATCTCTGTCCAGCCTAAAATCTGTTATCAATGCTGGATTCTCTTTTCCCATTCGTTTAAATCACTTCAAGCTAGTCCACAGATCAACTCTGAGGTTTTATTGGCACTGTACTTTGTGTAGCTCCTCTCCCAGCTGCAAGCTATGACTTGTATCTCAATTCTTCCCTCTCCCAGCTAGTTGAGGGAGATGGTACAGGTGGGTAGAAAAAATTATGATTACCACTTTGACTCCCCTCTCTAAGAACTGGTCTTTCTTCTCTTTCATGACAGAAGAAAGATTTTTAGTGACATAGATTTATGTATTCCACTGGAAATTTTTTCTTTTTTTCCCACCAGTTAAAATGTTCATGGAGGAGAGAAATAGAATGTCTTCATAGAACAGCCCGGAGACCAGCATCAATGGATCAAAGATAGGAATAAATATAAGAAGACTGGAAAGGTAAGGGAGGGCTAGTTTATGAAGGATGTGGAAGCCCAAACAGAACATTTTGTATTTGATCCTGGAAGCAATAGAAAGTCACTGGAGTTTTTTGAGTTAGGTAGGAGAGGGAGGGTTGACATGGTCAGATCTGCACTTTAAGTAAATCACTTGGGGAAAGGAGGGAAGAGAGAAAGAAAAATATGGAACATAGGTTTCATATTGCAAGATTTTGCAAAGGTGAATGTTGAAAACTATCTTTTAAAAATACTACAAAATAATCACTTTGGTGGCTGAATGGAAGGCAGTTCACACCCCCATTTATTGCTACACACATGTTGCTAAACAAAGGTAGAGAAAATTATGCAATTGTTCTGAGTGGGTCCACTATAAATTTATGTCACATAATTTATAATAATGCTTTCATTCATTATGGGGCCCAGGCCCCTTACATCTGTTAGGCAACCCTACTTTACTTACTTTTTAATACTTTCTCAGACCTCCCTGCACTCTCTTGACTAAGAACCTCCTCATATTTTACAGAAAAAAACTGAAGGCACTTGCTCCCTCTTCTCTCCTCTTCCTCATCTATCACTGAGTTATTTTCTGCTGCTTTCTCTCCTTCATTCCCGTTTCACATGGTGAAGTGGACTTTCTTCTTAATAAAGATGGAGGATCCCATTCCACCCTGGCTCCTCCAATTACCCCCTCTCAGCCACACCCTCTTACTTATTTTTAATTTCTCCTTCTCTACTTACAAACAGATCCATTTCTCCCCAGCCTGAAAAAAACCCTCATTTGATTCTTCCATTCCATACTAATCACCCTATATCTCGTCTATCCTTTCTAATTAAATTCCTTGAAAAGGTTATTTACATAAATGATCAGCAGGATGATTTTAAAGAGGTCTAGAGGGATTTACATAAATGGATGCTGAATAAATGAGTAAAACCAGGAGATTCTTATACACAGCAACAAGATTATGTGATGATCAACTCTGATGGACATGGCTGTTTTCAACATCCACGTGATTCAGGCCAATGGTCCTGTGATGGAGAGAGCCATCTGCACCCAGAGAGATACCTGTAGAGACTGAGGGTAGATCACAACATAGCATTTTCACTCTTTTTGTTGATATTTGCTTGTATTTTGTTTTCTTTCTCATTTTTTCCTTTTTGATCTGATTTTGTGCAGAATGATAATTGTATAAATATATATACATTTATTAGATTTAACATATATTGGATATATGTTACATATATGGTTTACTTTCCATTTAAGGGAGAGAGTGAGGGGAAGGAAGGGAAAATTTGGATTACAAGGTTTTGCAAGAATTAATGTTGAACTGATGCTGAGTGAAACGAGCAGAACCAGAAGATCCTTATACACTTCAACAATGAAACTGTACGAGGATGTATGCTGATGGAAGTGGATTTCTTCAACATAGAGAAGAGCTAATCCAATTCCAATTGATTAATGATGGACAGAACCAGCTACATCCAGAAAAGGAACACTGGGAAATGAATGTAAACTGTTATTTTTACCTTCTGAATCCAATTCTTCCTGTGCAACAAAAAATTCGGTTCTACACACATATATTGTATCTAGAATATACTGTAATATATTTAACATATATAAGACTGCTTGCCATCTGGGGGAGGGGGTTGGGGGAGGAAGGGAAAAAATCTGAATAGAAGTAAGTGCAAGGGATAATGTTGTAAAAAATTACCCATGCATATGTACTGTCAAAAAAATGTTATAATTATAAAATAAAATAAAAATTAAAAAAAAAAAAAAAGAAAATAGGATTCTGGAGAGATACACAAAAAAAAAAAAAAAAAGAATTAATGTTGAACCTAGGATATACTATAAGATATTTAATATGTATGGGAATGCCTGCCATCAAGGGGAGGGGGTGGAGGGAAGGAGGGGAAAAATTCGGAACAGAAGGGAGTACAAGGGATAATGTTGTAAAAAAAAAAAAAAAATTGCCTATGCTTATGTACTGTCAAAAAAATGTTATAATTATAAAAATTAATTTTAAAAATTAATGTTGAAAAATTATCCATGCATATGTTTTGAAAATAAAAAGCTCTTTTAAAAATCAAATAAAAAAAGAAAGAAAAGTATCCATGCCTGTTTTGAAAATAAAAATCTTTAAGAAAATAAAAAGCTTTAATTTTTAAAAAAGCAAAAAAAAAAAATAATAAGATTGTGAAAAAAAGAAAAAGTCATCTACAAAAGGCACCTCTCTACTTTCCTTTACAATCTGAGTTAGGATATCTTATCATTCCACTGAAGCCATTCTCTCCAAAGTTACCAGCGACCTCCTGGTTGCCAAATCCAATGGCTTTTTCTCAACCTTCATCCTTCTTGACTTCCCTGCAGGTGAACTGATGACTTTTTCTTCTTTGACACTCTCTTTTCTCCAGTTATTCATGAGATCATTGTCTTCAGCTTTTCCTCCTGCTTATCTGACCATTCCTTTTTTCTCTTCCTTGTTGAACTTTCCTCCAGTTCATGCCCTTTAACTGTAGGTATCCCTCAGGGTTCTTTCCTAGACTCTTTTCTCCCTCTATAATCTATACTATTTCTCTTGGTAATCTCAATAGCCCCAGTAGATTTCACATATCTTAAAGTGGATGTCCACTACACATCTTAAATTCAATCTTAGATATCGATAAGCTCAAAACTTAAACAGAACTAATTATCTTTTCTCCCTACATCCTCCTCTTCTACTTTCCTAATGCTGAAGAGGAAAGTACCATCTTTCCACTCCTTCAGGCTCCCAGATTCCCACCTTAGAAGTCATTCTGAATTCCTCACTATTTCTCATTCCCCTCTCCAATATCCAATCTGTTGCCAACTGTCAATTTTACTTTGCAACATCTCTTTAATGTAGCTTTTTCTCTCCTCTGACATCACTGACATCACCTCATATCTGGTTTGTTGCTAAAGCATTGGTCTGACCACATCTCTTTCTAGTAACTGTCTACTGCCTCCAGGAGCAAATACAAAATGATGTTTGGCATTCAAAGTCCCTCATAACCTAGCCCCCCTCTTACCTTTCCAGTTTTCTTACATTTTACTCCCCAAAATATACTTTACAATCCAGTGACAGGGGCCTCCTGGATGTTCTGTACCTTCACTCCTTCTGTCTTTTATACCTGGATTGCTCTTCCTTCTCCACTCTGACTACTGACCTTCCTGGTTTCCTTTAAATTTCAAGCAAAACCCTAACTTTTCCACTAAGCCTTACCTATCTACTCTTACTACTAATGCTTTTCCTTTTATAATTATTTCTTACTAATCTCGTGTAACATGCTGTCGTCTTCAGAAACTGCCGATCACTCTCTGGTCTAGAGGAGAGACTTCTTCTTCTTCTGGAGAGCCGCCTTAAATCTGGCCCAGACAAGACTCTCTCTATCTCTCGAGTGCCACCCTTTTTTATCTTCCCAGAGAATGGGTGTGGGATAAGGCAAGGGCTTCTGGGGAAAATTACTTCAACCAATGAACTTGCTCCTCCTAAGCATGCAAGCTCCTCCCCAGGAGGTCACAGAAGTAAAACTCCTAGTAAAGGCCGGAACTAGAGAATTGGCAAGTACTGACTTAGCACTTAGTAAGAACCTAACATCTCCCCCTTTCTTTTGATTTAGAACATAGGGTGGTCATGACCTTGAAACATAAATCCATCAATATGGGAGGCATTGTACATAATTATATAGATTACATAAACACATAGTAACATAGTAACATAATACATGCTAGAAGTATGTAACAAATAATATGATCAAATAATCATAAATTGAGAATTTATAAATGTCCATTAGTCCATTGTCCATTAGTCTCATCTTGTGTTAGGAAGTCCAATGATTCCTGCTGGTTTTTAAAGTTCTTTAACAGTCTTCTTATTAGCCATGCTCTTTCAGTGTCAGATGTTTCTTAGATTTTCTCCCTTGTTTTGAGGTCTTTCTCTTTTTCTGTCTCTCTCTGATGGACAAGGTGAATAGGACTCGTTGGCACCCATCTGATTCCTTCTCCATCTGAAGAAATACAAGCAAATCCTCTCCCCCAGGCAGTTAACCTATCTAATTTCCTTCTATTTACCACTTTCTAAATCTCTTCTCATCATCTGGCAATTACATTGGAGTTGTTTGCACTGGACACAGCCCTATTGGTTTAAAAGGCCTGTATTCTCCCCAAGTATAATCCATTTTTGCAATCTGATTGACTTTTGGCTCACTTATCAGGTAATCCCTTTCTGCCATGTGATTGCTTTTCTGCTGGTTGATCAAATCAGAGTCCTGGCCTTCTAAAGGTTCTTTGGGTGTAACATCAGCTGCCATCATGCCCCAAGTCTTTTTTGCCTGGGGCCCTGGACCTGGGCCCCTCATCCCATTTCCCTGAATTATTCTACACTCTGATGCCCAATGGAGTCCTCTGTCGCATTTTGGACATGGGGTTTTAGGTCTTCTTTCACCCTGTCTTCTCACTGTATCTCCATATCTACACTGAGCTCTTAGATGCCCAATTTTTCCACATTGAAAACATCGCCGAGTTTCTCTAGAAGGCCCTTGCAGGAGGGACCCTGTCTTTCCATGTTCATCATAGTCCAGGTGTAAAAAGCATTTGTTCCTACTGCAGCACAGCGTCTTATGATCTCCTCTAAAGGAGCATCTTTGTCTAATCCCCATATAATTCTTTTGCAAATCTCATTGGTATTTTCCTTAGCCAGATGTCTGGTCATTATTTCTGTAGCTGCATTTTCTCCAATAGTTCTTTTGACAGCAGTTTGCAAGCGTCCCACAAAATCTGCAAAAGGTTCATTGAGACCTTGCTGTATTTTAGTGAAAGCCTCTCCCCGCTTTCTGCCCAGGAAGGACACCCCAAGCTTTTATTGCAGCCTTAGCAATTTGCTCATATATTGTCATGGTATAACTAACCTGTTCTGAATTCTCTCCATATGGACCTTCACCAGCTAAGTACTCAAAAGTGAATTTTGTGTTAACTCCTATTTCCAAATTGCATCTGACTTGAATTTTACATAATTCATGAAACTCTGCAAGCCATAACAAATTTTGTCCAGGTTCTAGACATGTCCTTGCTATGGATTTCCAATCATTCGTTAGGACTTCATAAGACAAACCATCTAGTAACATTTTAACATAAGCTGATGTAGCCCCATAAAGGATACAACCTTTTTTCAAATCTTTAATTTTATTCAAATCTAAAGGTGCATATCTTCTCCTTTTTTGACCTACAGAGTCAATCTCTTCAATCACAGGATATGCATGTATAAAATCACTTATATCCTGTCCTTCTCTCTTAGCTTTAACCAATGCTTTTTCTAATCTTGTCATAGGCTGCTTCAAAGGAGATTCTGTTTGTGTTTCTGCCTCTTCCCCTCCTCCTTCTTCCTCCACCCCTGAAGGTGGATTTGATGTGGGCCTGTCAATAATCTGCTCTCTAGGTGGGGTTGAACCTTCTTTAAGAGAATCAGAGTCATCACACCCTAATTCCTCATTTAAATCCCTTTGCTCTTGGGCAAGATCTTGATCTTTTCTTTTTTCCTCACACTTCCTCCTCTGTTCATTTTTAAAACTTTTCCTTCTCCTACAACTTGCTGGATAGTTCAAGGCTAATTGAACTATGTTGTAGATATAAAATACTTCTGCAGAAATTGAACGAGGCCCATTTTTTGCATGAAATTCTTTCATTTCAAATCCCACTAGCTTCCATTTATCTACATCTATTTTTTCTTCCTCTAAGAACCAAGGGGACATGCTTCTTAATGCAGCCAAGAATTTAGCAATCTGTACCCAGGTTACAAGTAAACTCTGCTCCTCAATTATCTTAATTATTCTCTCTATAGTACCACTCTTGATTGGGGGTGGAGCTGAGGCTGCTGCTGGGGCTGAGTCGGCTGAGGTTGAGGGATTGTCTTTAGCTAACATCTGCCCCATTTCAGCTATAAGAGATTGCTGGTTTAGCCCTTAACAAGTTAAGTTCCTTATTTATCTATTAGAACGTTACTTAATCTTTAACAAAGTTTCCTTGTTACTCATGGTTCTGGGTCAGAGAGACTGAGATCTGGATTTTCCACTGGAATCAGGACCGTGTCTGTCCCTGTTTGGGCACCAAATTGCCATGGTCCGGTCTAACTCCTCTGAAGGGCTCAGAATCAGTCCTTGTCAGGATAAGCAAAAGTCCTTGCCCCACATTGTGGACGCCAATATGTAATGTGCTGTCGTCTCCAGAAGCTGCTGATCGCTCTCTGGTCTAGAGGAGAGACTTCTTCTTCTGGAGAGCCGCCTCAGGTCTGGCCCAGACAAGACTCTCTATCTCTCGAGTGCTGCCCTTTTTTATCCTCCCACAGAATGGGCATGGGATAACGCAAGGGCTTCTGGGGAAAATTACTTCAACCAATGAACTTGCTCCTCCTAAGCATGCAAGTTCCTCCCCAGGAGGTCACAGGAGTAAAACTCCCAGTAAAGACCAGAACTAGAGAATTGGCAAGTACCGACTTAGCACTTAGTAAGAACTTAATATCTCATTATCTCATTAGCACTTAATAAGAACCTAACAATTTTGTATGTAACTTGTTTTGTAAAAGCATGTCTTGCTTTATTGTGCTTTGCTTTATTGCACTATGAAGATATTGCATATTTTTTTCACAAATTGAAGATTTGCAGGAACTCAACCCTGTGCAAGTCGGTTGATGCTATTTTTCCAATAGCATGTACTCATATCATTCTGTATTACATTTTGGTAATTGTCACAATATTTCATACTTTTCAGTATTATTGTATGGTTATAATGATCTGTGATGAGTGATCTTTGATGTTACTATTATAATTGTTTGGGGTACCATGAACTGTGCCCATATAAGACAGTGAATTTAATTGATAAATATGTGTATTTCAACAACTCCAGCAATCTACCATTCTCCTGTCTCTCTCCCTCTACTCTAGCTTCCTTATTCTCTGAGATACAACAATATTGAAATTAGACCAATTAATAATCCTATAATATCCTCCAGTGTGGAGATATACTTTGGCTCTGAAAGATTGAAACTGAGGGGGGAAATCAGGTCTCTGGTGATGTCTTACACAGAGAAATCCTTCAAGGAAAAATTTCCCTGGAGCACTCAAGCATTCCCTCTAAGAGGATACCTAAAGATCAGCTCCATCCCTCAGTTGACAATTGTTATGTTTGAAAATTAAGATAAACTGAGAGACATAGTTCTGAATATGATCAATTTATTAGTTAGGCTAATAGTAATCAATAAATTAGGTCAATGGCCTCTCTCAATGACTAAAGAGAGACTGGCAGGATGATTTAATAGAGATGCTTATAGTAATAGGGAAAAGTAGGAGCAAAAGAGAGTTTAGGGGAAAGATAATGAGTTCTATTTTGGAATACTGAGTTTGTGATGTCTACTGGACATCCAGTTTGAGATGTCTCAAAGGCATTTGGAGATGTAAGATGGGAAAGGTCAGCAGAGAGCCTGGAGCAGGATAGGTCAGCAGAGAGATGATAATTAGTGAAATAGGTTAGAGGGAGAATAGAAAAGGCCCAGGACAGAACCAATGGTTAAAGGGCATGATCTGGAAGATAGTCCAGCAAAGAGGATAGAAAATGAGAAGTCAGATAATTAGGAGGAAAACCAGGAGAAAAGTATGTCCTAAATACCTAGAAATTAGAGAATTTCAAGAAGGGTGATCAGAAGTGTCAAAGTTTTCAGAGTGGGGACTATTAGTAACTTTGGAAAGAATAGTTTGGGTGGAATGGTAATGTCAGAAGCCAGATTGTAAGAGGTTAAGAAGAGAGGGAAAGGAGAGGAAGTAGAAACATTAATTGTATGACTTTGGAGACTACCAGCCAGTAATTCCCTGTCCCTGGAAGCCCTATGAAAGGGAGGAGGGAATTCTAAATCCTTTCTTCTTTAGAAGCTCTGAAGGTTAGCTGCTCCCCTTTTCTGTGAGGGACTAGGGAGAGTCAACAAGCATTTGTTAAGCCCTCATTATGTGCCAGACACTAAGTTTCCCCGTGCCAGGGCTTTCTGCCAAAGGCTCTTGTCCCTGCTGGAGCCTGCCTCTCCTTCCATTTTAGGGCCTACTGCCAGGGCCTGAGCATTTCTGTAGGCACTAGGCCCCTCCTATAGTGAGGCAGGAACTTTTCTTCAGACACTGCCATGAATGGAGACTGAACCCCTAGGGTGAGTCCTAAGTGTTAATCCCTTTTTGAGTGATGCTGTGAGTATTTCCATTGCACACCCCTTCCCCATGCCAGGACCTGAGGGATAGCCCCCTTGACTAGGGCCTACACATTACTCCCTATAAGAGAATTTGAGTTCTGCCATAATTGCTGCTATCGTTTTCCTGTGAAAAGGTAGGAGCATTGCTCTGAGGGCTGGGGCCTGGGTATTGAGGCCCGCCATGGGCTCCCCTTCCCTGTCTATGGCTCTATCTCCAACGCTGGGGCCAGATGCAAGGGTGCTGTCCATCAGCACCAGCACCATCTAACCCATGCTAGAGCCACAAGCAAAGTACCTCTGTCCATGATAGACTCAGCATATTGATGAGATCAAGAACAGCTGCACAATGTGGCTGAGGCAATCCCAAGGAGTGCGGACCAATCAGGTTCTTCCTCTTATGATCATCCTCCCAGATACTAAAAATTTCTGCCATGGTCATCCTGGACCAAGGGATTCAGGCAACCCTGATAAGTTGAACTCACAAAAATTTATAGCTCAAGCAAAGAGAAACAAAACAAAAGAGGTAGGCAATATATGTGCTCTATTTGTCATGTATAAGCAGTCATCATCTCTATCAGCATGAATGCCTGGAGTCTTAAATCTGCAGAGAATCCTCATCTACTCTTCCTTGGAAATCCTAAAATGAGAAAGCTACAGCTCACAATTCTAAAATGAGATCACAAGTTGTCTTTCCTTTTAAACTTCTTAAGCTAATACAGTCTATCCCATTCCTCATAATTGGGGTATATTTGTTCCCACCCCAGTTCTGAAATGGTCTCTGGATTTCTGGAAAGGATCCACAACTGCCCTTTCCTGTACCCTGACCAAAAAAGGAAGGCAGGGAGGAGAGGGAATATGTTCCAGGCACTGTGCTAAGCCCTTTAAATTATTATCATGTAAATGTGGAAATATGTATAGAATTACACATGATTGAATTGCTTATTGTCTAGGGGAAGGGGAGAAGGGCAAGGGAGGGAGAAAAATTTGGAACACTGGGTTTTGCAGGGGTGAATGTTGAAAACTATCTTTGCATGCATTTTGAAAATAAAAAACTATCATTTAAAAAATAAAAATATTACCATAGTTTTCCAGTGGCCTCCCAAATGCCAACTAAAAATTTCCAAGCTTTCCCTTTATCACAGTTTTACAACAATCATGAAATTATAGTCTTTGGTTGGGAGGGGGAAGAGCAGTAGTACCAGTGTTTCAGGAAATGACTATCATCCACAAAACCAAAAATTATACAAATTCAATAAACAACAATTTACAGTAGTTATCATTTTCAGGAGATCTTAAAGCTTCAGAGCATATTTATTTCTGCCTTGATTTTCTGAATCTGCAGAAACAGTTTGCTGTCTGATTCTGCTGGGGTGATAGGTATTACTCAGTCAGAGGCTGATAATAATCAGTCACTACCATCAGAAGTAGCACAAGAAGCATGGAGATAATCAGGGATTTTACCTTCTTACTATCTCTCTCTTCAGTGAATCTAGTCCCACTCTGACAATATCAGAAGTAATAGACTAGGCTCACCAGATTAGACTTGTAAATCAGGCTTAAGATTGGAATGACAAGGTATTCAGACTCATCTAACAATTAACAAAAGGAGGTCTACTTAGACTTAATGTGTGTGTGTGTGTGTGTGTGTGTGTGTGTGTGGAATTCACTGGGTGGCCCTGTGCAAATTATTTAATTCTCAGTGAAATAATTTCCTCACCTATGAGACAAGGTGATCATATTTAATAGTCTCTGAAAGTCTCTTCAAGACCTGAATTTATGATCCTATGATACATCACTAGATGAAAAAACAACTACAATTAATTTGGTAAGTATTGCTCCTATCATAGAATATGCTCTTGGGAGAACCACTCCCTCACTCTAAGCTTCAGTTTTTTTTTTATCTGTAAAATGAAGGGATTGGGCTAGAATATCTCTAAGACCTCTTCCAGCATTGAGGCTATGATGTTATTTTATTATTTTATATATATATATATATAAAATTTATTATTATGTATTTTGTTATTATCATCATTCCAATTAGCAAATCCTAAGTAATATGTAAAAAATATCAGTAAATATTCTCCCTGAAGCTTCTTTTTGACATATTCCTATATGTAAATTCGAAATTCATGTGGAGGGGAGGAATTGAACAAAAATTTAGATTAAGAACTTACCATGAAGTGCTTGGGCAGCTAGGTGACTCAGTGGATAGAGCACAGGGCCTGAAGTCAGGAAGACATGTGATTTTAGACAAATCATTTTACCTTGTATTCATCAGTTTCTTCATCTGTAAAATGAGCCAGAGAAAGAAAAGACAAATTACTCTAGTTTCTTTACCAAGAAAATCTAAAATGGAGTCACCAAGAGTTGGATGCAACTGCACAACTGAGCAACAATGAATGTAGGTTTTGGGGGGGGGTTTTTGTTGTTTTTTTTTTATAATTTTTATCTTATTTGAGCCTCACAAGAACTCTGGAAGGTTAATGCTATTATCTTCATATAACAATTGAGGAATCTGAGGCAGATGTCTCACTAATGATAATTATAACAACAACAATAATAATAGCTAACATTTATATAGCACTTACTATGGGTTAGGCATTGGACTTAGTTGCTTTCAATTATTGTTTTGTCTGAACCTTCCAGCAATTTTGGGAGGTAGTGTTGTTATTCTCATTTTATAGATTAGGGAAATGAGGTAAATAGAAATAAAGTGAACTTGCTCAAAGTCACACCAGATAGAAAGTCTCTGAGGGCAAATATGAACTCTGCCCACTGTGCTAACTTGCTGCTAAATTTAACCTTAAATAATTTATACTTCCATCCAATTCAGTTCCTATTGATCAATGATGGACAGAATCAGCTACACCCAGAGAAAGAACAGTGGGAAATGAATGTGGACTACTTGCATTTTTGTTTCTCTACCCAGGTTTTTTTTACCTTCTGAATCCGATTTTTCTTGTGCAACAAGAGAACTATACGGATCTGTACACATATATTATATTTAAGATATACTTTAACATGTTTAACATGTATGGGACTGCCTGACATCTAGAGGAGGGAATGGAGGGAGGGAAGGGAAAAGTTGGAACAGAAATGAGTGCAAGGGACAATGTTGAAAAATTACCCATGCATATGTTCTGTCAATAAAAAGCTATAATTTAAAAAAAAAAAAAAAAAAAAAAACAGGCAAAAAAATTCAAGAAAAGTAAAGATAAATAAAAGTAAGCTTCAAAAAAATAATTTATACTTCCTTCTATTATAATAGAAACATGTGGTTAAAAAATAAAAATATTGTTGAGCTCAGGCTTTATTATCAACAGACAATAATCAGTCTCATGTTACAATCCTTAAAAAGAAGACAAATAAATTATCAGCTGGTTTCCTGGCCTGAAATTACTCTCAGACAGGAAACAGAAACTTCATATTTTGTTTTTGGGTCAAAAGTGAGAGAGAAGGAATTACAGATGGGGAGGAGAGAGAAAAAGTTTTCATGAAAACTACATTTAAAAATAATTTTCTCTGCCCCTGACTTTTAACTTTCAGTCTCCTGTGCTACATTTTCTGATTGATCTGATCAAATGGAGTACTCAGTTAACAAAATATGGCACATGATTCAATTTTTGAACAGTTTCATTAGATTTTTTTTAAATAAGCATTAGCCAGCCCCACCTGCTACCTCCAGTCCTGAACTGAGCAAACATTCACATGTGCTTGGTTAGTCATTTTGATCAATCTAACATTCATCTGTGGCCTCTATGTTTGAGCAAATTCTTTTCTTTCCAATAACAATCAAGTATTTAGCTATGTGCAGAATGTAACTTTTAAAAATAAACTTTTGAGCTCATGTGGTGGAACCAAGATGATGGAGTAGTGGGTAGCAGTGCAGAGAGCTTCCCCAGCAAAACTCCTCCAACCTATTTAGAAAATGCACAGACTGAATCCTGATGAGAAAATACAATAAAAGTTAAGTGAGCCATTTTTCGAGCCCAGGTTGGCTCAGAACATCCTGGGAGCCTGTAGATACTACAGATTGGTCTTCCAGGAATGGTCCTGTGGAGCACTCCATCATTTAAAGAAGGGCTAGTATCAAAGGCAAGAATCCAAATCCCTAGTGGAATACCTATCACATATTAGTGCAACTACATAGCCCAGCTTTGTTTGGGTCACAGATTCAGGGTAAATAGAGGAAGAGTTCAGGTAGGGAGTGTCAGAAGGCCCTAGGCAGTGTGCTGAGAAGTGAGTTCAGAACCAGAAGCACCAGTGTGACTCAGGCTCCTGGAGCAGAGCAGGGTCTCAGTTCAAACTTCCAGTCCAATCTGAAGCCTAAAGCTAGAAAGGGCAGGAATCTCAGTCCAAAAAGAAGTTTTCAGTTCTGTCACTCTTAAGCAAAGGAGCTTCCCAGCTGCCTGATAGAGGTTAATAGACCAAGAAAGCAGCAACAGGACCAGGCCAGATCTTTACTTTGAAAGCACTCAGAGCTTGGCCCTAACATAAAGTCCTAAGTCAGGAAATAGGCTGGAAAACCAAGAAAACCAAGAAAAAAAGAATGTCTCAGAAACCTCTAAATATAAAACCTCCAAGAGAAATACAGCCTAAATACAAATTCAGCTATAATTTTCAGAAGATTTTTTAAAAAGGTTTAAAATGTTTTTATCAGTGAGATGACAGTGCTAGAGGAAAACAATTAGAAAATAAATGAGAACTATGGAGGAAAGGAGGGAATTAACAGTTTGGCGCACAAGATTGCTTACCCAAGGAATAAAAATTCCCTGAAATTTAGAGCAAACTGAACAGAAGCCAATGACAATCTGAGACAGCAAAAAATATTAAAACAAAGTCAAAAGACTGAAAAAAAATTAGAAGAAATATAAAAGTTTTCATAGCAAAAATAATTGATCTCAAATTATCATAAGGAAGGAAAAGCAGGAGAAAATGGTGTTTTAAAAATCTAGAGAGGAGAGAGTGATCAGCAGTGTCCAAAGCTGCAAAGAGATCAAGGAAAATGAGACTGAGAAAAGGCCACTGGATTTGGCCAACCAAGAGATCATTAGTAACTTTGGAGAGAGCAGTTTCAGCAGAATGATAAGGTTGGAAGCCAGCTTGGGAGGGGTTAAGAAGAGAGTGAGAGGAGGAAAAGTGAAGGTACCTATTCTATTATAGCCTTTTTGAGGAGTTTAAGCTACAAAGAGCAGAAGAAATATAGAATAACAGGGATAGAAGTTTCAAGTGACAGCTTTTTCAGTTTAAGGAAGGCAGTAAATCAGTAAAGAAGAAGAGATTAAAAATAAGGGAAAGAATGGGGATGATAAAGAGGGCAATCTTTTGAAGGCAATAGGAAGGAATGGGATCACTTGAACAAGTAGAGTTAGCCTTGGTAAGAGTTAAGACATCATGAGAGAAAGAGGTGAAGGAGGAGATAATGGCAGAAGTTATTTGAGTGATGAGATAAGGAAGAGTAAAGAATGAAGAGGGAGTTTATTGCAAATGGTTTCTTTTTTTCTGTAAAATATGAAGCAAGTTTCTCAGAATGAAAAGGAAGAACTATGGAAGGTTTGAGGAGAGATTCAAATATTTAGAAGAGTTTTTTTTTTTTTTTTTAAATTTTTTATTTTATTTTATAATTATAACATTTTTTGACAGTACATATGCATGGGTAATTTTTTACAACATTATCCCTTGCACTTACTTCTATTCAGATTTTTTCCCTTCCTCCCCCAACCCCCTCCCCCAGATGGCAAGCAGTCTTATATATGTTAAATATATTACAGTATAATTTAGATACAATATATGTGTGTAGAACAGAATTTTTTGTTGCACAGGAAGAATTGGATTCAGAAGGTAAAAATAACAGTTTACATTCATTTCCCAGTGTTCCTTTTCTGGATGTAGCTGGTTCTGTCCATCATTAATCAATTAAAATTGGATTAGCTCTTCTCTATGTTGAAGAAATCCACTTCCATCAGCATACATCCTTGTACAGTATCATTGTTGAAGTGTATAATGATCTTCTGGTTCTGCTTGTTTCACTCAGCATCAGTTGATGTAAGTCTCTCCAAGCCTCTCTGTATTTCTCCTGTTGGTCATTTCTTATAGAACAATAATATTCCATAACATTCATATACCATAGTTTACCCAACCATTCTCCAATTGATGGACATCCATTCATCTTCCAGCTTCTAGCCACTATGAAAAGGGCTGCCACAAACATTTTGGCACATACAGGACCTTTTACCTTCTCTAGCAGTTCCTTGGGGTATAAGCCCAGTAGTAGTATGGCTGGGTCAAAGGGTATGCACATTTTGATAACTTTTTGGGCATAGCTCCAGATTGCTCTCCAGAATGGTTGGATTCTTTCACAACTCCACCAACAATGCATCAGTGTCCCAGTTTTCCCACAGCCCCTCCAACATTCATCATTATTTGTTCCTGTCATCTTAGCCAATCTGACAGGTGTGTAATGATACCTCAGAGTTGTCTTAATTTGCATTTATCTGATCAATAGTGATTTGGAACACTCTTTCATATGAGTGGAAATAGTTTTAATTTCATCATCTGAAAATTGTCTGTTCATATCCCTTGACCATTTATCAATTGGAGAATGGTTTGATTTCTTATAAATTAAAGTCAATTCTCTGTATATTTTGGAGATGAGGCCTTTATCAGAACCTTTAACTGTAAAAATTTTTTCCCAATTTGTTACTTCCCTTCTAATCTTCTTTGCATTAGTTTTGTTTGTGCAGAAACTTTTTAATTTGGTGTAATCAAAATGTTCTATTTTGTGATCAATAATGGTCTCTAGTTCTCCCTTGGACACAAACTCCTTCCTCCTCCACAAGTCTGAGAGGTAAACCATCCCATGTTCCTCCAATTTATTTATGATTTCGTTCTTTATGCCTAAATCTTGGACCCATTTTGATCTAATCTTAGTATGTGGTGTTAAATGTGGGTCCATGCCTACTTTCTGCCATACTAATTTCCAGTTTTCCCAGCAGTTTTTGTCAAATAATGAATTCTTATCCCAAAATTTGGGATCTTTGGGTTTGGAAGAGTTTCTTTAGAAAATGAGATAGTGAGTTGATAAGGGAGACATTGTAGGATTGCCTAGCAGCAATGAGGAATCAGTAGAAGTTGTATAACATAAATTTGTGATGAACTCAAAACAGTTACATGATTTTCTTCACCCTTACTCAGCAGTACATGGTGGTGAATTTTGAGAATAATACAAGGCTGAGGCTTGACAGGACATAATCTGTAATATAATAAAGGGAGTAGGATATTAAAGAGAGGAGAACATTGTAGAACTGAATAAGTTCACCGTGGAATCAAGATGGGGAAAATGTGAGACAATGGAAGCTGCAGGAAGCAATGACCTGAAAGAGAATTAATTGATTAAAGTGGATAAGGGGCAGGGTTCTGTAAGCCAAAGCAAAAGGAGAGGTGAAAAGTCAGAGCAAGAGTACCAGGACTTTTATTGGGTGATATATATGAATATATATGAATAACAAAGGAAGAGAAGTTACTGAGAGTTGGGGGTAGGAAGAGAACTTGAAGAAACAATGGGGATCAATCAGTATTCCAACTCCAGTTCCTCAAATTAGCCAAGTAATATGCAGATGCAGTCAGCACTAGTAAGGGTGGCCAGGGAGACTGTTTCATTTCTGGGGAGCCAGGTTTCAGTAAGAGCTAGCAGATGAAAACACTGGAAGGTCTGCACATCTCAGCTGGGAAACTGGGCTGGCAGCAAGAGGTAGAAGTTTCTTACTACTAGCACAGATGGAAGTCATTGCTTTCTGGCAGGGAGAAGTCCTTTAGGGCAGATGGAAGATGTCCAGCCCAGTCCCTTGCCTCTTTCCTTCAGGGTACACACTGCACCCAACAGGAGATGGAAGGTACAAGGTGTGTGGTTACAAGAACTTTTGGCCCCTCTTTTCATCTGAAGAGGTTAGCCAAAAGCAGAAGTAGGAAGTGGTAAGTGTAAGAGGAAGTCCTTTGGGGCTGATGGAAAACATAAGACTATTTTTAGGAAACTCCGACTTTCCTTCCTTTTGGGTAGATGTTTCACAACTATATTTTCCTGAAAATTTCATCTTTGAGAACCTCTCATTTCTCTTGAGTTGTGTTGATTTTTAGGTTCACAGGTCAGACTTAATTATTTCAAAGTCTGCTTTTTTAAAGTCTAGGATGCAAATCTCACTGTGGCCTGTATCCTCTACCTTAACTATCATGAACCCTAAGATGATGTGGTTAATTGCCCTCAATATTTCTATCATTGCTACTTGATCTACCAGTTTTCTGTAGAAACAAAATTGTCAGCAAGATAAGTCAATAATTTTTCAGATACCTAGATTTTTATAGGCTAAGCCCTCTATCTAGTTAATGCTCCAATAGTTAAAGACTGTCATCATTGTTTAATATTGCCTTTGTGCCAATTTTGTGATCTATATCATCCATTTCCTTCTTCTGACTAGGTGATCTATAGCATATTTCTATAATGCTAACATTTTGGTTTTCCCTTTTATTTTCAACTAAATATGTTTGTATTTGTTCTCCTTTGGGTTTTTCCCTTTAAGTTCCTGAGTTTCCACAACTGACATACTATATTATTTTATTATTCTTTATCATATTTATGTTTTTAATATTATGTAATATTTCATTTTCTTATTTTATTTATTCATATAATTAACAATTAATAGTTGTAATCAAACTTTAAAAAATAAACTTTTGAGCTTTTTAATATCATATAATATTTATATATTACATATATATATATATTTAAAAATATATACATACTTGTATGCCTTTACAAATGTACATAGATACCTGTATCTGTGTATACATATATGTGTGTATATGTACAAATATTTATACATGTGCCCCTTTTCCCTTATTACAACTGTGAGTTTAGATCCAAGATCCAAGTAATAACGATGAATAACAGTTATTTCCTTCCATTAAATTCTCAAATTTACGTATTACCCATTCTCTCTATGCATGTGAGGTCATAAGTATCATTCATAAAATTTTTAAAAATCAGATCAAACAGGGAAAAAATGAGAAATAAAATAAAATGCAAGCAAACAACAACAAAACTGCTGCATCAAAAGGTACACACAGTTTGATAACCCTTTAGGCATAGTTCCAAATGGTTGGATGCATTCACAATTCCACCAATCTGATTTTTTTGTGTTGGTTTTAAATTTCTTTAAACTTTCTTGATCAGATCATCAAATCTTAGACAAACACACTCTTGCTTGTTCTCATCAAATGTGTTCTATCCCATCTATAGTCAAAAGCCCATCATTCTATTATTTGTCCCATGTTTTAGGATCATAACTCAGATTCTTCAATATTATCTGCATCGATAGTTATTTGCTTCTGATACATTCTTCTTTCACTATTTCCAGCTTCAATTTAAAGAAGAAATGAGAATCAACTGTGTACGTCCTTCAGTCTTGTTTAAGATTTTACCATCCTTAGGGTTACTTTTCAGGGTTCCTTTATCTTCATTCATCCCCAAGATATCACCACATGTTGGGAGCAGTTGATAGGTTTGAAATCACTGAAGACTCTTTGTCACATCATTTATAAAACCTCCAGGAAGCCAGTGTCTACTTTGGCCACATTAGGAAAGTTCCCATATATTTGAGTCAATATCTTTAACCTGGGTATCACTGATTACCATGAGGCAGCTCTTCCTTCTAGGGCCAGGAAAAGATTCCAAAAAGAATTTCATTTAGAAGAAACGTCAGTGAGCATATAGTCTGTCCCATACTTGAAAAAAGAATTTCGCCACTACTTTCCCAGGAAGTTCTCCCAATTTTGAGGATAATTCTAATTTCAGGAAATTTTTCCTTAGATTAAAAATAAACTTGAAAATTTTTTTTGATGATGGTTTCGTCCATTGCTCCTATAATTGTCCTGTGGGTTCTGACAGAGCAAGTCTAATTCCTTTTTCATATAGCAGTTACCTTTTAAATGAATGAAAATAGCTGTTCCATTAACCTCCAAGCTTTCTCTGCATTAGGCTAAGCATAGGCAGTTACTTCAATTGATTCTTATATGTCATGTACTTGAGCCCCTTCAAGTCTGATTGCCCTCCTCTAGATATTTTTCATCTTATTAATATCCATCTTTAAATATAGTACCCAGAACTAAACACAAAATCCACATTTGGTCTCATCAGAGTGGAGGACACAAGGACTATTGTGTGCTTTTTTCTGGAAGCCATACTTGCAATAAAGGCAGCTTGGAGACTGCATTCACATTTTTGACTCCAGCACCACCATGATGACTCTGAGCTTACAAGCTGCTCAAATGATGCTTTTGCAGACAAAATGTTGTTTAGCTAGCGTTTACCCACATCTTGGATTTTAGAAGTTCATTTCTTGAGATGATATGTTCTATACTTTACATTGATTCTCACTAAATTTTGACTTAGTCCAGTAGTTTTTGGCTCCCAAGTCTATCACCCACCATATTAAGGAAACTGTGTCCTCCAAGACCTTTATTCAAGTCTTCAATAAAATGTTAAGTAACACAAGGACAGTCACAGACTCCTGAAGAAACGCTGCTGTCTTTGCTACCAGGGAGCTAGGTGGTCCTGGGGATAAAGCTCTGAGCCTTGTTTTATTAGAACCCTTATCTCCATCTTTGAAAAATAAAACAAAACTGAAGTATGTAGCATAATAGGGAGAAGGAAGATAATGAGCACTTTTATAGCTTTTACTATGTGTCAAGCACTCTACTTAATGCTTTTTACAAATTCTATCTTATATGGTCCTCAAAATAATCCTATGCGGTAGGTGCCAGCACATGGTACATAGTAAGTTTTTAAATTTTTGTTGTTAAATGTTACATAATTCTAATGACCAACTTTGGTCCTGAAGAAACGATAGGAAAGTGTATCACTCTCCTTTTGTCAACGAGGTAAAAGAATCTATATGTAGTTTCAATAAAAAATGTGTTTTTTGGTTTAAACTCAAGAAGACCTGAATTCAAATTTGACCTCACACACTTATTAGTTGTATGACCCTAAACAAGTCGCTAAACTTCTGTCTGCCTCAGTTTCCTGAACTGCAAAAAAGGGATAATAATGGCACCTATCTCAGTAGGTTGTGAGGATCAAATGAGATAGTATTTATAAAGTATAGTGCTTGGCACATAGTAGGTGCTATGTAAATGCTTATTAACTTCTCAGTTTTTTCCAATTCCTTGATTTAAATGGTGTGGGGGCTAATTAGTATAGGGAGCAACCCAGAGGGGAAACTCCTATTGCCAATGTATTTCAATAACTCTCTGCAGCATAGGGTCTTAAAATCTTATTTGGGGGCTCTGTATTTTCAAGGGTCATATGGTGAGATATACTTATTTGTCCTTCTTCATGATCTTTCCCCAAATATTCATCACCATGCTTCTTCTCTCTGGTTCTTGGATTTCTTCACATAGGTATATCTTTTTAATGTAAAATAAGATTCTATCCACCCTTATTTGTCCTGGGTTTTTTTGGAGGGGAAAATTATATTCATCCAGAGCTGTATTTTGGTCATGAAATTTTATTCTTCTAAGTCTGAGTTACATTTGCTTCCTTTCATTAGGACCTTGAGCTCCTCTAGCTGAGCTGTCTAAACCCTATGTGTTTGTAGAGTTTCTGAACTAAGTGTTTCAACTTAGATTTCATCTATTATTTATTATTTAATTTTATAGATATATGTTGCTTTGATATCACATTCATTTTCAGATATATTCATCTTCTATTCCTTAAATATGAAAATATTTAAACTATTTAATCAAAACAATATCTGTAATTCTCTATCTCCTTGACAAAAAGGAGGAAGATATATTTTCCTGTCCTTTCTTCAGGACCAAGGTTATTCATTAAAATTATAGAACATTCAATATCAACAACAATAATAACAAACATTTATGGAAACTTACTATGTACCAGGTTCTGGCATCTACCTCACAGTTATTTTGAGGACCAAATGCGATAATATTTGTAAAAAGCACTAATTACAGTGCCTGGTACATAGTAGATGTTATGAAAAGTTCTAAGCACTTTAGTTTTAAGTATTCAATTTTGTTTAATTTTTCAAAAATAGATAAATAAAAGTTTTACATATAACAGAATATTATAGAAGAATTTTTGTGGTTGTTTATAATTGTAAACAAAGTTAGTAATTATTAGTTGGGAAATGGCTAAACAAATTAGGATATAAGAATATAATGTAATATTTGTACTATAAGAAATTATAAATATGAAGAATTCTGAGAAATGTGAAGACAAATATGAACTGATGTAGAGTAAATAGAATCATCAAAACAATATACACAATTATTACAACATTGTACCATATATTTTACTATTGACTTCTTTCTTAAGATTTTATCTCTTGTGAATTCCTGGATTTCTCAATGGCTATTCTACCTTCTATAATATATCTTTTCTAGGTTGGTGGCTATACAAAGGCAGTTTTCTCTCATCTTTATCTTGTTCAGTTGAAAGTTCTCTTGATTAAATTTTCAAAACACACACAAAAAAACTCACCTTTTTTTTTTTTTTAGATTGGATCTCTATCTTGCCCAGGTTGGATGTGCCCACTCCAAATGTATTCCATCCCTATCCAAAATGCCTGTTGTCCTATATTTTAAACTATAATCAAGAAATTCAAATTCCATTCTCAGGTATCATCTTTCGCCAGTTGCTTACTTCCCAAATAAGTTTTCTATATTGCATCCCTCACCTTTATTATTTTATTTTATTTTTAGCCCTTCCTTAAATTAGACAATAGTAATGAAGTTTATGTTCTTCAGTTTCTTACTCAAGATTTTATTCCCTTTATCAATGCTTTCTAGGTTCCTTTATGCATTTGTATTCAAATGAATCACCTTAAAGTGGGGAGTAGTTATCTGTTTAAAGAAATCTTGGTCTATAATCCTAAGAAAATTTAAAAAAAAATCCAGACCAAAAAAATTAAATAAAGAAATCTTGCAAGGTTCTGTTATATCTCAGATAAACATTCTAGGAATACTACAGGCTTCTCTTTTGTGTAAGAAGGCTTACAAATAGCTGACTTAGTTTCTTTAAATGGGGAGCATTGGATCACAGATTTAGAGCTATAAGTAACCTTAGATATTATTTAGTTCATTTAGTCTCTTGCTTTGCAATTGAGGAAACTGACTCCCAGAAAAGCTAAGTTACTTAGCTCAAAGTTACCCAGGTAGTAAGTGAACAAGGTAAGGTTTTAACTCTGTTCTCTCTGATTGATAATTCAAATTCAGTCTTCTTTCTGCTCTGTAAATATATCTTCTTTTCCCCTTTTGACCCTTATTAGATAATTTCCCACCTAAAAAAAAAACAAAACCCATGAATCATTGTACCTTTGTGGAGAAGCAGCTTTCTTCTTAAAACATTAAGTTCCCTCCTCTTCAAAAAAAAAAAAAAAAAGCTCTGAATTTGTATTTTAGCTCTATTGTTTAGTGATCCTGCATTCTTTATACCTTTATGGTACTTCTTTTTCTTTTTGCTCCTTAGATACTCTTTGTTTTGTTTTTTCTCACTGAAAGCTTTCTTTTGGTTGATTAAAGAACACTTCCTTGTCCCTGAAAACCTGAAATGTGGATAAAATTGCTCAAATTCCTCCACCTTCTTTTCTAATAGGGAAAACAACTTAAAACTTGTTGTTATTTGTTCTTCAATCTGGAAGCAGACCAATAACATCAGAAGGGTGATGTCTTGACTTGTGCATGAATTGAATTTAATTTCAAGGCAGAACTGTGCAAAGTCAACAGTCTCACTGTCTCCTGCAGCATCATTGAAGTTTAGTGCAAGATAAAGGTCAAAGACAACTGGTGATGATTCAGGATGCAAGTCCTCCACTGTATCCTGAACGACCAGTTGTCTGGATCTTTATCTTGCTATTACACTCATTTTAAGACTTCAAGAACTGACAGTGAACCACAGAGTTTTGGTTGGAGCTCTCATTGGCCATTCAATGAAAGCCAGAATGATTTGGGTTTAAAAGTATAGTCAAGTAGCTCCATTTAAAACATAGTGGGGTTATGATGAATACTATTATTCTATAAGAAATGATGAATAGAGTGCTCTCAGAAAAACTTGTAAAGTCCTCCATGACTTCCAGCAAAGTGAAATGTACTGTGTACAAAGTAATAGCAATTTTGTGGGATGATCAGCAGTGAATGACATTGCTATTCTCAGCAATTCAATGATTCAAGACTACTCATACCCAGAGAAAGAACTGATTGTGTCTAAATACAGATTGAAGCACACTTTTTAAATTTTTATTTTTCTTGAGGGATTTTTTGGGGGGAAGCCACAACATGACTTTTATAGAAATGTTTTGTATTACTTCACATATGCTTCCTCCATGGGGGAGGGGAGGGGAAAGGGAGGAAGGGAGAGAATCTGTTACTCAAATTTTTAAAAAATAATGTAAAATGTTTTACTGATAACTATAAAAATAAAATATAAAATATTTTTTTAAAAAACACATTGAGTTTTTAAAAGCCTATCTTTTCAGAGCTTTATTTCAAGAAATCAAAACTGTCAGGGCAAAAAAGTAGACTAATTTTTGAAGAAGGAGAAGGGGGAGGAAGAGAAGAAAGGAGAAGGAAGAAGAAAAAAAGAAAGAACAAAGAAAAAGGAAGAAGAACAAGAACAAGAAACTGCTTCTGTCTTTAGAAGGCAGCTACTCTCAGATAACATGGTTAAGAAAGTTGATACAAAATAATCTCTTAAGAACCTAATTTACTCCTTTCCACTAATATGCACAACATCCATGGAAAGTAAAGTGAGGGATATCTATAAGAAATACCTATGATGAGGTTTAACTTATAATCCATGCTCTGATAGTCCTTCCCTCTATGTAGAGACTTCATACAGGACCCTTATTGTTTGTCCTTTGCTATGGAGGGGACCATTGATATCATAAGGGTATCTTGACATGTCCATGAATTGTATTTAAGCTTCACTTTCTCCTCCCTGAATCACTGTAGTTCAGGATTGACTGAAACTTTATTAAAGTAGTTAGTCACTTGACTTAGACAGAAATATAAACATAACAGAATCAATGTAAATTACTGCATATTTTTCCCTCCCTTTCATTGTCTTTCTACTTATCTGTCACTTCTAAGTCTCTAAATTTTCTTTTTTTCCTTTTTTTGGGTTTTGTTTTTAAAATCACACATTATATTCATTAACCTTTGTTTTTCTGTTTTGTTAATAAGATAAGTTCTATGGGATATATTTTTCCCTATGAGGACTGATTTATCTGCATCCCAGAAATTTTGGCATATTGTTTCATCATGATTTTTATGTCACATTGTTGCTACTCATCCTGTTTTCGAAGATGACCAGTGACATTGTAAGATGATGTCTTGACTTGTGCATGAATTGGATTTTAAATCATCAGCTTCATTTTCTCTTCCAGAGTCAGAGAAATCCAGTGGCAAGATAAAAACTCAGATGGCTGATGCAGTAAGTGACCTTGGTGTCTTCAATCTCTGACCAAACGCTAAGTACTCCAGAGTACCTGCTCCAGTTGCCTTGGTGGCCATTGGAACAAGTTTTTTCATCTGCCCATTCCACAAGGGAAGTTTTCATGTGTTTAGGGTAGACATTCCCTTAACCCATGGATGAGTCTGAAGCCTGTTGGGCACCTTCAACTTGGTTTATCTCGTTTGACCAGCTAGTTTTACTGGGGTGTGGCCACTGTACATGCTGTAGCTTCTTGGAGCTACAGGTGAGAGTTAGGTGAGAGATGAACGCTAAAGATGGATCAGCATCCCTGATTATACATTCTTTTTAATTGTTTCTATAATTTGTTTACTGAACCATTTATGTTAGGGATATCATTATTAAATCTTCATTTAGGTCAATATTCTTTTAATATGCTTGCTTTCCATTGTCACTGATAGTTTATACCCTTTAAGTATGGTGTTTAGTCATTTCAATGGGGTCTGACTCAGTTTTCTTGGCAAAGATACTGGAGTGATTTGCCATTTCCTTTTTCCAGGTCATTTTACAGATGAGCAAAGTGAGGTAAACAGGCTCAAACGACTTGGCCAGGATCAGGAAGATAAGTCTTCCTGACTTTAACCCCAGTACTCTATCCATTGGCCCCTTTGCTTTGCCCTTTATCTAATTGTTAGCTATGATTCATCTCCTCTTCATATTTTAAAAATCTTTTTTTCATTTATAATTTGAGTTCCAAAGTCCTGAAACCCAAAGAGACTGAATAGTCAGTCTCTAAAAGACCTAACGAGACTTGAACTCAGAGTTGACCTTTGTTACATAGTCAAAAACATTTTTTTTTCTGGGAGGGGAAGAGCCTCAGGATTTCTAGCCAATAGAGAAATAAGAAAACTTTTGTTTTGTTTTGTTTTTTGATTAGGTAAAAGAGACCAGCACACCTGGTTTTAAACATTGTTTGGACATTGCTTCAGTCAAACTAAGACCTGTTAAAGACCTTGGCTTAAAAAGGTCAAGGTCTCCCATTTTATCAAGCCATCTCCAGTCATCCTGATTTATATTTGACCACTGGACCCAAATGATTCTGGAGGAGAAAGTGAGGCAGGCAACTTTGCACAGTCCTGCTTCACTTAAATCCAATTCACTTGTATGTCATGACATCACCTCCCTGATGTCATATATATAAATATTTATTTATTTATTTATTTGCAATGAAGGATAAACAACAACAACATGCTTTTTTAAGCTACATTCATCTTTAGGTAACTATTTCCCCATTTCTATGTCTATCTGTATCTTGGCTCTCTCAAATGTCCTTCAAACTTTCTCAACTTGAATATCCAACAGAGATGAGAATATCTGCTGAGTGGACAGCTCATTGCTAGATGTCATGGTTTTTGGAGGAAGAGGTGAAAAATTAAGTTCTTGGCCAACTCTCTCTTTGAATTCCTGGAATTCTCAAACTGACTCCAGTGGGGCTTATTTAAAGCCCCATGAGTATAGTTAATTTTTAGACCAGCCAATTCCTTTATCCTTTTAAATTCAATGAGAGAGGTAGGTATTCAGGTTTATAAAAGAATATTCACTAAACACATCTTGTGTATATTAACTCATCATCTGTGAGTGTGTCACTTCTGAGTTAGGGTAATCAAAAGTCCACCCTTTATATATGTTCAAAATGTAGAATTTTAGAAAGAACAGTAGACAGGGAATCAATCACTGGACTTGTGTTCTTATTCTAATTCTGTCACCAACTCAGGCAGATCATTTAATTTCTCTGAATCTTATAGAATCATAGAAACTCAGAGCTTCAGGGAACCTTAGACGTTATCCAGCTCAACTCAGCCTTGAAACATCTATAACCCAAATAGTCACCCTGCTTTAGCTTGAACTTTCAATGATGGGGAGCCCATTATCTTTGAAAGAACCCATTGTACTTTCAGACAGTGCTAATTGTTAGGAAGTTTTCTTCTTTAATGGAATAAAAACTGTCTCTTGAAACTTCCCCAAGTTGTTCCAAGATCTGCCATTCAGAACCAAGCAAAACAAGTCTAAATCCTTTTTCAGATAAGAGAAGTTAAAATACTTGAAGTTACCTACATAACTCTGAGCTAATGTGGCCTGACCAGGTCAGAGTATAAGGCTTCTATAGAGATAGCCTTTGAGCTTACTCTCTTTCCTTGTCAGGAAGAAGCCCATCTATTTTATCAGGCCTAACTAAATCCCAGACTGCCCTGTTTGTATAGAATGATTTGTTATGATGGAATTCTTTATCAGCCTCCATATCCCTCAAACCTCTGGACAAACAAACTTTGAGATAATGATTAGTGTATCTATAGACAGCTCTGGGACCTGTTCTGCCTGGTACATCTCATCTAGCTCCTCCTTGATCCTCTTCTCTCTGTGCTATCAAATTCTTCCTGGTACTTCCCTCCTCTTCCTCTGAAAAACCCCTAGACCTGTATTTTCTCTTTAAAAGACCTGCTCATGATGAAGATCTTTAAGTCCTTTCCAGGACTAAGTGTGACTATTCAATGGCATTTTTTCTCCTTCCTATATAATTAACTCTGGTTAGTTTGCTAAACTCCTCTATGAATTTAGGCTGCCAATCAATGACATACTCATGGCATATTCCTTTAATGGAGTCTTCCAAACTCCTTTCCTTGGTAACCCTATTGCTCTTCTAAATCTATTTCATATTTGCCATTCTGCCATTTTTACAAACAAACTAATGCAGATGAAATTAGAAGGGAAGCAATAAACTGGGAAAATGTTTTTACATTCAAAGGTTCTGATAAAGGCCTCATTTTAAAAATATATAGAGAATTAACTCAAATTTATAATAGTTCAAGCCATTCTCCATTTGATAAATGGTCAAAGGATATGAACAATTTTCTGATAAAGAAATTAAAACTATTTGTAGTCATATGAAAGAGTGTTCCAAATCACTATTGATCAGAGAAATGCAAATTAAGACAACTCTGAGATACCACTACACACCTGTCAGCTTGGCTAAGATGACAGGAAATTATAATGATCAATGTTGTGGAGGATGTGGGAAAACTGGGACACTGATACATTGTTGGTGGAGTTGTGAATACATCCAGCCATTCTGGAGAGCAATTTGGAACTATGCTCAAAAAGTTATCAAACTGTACATACCCTTTGACCCAGCAGTGCTACCACTAGGCTTATAGCCCAAAGAAATACTAAAGAAGGAAAAGAGACCTGTATGTGCCAAAATGTTTGTGGCAGCCCTTTTTGTAGTGGCCAGAAATTGGAAACGAGTGGATGCCCATCAATTGGAGAATGGCTAAATAAGTTATGGTTTATGAATGTTATGGAATATTATTGTTCTATAAGAAACGATCAACAGGAGGATTTCAGAAAAGCCTGGAGAGACTTACATGAACTGATGCTGAGTGAAATGAGCAGGACCAGGAGATGTTACAACCAGTAACAACAATATGATGATGAATTCTGATGGACTTGGCTCTCTTCAACAATGAGATGATTCAAACCAGTCCCACTTGTTCTATGATGAAGAGAGCCATCTACACCCAGAGAGAGAACGCTGGAAACTGAGTGTGCATCACAATACAACATTCTCACTTTCTCTGCTGTTGTCTGTTTGCATTTTGTTTTCTTTCTCAGTTTTTTCTTCCTTCTTGATCTGATTTTTCTTGTGCAACAAGATAATTGTATACATACATATATATATATATATATATATATATATATATATATATATATATATATATATATATATATATATTAGATTTAACATATTTAACATGTATTGGACTACTTGCCAGCTAGGGGCGGGGGTAGGGGGAAAGGGGAAAATTTGGAACAAAAGATTTTGCAAGGGTCATTGTTGAAAAATTACCTATGTATATATTTTGTAAATAAAAAACTTTAATTAAAAAAAATCTTGATTTGTAGCATTTGTCAATTTTTGAGGTGCAAAATTTAGTAACCAGCTCTCATTAAGTGGTTTTGAAAGGGCTCCAGCACACTCCAGGGGTGTTCTGCCCAAAGGAATATAAATTTTGATCGCTGAAACCTTGCAAATTATCTTGGGTATTTACAGCCTAGATTTCTTTTTTTTTTTAAGACCTTCCTTAAACCCAAATTTCTCTGACTCTTTTTGATTGGTCAACAATAGGTCCCAGCCCAAACTTCACTTGTTCATTATTTGGACTCTGATGGCTGAGTAAGTGTAAATAACAATTGTTTGTGTTTTGGTCAGAAACTCTGAGGTCTTCCCCTCTCAGATTGATTTTTTTTTTTTTTACTAGGTAAAAGGCCATTTTTTGCCTCATTTCTTACTTGGCTGTTGTCTCAGACAAACTGAGACTTGAAAAAGAACTTAATTTTAAAAGCCCAAGGTAACCAGGGCAATTTCCAGTGGATCTGATCTAAATCTTGCCACTGGGCTCAGATGGCTTTGGAGGAAAGGCTGATGACTTTGCAAAGCCCTGCTTCACTTAAATCCAATTTACTTTCAAGTCATGACATCACTTTCCCTCTGTCCATGATCCTGTTCAAGAATGAAGGATAAATAACTGCAACAAGCTAAGATGTTACATTATGGATTTTAGTGCATCACTATATTAATTTATATTAAGCTTTCAAACTTCCAAAACTTCCAGATCTTTTTCATAAGAATTGAATAAACAATCAATTAACATGCATTTATTAAGTGCCTACCTACTTTATTTTAGTCCCAGTTCAGTTCTTAATATGTTAATCACTGCTCTAAAGTTCATGTCAGCTTTCAAAGCTGATAGATATATCATTTGTTCCTTCAACTTGGTCATTTCAAAAATGTTGCTACATTATAGTCCCAAAATTTAGGTCTACGGCATTCAAGTAGATATAAACTCAAGTCTCTTTCAGCTCTAAAATTTTGCGATTCCATGATTGTATTCCTTCTTGAATAGCTACAATCCCAGACAGAAGCCAAATTTATTTTCTCTATTTGTTACTGTGTGTCTCCAAAGGAAAAAAATCAATAATGAATCTTTGATAATTCTAGTTCCTTTCCATAAATCATTTAAGCCCAGGGGTCACATAGTGTATTCTTTTGGTATTATTCAAGGCAGCTTGTACAGTTCTGGCTATTAGCTGGCACAAAAAGCTTACCATAAAATATTCATAGGCTTAGCTCAGACTTTCCCAGTCACCATACCCATTATCTGCTCTGGAGTCTATTGCCTGAGGGATAACAACAACAATACCAATAATAGGCATTTATTTGGCGCTTTCAAGTTTGTAAAGTGCTTTACATATATTATCTTCTTAGAGGGATCACTAATGAAAGTTGGAATAAATGTTGCTTTAGTCCACTCTTCACAGCTTAAGTGTGTACTCTTGGCTCAACAGTAAAAGGAGAGAGATTGGGGCAAAGAAACAGGGAGGGAAAGGGAAAGGGAGAAAGAGAAGGAGAGACAGACAGAGGTACCCACAAAAAAAAACGTGAGTTAGAAAGAGAGCAATGAGATAGGTAATAGACAGACCCGTAGATATATAGATATAGAAACTAAGATAGTTAATAGAAACTAGATTAGAGCATTTTTTAAGCTTTCATTGTGTACCAATAATCATGCTTATAGCAAGCAAGGCAAACCCTTCCCTTAGGAGGCTTATATTCTTATGGAGATGGGGTGGAAAATAACACATAAAGGGAATTTAGTAAAGGGGATGGTTGCCAGAAGGGATGGGGTGGAGTCCAAGGTTCTGTTTGCTAGGAAAAGAATATGGTCCTAGTGGAGCCCTCAAGGCATGGACTGGAAATGGTGAAAAGTGAGGAATCAGGTAATACAGAAGTTCGCCAAAATCCAGGGTGTTTCCAGAGAAAAAGTTCAAGGTTCTTATAGAAAAGACATTTTTCACAGTCCATCAGCCCTAGCTAGTCTGGCTTCACTTCCCAGTCTTAACCATGAGATTAATGTTAAGCTATATACTATCCTCTAAGCTTGAAACTTTCAACACTTTGCTAAACTCCATCCCTTAGTATGGGATTTCCACTCCTGTGTTACTGAATGCTGCTAGAGAAAAACTTTACAACTGTGCTGACATTTATGCTACCATTTAGTTTTATCTTATCTCAACCGGGCCCTGCCCAACAAACAATAGTCTTATTTTTTTCCTGATTGACTTTATACTTCACTCTTCACCGTGACTTTTCAAACCTTCTTTCCTCAATTCTCCTATACCACTTACTCCCTCTAAGCAGAGGATTTTGCCTCCCATTTTATTGAGAAAATACAAATCATTTATCAGGAGCTCCTTTCTCTCTCCTCTTTCACAGCTTAAAACTCCTTTTCATCTCCCATCCCATTCTTTATTCCAGTCTTCCTATACATAACATTCCATTTTTTTTTTTTTTACCATGTCCTGAGAGAGAACTCATTTTGTGGGCTTTAGGCAGACCAGAGGAAGACCACAAGGTTGAGGGAAGGAGTGCTGGACTCTGAAAAGTCTCTTAAGTAGAAGCCAGCTAAGGAAGATGCCAGTGCCCTGGGTCAAAGTGCTTGTCACCTCACTGGAGTTATAACTGCTTCTATGTCCTAAGTATCTACAATAAACTAAAAAAAATCAATTTATAGAATAAAACAAGTCTTTCCATAGTTTAATTTTTTAAAAAATGATCACACATGAAACTACAAATCTATTATGTATGATTTGCTATTTTAAAAAATATATAATAGTCATTATGTAAATTTTTCCCTTCCCCTCCAGATGACTACCATCAGACATAAATAGTATATAGGTAAAATTATTCTGTATGTACTTCTATTTATCAATGCTTTCTCTGGAGGCAGATAACATTTTTTCCCCATGTCTTTTATTTATTTTTTTTTCATCCACTGTGCCTCCTAGGATTCCTACATTTCTTCACAACGCAATTCAGGGGATATTTAAGATGTTTTCTGATCTTTTCTCTTTCTCTCTCTTCCAGATATTAGGCTTTCCGCCTCTTGAAATTACTTTGTATTTACTTTTCTGTGTAAGTGTTGCTTCTAATTTGTAGAATATAAGATAGTTCAGAGAGGGATTATTGTGTTTCTACTCTAGTATCCTCAGTTCATTATACATACATAGTGCTTTCTCAAGCAAAAATACCATCTCTTTCTTAAGTTGTAATTGTTCATACTTAAGTTTAAATATTTGAAAATATTTATAATTAAAATGTAACATTCAGTTCACTTGCTTCCTGATCACCTTTATGAGTCCTAGTGAGGAACTATTGAAAACAATTAAGATCTTTTTTTGGTGACATGCAGAAGCAAGTAAAGCTGAGTCCCAACCAGACTAAAAGTACGGAGGGACAAGGAAAATATAAGTCACCTGTGATTCAGCTCTGTGATCCAGAAAAGGAAGTAACAGGGCCCAAACAATGCTGAGATGTTGAATGAAAGAGAAACACCTTCTGGATCTGTCTAACTTGGATTTTCCTTCTTCCTGCCTGCTTTGATTCAGGTACCAGTCAGAGAAGGACATGGCACTGGCTAGGACAGCTGCCACATCTCAGGAGAGGCAATGGGCTATGGGAAATGCAAGATGACTGCATCTAAAGGTCCTTTATTTAAGGTGTAAAGACTGACCTGGATCAAGTGACCTTATGATAATTAGCGATGGATATGTTGTTATAGAGGAGTTGTACATATATTTTATATTGAGTATCATCTAATTTTCATAATTGTTATAATTTTCCACCTGGAACACTTACCAAAGGTGCCTTGCCTAGACATTACTATGTTTATTTGATTTTGAAATCTTATGTCTATATGAATATATAATGGATTTTTGATTCCATCAGGGAAGAGATTTCTGACGTGGGAATTCTTTCTACCGAGAAATCACAGCTTTAGCTCAGATAAATAAGTTGTTCAGAATATAGCTAATGTCAGAGGTGAGGATTTGAACTCAGAATTCTAAGATTCTAAGCCCAGCTGTCTAGAGGGCTCTCCTTATGAAATAGAAACATAGAGATGAGATTGTCTCTCCACTCCTCCCATGAGTTTGCCAATGTAACCCACCAGGGAACACTGAAGACCAGAAATGGACTGATCTCTCTTTTTTGCCTCGATAGCATTTTATTTTTCCAAATCTATATAAAGAGAGTTTTCAATATTTACTTTTGTAAGACTTTGTGTTCTAAATTTTTCTTCCCCTCCTATGTTACTGTCCTTCCCAAGAAAACAAGCAATCTAATAAAGATTTAATGTGTGGAATCTTTTTAGACATTTCCATACTTGTTATGTTGTCCAAGAAAAAGCAGACTAAAAGGGAAAAAAAAAAAAAAGCAATGAGAAACAAACAAGCAAACAAAAAGGTGAAAATACTATGCTTCCATCCACATTCAGCCTCCATAGTTCTCTTTAGATGTGATTGTTTTTTTCTATCCCAAGTTTATTGGAATTACTTTGAATCACTGCATTGTTGAGAAGAGCTTTGTCCATCACAGTAGCTGATCTATCTTTTAAGCAGAAGGAGCAATTTAAATAAGGCTGGGCAGCTAATCTACTCCCCACTCCCTTCTTATTAGTGGAGCTTCCCTGACAGCTCACCATTACTTCTTCTAGGGTGTATCTTTCTTTTTCTGACTTCTTACATCACAAGGACATTGCTTTCTTTTCAAACCTAGGTTCCCTGATTTCTCCAGAGCAAGTAGAAGTGGGAGAAAGCCTATCTTTGCTTGGTCTCAGCCTGGGATTTTAATCAGTTTGTTTTTGGTTTTAAGTAGGGATATCTGGGTTTGGGATTCTTTTTGGATTTTTTTTTTTTTTTTTTTGCCAGACTTTTAATAGTTCCTCTAATACCAATCAGTCCCTCCACCCATGACAGCAGAACAAGATTGAATATTAGATTTCATCTTTTTTTTTTTTTTTTAAAGGGATGTTTTTCTCTCTTCCTTTTATCTAGATAAGTGACCCCTGAACAAAAATATAACTTGGAATTTATGTTGGTTAACAGGGTGGAGTTTTTGTTTGTTTGTGGGTTTTTGTTTTTGTTTTTGTTTTTTTAACACTAAGTCCTTCAAGAGATGGGAATACTAAGTCTTGAGGAATCTGCATGTGGGCCAAAAACCAATAGTTAGAATTGGCATGGAACAATTAATTGGTTTAAGATCAGAAAAGCTTTACATTGCTACCTTATTTATTTAACTTATATGCAGAGCACAACATGCAAAACACCAGGTTGAATGAATCAAAAAACTGGAATTAAAAGTTGTGGGAAAAATATCAACAATGTCAGCTATGCAGATGATACCTCTCTGATGGCAGGAAATGAAGATGAATTAAGAAGCCTGTTGATGAGGGTGAAAGAGGAGAGTGTAAAAGCTGGCTTGAAGTTTGACATTAAAAAAAAAACAACAATTTTAAGATCTTGGCAACTGGTGCTATCATTTCCTGGCAAATAGAGGGAGAAGTGGAAGCAGTGTCAGATTTTATTATTCTTGGACTCAAAGATCTCTGCAGACAGTGACTGCAGCCATGAAATTAAAAGATACTTACTCCTTGGAAGGAAAATGATGGCAGATCTGAACAGCATACTAAAAAGCAGAGGTATCATTTTGCCAACAAAGGTCCATATAGTTAAAGCTATGACTTTTCTGGTAGCAGTGTATGGCTGTAGGAGTTGTACTATAGGGAACAGCTAACTGCTGCAGAATTGGTGCTTTTGAATTGTGATGCTAGAGAACATTTTTGAGAGTCCCTTGGATAGCAAGGTGATCAAATCAGTTAACACTTAAAGAAATTAATTCAGGTTATTTACTAGAAGGTCAATGGATAGAATACTAGGTCTAGGGTCAGGAAGACTCATCTTCCTGAGTTCAAAGCTGGCTTCAGGCACTTAATAGTTGTAGGATCCTGGGCAAGTCACTTAACCCTGTCTGCCTCAGTTTCCTCCCCTGTAAAATGAGCCAGAGAAGGAAATGGCAAACCACTCTAGTGTCTTTGTCAAAGAAAACTTCGAAAGGGGGAAGAGTCAAATGTGACTGAAAATGACTAAACAACAAACTGAAGTTGAAGCTTAAATACCTTCACCATATAATGAGAAGACAGAACTCACTGGAAAAAACCCTGATGATGGAAGTGATTGAAGACAAAAGGAAAAAGGGGATGGCAAAGGATGAGATGGATAGAGTGTCATGGAGACAATGAACATGAACTGGTACAGACTTCAAGAGATAATAGAAAACAGAAGGACTTGGTGTCCTATGCTCCATAGGGTCATTGTTATGTATCATTATTGGACGAAAAGCTCCCAACAAACTATTTTATATCATCAATCAACAAGCATTTCTGAGTTGTTTACTGGGTTTTTTGTTTTGTTTTGTTTTGCTGAGTCAACTGGGGTTAAGTGACTTGCCCGGGATCACACAGCTAAGTGTTAAGTGTCTGAGGTCAAATTTGAACTCAGGTCCTCCTGATTTCAGGGCTGGTGCTCTATCCACCACGCCATCTAGCTGCCACTTATTTACTGTTTTAGTACTTATTTTGCTAGGTAGCTAGGTAGTATAGGGGACAGAAGTCTGAGCTTGAAGCACAGAAAATGTGAGTTCAAATCCAGCCCCAAATACTACCTGTGTAATCCTCAGTAAGTCAGCTGTAAAATGAGGATGATGATAGCACCTGCTCATAAGATTATTTGGAGAGTCTATTTGGGGGGGGGGGGTAATGTCATTAGCACAGGACTTGGTACATAGTATGAACTTAATAAATATGTAGTTTCTTTTTCTTCCCTAGGTGCCAGGCCCTGTGCTAAACAATGGGAATACAAAGAATGGCAAAAACCCAAAGACAGTTGCTGCTATCATGGAATTAACATACTAATGGAGGAGACAACAATAAATAAAGAGTTTCATACAAAATACATACAGACCTGATAGAAAGTAACTTTAGAGGTGAAAGACCAAGTGGGTATGTGAACTAGGAAAGGTCTCTTGCAGAGTGTATAAAAGGAAGAGATTTTTGTTTTTTTAGTTCTTCTTGGCTTAAAATTCCAAGATGAGTTTGGGATGACAGAATCTAAACCTATGTTGAGAAGTGAAACTTTATGGAATAAACTAGCATAATGTCACCATACTGCCCACATTATTAGCACTCATGTAAGACGCCATGAAAAATGTTTCTATTAACCATAGTTAAAAATGTATTTTCTGGTAAAACTGAGCATTTAAGAGAAGTTTTATGGCCACTCCCTATACTAGTAAACCAGAATGATGATCCTATAGTCCACATGTGAGCCAATGGATACTAACTGGGGATCTCTGGCCAGGAAACAACCAAGTCAATTTAAAAAGCAAAAGACAGAAAAAGAATCCTTCTAGATTAGAGCTTCTTTGGTATCAGTTCCATTCCTATTTTTAATAGCTTTTTATTTTCAAAATACAGGCAAAGATAGCTTTCAACATTCACCCTTGCAAAACCTCGTATTCCAATTTTTTTTCTCCTTCTCTTCCCTCCTCCCTCTCCCCTAGGCAGCAAGTAATCCAATATTTGTTAAACATGTGCAATTCTTTTATATATATTTCCACATTTATCATGCTGCACAAGAAAAATCAGATCAAAAAGGGGGAAAAAATTAAAAGCAAGTAAACAACAACAAAAATGTGATCCATATTCAGCCCCCATAGTTCTCTTTCTGGATGGAAATGGCTCTTTCCATTACAAGTCTATTGCATTTCTTTCTTTTAAAAACTTAGCAGGAGAGAAGTAGCTTAGTATATTAGATAAAGAATCAACCTCAGAGGTACCATCTCACATCCATCATATTGGTTAAGATGACAAAAAAGCAAAATGACAAATACTGGATGATTTGTGGGAAAACAAGCATACTGTTGGTGGAGCTCTGAGCTAGTCCAAGCATTCTGGAAAACCATTTAGCATTATGCCTCCCAAATTGTTAAACTTATCCTTTTATCCAGTGATACTGCTACTAGGCCTAGGAAATTGATCCCCAAAGATATCAAAGAAAGAGGGAAAGGATCGATATATACAGCAATATTTATAGCAGCTCTTTTTGTTATGGCAAGAAATTGTAAAACTGAGGAGATACCCATCAATTGGGAAATGGCAGAAATAAGTTATGGTGAATATATTGAAAAACTATTGTACTATAAGAAATGATGAAGGGAATGGCTTCAGAACAACCTAGGAAGGCTTCTAGGAACTGATGTAAATGAAGTGAGAAGAACCAAGAAAACAATATATAGATTGTATAATAACTGCAATATTGTGAAGATACTTAACTATGACATACTTATAACTGATCAGTACAATGACTAATCACAATCTAAAGGACTCATTATGAAACATGCTTTCCACATAGGTGTAGAGAGCTGAGGGAGTCAGAATGCAAATTGAAATGTAATTTCTTTTCTTTTTTTTGGATATGGTGGGAATTTGTTTTGCATGACTATGCATATTTGAAATGGGTTTTCTCTTTGTTTCCTTCTCAATAAGTGAGAGAGGGAAAGATCTGAAAATCTGAAAATAAAATAAAGTTGAAATTTAAAAAAAAGAAAATGTCTTAAATATTGAAGGTTATTTCACAATGAGAAAAGAATAATAAAACAAAAAATTATAACTTAAAAAAATGAAAAAAATTTCAGAGTCACAGGACCTGGGTTCAGGTCTCACCTTTAGTCTCTGATTCCTACTAGATGTGTGAGCCTGGACAAGTCACTGAATTTAGCAGTGTCCCAGGATAACTCTCTAACATTGCCAATTTCAGCTGTGTTCACAAAAGAATAGTAGGACTAAGGGGCAGTTTGGTGGTGCAGTGGATAGAGCACCAGTCATGGAGTGAGGGATACCTGAGTTCAATATGCCCTCAGACAATTACTAGCTGTGCAACTTTGGAAAAATAATTTAACCCAGATTGCCTTAAAAAAATGATAGGGAAAGTTTCTTTCCTGAGAACTCTCACACCAAAGAAATTCTAGGTCTAGTAAAACAAACAAAGAAAACACAAGCAGAGTCAGTCAAGAAAATATTTTTTCCAAATCTGATGTTTTCTTCCATTCATTTGGCACTTCCTAACACATGAATACATGAATCCAATGACATTTATCTCTCTCTTTTTTTTTTTTTTTCAATGACATTTATCTCAATCATTCAATTAAAATCTCATGGTTTAGGTTTAAAAACGGCCTTCCCATATATCTGACTGATTTATCACCTTTTGTACCTAAAATCTCTCCATCCATAAAAAAAAAAAAAAAAAAAAAAAAAAGATTTTTAAAAGTTGTTTGAATGCACCTGGGTTGTAGAAAGAGCTATATATCTGTTAACATCTTGAATTCCTTTTTGTTGTTTGTTTTTCATTCTGGAGGAGGACCAAGACATCAGGGACATATTTTAAGTCAGGGAGGGTGAGGTAAGGTCACTTTCCTCCTTCACTTTCCCCTCCAGAACCATCTGGGTCCAGTGTCAAGACTGGAGATGGCCCTGGGTGCAATGGGAGACCTTGGTATTTTTAAGCTAAGGTCTTCAACGGGTCTCAGTTTGACTGAAGCTGTACCCATTCAGTGAGTAAGCCTGGGTGGCTATTAAGGCAAAGAATCTTCTCTTTCACCTTGTCCAAAAAAAAAAAAAAAATCAAAATAAATAAATTAGTGAATGAATCTGGGAGGGGAAGAGCACTTCACAAAAAAAAAAAAAAAAAAAAAAAAAAAAAAAAGAATACTTGCAACTCTTGGAATTTTAGAAAAAATTATCTTTAATTGTGAATTTAACATTTGTCTGCAAACTTATGATTGATTTCAATAACCTATAGCATCGCCTCTGTGGCTACTTCCCAAACACCATTTTCATTGACAGGTCAGTTCCTCCGAGAGAGCTCTTAGTTTCTGGGCTTATCAGGTTCCTAGGAATAATCCTGAGGGGTTGGGAGTGTTTTCTAGGACTAGAGTTTACAAGCCCCTATAGAAATGTTTTCCAGTAATTAGTTGGTAACAACTTGTCAGTCAGGTTTAATTAGCTTTTAGAAATGGGTCTTTACTAATGGCATGACTTGACAAGAACACTTGGTATTGAACATCTCCTCACTGTTTGAGAGGGACTTTCCCCAAATTACAAAGAGTTCAGGAGGAAATTAGCTCAAGGAGGAAGTAAGTAGGGCATAGAGTTAAGTCTCAGTTTCTGGTTGTCAGAAATCCATGAAGTCCCCATGCTCTGACATGGTATAGTTTTCTACTGCTTTCCGGCAGAGTCCTGAATGTGCCCAGCTTGTCCTAAGCTCCCACTGCAGACAGTTCCATTCTGGGGACTAGGATTCTCATGGGAAGTCCAAAATGTGACTTTTAAAAGTTCACAAGGTCATTCTCTAGTCTGGGATGAGGGAGGAGATAGAGGCTCCTTCTTTCCCCAGATGAATGGTATTTCCCTGCTCCCATGCTTCCCTTATCAATGGATACCCAATTTCCAATTAGCTTTTTAAAAAATTTAAATCCTATAGGGCATTGCTGACTAGTGTCTCATTTCCACCAATGATTTTCACTTGATTAAGGGATTTGGGGGAAATATCTTTTTTTATATTTAGTTTAATTGATTGATTCCATCAGTAGAAGTATTTTTACCTGATGACCTTGTAATGGAATTTGTGGCATATTTGCTGGTATACCCTCCATGGGATACTCGAGTGCCAGATTAGAATGAGCAATGAGGGGAATTGTAAGATCAGATCCTATCTAGTGTGTCAAGTTAAAGGGAATGGACAACTGGATTTGTCTGTTGATTTCTGTTACCAGAAGAGAATGGCTAGGCAGTCTAACAGATAGCCTTTCCTTTTATGGATCTTATTTATCTCTTTTTTTCATTTTTCTGTACCATTTCCCATACATAATGATGGTGATGATAGTTAATATTCATACAATGCTTCAAGGTTTACAAAACATTTTAGATATGTAAAGTGTACATCTTGTGAAGATCTTTTGATCCTTACAATGGGAAGTAGGGCTAATTATTTATTTATTATTTATAGTGTTTATTAATTCTATTTTCCAAATGAGAGGTTAATTGATGCCCAATCATTTAGCTAATTAATGTCTCAAGCAGGATTGAAACTCAGATCTTCTGGACTCCAAGTCTATTACTTTATGCATTGCAAACTGAGTCTTCCACAATCTATTTAGCAGCAGGAATACATGAATGAGTGAATAAGAATTATTTTTTCCTAAGCATTGGGGTTGCAATAACAAAAGCAGGATGGTCCCTAGGAGAAAACACATTCAAAAAGTTTCATTGCACACTTTTGAGGAGGGAGAGGGTGAAAGGAGAGAGAGAATAAGTGGGAAGAAATATTAGCAATAGTAATTGTAAAAAAAACTTGAAACAAGTTTCTCTGATGGAACATTATTGTTCTTTGGGAAATGATGAACAAAATGCTCTCAGGAAAAACACCACCACCTCCTGGAAAGTCTTCCATGAGCAAAGTGAAATGTACTGCATGGAAAGCAATAGCATTGTTCTGGGTTGACCAGCTGTAAATGACTTTGCTATTTCAATCATCCACAACTGCTCTGAAGGCCTTCTGATGAAAAATCCTATCCATACCCAGAGAAGGAACTGATTGTGTCTGAATACAGATTGAAGCATTCTCCAATTTTTTCTTTCTTTCTTTCTTTCTTTTTAATTTATTTTTTCTTGAGAGTTTTTATTTTCATTAGAGTGGGAGATCTATGTTTTCTTTCACAACTTGGTTTTTATGGGAATATTTTGCATGACTTCACATGTGGTTTCTTAATTGTGAGTGGGGCTAAGGAAGAGAAACTAGAACTCAAAAATCTTTTTTAAAATGTAAAAAAAAATTGTTTTTGAATGTAACTGGGGAAGGGCAGTAGGTGGTGCAGTGGATAAGAGCACCAGCCCTCAAGTCAGAAGGACCTGAGTTCAAATCTAATCTCAGACACTTAACACTTTCTAGCTGGGCAAGTCTCAGCAAAACAAAACAAAACAAAAAGTATGTAACTGGGGGGAAAAAAATCAAATCAATTAATTAAAAATGTAAAAATAAACACAAACCTAAAAAAAAAAAAAAAAAGTTCATTTGCAAGACAGACTAAAAGCCTCCTGTAGTCCTTAGAGGGGTTCAATAAATGGCACTGACACTTCTATAGTGTCCTTTTCTTTAATAAAAGCATATCCATTTCAGCCACTGAGATATTTGAAAATACCAAGACCGGTGTGAAAACATTTTTGGGGAAGTTAACATGTACAGAAGAGTGCTTGGGTCTCAGACTCTTCCCTTGAGCACCAGCAAGTTTTTCTCATTTAATTTCATTTGGATACATCAGATCTTGTGATTTTTAGATTGAGCAATTTTCTTACCTCATCTGAAAGCAAAGTGAGTCTCCGAGGGGGCTCATAAAGGAGCATCAAGCTCAAGGGCGACAGCGACCCTTGCTGACAAAGTCCCTCACTGCAGGCAGTTTTTCACGCCAAAACAGCTTGAAGGACACAATGGAGGCATTTCTGAGAAGCTAAGCGCCAGTTGCTTTCTGGAAAATTGATTCATATTTTAAATCCTCTAGGGGAGCCAAAGGAATCATATCTGCTTATTAATACAATAACAACTTCCATTATATGGAAAAGCACATTATAGATCTCTGAGAGCTTTTGCATTTACAATCTCATTTGATCAACCCTGTGAGACTGATAACTTCTGGAAGAAGCCACGAAAGCTAATCCTTTTATCCTGGGCTGTTTTCAAGTTATATACAACTCACTTTTCTGTCTCTAGACTTGTATGCGTGCTTCAAGAATCTCGAGTTTAAATAAATATAGATTGCTAGTCTGGAGTCAAGTGACCTGAAACATTTGCTATTGCTCACATGTGCAGGATGAATCATAGACCCATGACAGATTGAGGTTGTCCATTATACTTGTCTGACGGGGAGTCATATATTATTTGGCTCTATGTAGGAAAAAAAATCATACAGTGGGTGGGGTGCTGGCTTTCAAAGCCTGTCTCTGACATTATATATGAAATTGGGCAAATTATTAATCTCCCATAAGCCTCAATTTCATCTGTCAAATGGGAATAATAAAAACTAGCCTTTATATAGTACCTTAAGATTTGTGAAATAATTCATAAATATTATTTCATTTGATCCTCACAATCCTGAGAGTGAAAAGTTATGAGATAAGGAAATTGAGGCAAACAGGGTTAAGCGACACGTCTAGGGTCACCCGGTATCTGAAGCCAGATTGGAACCCAGGCTTTCCTAACGTTAGTCTCAGCACTCTATTCACTCACTGTGTCACCTAGACCCTTAAAGCTTAATGTATAAATACATCTGTATGTTTGATACATGTACATTGTGTTCTACTCAATAATCTGATTTCCATAAAAACCTTGAAAATCCCACTATCTTCATCTCCCTGGGCCTCAGTTTCCTGATCTGTAAAAGGAGCGGATTGCATTCATTTTCCTTTGGGATTTAAATCTATGATGTCACTGCACTCTGTGAGCTCACTCTTTCCCACCCTAATTCTGGAGCTCCTCTGGCATTCAAGGAGGAGTCCCTAATTGCTTTGCTTCCAAAACATGTTCTCAAATTTCCAGACTGGGTTAGGACCTGGATGTGAGATCAGAGGGCTGGGACTCAGCTTCAGTAAAATCAGAAGGTTCCTATGTGCTCTTCTGGTTTTAAGTCCCGAGATGATGACATTTTGCAGATCTCTATAATCAAAATAGCAAAAACATACTTAGCCTGCTCCAAACTGGCTTAATTTTTAACGAGAGCTGTGATCTCCCAAGTGAAAGGCAGGTGAGTGGTTCCCTCTAGTGTACTTAATTATAATTGCAACCCAGAACCAGAGTTATAGGAAAAAAATATATATTTTTTTTAAGTGAGAGGTTTTTTGCTTTGTTGCTATTGAATTCACAATAAATTCTTTCTCCATGTGCAAAGACTTCTCAAAGTCTCAAATCTCCTTATTTTTATGTTCTGAACCTCCCTTCCATTACACTGGAATAAGGCAAAAGTTCTTGGAAACATTCCCTTAAATCTTTCTTTAAGGTTAAATAAACATGATCAGGTTTTTTAACCCACCTTTACAAAACCTTTTTAAAATAAACCTTTACAAAGCTTTCTCCATCCTGGTCGTCTTCCTCTGGATGCTTTCCAGCTAACCAATGACCTTCCTAGAATGAACCTCCAGAACTAAACAGAATCTCCCAGGTTTTACAGACAACAGGATTTTAGCCAGGATTTCTGCTAATCTCATAGACACGTAATACTAGGTACCCAGATCTCTTCTCAGTACTTGGTGATGGGAAATCCTAGGGATCTTAGGATACCTGGGCTATAGGTACCACCTGTCTAGTCCAAAGGAAGAGAGAAGAGATAAATTCCAATCAACATAATAATAACTGATACTTCTTTTTTATTAAAGCTTTTTATTTTCAAAACATATGAACAATTTTTCAACATTAACCCTTGCAAAACCCAGTGTTCCAAATTTTCCCTCCTTCCCCCACCTCCTCCCCTAGATGGCTGGTAATCCAATATATGTTTTTCATGTTAAAATATAGGTTAAATTTAATATGTAAACATATCTATACAATTCTCTTGCTGCACAAGAAAAATCAGATCAAAAAGGAAAGAAAATGAGAAAGAAAACAAATTGCAAGCGAACAACAAAAAGAGTGAGAATGCTGTCTTGTGATCCACATCAGTCCTCACAGTCTCTCTCTGGGTACAGATGGCTCTCTCCATCACAAGATCAATGGAACTGTCCTGAATCATCTCATTGTGGAGAAGAGCCGAGTCCATCAGTAACTAACATTTCTTTAGCCTTTGCTGTTGAGATTTTAGCTGACATGCTAAAGCTCAGGTTTTGCATCCTCAGAACAGAAACCGGGCAGAAAAGAAAGACATGGAAAAAAAGTTTGTCCACATCGGTATTTCCCTAATGTTCAATCTTGTTCACTCTCCTTCTCTTGACTGAAGCAGAGATTTTAATCTTCTACATCTGCCTTTTGCTCTGCTTAATTATACCAAACTCACATTTATTTCAGTCAAAGTATAAAAAGCTCTTTATTCAAAAATATAGGAGGTAGGTAAAGCAAGTTTTACCCTATTCTACATTTGAGGCGGCTGAGGGAACTTGTGTTTTAATTTATTCCACAATTCCTCGTTGCCTCAGCCACTGGGTCAGAAGGAGTTGAGTTTCTGCTCCCTGGAGCTCTCAAGCAAAGGCTATATAACCGCTTCTCCATCACGTTGTAGAAGAGATTCTGTTGTGGGGATGGCAACTGAGGTGCTTCCAAATAGTAAAATTATTATTATTTTTTTAAAAATAAAAATGTTTTTTGTTAAACATTTCTAGAAGGCACATTCTCAATTCAAAGTTTTGCTCATTACACTAACTTCAGCACTTTCCCATAACCTTTATGGAGTGGAGCAGTGACTCACTCCCTGTCACCAAGGAGAAAATAACTAACCCAAACATGAGTGGCGATAGCAAAGGGTTACTGGGCAGCTCCTCTGATGGTGAAAGGGGTTAGAACAGCTCAGATTCCCTAAGCACTTGCTTAAAGCTCTTTCATTATGCCAGACCACCTTACAAAGCTAGTTCATAGAAAGTAACAGAATTGGGAAAGCGGGAGGGAGGGAATTCAGGGACTTTATTCAAATAGCCGGAGTTTATTAGATGCTGGAGTCATCAAACACCTAATTGGAATTCTGGTCTCCCAAGTGTTTCTCAGATTCCCTTGTGAATATAACCCCCACAGAAATAGTCTGATCTAGTGAAAATAATTCTAGAACTGCAGCCCAGAGAGACCTGGGAGTGAATTTTCTCTCTAATATCTACATCATATAAATGTTAATTTTTTTTAAATTAGGAAAAATCTATTTTCTTAGCTTTTCCTACATTAAAAAAAAAAAGAAAGACAGAATCCAAATTTAACAAATATACATAATCATACAAAAGAAATTTCTGCATTGGCCAGGGTAACTTTCCCCCATATATGTATGTGTATATGCATATATATATGCATATGCATGTATGAATGTATGTGCATGTGTGTATATATATATATTTATATGTAGGGCAGCTTGGTGACCCAATGGATAGAGCATTGGACTTGGGAGTCAGGAAGACCTGAGTTTAAACTTGACCTCAGACACTTGTTAGCTGTGTGATTCTGGACAAGTCACTTCACCCTGTCTGCCTCAGTTTCTCATCTGTAAAACGATCTGGAGAAGGAAATGACAAAGCACTCCAGGATCTTTGCCAAGCAAACCTCAAATCGGGTCATGAAGAGTCGGGTAGAGCTGAAACTACTGAAGAACAATAAGAAAATCAATGGAGTCTATCACCTCTTGTTCAGGAGGTGTGTAGTGCCAGTCTTGTGGAATTGTGCTTGGTCAAATCAAGTCAATCAGCATTTATGAAGTGCCTATTGTGTGCCAAGCATGGTATTAAGCGCTGGGAAAACAGAAAAAGGCAGGAAGCAATTTTTGTTTTCAAGAAACTGAAAATCTAATGGGAAGACAGGTATGTAAGCAAATCTGTAAATATAATTTTAAAAGATAAGTTAGAGGTGAACCCAAAGGGAAGGCACTAAGATTAAAGAGGATCAAAAAGGGCTTTTTGCAGAAGGTGGAACCTCAGTGGAGACTTGAAGGAAGATGGGAAGTCAGAAGGCAAAGGTGAGGAAGGAAAGAATTCCAGGCATGTCCAGTTCTCTGACTCCGCCCCTGCCTCGGTTTACCCCTGTAGCTGAGCCACTTGTGAATATATACTTCCTGGGAAGCACTCATTAGGGGCTGGATGCTTTGGACATCAGCCCCGGGGGCGGCATGCCTCCAGCACAATCTCTCCTTTTTAAATAAAATATTAAAAACTCTCTAATCTCTATCTTGCCTCAGTTTCTCCAGCATTACAATTTTTCCTTATAATGTTATTATTGTATAAATTCATTCTCCTAGTTTTGTTCACTTTACTTTGCATCCGTTTGTACAAGTATTTGCAGATTTCTCCCTGTAGATAGAACACTGGATCTGGAATCAAGAAGAACTGAGGATAAATTTGGGCAAGTCATTTAACCTCTCTATGTCTCTATTCCTCCAATTGTAAAATGGAGATTACAAAAGTATCTGCTTTCTAAGGCTATCACAAGGATCAAATTTGATATTTGTAATGAAAGTGAGAGTACTTGAAAAGCTCCCTGAAGGAGATTCTCCTTGAATCCTCCTCTGTGGGAGACTTGCCCCAGGGAATCAAGGTAAAGTGATTTATCTTGGTGGGGCTGGTTGAAGTAATCTCATTTAGCTGGAGATCTAGATTTCTATTGATCCCTATTGTTGGCTCAAAACCACTCCCAGTAAGTGGTCTCATCTAGGCCTGGGGGCAGTGACAGCATTGAGGGAATCTCATTTGGTTGAAACTTCTGTCTTTCTTTATAAAAACATTTAAAATTTAAAACTCAGTCCTTGCAGAGGACCTAACATGCCAAGGAACCTCACCCTGGCATAGCAGCAACCCTCTGCCCCCTGAAATGATATTCTCTTTCACGTTATCCTCTCTTTATCTTCCTCACCTATTTCTTTAACAAGACTTTATACTTATTGGGATTTCTCTGATAGAAACTTTACTTCTCTGTCAGGACCTTGCCACTAAGGAATTCAGTCTTTCTATTCATGCATAGCAAGGCTGACTTCCAATTGCCAATAGTAAACTTCTTATATCAGTCTAGCTTTCCAGGTTTGTAAATTGCTTTATAAAGGATCTCTGCAACGCCAAAAGGGGGTTCCCTCAACTCTCTACCCTGCGCCAAATCCTAGGGGGATTTAGGGAAGACAAACATCTTCATTTGGTTCCCTGAACCCCAAACCTGCCACTAACCTCATCATTTAACTCCCTGATCATCAGGAACCCTAACCTCATCAAAAGCACTCGGCACAGTTAATTACTGGTACATAGTAGGAGCTTAATAAATGCTTCCTTCTTTCCTTCTCTAAAACCATTTCTTATTATATATGATATTCAACAATCACGTAACCTTTCTGAGCATCATTATCCCCAGATGTAAAAGGATGATAAGAATACTTGCAATCCACATCTTTTATAAGTTATCTTCTATATATCATAAATGCTTACTGACTTGATTTGACCAATCCATGTAAGGAAAGTGTTTTTGTATGTACTTTAAAGCTGATGTGAATGTGCGGTTTTATCATTAGGCTAGGCTAGAAGTTGTCATCATGATTTGAAATCATGGAAGCTAGAGATTTAATTGTCCTTATAGGATCATAATTTTTGAGTTGGGAAGGGCTTTTCAGGCTGTCTAGTCCAATCATTTCATTTAACAGATAAGGAAATGTAGCCCCCAAAGGTATATTGATTAAGGCATTTGGCTTTGGCAGGAAAACAATCACAGATTCAGTGTTACTGCAAAATCATTTTGCTTTCAGTTCTTCATGAGTCTCAGTTTTTCAAACTGCTTGTCTGAAAGTATCACTCAGCTCATTAGCAGCTCCTTAACATCTTGATGATTTCATTATCTCTTCTTTAACAACTTTGATAGTCACATTCTTCTTTCCCTTTTCTGCAAATCTCTTATCTTGTTTTACCAACCACCTTTTTGCTTTTCTTCTTACTGGGGTCCTATTTTGTTTATTTATTTAAAGCACATCTCCTTATTCATTTATTTAACAAACATTTAAATCCAATTCACTTGTAAGTCATGGCATTATCTCCCTGATGTCAAGATCTTCTTCAAGAACAAACAACAATAGCTTGGTCCTGATAAGTCCCTGGTCTTTAGAAGCTTATATTCAAGCATATGGAAACAAGATACAAGCAGAGAAATCAGTAGTAAATATATGCAAAATATCCTTTTTGATTGAGCCCTTCTCATCCTTCTCTATCCTCTGAAGGAAGCTGTATATGAAAGAAAGAAAAGTATTTGGGATGAATTAGGAGGAAATTTTTCAGGTAATTTAGAGAACTTTGGGATTATGAAGAAAACTAAAGAGTGAATTTTTGGAGGGACAAATTGGGAAGAACTTGAGAAAGAGTTGAAGAACTACTCTATGTAGGGAAAAGTGTCTAAGTTCTAAGAAAAAAAAATGTCCTCTTCCTTGGCATTCTAATAGTTTTAGGGACTGTGTAAAGAATGCAAAGGGGTAGCTAATATAGCTGGTGGAGCCATGAGATAAAAATCCTTCCTGAGGCAGATTAGAACTGACAGGTTATCGATGGAGATCTTCCATATGATTTCTAACCCAGAGATTCTAGTTCTAGGTCAATCAATACACATTCAGGACCTACTTTGTGCCAGCTAATATGCTAAGTACTGGGGATACAAAAAAGAGGGAAAAGAGTTTTTGTCCTCAAATGAACTTAGTCTACTGAGATAAACAATATGCCAGCAAATAAGTACAAACAAGAGATACAAATGAAAAAATGTGAAATAGTTAACTGAGGGAAAGCATTAGAATTAAGAGTTATTGGGAAGTGTCTTGTAGAAGATAAGATTTTAGTTGGGAAAAAAAGAGTCAGGAGAGTCAGGAGGCAAAGTTGAGAAGGGTGAGAATTTCAGGCAATGGGGCAGCTAGAGAAAATGCATACTGTTGAGACTGGAGCCAAGGAATAAGACAATAAAAGCAGAAGTAAAGAAGATAATTGGAAACTCTTACCATTGGTAAACAATAAGAACAACTTCAGAGTTATCTTATGACTGTGAGAAAAATAATTTATTAGTTCAGTATAAATTCTTTTACTTTTAAACCCTAACTTATATGATTAAAGGTTGAATGTTGCCTGAACCCAGTAATTCTCTAGGAATCCTGGTGATGGATACCAGGGCTCCCTCCAGATCCTGGATTTAAGGCATTCTCATTTTGGGTTAAACAAAACTTATGATGGGTCCATTTAAACTTGTGTTTTAAGTTCCTCTGTGTTTTGGCATTGGCCAAATTTTCTTGCATGTTTCTTATATCTATTTCAATTTATATTTCTTTCAAGCTGTCTTTCAGCAAAATTGTTTAACGGCATATGTGGGTGGGATTGTGTGTATGTATGGGTGTGTGTATGTACCCTAGTCTAGATCCTATATAAAGTAAATCTTGTACAGCCTGGATGGAAGGGAGACACATCTCCTTTCTAATCTTCTCTCCGCACTGAACCACTTATCTGTTCCTCTACCAAATGACCTAATAAATTTCTCTCTAAAAATATTTCAGATTTTGGGTCTTTTTTCTCAGAGGCAACTATTTCTAGGAGGTGAATGATTCTCTCCCCTGAGGGAGCAAGCTACTGGGTTGATTGCATGAGAAGTTCAAACAAAACCAGATAAATCCTTGGAGCGATGGCTCCATTAGGTGTGGTCTAATGATGTCAGTATAGATATGCTAAACACCTGAGCTCTGAGATTTATTGGTACAGAGTCAGCTAAATTATTAGATGCTCCAGACAGGGACCTCCCTTTGTCCTTTCTTAGGTGACTGAGATGGGAAGTTATTTGTATCTAGTCCCATAAAGATGAATTCCTGTTGCAGCCAGTTCCCTGATGAGAATCTGGGAAGGGAGGGGATGAAATTACCAAAACAAATAAGTTTGGCAAAACTAAGAGCTGGTTTTATGAAAAAATAAACAAACAAACAAACAAACAAAAAAACCTACAAAACCAACAGAATAGATAAACCTTTAGTTAATTTGATCAGAAAAAAGGAAAGAAGAAAATCAAGTTATTAGGATCAAAAATGAAAAGGGTGAACTTTCTACCAATGAAGAGGAAGTTGGAGCAATAATTGGGAGCTATTTTGCCCAATTATATGTCATGTGAATTCTACCAAACATTTAAAGAACAATTAATTCCAACATTATGCAAACTATTTGGAAAAATAGAGAAAGAAGGAATCATACCAAATTCTTTTTATAATACAGACACGATGCTGATACCTAAACCAGGTAGGGTCAAGAGAAAGAAAATTATCAACCAGTTTCCCTAATGAATATTGATGCAAAAATCTTAAATAAATATTAAATAAAATATTAGCAAGAAATGAGTTTGGTAGAATGGATTCATGGCTTCCCTCACTTTACCCTTCACTTTCATCACCCCTGCAACTCTCACTTAGTCCACTTTGCCCCTTGAGCAGCTACATCCTGACTTCTGGATGGAGCTCTACATTAGCCATAGAGTCTTCCTCATCTCTCCCACCTAGGCAGTCATGCCTTGAGCAAGTTCTGCAATTAGTGTGAATAGGTGCTCTGGGAATGAGGGGAGGAGTCTGGAGTCCATTGTAGGAATGGGTGGGGTAGGGACAGGACAATGAGAACCTCTGGTATGTCTCTTGAAACATATATTTGATAAGGAAAGAAAAAAAAAATTGGTCAGCCTATGGCAATGCTATTAAAACTGCAGGGAAGTTTAATACCAAAATTGTAGGGCCCTTTTAGCCCCACCAGGGCATAAGGCATTTTCTAAAGCCCCATATGAATAATTCTCAGAAAGCTAAGGAGAGCAGAGCATGGAGGGAAGGGATATTTTGAGTTCCTGGAAATGAGTCTTTATGCATATTACTCTGTGTAGATGAAAATGGGTGTCTGCTTCCCTTAGGAGGGGCCCTGAATAGGCTACTATTGTGGAAGAGTTAAAACAAGTTATCTAGCAGTCTCTTCATTCTGGTCCCAAATGGCCCCTAAGGGCCCATATTTCTAGAAGTTTCTGTCTATAAAGATTAGGATGAATGGAGTCTTTGACAGGCACAGAAAGTGGTTGGATTATGTAACATTTAGTTTCTGGAGCTTCAGGTTCCCCAAAATGGTCCTTTACTATACAATTTTTGAAAAGCAATTGCTCAACATTTAACAAATTTAGTAAAGTTGCAGGGTATAGAAATAAACCCACTCAAATCATCAGCATTTCTATATATTGCCAATAAAAACCCAGCAGGAAGAGATAGAGAAATTCTATTTAAAAACTTGTAGAGGATGACTATATATTGCTCAAAAAGCACCATAGACAAGGAAGTAATATAAATTCAAAATATATGCAACAAATAACATAGTATTCTGTGGCAACCATGTTAGGACCCTGAGTACCTTAGAATCAGTCAGAGTCAGGATAAGCAAAAGTCTTTATTCTTGGTCTTTAGTGGTATAAGTGAAGAGAGTGGATGTGTAGTATCTCTGCGACCTCACTCCTTGTCTCTCTCCATGAAGTGACCCTGGCTAGTCTCCCTGCACCTCCTACTCTTTCCCACAATTCTCTGTATACACCAAACGATTGGGCCAGCACAGGATAGTGGGAAGGGCCATTTTCCAAGTAAATTCTTATAGAGAATTGTCCAATCGGTAATTAGTCTCAAGTGCTTGATTGTCCCACCTCATTGCATTAACTCAAGAGTTTCAGCCCTTGACATCTCCCGCTTTCTTTTGTTTTATAACACAGGTGGTCACTCCATCCCTGACTTCTCAGGAAAGGAGGTGATCACGCCCCCCCCTGACTTGTCAGGAAGGGAGATGAAAAGCACCAAAGAGAAGTGGGGAATCAAGCCAGATATTGCTAGTGGGTTTCTGGGCTGAAGGATCTTACTAGAAACAGGTATGCACAAACCCATCAGCATGGGAGGTATTACACAAGCACATAGCAATAACGTACAGGCTATTAGTGATGACTCTCCCTACAGTCAGTGCAGGCTCGATGAGGTACAACAAACATAAATTGTATGTGCAAGTAGTGATATAACAAACAATATAAATCAACATGGTCTTGTAAAAGATTTCCAAGTTCTAGAAGGAGGGTATGCAAACAACAATCACATATATACCTCCTTCAGCAGCCAAGAGATAGTCCAAAACCAATCTATTGTCCATTGCTTCACACCTCAGAGAATCCAATGATTCCTGAGTGTTTAGAAGTCCTGCAACAGTCTTATCATTTCTCAGAGAATTCAATGATTACTGAGGGCTTTCAAGTCCTACAATTGTCTTATGTCTCAGAGAATCCAATGATTCCTGAGGATTTTGAAGTCCAGCAATTTTTGTTGTCCATGAATCAATCGCCATAACTGCCAGGCTCTTTCAGTGGTGGGCACAGTCAGAAATGGAACCACCCAATATTTCTTGGGTCTTCTCCTTCATTTCAAGGGTTGGCTCCGTCTCTCTCTCCAATGGACAAGGCCAATACAGCTCATTGGCACCCATATGATTCCTTCTCCATCTGTAGAGATACAAGCAAACCCTCTCCCCCAAGCAGTTAACCTATCTGGTACCTTCCATTCAGCACTTCTGTGTCTCTCCACATCACCTGATGATTATCTAAAGATAGTGGAGCTACTCGAACTGGACACTGCCCTTCCGGTGGGTTATAAAACCTGTCTGCCAGAGCCAGTGCATCTTTGTCAAAAATCAAGAAGTTAATAGTATAAAGAGCTAGATTTGGAAGTTCTCTAGGGTTACTTGTGGCTCCCCCTTTCTTTGTTTTTGGAGGAGTGTCTTAATGTCTCTGTTTCTCCTCTCTACTATTGCCTGTCCTTGAGGAATAAAGGTATGACAGTGGTGTGTAAAATCTGATACTGTGCACAAAAGTGTGCAAAATGTTTAGAAGTATGTGCAGGTCCATTGTCTGTTTTTATTTCTTGTGGCACACCTATAATTGCAAATGCTTGCATAAGGAATTCAGTGACTACTCAGGCTGTCTCTTTTGCTACTGGCATTGCAAAAGTGAATCCTAAAAAGGTGTCTACCACAACATGGATAAAAGACAGATGACCAAAAGATTTATAATGGGTCACATCCATTTTCCAAATTTCATTAGGTCTCAAACCACGAGGGTTCTTCCCTGGAAGGAGTGTAGGAGCATGGAAAGGAAAGCAAGCTGGCCAGGCTTTTACTATGCTCCCAGCTTCCTCTCTTGTTATCCCAAATTGTAAACGTAAAGCTCGAGCAGCCTGATGATATTTAAAATGAGATTCTTGGGCTTCTTGAAACAAAGGAATATTGGCCAACATGGTTAGAAGGCTATCTGCCTTTAAATTACATTCAAAAATGGACCTGTAAGTCCACTATGAGAGTGGACATGCAAGATATAAATCTTACCTGGATGCTTTCTCACTTGATCTTGAAGTTCCTTAAAGAGCTGATATATATTAGAGGCTACACATTTTATTTGGGCTGTGGCAATTCTTTGTACTACACCTACTGAATAGGCCGAATCAGATATTATATTTATATTTCTTGGATAATAAGTAAGAGCTAGAATGATTGCATACAATTCATTCTGCTGAGTGGACTGAAAAGGAGTTCTGACTACTTTATAGTTGAGTCACAAGAGTATACAGCGCAAATATTATGTTTGGATGCATCTGTAAAGATAGTTGGTCCTTTAAGAGGAACTTTAGAAACCTTTTCTTCAAGAATCCATTGCCAATTATGTAATAGTCTGGTTATCTTTAACGGAAACCCGTGTGTAAAATTTGGAGCCATGGCTAATAAAATTTGCCACTCTGGGATGGTTTCACAGCATACATTAATTTGTGCATTGGTATAAAAGGTGTATATCTTGTAGGTCTTATCCCAGATAATTGTAGTGCTCTCTTAATGACCTTTAATAAAATTATAGACACAAGCACTGGGTAAGGAGTAAGGCTTTGTTCTGGTTGTACTGGGAGGGTCATCCACTCTATCACATTGTCTCCTTGATGAAGGACTGCTGTGGGTGCCTCTTGTGTAGCAAAAACTGGTTTTGAGTGACTCTTTCAACCACATTGGATAAAGTCAGTTCAACTTCTCTTAAAGCCTCTTGAGCTTCTTTTGTAAGCTGGCTGTCTCCCCTTAAGATGTCATATAATGGTTGCAATTAATAGATAGTAAAGCCTAACACGGGACGCATCCATTGGATATCTCCTATCAATTTCTGAAAGTCATTTAAGATGTTTAGCTTCTCTGTTCTTAAGGAAAGTTTTTGTACTGTAAGCACCTTAGGGTATACTTCATATCCTAAATATTGAAAAGGAGCATGTCTTTGAATTTTTTCAGGAATTATGTGCAATTTGTAGTTCCGTAGTGTTTCTATGGTCTTTTGAAGACATGCTTCTAACATTTGTTCCTCACGTGCACATCCCAATATATCATCCATGTAATGTAATAACATTACTTTTGGAAATGCTTTCCTTACTGGAGTAAGAGCAGCAGCAACATATATGTGACACATAGTAGGGCTGTTTTTCATTCCCTGTGGCAAAACTGTCCATTCCTATCTTTTATAAGGCTCAGCTAAGTTAATGCTGGGCACTGAAAAGGCAAATCTTTTTATATCCTCCTTATCCAGAGGGATAGAATAGAAACAATCCTTAATGTCTATAACCCAAAGAAGCCATTCTCTAGGCAATTGAATAGGAGATGGAAGTCCAGGCTAAAGAGTTCCCATAGTTTCCATTTGTTCATTTACCTTTCTTAAATCAGTCAACATCCTCCATTTTCCAGATTTCTTTCTTACAACAAATACTGGCGAATTCCAAGGACTTAGAGAAGGTTGTCCAAGTGATCTTGGTCAAGTTGCTCCTGTACTATATCTAATAAGACCTGAATTTTATTACTACCTAAGGGCCACTATTCTATCCACACTGGTGTATCAATTTTCCATTGGATAGAAACAGGTGAAAGTGTTGGCAGGCCTTCAACAGCAGCCCTACCTAAAAAACTGAAGTACTCATTTTTAATCCTAATTGTTGTAAAATGTCTCTTCCCCACAGATTGATAGGGGTTTTTTCAACTATAAAAGGAGTAAAAACTCCTGTTTCACCTTCAAATATCCATCTCAAAGGGGTAGCACTAACTTCAGCTGCTATTGGTCCTCCTATGCCAGACATGTAGGTGTCTGCCTTAATCTTTGGCCAGTGACTGGTCCAGTTGGCACCTCTAATGACTGTGTGATCTGCATCAGTGTCTACCAATCCTTCTAATGGTATGCTATTTATATAGATAATGAGCATAAGTTGGTCAGCTCTCACAGCTGTAGCCCAGTATATTCCTGGATTTTGTTTCTTGGAGTTAGAATCTGGGCGACTATCACCAGGTTGCTTATTAGGAGTTTGTATCAATAAACTTGATGCCACTACTCCTGGTTGATAAGTCACACATTGTCTACCTGTATTAGTGACTGGGATATTATCTACACATTTCCTAGTTTCCTACATCAGTGTATGGATGGACACTGTTTTGTAACCATATTCAGGAGGTGAAATGGTCAAGCCTACTGTGTCTGGAGACAAGGGATCCATAGGCTGGAGAGCAACAGAGTTCACCTCTCCAGGGGGTATCTCAGTTGTCCCAGCTTCATACAACTCTATTCTCCCCAATTATAATCCCTTTATCCCATCTGGTTGCTTCCTGACTGATTGTAATCCCTTTCTCCATCAGATGGCTTCCTGGCTGATTGGTCTTGTCTGGGTATTGAACTTCTAAAAGCTCTCTGGGTATAGCATTAGCTAATATCATGCCCCAAGTATTTTTTGCCTTGGGCCCTGGGGCTGGGCCCCTCATCCCATTTCTCTGAATCAGTCTACATTCTAATGCCCAATGGAAGCCTCTGTTGCATTTTGGACATGGAGTATTGGGCTTTGTTCTCCCACTCTGTTTTCTCTGTCTCTATGTCAACATTGAGCTTTCAGATGCCTACTTTACCATATTGAAAGCATTGACGAGTCTCTCTGGAAGTTCCTTGCCAAAAGAGACCCTATCTTTCCATGTTGGGATCTTGGGAAGTCTGCACCATAGCCTGGCTATAAAAGGTATTTGTGCCCACTGTGGCATAGCATCTTATGATCTCCTCTAAAAGAACATCTTTGCATAGTCCTAGTATAATTCCTCTACAAACCTCATTAGCATTTTCTTTAACAAGTTGCCTAATCATAATATTTGTTATTGCATTTTTACCATTAGTCCATATGACAGCTGTTTGCAAAATCAACAAAGGGTTCATTTGGCCCTTGCTCTATTTTAGTGAAGGCCTCTCCCTTGTCATGTTTACCAGGGAGAAAAGCCCATGCTTTGATAGCAGCAGCAGCAATTTCTCCTGTGGTGCTATGGAGTAACTAATCTGTACTGAAATGTCTGCATAAGAACCTACACCTGTTAGTAGGTCACAGGTGATTAAAGTATTAACTCCACTGTGACTATTGTGTTGGGCTTGTATCCTACAGAGCTCACTATATTCAGAAAGCCACAATAGTTTTGTCCAGGTTCTAAGCATGTCCTTGCTATAGATTTCCAGTCCCTAGGGATTAAGATTTCATAAGCCAAATTCTGTAGTAACATCTTAACATAAGCTGATGTAGCCCCATAAGGAGTGCAAGCCTTTTTCAGGTCTTTGAGGATTTCTATATCAAAAGGAGTGTATCTTCTACTTTCTTGACCTGAAGAGTTAAACTATTGAATTATGGGATATGTATTGATTTTCAGATCATCTAAATCCTGGCCTTCTTCTGTGGCTTTAAGTAGGGCCTTTTGCAATCTAGTCATTGGAGGGGGTGATTGCTGGGGGGGAGGTGCTTGTGATATCACTGCCCCTCCCACTACTCCTACTCCCTCCATCTGGGAAGGTGAAGTTGATGGGGGCGTGTCAAGAACCAGTTCCCGTTTAGGCTGAGTTGAAGCTGCCTAGTGAGAGTGAGAATCACCACACCCTTCATCCTCACTTGCCCTCTAGTGATATTGCTACTAATATGTTCACTGTCTTCCTCTTTTTCCTCACACTTTCTCATCTGGCTGTTCTGAAAATTTTTGTTTTTTTCTATAACTTGCAGGATTCTTTTTTTTTTTTTTTTTTTAAATTTATTTATTTATTTATTTTTAATTATATATATATATATATATTTTATAATATTATCCCTTGTATTCATTTTTCCAAATTACCCCCCCTCCCTCTATTCCCTCCCCCCGACGACAGGCAATACCATACATTTTACATGTGTTACAATATAGTCTAGGTACAATACATGTGCGCGAATATCATTTTCTTGTTGCACAATAAACATGTGTGCGAATATCATTTTCTTGTTGCACAATAAACATTAGAATCCGAAGGTATATGCAACCTGGGCAGACAGATATTAGTGCTAACAATTTTCATTCCCCTCCCAGTGTTTCTTCTCTGGGTGTAGCTACCTCTGTCCATCATTGATCAACTGGAAGTGAGTTGGATCTTCTTTATGTTGAAGATTTCCACTTCCATCAGAATACATCCTCATACAGTATTGTTGTTGAAGTGTACAGTGATCTTCTGGTTCTGCTCATTTCACTCAGCATCAGTTGATTTAAGTCTCTCCAGGCCTCTCTATATTCCTCCTGCTGGTCATTTCTTACCGAGCAATAATATTCCATAACCTTCATATACCACAATTTACCCAACCATTCTCCAACTGATGGACAACCATTCATCTTCCAGTTTCTAGCTACAACAAAAAGAGCTGCCACAAACATTTTGGCACATATATGTCTCTTTCCGCTCTTTAGTATTTCTTTGGGATATAATCCCAGCAGTAGCGCTGCTGGGTCAAAGGGTATGCACAGTTTGATAACTTTTTGGGCATAATTCCAGATTGCTCTCCAGAATGGCTGGATTCTTTCACAACTCCACCAGCAATGTATTAGTGTCCCAATTTCCCCACATCCCCTCCAACATTTGTCATTATTTGTTCCTGTCATCTTAGCCAATCTGACAGGTGTGTAGTGGTATCTCAGAGTGGTCTTAATTTGCATTTCTCTGATCAGTAGTGATTTGGAACACTCTTTCATGTGAGTGGATATAGTTTCAATTTCTTCCTCTGAGAATTGTCTGTTCATATCCTTTGACCATTTATCAATTGGAGAATGGTTCGGTTTCTTATAAATTATGGTCAGTTCTCTATATATTTTGGAAATGAGACCTTTGTCAGAACCTTTGTTTTTAAAAATATTTTCCCAATTTGTTACTTCCCTTCTAATCTTGTTTGCATTAGTATTATTTGTACAGAAACTTTTTAGTTTGATGTAATCAAAATCTTCTATTTTGTGATCAATAATGATCTCTAGTTCTCCTCTGGTCATAAATTCCTTCCTCCTCCACAAGTCTGAGAGGTAGATTATCCTCTGTTCCTCTAATCTATTTATTATCTCCCTCTTTATGCCTAAATCATGGACCCATTTTGATCTTATCTTGGTATATGGTGTTAAGTGTGGATCCATATCTAATTTCTGCCATACTAATTTCCAGTTTTCCCAACAGTTTTTTCCGAATAATGAATTTTTATCCCTAATGTTGGAATCTTTGGGTTTGTCAAAGATTAGATTGCTATAGATGTACCCTTTTTTGTCCTTTGTATCTAATCTGTTCCACTGATCTACCGGTCTATTTCGTAGCCAATACCAAATGGTTTTGGTGACTGCTGCTATATAATATAGCTTTAGATCAGGTACACTTAGACCACCTTCCTCTGAGTTTTTTTTCATTAGTTCCCTTGCAATTCTTGACCTTTTATTCTTCCATATGAATTTTGTTGTTATTTTTTCTAGGTCATTAAAATAGTTTCTTGGGAGTCTGATTGGTATAGCACTAAATAAATAGATTAGTTTGGGGAGTATTGTCATCTTTATTATATTCGCTTGGCCTATCCAAGAGCACTGAATGTCTTTCCAATTATTTAAATCTGATTTTATTTTTGTGGCAAGTGTTTTGTAATTTTTCTCATATAATTCCTGACTTTTCTTTGGTAGATGGATTCCCAAATATTTTATACTCTCAACATTTGTTTGGAATGGAATTTCTCTTTGTATCTCTTGCTGTTGCATTTTGTTAGTGATATATAAAAATGCCGAGGATTTATGTGGATTTATTTTGTATCCTGCCACTTTGCTGAAATTTTGAATTATTTCTAGTAGCTTTTTAGCAGAGTCTTTGGGGTTCTCTAAGTATACCATCATGTCATCTGCAAAAAGTGATAGTTTAATTTCCTCATTTCCTACTCTAATTCCTTGAATCTCTTTCTCGGCTCTTATTGCCGAGGCTAGCGTTTCTAGTACTATATTGAATAGTAATGGTGATAGTGGGCAACCTTGTTTCACTCCTGATCTTACTGGGAAAGGTTGCAGTTTATTTCTATTGCATATTATGCTTACTGACGGTCTTAAATATATACTCCTGATTATTCTAAGGAATAATCCATTTATTCCTATACTCTCAAGAGTTTTTAGTAGGAATGGATGTTGGATTTTGTCAAATGCTTTTTCTGCATCTATTGAGATGATCATATGGTTCTTATTAATTTGATTATTAATATGGTCAATTATATTAATAGTTTTCCTAATATTAAACCAGCCCTGCATTCCTGGAATAAATCCTACTTGATCATAGTGTATTATCTTGGAGATGATTTTCTGAAGTCTTTTTGCTAATATCTTATTTAAGATTTTAGCATCAATATTCATTAAGGAGATTGGTCTATAATTTTCTTTCTCAGTTTTCGATCTACCAGGTTTAGGTATCAGTACCATGTCTGTGTCATAAAAGGAGTTTGGTAGGACTCCTTCATCCCCTATTTTTTCAAATAATTTATATAACATTGGGGCTAATTGTTCTTTAAATGTTTGGTAGAATTCACATGTGAATCCATCTGGCCCTGGGGATTTTTTCCTGGGGAGTTGATTAATAGCTTGTTCTATTTCTTTTTCTGAAATGGGACTATTTAAGCAATTTATCTCCTCCTCTGTTAATCTAGGGAGCCTATATTTTTGGAGAAAGTCATCCATTTCACTTAAGTTATCAAATTTATTGGCATAAAGTTGGGCGAAGTAACTCCTTATTATTTCTCTAATTTCCTCTTCATTGGTGGAAAGATCCCCCTTTTCATTTGTAAGACTATCAATTTGATTTCCCTCTTTCTTTTTTTTGATCAAATTTACCAAAGGTTTATCTATTTTATTGGCTTTTTCATAAAACCAACTCTTGGTTTTATTTATTAATTCAATAGTTTTTTTACTTTTAATTTTATTGATTTCTCCTTTTAATTTTTGTATTTCGAGTTTAATTTTTGGTTGGGGGTTTATAATTTGGTCTTTTTCTAGCCTTTTAAGTTGTAAGCCCAATTCGTTAATCTTCTCTTTCTCAATTTTCTTCAAATAAGCCTCTAAAGATATAAAATTTCCCCTTATTACTGCTTTAGCTGCATCCCAAAGATTTTGATATGATGTCTCATCATTATCATTATCTTGGGTGAAATTGTTAATTGTTTCTATAATTTGCTCTTTCACCCAGTCATTCTTTAAGATGAGATTATTCAGTTTCCAATTACTTTTTGGTCTATTTACCCCTAACTTTTTACTGAATGTAGCTTTTATTGCATTGTGATCTGAGAAGAAGGCATTTATTATTTCTAACTTGCAGGATTCTTAAAGGCCAATTGCATTATGTTGTATATATAAAATGTTTCCTTGGAAGTTGAATGAGGACCTTTATCATTGTAGTATTCACAAAGTTGTCCTACCAGCTTCCAATTATCTAGCCCTATTTCTTCCTTTAAGAACCAAGGGGACATGTGTTCTAATGTACCCAAGAGTCTAGCGATCTGCAACCAAGTTATAATTAAACCTTGTCCCTTGATCACCTTAAGCATGCTTTCTATAGTGCCCCTTAGGATGGGGGTGGGGTTAGAAAATGTTACTAGTTTAGCCCTTAACAAAGAAAGTTCCCTGCTTGTCTATTAAAATATTCACTCTATTTCCTGGTCCCCAAGGGCTTCTTCAGTGAAATTAGGGTCCTTGGACTCATTGAATACCAAATGTGGTGACCATGTTAGGACCCTCAGTACCTTAGAATCAGCTGGAGTCAAGATAAGCAAAAGTCTTTATTCTTGGTCTTTAGTGGTAGAAGTGAAGGGAGAGTGGACACATAGGACTCTGCGACCTTACCTCAGTAGTCTCTCTGGCAGAAGTGCCCCTGGCTAGTCTCACTGCACCTCCTAATCCCTCCCACAATTCTCTGTATACATCAAACAATTGGGCCAGTACAGGATAGTGGGAAGGGCCATTTTCCAAGCATATTCCTATAGAGTATTGTCCTCAAGTAATTAGTAATTAGCATCAAGTGCTCAATTGTCCAACCCCAATGCATTGACTCAAGAGTTTCAGTCCTTCACAGTATTCAAATTTTTTATTTTTTTATTTTTTTTTTTTGCTGAGGGCCACACAGCTAGAAAGGGCTAAATGTCTGAGTTCAAATTTGAACTCAGGTCCTTCTGTCTTCAGGCCTGGTGCTCTATCCACTGTGCTCTATCCACTGTGCCACCCAGCTGCCCCAGTATCTAAATTCTTAAAGGAAAAGTTAAATGATTATAGGAGGAACTATATTAGTGGGGGACTTCAACTTACTAAATCTAATCATATAATAAATAAGGAAGTTAAGGAGATGAATAAAATCTTAGAAAAGTTAAATATGATAGATCTCTGGAGAAAACTGAATGGGAATAGAAAAGAGTATGCTTTTCTCAGCTATACATGACACCTTCACAAAAATTGACATTATATTAAAGCATAAAATTTTTGCAAATGCAAAAAACAGAAAAATTAACTGCACTCTTTTCAGATCATAATGCAATAAAATTACATTCAATAAAAGGCTACAAAAACAGATTAATAATTGGAAACTAAATAAATTGATACTAAAAAAAGAGTGGGTTAAAGAACAAATCAAAGAAACAATCAATAATTTCATTAAAGAGAATGACAAAAACTGTGCATACCTTTTGACCCAGCAGTGTTACTACTGGGCTTATATCGCAAAGAGATCTTAAAGAAGGGAAAGGGACCTGTATGTGCAAGAATGTTTGTGGCAACACTTTTTATTAGTGGCCAGAAACTGGAAACTAAGTGGATACCCATCAATTGGAGAATGGCTGAGTAAATTGTGGTATATGAATATTATGGAATATTATTGTTCTGTAAGAAATAACCAACAGGATGATGTCAGAAAGGCCTGGAGAGACTTACATGAACTGATGCTGAGTGAAATGAGCAGGACCAGGAGATCATTGTATACTTCAACAACAATGCTATATGAAGATCAATTCTGAGGATATGGCCATTTTCAACAATGGGATGAACCAAATCAATTCCAATAGAGCAGTAATGAACCAGCTACACCAGCAAAAGAACTCTGGGAGATGACTATGAACCATTACATAGAATTCCCAATCCCACTATTTTTGTCCACCTGCATTTTGGATTTCCTTCACAGGAGAATTGTACACTATTTCAAAGTCTGATTCTTTTTGTACAGCAAAACAACTGTTTGGACATGTATACATATATTGTATTTGATTTATACTTTAATATGTTTAATATGTTTTGGTCAACCTGCCATCTGGGGGAAGGGGTGCGGGGGAAGGAGGGGAAAAATTAGAACAAAGGGTTTGGCAATTGTCAATGTTGTAAAATTACCCATGCTTATATCTGGTAAATAAAAACTATTTAAAAAAAAAAAAGAGAGAGAATGGCAACAATAACACAACATGCCAAAATTTGTGGGGTATAGCCAAAAAAGTTATTAGGAGAAAACTTATATCTCTAAATATATACATCAATAAAAGTTTAATGAATTGACTTGAAATGAAAAAAAAACAAAAAACCATAAAAATAACAAATTAAAAAAACTAAAAGTAATCACCAAAATGGAAATCCTGAAAATCAAAGGAGAAATTAATAAAATTGAAAACAAAAAATTGCACTAATAAATAAAACTAGATGCTAGTTTTACAAAAATTCCCCAATAAAATAGAGAAACCATTAGTTAATTTTATTTAAAAAAAAAAAGAAAACTAAACTATCAGAATAAAAAAAGATTAATTTGCCATCAATGTAGAGAGAATTAAAGCAATTGTTAGCAGCTGTTTTGCCCAATTACATAGCAATAAGTCTGTTAATCAAAGTGAAATGGATGAATATATATATAAATAAATTTTTTTTTGCTGAGGCAATTGGGGTTTAAGTGACTTGCGTAGGGTCACACAGCTAGGAAGTGTTCCATGTCTAAGGCCAAATTTGAATTCAGGTCCTCCTAACTTCAGGGCTGGTGCTTTACCACTGAGCCACCTAGCTGCCCCCATGGATGAATATTTTCAAAAAATATAAATGACCAAGATTAACATAAAAGAAAATAGAAAACTTAAGTAATCTGATATTATTATTATTATTAGGAAAATAAGATCAAGAGGAAAGCAATAAACTCCATTGTCACCATTTACAGTGTATACTAGCTATAGCAATAAGACAAGAAAAAAGTTGAATAAAAATAAGCAATGAGGAAATGAAACTATCAGTTTTTGCAGATGATAAGATGGTATACTTAGAGAACCCTAGGGAATCAACCAAAAAAGTATCTGGAATAATTAACAACTTTAGAAAAATTGCAGGATATAAAATAAACCCATATAAATCATCCACTTTTTTTTTTTATACAATCAACAAAATATAGCAGAAAGCGATAGAAAAAGAAATTCCATTTAAAATAATTGTAAACAACATAAAATACTTGAGTTTACCTGCCAAGACAACTTTGGGGACTATATAAACACAATTATAAAGCACTTCATATAAGTAAAGAGAGATCTAAACAATTGAAGACATATTCACTGATCATGGGTAGACCAAGACAATATAATAGAAATAATAATTCGTAACATATTATACTATACCATAGAATTCTTATTTGTTTATTTGATAAACCCAAAGATCTAAGCTTTTGACAGAAGAACTTATCATCTGACAAAAAACTTTTGGGAAAATTGGAAGCAGTTTGACAGAAATTAGGCAGACAAACATCTCACATAATTTAAGATAAAGTCAAAATGGATAAATGCTTTAGACATAAAAGTTGATATTACAAGCAAATTAAGGAAGCATGGAAAAATGTACTTGTTATATCTATAGATGAGAGAAGATTTGATGACGAAACAAAAGAAAGAAAGAATTACGGGAAGTAAAATGGATCATTCCAATTACATGAAATAAAAAAGGTTTTATACAAACAAAACCAAGGGAGCCAAAATTAGAAGGAAAACAGGGAACTGGAGAATTTATTTCATACTAAGTCTTCAATTGGGGCAGCTAGGTGGCACAGTAGATAGAGCACCAGCCCTGAATGCAGGAGGACCCAAGTTCAAATCTGGTCTCAGACACTTAACACTTCCTAGCTGTGTGACCCTGGGCAAGTCACTTAACCCCAGCCTCAGAAAAAGAAAAAAAAAAGTCTTCAATAAAGGTCTCATTTCTCAATTCAATAGGAAATTGAGTAAAAATTAGAAAAATAAGAGGCATCCCTCAAATGATAAATGAGAGAATAGGATCAGTTGGTTTTCAGAAGAAGAAATCAAAACTACTAATAGTCACATTAAAAAATGCTCTAAATCACCCACAGTGCAAATTGAAACATCTCTGAGATATGACCTATCACATTGGCTAACATGACAATAAAGGAAAATGACAAATGCTGAAGGGAATGTGGAATGTGGGGCTCTTAGAAAGTCATTTCAAAGAATTGAATAGAGAATAATCAGAGAGAGCTATGTCAAAGGGCTATAAAACTGTGCATACGCTTTGACCAAACAATACCACTATTAGGTCTGAATCCCAAAGAGATTAAAAAAAAGGGGACAAGGACCCATATATACAAAAAATATTTATAGCAGTTCTTTTTGTGGTGGCAAAGAATTTGAAAGTGAGAGAATGTCCATCAATTGGGAAGTAACTGAACAAGTTATATATGATTCTGATGGATACTATAAGAAATGACAAATTGGATCATTTAAAAAAAACTTGGGAAGACTTATATGCACTGATGCAAAATAAAATGAGTAGTACCAAGAGAACATTGTACATAGTAACAACAATATTGTAAAGATGATCAATTGTGAAAGGCTTAGCAACTCTGATTAATGCAGTGATCCAAGGCAATTTCAAAGGATCTACAATGAAAAATGTTTTCCATCTACAGATGGAGAGCTGAAAGCTTTTGAGTGTATTGAAGTACATTTTTTTCTTTATTATTCTTTCTTTTTTTCCCCCCACAACATTGCTAATATAGAAATATGTCTTAATTTGTATAACAGATAACAATGGTTTTTTTTTTTTTTTTTTTTTCCCCCTTCTTAATGCATGGGAAAGGGAATAGAGAGAGAAAGAAAATTTAGAACTGAAAGTAAAATTTTAAAAAGAAAAGAAAGAAAAGAAGTTGTTTACCTTTACTGGGTCTTAATTGCTACTGAACAGATCACATATGATTATTAATCACCTTTATTCATAATTGACCACTATAGTCTGAGTCATTCATAATGGTCCTTTAAAAAGCTGGCAAGGATATACAGCATAGCATTTCACTGTTTTTGTTGTGGTTTGCTTGAATTTTATTTTCTTTTTTTTTTTTTTTTTTTTTACTTTTTGATCTGATTTTTCTTGTGCTGCAAGATAATTGTATAAATATATATGTCTATTTTGGATTTAACATATATTTTTACCATGTTTAACATATATTGGATTACATGCTATTGGGGAAGGGAATGGGAAAAATATTGGAACACAAGGGTTTTTTTTTGTTTTGTTTTGTTTTGTAGCTAAAATGCATTTAGTTTGTTGCACTCAAATTTCTTTTCCTTTTTTTAATTAATTTTTATAATTATAACATTTTTTTTGACAGTACATATTCATAGGTAATTTTTTTTTTTACATCATTATCCCTTGTACTCCCTTTTGTTCCAGATTTTTCCCCTCCTTCCTTCCACCCCCTCCCCTAGATGGCAGGCATTCCCATACATATTAAATATCTTATAGTATATCCTAGGTACAATATATATGTGCAGAACCAAATTTTGTTGTTGTTGTTGTAGCAAAGGAAGGATTGTATTCGGAAGCTAAAAATAATCTGGGAAGAAAAACAAAACAAAACAAAACAAAACAGTGCTCACAGTTTACACTCATTTCCCAGTGTTCCTTTTCTGGGTATAGCTGATTCTGTCCATGGAACACAAGGTTTTTCAATGGTCAATGTTGAAAAAATTATCCTTGCATATGTTTTGAAATTTTAAAATTTCAATAAAAATTTTAAAAATTATTTTAAAAATATAGGAGGCTTCTAATACTAAATGGAAATGATACATTCAAAATCTCTGGGTCCCTCCAGTGGTAGCATGTCCTTCACAAATATGTGACAACCTTTATTTGTTTTTTTCTTTCTCATGGTTTTTCCCTTTTATTCTGAGACTTCTTTCACAACATGACTAACGTGGAAATATTTTTAACATGATTCTACACATATATCAGATTGCTTGTTGTCTTGCTGAGAGGGGAGGAAGAAAGATTTGGAGCTCAAATTCTTACAAAGAAGGATGTTGAAAGCTATCTTTTACATGTAATTGAAAAAATACTATTAAGAAAACCAAGCAAAAAAACAAAAAGCAAAATCCAAATAAGCGGCAACTATGAAAGAAACTAAAGCCTTTGGTCCAGATCCTGTAAACCTGCCTTCTCCTCTGGTCTAACAATCTCCCACTTATAAAGACCTGGTTCCTGAGGAATGTTGTTTTGTCTGATTTACCAATAAATAACTGTCCACTACAAGAGAGGCACAGGCACCTGGACTTCAGCAACTGGATTTACTAATCTGGTAACTTGAATAGAATCCCTCGAGAATGGGGCTCTTAGAAAGTCATTTCAAAGAGTTGAATTCTGGACTGCATGGCAGATATGTGAGAGAGCCTCAAGGGGTAGGGAGCAGGATATCTTTATCTACACTGATTTCTGGTTAGTGATCTGAGACCTGGAGAGTACAAGACTAGGCAATCAAAGACTCTTCCCTTTGGGATTAGGACCAATAGAAGAATTTTACTGATGCCCCATGTGGAATCCATAAGGAATATATGCACACATCCACATTAGAGCTGTTACAAGAGCTTCAGAATTTAGAAAATGGGGTTCATCAGTAATACAGACTTGGGCGTTGTGATGCATTTTTGTACTGGACGTGGGACCATATAGTATTTTGACTAAGACTCCTTGTGTCAGTTGCACCATCCATTTAAACTTAAATGACCTTCAATCTGTTCCAACAGGCAAAATGATGCTCTCTAATATCATGTTAACCAATAGCTGCATTTTAAAGTATCTGACTGCTCACAGAAACCGTGACATTTCCAAATCAGTGGAAGTTCCAAATCTAGGAAGGAGAAAGGCTCTCCTCACCAGTAGTTTCTGGGACCCAATCTTCAGGGAGACACACCTTTTAGGAACAGACTATTTTTAGACATAGTTTTGTCTAGAACTCACTTTTCTTAACGTCAGAGTGGAACAAAGTACTGGTGTTAGACTCACCCCTAACACAGGGGAAGGAAACCTTCTCAATCTACTCTTTTTCCAGAAATTACCTGTTAAATCAGTGAATAATCCATATTGTTACATCATATCTTCTTCTTTTTTTCTAACAATAGGCTAATCAGATGGAAATAGAACAATTTAAAGTTACCACTTCAATCCTTCTTTTGATGAATACTTTGTTAGATGATGCTTTCTTTTTACTTTTACACTCTCAGAATCAAGAATGAGAAGGGCTCAATAGGGACACCTTAGGAGTGCCAAACTAATAAGTTTGAAAGTCATTCTTTCAGCTTAGGTGGTTCTCTGTGTGGAGGCAACTATTTCTAGTCCTGTATTCCTAATATATTCCCAGAATCCCATAGATATATGAAACTGAGGGGCTCCCTACTCTTCCCAAGGCACACACAGATAAAACTCATTTCCTGTGGTCTTATTCTATGGACACACTCTGCAGAAATAATGATTAAACAATATTAAACTGGATTTGAAATCAAAATGCTTAAATTCAAATAGTTTGAATTAGAATAATTCTTATAGTATAAATGTGTTGGCAAGTCATATTATTTGTGTAAGCCTCAATTTACTCTTTTTAAAAATAAGCAAGTTGACCCAATGATGTCTAAGGATCCTTTAATTTTAGAGATGGAGTGATGGATAGAGTGTAGGAACTCTTCAGAAAGATCTAAGTTCAAGTAAGTTTTCAGATATTTGCTATTTTCCTTATCTATCTTTTTTTTCTTATTTTCTAATTTCTATTTTCCTTTTCTATAAAAATGGGGAATAATAATAATAGCATATAATAATAATAATAATAGCACCTACTCCCAAGAGTTGCTGTGAGGATCAAATTTAATAATATTTGTAAAGTACTTTGCAAGCATTACATAAATGTTAATTATATAAATGTGCTATGTAAATATTAGCTGCTAAATACTGTGACACTATGATTCTACAGTATTTAGATTGAATTGGGTCAAACTCAAGTGGATCATTATGGATATTCATTCTCATGATAGAGATTGCAATCTATTCATTAAAATGTAAGCGCCCTGTTAAGAGGAATTTTTTTTTTTTTTTTTTGTACTTGTATCACTAGAATTTAACACAGTACCTCATATAAGGTATTGAGTAAATGCTGGTTGATCTTGTCCACCCTCCCAAATTTTTTAGAAAAAGTTTTAAATTTGCAAGATACCAGAGGCTGTCTATCAGTTATCCTTCACTCATCCATGTTACTAGCTAGCTTTCTTTTTTTTTTTTTAAGTTTCTTTTTGTCTTTATATGTTTCTTTGATGACATCCTTTATTCTTTATCCTTGTTCTTTTTGTATGTGTATTGCAGCCTTTATATACCTACAATATATCTCTCCATTGTTTTCTAGGTAATACTCATTTTTTAAAAAAAATTAAATTTTTTTATTTTAAAAACTTTTTCTTTTCTTTTTCTAAAGCTTTTTATTTTCAAAATATATGCATAGGTAGTTTTCAAAATTTATTCCCAAAACCTTGTGTTCCAAATTTTTTTTCTCCTTCCCTTCTCCTCTACCTCTTCCCAGATGGTAAGTAATCCAATATTTGTTAAACATGTGTAATTCTTCTATACCTATTTCTACAATTATCATGCTGTGCAAGAAAAATCAGATCCAAAAGAGAAAAAATGTGAAAGAAAACAAAATGCAAGCAAATAAAAAAAATAAAAATACTATGTTGTGATCCACACTCAGTCTCCACAAACTTTCTCTGGGTGGAGATGGCACAAGACCTTTGAACTAGCCTGAATCACCTCACAGTTGAAAAGAGCTGTGTCCATCAGAAAGGATCATCACATAATTGTTCTCTTGGTTCTCTCTACAATGTTCTCCTGGTTCTATTCACTTTACTTAGCATTAGTTCATGTACATCTCTCCAGACCTATCTGAAATCATCCTGCTGATCGTTTCTTATAGAAATGATATTCCAAAATATTCACATATCACAACTTATTCAGCCATTCTCCAACTGATGAGCAGTTTCTTGCCATTATAAAAGGGCTGCCACAAAGATTTTTGCGCATGTGGGTCCCTTTCCCTCCTTTAAGATCTCTTTGGGATACAGGCCCAGTAGAGACAATGTTGGATTGAAGGGTATGCCCAATTTGATAACCCTTTGGGCATAGTTCCATATTGCTCTCCAGAATGGTTGGTTGGATCAGTTCACAATTCCACCAACAATGTTAACACACATTTTTAATTCTTCTGGTATTGTAGTGTTTTATATCTTGAAACTACACAACACTGCTAGAATATAGATATTAACAAATAGGCTTTTGTTTCTTGAAGAAATTTGGGATTATTAAAAGGGTTTTGTAATTTTCTATGGGAAATTTCTGTTTGATTTTTGGGTCCAATATGTGTTCATCTAATAAGCATTATACTTGTACAAACACACACATATATCTTTATATATAAATTTGGTAGGCATATATGTTAGTAGTTAATAGTTGATATTTTCTCTGCTACTGCTTTTAGTTTTGAGATTATTTCCATGGTTTTGCTTTCTTTCCTTCTTTCAAGTACTTTGTGAGTCAGTCCTCTCAATGTTCTCTCAGTTTTGTCATCCTCTCTATGTACATTATAAAAAGAAAGTGATTTTTTTTTTAATGAAAAATTGAAGTAATTTAATCTTAGTTACAAGAGAAGATACAAGACATTGCTAAGCAAGTAATATTGTACATTGGACATGGAGATATAATCCATTTGAAAATCTCTAACAAAGTACCTAGGTTTTAATCTGTAAATTCTGTTCTAGCTCCTAGCCCAAGGAACCTTGGAATCTTCTCTTTAAAATGTTTTCAGCTCCAAGGGATTCTTACAGTTTTATTTTAACTTCCTCTGTAAGCTCACCGAGACCTATGATATCAAGATTCAAGTGTGATGTCTTCTCTATCCCTGATAGTGGAAAGTATTCATTATAGAACTATTTGCAAATCTTTCTGCTCTTTTTTTTCCTGTTTGTTGTCTTTCAGTCTTTATACTTAAAAACTCTTAGGGTGATTTTGCTTATTTGTTTCTCTTGACAAGCCTTCTTTAAATTGATTTTGTATTTCATTGTTGTCCTCTGTTTTTTGAGGTGATGCTGCTCATAATCTTCTGCAATCTTCTTTCTTAATCTTAAATTGATCTTAATCTGATATTTGAAACTAGTGATTCTATTGACTTTTATATCTCCTTGGACCTAATGAGAATTTTTAGTGAAGTTAGTGTTAAGTGAAGACTTGGTGAAGAAGCTAAAATATACTCCACAATGTCAAAGACATATTAATTATAGTGTCCAGTATTTTTTTTATGGTAGGAAAAAAGAAAATTACTCAGCACTTATTTCAGAAATGACCAAATGGTTATGAATAGGTAGATAAAAAATGAAATGTTTACTATGCTAATCTCTAATATTATAAATAAATGTGCTATTCCCTATTATTAAGGAATTTATAGTTTAATGGCAGATAATGCATAGAGAGTAGACTGGAGACGTCTTGGGAATGAGCCAGAGACTTGATATTAGTAAGATCAGGCCAAAGTTAAAGCCAATGAAATTTCAGTGAGTAAGAAGTGGATGTGGCAGTCCTAGTGCCAGTATACAACTGGAGATGTAATGTAATGATATATTAAAGTGAAGTAAAAAACGAAAAAAAAATGATGAATTGAGAGCAACTTGAGAAGCCTTTTTTGAAAGACTACAGGGTAAAGTAAGCAGAGCCAAGAGAATGATATACATAAAGATCATATCATTGAACATACTCTTAAGAGATTTTGGAATCTTAGTAAATCAGAATAAAATCAATGCAACAATCTATCTTATTTCTATAGGAATCAATGCACCTTCCTGATCTTAGTAGGGAGCTTGTACGTTCCAGGTGCAGAATGAGAAATGTGCTGTTTGATGTGGGTAATGTATTAGTTTGTTTGGATTCTGGGGAAAAGAGATTATTAGGAAGCCATAATATTTAAAAACAAACAAGCAAAAACATCAGTAACACTGGGTTTTTTTCTTATTTATTTTTTTTTTTTAAAGAAACCAGTGAGGTCTCTTGCCAGTCAGTCAGTAATCAGTCAATTAACATTTATTAAGCGCCTACTATGTGCCATGTGCTGTGTTAAGTACTGGCGGATAATTGAAACAAGACAATTTCTGTCTTCCAGATGTTTACAATCTAATGGAGAAAAATATTTTTTAAAAGATGAAAAGGCATGAAAGGAAAAGAAGGGAGGGTCCTCAACACAGAGACATGATAGAAGTGGAAAATAAGGTGTTTGCCCTAGGTTCTTTCCCCACATTGAGGATCCAAGATCCTCAATTCCCACCCTCCTTCCTCTCCTATCAGAGGGTTAGAAGGATCCAAAGAGCAGGGTATTACTAAGGAGGTGTGAGTTTCATAGTTAATTTGCTCTTGCGAGATGATGAGATGGCAGAAAGATGAGTTTCTGAAGATAATGATAAAGTTTCAGTGAACAGCCAGATGGAAAATGATGTTGGGAGAAAGGACAGAAAGCAAGACAGAAGGTAAAGAGGCACTGAACTAAAAATTAATTGCTCAGGAGAGGTAAGGAGTTTTGAAGACCTTACAGAACAATGTAAAAGAAGGGACAGAGGAGAGTTAGAGAAAGTGACTGGGGGAAAAGGGAAAACAAAAAAGTTGACAGTGACATTCTTCAATTCCTAAAATATCTCAAAGAAAGAAAAAAGGAAAGAAGAACATTTACTGACAAGCTGTAACTCATTCTTCCACTTGACATTTGGAGATAGCTTGAGAAATCCTGCCATAAAGGAGAGGCCAGCAGTGTTCGAGGGGCTGCATGTTAAAGGCATTTTCCCCAAAGGCTGGGAAATGCTGGGTTTCATTTCATTGGGCCTTTGGGCTGAGGATGCATTTTGAATGATGATCTTTTCTCATATAGACTCTGGAATGGGAAGCTGGTTCTCCTGGACTCATAAAAGCAGAGCAGGGCCAGACCCAGCAACAAAGCAAATAGGAAAGTCCAAAAGGGTTCTCATTAGGGATTTTCCCCTCATTAAATCCTCTCTGAGAAATCACATTAGGAAATCTCATCTCCGGACAGTTGGCATTGGGTCTCACTGGATGAATTTTGCCCCAGAACACATTAGCAACCTCACTCATGATTCCCCAGGTTAGAAACCCTTAACATTTCACATTATTTAAATGTGGATTTTGATTGAAATTTCTCCTCATTTGAAATGCAAAAGCTGGCTTTCCATTTACACTGTGTGATTAATTCTCATTGCTATGTGCTCTGGATGGAAAACCTATATCAAATATGATCTCAAAAGCTCCCAGACAGGGCACTTTTTTTAGGGCATTTCTTTTTAAAGGAAAAGATAAGGAAAGAAGGTAGGTAATATATGTGGTGCAGGAGAAAGAATATCAGCCCTGGAGTCAGTGGATGTGTGTTCAAATACTACCATTATTGCTTATTCCCTGTGTGACCTTCAAGGTTTGCAAGGAAGAAAGCAAGCTACATTTTCTCATTTGATCTTTGCAACAACCCAGGATAAGTGGTATTACCACAAAAAAAAGTTGAAGAAACTGAGACGAGGAGTTAAGTCTAGCTAGGGTCACATAGCTAATAAGTATGAGGCTGGTTTTGAACTCAGGTTCTCAGTCTAGCACACTATCCCTTGTCCCACCCAGCTGGGCCTTTCTGGGCCTTCGGTTTCATCATCTATAAGACAAAGAGTTGGATTAGATGGCCTCTGAGATCTCTGATCCTGAGTATTTTTAGATAATGAGGCAGAAGAAATTGAGACCTCCCCCACTCCAGCCCAGATGTTTGGTTTAGTCACATAATCACGCCACTTAGCTGCCTGTAAGGTCTTTAATAGGGCTCATCAGAGGGGAGACCACAGGGAGGTTCTTAGCTCAGTAATGAACCCGTGGAGCAAAAGCTGCCCCACAAAGCTTTGGGACCATCAGGGGACTCATTAGTTCAACAACATACAATATATCAATAATGACTTTTGTAGTATAAAAATATAGTCTTAACCATAACAGTAAACCTTTAAGGCTCACAATTATCTCCATCAAGAGGATTATCAACAGATTATTGTCATGTCTGCCTTAGTCCCAGTGTGACCTGCCTGGACATAAGTGTGTGAATCTCTCTGTCTCAGTCTCTGTCTCCCTTTGTCTATCTGTCTGTCTCCCTTTCTCTCTGTCTGTCTGTCTCCCTTTTTCTATTTGTCTCCCTTTCTCTCTCTCTCTCTCTCTCTCTCTCTCTCTCTCTCTCTCTCTCTCTCTCTCTCTCTCTCTCTCTCTCTCTCTCTCTCTCTCTCTCTCTCTGTCCCCTCCTTTCGCCCTCCCTTTCCCTCTCTCTTTCTCTGTCTCTGTTTCTTTCTCTCTCTGCCTGTCTCTCTATCTGTCCATCTCTGTCTTTCTGTTTGCCTCTTTCTATCTCTGGGTGTGTCTTTCTCTCTCTCCCTCTCCCTCCTTCTTCCCCCCCTCTTTGTTTCTCTGTGTCTCTCCTCCTCCCTCTCTGTGTCACTCTCTCTCTCTTTCTGTTTATCTGTTTCTCTCTGTCTGTTTCTCCCTTTTTCTCTCTGTCTCCATCTATCTGTTGGTCTGTCCCCCCCCCTTCTCTCTGTCTCTGTCTCAGTCTCTGTCCACTTTCCCCACTTCTATCTTTTTGTTTTATTGATGTTTTTATCTAAAAAACAAAACAAAACAGTTGCAGTTTATCCCCTTTATGTGAGAGGTCTCTTGTAAAAAGTAAAACAATTAAGTAAAATTAAGTAAAACATAATGGAGTGACCTCATCTGGAAGTACATACAATGCTCCATATCTGTAGTACCATCCCCACCAGGGGTGTGCTGGTAAATGTTTAAAACTTACATTGGGGGAGGGAGGAGGCACATCTATGATACTCTTTAAATTTAATTTTCATTACTAACATTTTTTCTGTTATGTTCTAATATCTACACAGTTAACCAAGCCAGTCAAGCCATGATTGAGGATGATTTTCAAGGAGTAATTGCTTACAATGAAAATGTATCAGTTGGCTTTCTAGAGATAATCTGATCTGACTACAGCACACCATTGCCTCTATCCTTCTATTTTAAAAAAGTTAATCGTTTTCTCTCTCTCATTTCCTATTTCTTTGAAAATAAAAAAGTAAAACAAATTCCTTATAACAAATATGCATAGTCAAATAAAATAAATTTCCTCAATAAAAATAGATATTACTATAAAATATCATATATAATGAATAGATTAATATATAAATAATGTAATAAATTATAGATAAATTTATATAAATATTTATAAGAACATATATCATTATAAATAATATAACAAAATAAATAACTATTAATGTGTTATATATTAATATATAAAATATATTTATGTAATATAAGTGGGTTTAGGTTGCAGAATGACATTCATATGCCATATATATATATATGTATATATATATGCACCTCACATTCTGTAACTGAAAACAATCTTTTCTGGATTGGATAGTATGTTTAATCATCAATCCTATAGAATCATGAATGGTCATTGTTTTAATCATAGGTCTTGTATCTTTCAAAGATGTTTGTTCTTACAATATTGTTGTTATTGTACAATTAACAACAACTCATCCTGTTTCACACATAGATTTCTCCAGGACTACTCCTATGTTCTTGAAGAGCACATGACATCAGGGAAGTGATACCTTGACATATAGGTGAGTTGGAGGACTTGAGGAAGATTGTGCAGGGTCACCTGTCTCACTTCAGAGTCCATCCAGGTCCAGTGGCCAGACATAGATCAGAAAGACTGGAGATGGTCTTGGATGCAATGAGAGACCCTGGCCTCTAAGGTATTTGTTTAACAGGTCTCAGTTTGACTGAGGCAACATCCATTCAGTGATAATGATCTGGTGGAAAGGAAGAGGAAGGAAGAACAAAGGGAGAATTGGATAGCTGGATCCTGCAGCTTCTCTTTTTCTCAGTTTAGGGTGGAAAGGAAGGATGGGGGCAAAGATAAGTGGGTGCAAAACCAGGAGTCTACTTGCTTATGGAAGAAGAGAAGGAAAGAGAAGGAGCAATCCCTAGATGTCATAAAATCCCACTGTCATAAAAGGTCAGCAGGCAAAAGGTGGCTCTGCAACCTGGGCAGTCCGTGGCCTGAGAGGGATAGGAAGCAAGGTCAAAGAATAAAGTCCCAGAAATCCTGCCAATTATTTCTTGTCAATTAGATTGTACTCTCAGTCATACATTACCTTTGCTCCAGGAGGATGCAATGTCTGTCTGCTTTGGAATCTCTGTCAGAAAGAAGGCAGTGTGAAAGGAGGGAGTTTGGCCCCCATCAAAATACTCATTTTATAATGTTCTCCTAAATAGTCTCCCTGATGCAATTTTCTCCCTACTCAAATTCATCTTCCACACTGATCTTGTCTTTTCCCTCTTCAGTGTTTCCTATTACCTTTAGGATAAAATATAAACTTCTATTTAGCTTTTAGAACCCTTCTCAACCTGACCTTGGCCTGTTTCCCAGCTTCATTGAATATTATTCCTTCTCCTCTACTCTTCAAGACAGTCAAACTGGTCTTCTCTCTATTCCTTTATCTTTAGCTCCCATCTCTACCTTTGTGCTGATTGTCCCCCATGCCTAGAATATTCTGCTTTTCATCTCTATCTCAAGAAATTCCTCTGTTCCTTCACACAACTTTTTACATGAAGTCTTTTTTCATCTCTGTAACTGATAGCACTTTTCCTGACAAAAACATGGTTTTATTATATTGATATTTATTATTTATATACTATTTGATGTATTTGTCTCCAGGTTAGAATGGATACTATTTGAGAGGAGGGATTGGTTTATTTTTTGTTCTTATATTTCTAATGCTTGGTATGTAGGAGGTGTTTAATAAAATACTTGTTGACTGATCTGCCTTCCTCCACCTAGGTGTCCCATATTGTATTTTTAATAGTATTTTATTTTTTCCAATTACATATAAAGACAATTTTCACAATTTATTTATTTTTTTTATCAGATTTTGAGTTTTAATTTTTTCTCTCCCTCCCATCCTTTCCCCTTCTCCAAGATGGTAAGCAATCTGATACAAAGTTATGCATGTACAATCATGTAAAACATATTTCCACATTTGTCATTTTGCGAAAGAAGAAACAGAACAAAAAAAAAAACAAAACACCATGAAAAAACTCCAAAGAAAATGAAAATAATATGCTTGATCTGAATTCATCCTCCATACTCATCTTTCTATGAACGTGGATGGCATTGTCCATTATGAGTCTTTTGGAATTACCTTTGGATCACCACACTGCTGAGAAAAGCTAAATCCATCACAGCTAATCATCTCATAATTTTGTTATTACTGTGTGTAAAGTTCTGGTTCTGCTCACTTATTTAGCATAAGTTCATATAAGTTTCTCCAGGTTTTTTTTTTTATTTAGAATTTTTTTTCCCACAGTATATATGCATGAGTAATTTTTTTTATAACATTATCCCTTGTATTCATTTTTCCACATTATCCCCTCCCTCTCTCTACTCCCTCCCCTTGATGACAGGCAATCCCATACATTTTACATGTGTTACAATATAACCCAGATACAATATATGTGTGTAAATACCATTTTCTTGTTACACATTAAGTATTAGATTTCGAAGGTATAAGTAACCTGGGTAGATAGACAGTAGTGCTAACAATTTACATTCACTTCCCAGTGTTCCTTCTCTGGGTGTAGTTGTTTCTGTCCATCATTGATCAACTGGAAGTGAGTTTCTCTGGGTTTTTTTGAAATCTTCCTGCTGATTATTTTTTATGGAATAATAATATCCCATACATTCACATACCACTTGTTCAGCCATTTCCCAATTGATGAGCTGACCCATAATTGTTAAAGGAAATTGTTATAAGCATGGATGGATTGTGATTGATACCTGTAAGGGAAGTTTATTCACATCTCAACACTCCTACTCCCCTCACCCTGATGCCTATCATCTTAAAGGAGCAAGAGAAAGGCCTTTAGAAAGCTGAGTAGATCCACTGTGGGGATTTATGGGAAGATATGGACAAGAGACTTAGAGAATGAGGAGTGAATAGTTTATCAATATGCATCATAGGAGGAAACTACCATATTGACGAAATTGCATATTTATGTATATATGTCTATAATGAAGTATTTGAATAAAATTTCTATTATTCTAACAGTTTAGCACATTATGGATTTGAGGAGGAAACTGGGTACTGACACTGGGAATATAGATGGCAAATATAGAACAAACTGTTCCTAAAATTAGGAAGAATATCTCTTATTTTTTCATCCATAATGCTAAATAATCATTGACTTATTAATGCATCCATATTGATTTCTGGGAAGTCTGATTACGTCCACTATTACCTAGGGGAAGAGGAAATACCTGGCTGTACAGGTTTGTGGAATAAATTGCATGATTTGAGGAGAATGTTGACAAGCTAGACCTTGGAAGAAAATGTCTGAAATTTCCTCCTTAAAAGAGTCCTTCAATTTGGGTTGAAGTAAATTTCTCCAGAAATCCATTGAAATATACAGTTGAGATTGGGTTTATAATCCCTGATACCAGGGAGGCTGAAGCTGGTGGATATCTTGAGCTATCCAAGTTCTGAGTTCTGAGAGGCATTTTACTAACCTATCTGCTGTCTGTAATGAGCCCAGCATTAACATGCTGAGCCACCAGGAAAACCAGGTTGCCTAAGGAGAGGAGGATTAAATTTATCCAGATAGAAAACAGAGCAGATTAAAGATTTTTTGTCCATCAGGGTAGAACTAAATCAGACCAGGACTATATTGCCTCTGTACTTCTAGCCTATGTGAGATGCAGAGACTAAGGCTTTAAAAGAAAGAAGGAAATGAAAATGTTACTTATGAGAAATGATTCATTGGCCCACTATCATTAAAACATTTAAAACTTGTGTTTAAAAAACTTAATTTAAAAAAGTGTTACGGGTGTTATAGTTCTATTTTGTTGTATCCTTGTGGTGTGGAGATAATCATGTGTTCTTGAAAGTTCTTCCGGGAATATCTGATGAGATCTATCAAGCTGGAGAGGTTCTTGGTATAGAGAACTTGGCTCTCTAGCAATGAAATTATGCATTTGACTTCTTAGGGTCATACTAAGTAGGTTTAGAGGAGCAATAGCAGAAGATAAATTTTGTATATTCCTTGCAAATGAAGGTCATATTATCTATTACGTCTGTATTCCTAGCACCTAATGTGTAGGTACTTAATAGATGCTTGGTTGATTGATAGCTTTTTAACAAAGCAACTCATGAATCATTTTACTAAGGCATTAGAGGGATTGTTAATTTTGTCAGTAGAGAATGTTTTTCTTGTTCAGTTGTTTTTTAGCCATATCTGACTCTTTGTGACTACATTTGGGGTTTTCTTAGCAGAGATACTAGCATTGTTCATTTTACAGATGAGGAAACTGAGGCAAATGGGATTAAATGATTTGCTCATGATCATACAACTAGTAAGCATCTGAAGTTGAATTTGAAAACGGGGTCTTGAAGAGTTGAACATGATTGAAAGCAAATTCTTGACTCTAGATCCAGCTCTCTAGCCACTGTGCCACCCAGCTGCCCAGAAAGTAGCTATGCTAATGAAATCCTGTATACTTCAATCAAGGAAATAAACATTAATTATTATGTGCTGGGTATTATACTTAACACTTCACTAGTTTTATTTCATCTGGTCTTCATTATAACCCTGTGAAGTAGGTGCTGTTATTATCCACAGTAGATAATTGAGGAAAATGAGACAGAGTAAGGGTAAAAGATTTTGTACTGGATTATACAACTACTAATTATCCAAGGTCAGGTCTTCCTGTGTCCACATCCTCAGAGCACATCCTGTGCACTGCCACCTAACTGCTAATCAATCCTTCCACCAGTCAACAAGCATTTATTAAGTACCTACAACATACCAGGTACCCGAGCATACACATTTTAAAATGAGCCTAATCCTATCCTCAAGTAGTTTAGATTCTACTAGGTAATGTTATACACTTACTGGGACAAATGACCAGAAAGAGGAGTTTAATTCAATCAACTGAAATTGTTTGTGGAGCCCTAGGACAGTAAATTTTAATACTTTTCAGGAACTGACTTGATTATTTCTTTATTTCCTTAGCAAAGGTGAAAACTGGCAGAGTGGGTGAAGGGAAAATGCACAGCAACAAGAAAGATGGTAATATTCTCAATCAGGGCATCAGGTAGTTGTTAGAATGATTGGAGGCTGAGGTCCTCCCAGCTAGCTAGAGAGAAGATTGAGGTGAGGACTGACTCATTTATCCTCCAATCTCCGCAGCAAACTGGAGCATACTACTTTCCATCAGTAGAGAGTTTTATAATTTACAAAATGTAGCTGGGCCATGAATCTTTGTCAGAGTGTCAAAATTGCCCCTCCTGGTCTGAGTGAGTTACAGAAGCAAGGGCTAAGCACACACCGGCTTCTCCCTTTCCTTTTTTCTTCCTCCGCATCTGGAGACCTGGATAGCTCTGAGAAGTCACCCTGGATAATTTGGTGCAGCCACCCGGAGGAAAATGGGGGGTGGAAAGGCAAATGGAAAGCAGCTCCAAAGTGCTCTGCTGATTTCTGTCTCTCTCCCTTAAGGGAACCACATTCTGGGGGAGGAAGGAGATCAAATTCATGGAGAAGTCAGAAATGAAGAGGGAATAGAAGGCTGTTTTCCACTCGCATCCCTTTTGTTTGTCCCCATCCATTTTGTTTGTACTGTGGGGCTATGGGATTTAGCTATAAAAGAACAGAAATACATGGCTGGCAGCCATTCTCATCCTTTGAAGGAATCAGAGAACTGTAATACTGTCTGTGGGACTTCTGGGTAAATTCATGGTTCATGGTTCAGCCGGTTGAGAACTGGCACTTTCTCCTGGGGAGGAGCCAGAGAGCATTTGCCAGAGGGCAGAGCAGCAGGGAGAAGGGCCCATCATGCTTCTTGGAAGGGAGAAGAGTAGAAATGGAGTAGTGGAACATCTGTGGAAGGAGAGCTGAAAAGTTGGAAGCAGCAAAACAGAATTAGAAGATCATGATGTTGACTGGAAGCAGAAGGCAATGACTTCAGTAAGATGGAATGGTGGATGCCTTCTGGCATCGAGAAAGCATTTTGTTAATCCTCCTCCTCCCCTCCTCCTCTTCTTCCTCCTCTTCCTTCTCCTCCTCCTTTGACTCCCCTTTCCCTTCTTATCCCTTATCTTTTTGAAAACTCATCTGACATTTTTCTGCTTATTCACAAAGACCTTAAATGATCTTTCTGAAGGTTTTCCCTCTTGGCATGGACTTTTTTTTTTTTTTTGCTGGTTTAGTATCACCTACAAACTTAGAGATGTCACTATGTACTCTCTAACTATTTATGGGAAATAGGACTAGTCCCGGGAGCCAGCCCTAGGGATCCAGCTCTAGGTTGTTACCACTATTCTATTCAGTGAAGTAGCTGTTTGTCCTCATTGTCTCTTGGTTTTAAGTCATTTTCTTGCCCATGATAAATTTTCTCCAAATTCCATATTGGTTTTTTTTTTTTTGTTTTTTTTTTTTTGCTTGCAGTATCTTTATTATTTTAATCAAAACAACTTAGAAAAACAGGGTATGCAAAAGAACTCCTCCTTAAATGTTGAACAGGAACTCATAATTGATTTCCCCCATAACTTCTATAAACACACACACTCAAAGCCCCTCATGCTGGGATATTAAAAAGTTGTACAGCATCCATGACAGGTAATAGGAAGCATGAACTACACTTTTACCAAAATGAAGGTCTTAAACATTAATTTTAAAAAAGGTACTTTTTGTGAGAGCTTTTTGCAGAAATTAAGCAGAACTTCTCTTATCACCTTGAGGGAATAGAGGTGACAAGAGATGCGTACAAAGAATCACAAGTGAAATTGTTCTTCCAGTGGGGCTATGTGGTCTTTTCATCACAGGTAAAAAAAGATACTGACCTCAGTTAAAAAAAAAAAGGCTTAAATGCAAAAACTCACCAAAGGCTTTCTAAAAGTCTGTCTCATGGTCACTGATTCCCATCTTGTCTACACACTTCAAAAACTGGTAGATTAATCAGGCATGCATTCCTTTTACAGACAAATCCTTTGTTTTCTCCTGAAGGTTTTGCTTGCCCCCAGTGCATCTAACATAGCATCCATTCATTAAATAATTGTTGATTTTTTTTTTTTTTGATTAATTAATTTTTAGCGTCTCCTCTGGAGCCTTTCTTATTTAGTAGAATCATGCTGGCAACATGCCAGTCATGAAGCATTGTGAATTCTGTCCTATAGTCTTGTGATTTTTTTTTTTTTATGCTAAATTCCTCTGAAACTTTTAGATACCTTCTATCTATGCCATCTCTTGGTGATTTCATTATCTCTAATCTTTAAAAATTAGATTATTGGGTCTCTGATTTTGTGACCCAAATCAGAAAGGTAGAATAATTACTCTGGCTTATCTCTCTTTAGGATGAATTGAAGTAGGTTTCTTTTGTGAGGGAGGCTGCTGACTCTAGGATCAATCCCTTCCTTGAAGCTGGGAGGACAAAATAGACATGAATGTTTTCTACCAGCAGTAATACCAACTAATCACCAAGTGTCATGACAAAGGTGGCCGGGCCAGGATCGTGTCAAAGCCAGCTCCACCTAGGTCAAGGGCCAATGATTAAATCTACAGTATCAACATTTACACCCTGAAAATCTGCAAATGATAAAAATAAGGGCTTGTCATTATTATTTTTGCTGAGGCAATTGGGGTTAAATGACTTGCCCAATAATGCCCCAATGACTTGGGGGTAGTATTATGGAGGGTATAGGCTGGACTTGATATCCTAAGAGGTCCCTTCCAACTCTGACATTATATAATGTAACTGTTAAAAACCAGACACCAAATCCCAGTCACATAAACATAAAAGTTTTGCTAATTTCAATTCAAGAAAATTGCTCTGAGCACTGTTGAAGTCTTGCATGCCCCCTTTACATTTTCCTAGGTTTAATAAAGAAAGAGATTAAGGAATAGTGAAAAAATGTCAAGGATGTTAAAATATTGAAGTATTGAAGTTTACACAAAATTTGTGTCGTTTTTGTGTGTTCCATGGCCAAAGAATTTACGACTCAGTAATTCATCCAGATTGCTATTAAGGAGCCTCATTATACTTATCTAGCCTGGACCTTGGGCAACAGACTGTGCTTCAATGGGAACACACTGGAAAACTTGACAGCACCGTACACCTTGCTAGAGTTTGAGCTCCATTGGAACACTTTCAGGACCACAGGGTTTCCTTTCAACTACCATTAGGTCTTGCAGTAGTACCTTAATGAAACACCACTGGCCTCCTTGCCTGTGACAAACCATCCCTTCGTTTGGGGGTCTTTTCACTTGCTGACCTCTTTGCCTGAAAAACCTTTCTTCCTCATCTCTCTTTGTTTGCTTCTCTGGTTTCCTGATTAAAAAAAAAAAAAATCACATTTTTTTTTTTTTTATAAGAAGGCTTCTTCTAGTCCTCTTTCATCAAAGCACCTTCCCTGTCAGACCACCAGTTTAATCTGTATTTATCTTTTGTGTTTGCCTGTTTGCCTTCATTAGACTAAGAGAACTTTGAGATCAGGGACTGTATTTTGCCCTTCTCTGTGTCCCCAGTGACTGGCACATAGTCTCTATGTGCTAATTGATCAACTTCTAATAATCTAGATAGTTTATAAATATTAAATATTAGCACCATCAGGGTTGGGGCAGTGCCAGGTCTGGAGTCAGGGAGATCTGAATTCAAATCTAATCTGACACTTAACATGACTCCGTGGGTTACTTTGTTTGCTTCAGTTTCCACATCTGTAAAATGAGCTGGAGAAACAAATCATTCCAGTATCTTTGCTAAGAAAATTACAAATAGGGCCATGAGGAGTTGGGTATTGCTGAAATGATTCAACAACAACTGTAAATGTGGTGACCATTGTGGGATGTTTTTGATGAAGTAATGGTTGATCCAGACAGTCTCTGAAGTCAATTCCAATTCTGAAGGTCTGTGACTGATTCTGTGATTCTCTGTTGAGGTCATGAAGAGGCTTGAATGTTATCCCAGTATTTAAGCATCAAAAATTTGGAGGTGAGGGTGAGGTAAGAGGGTACCAGTATTTCCTAATGCCCTAAGAGACTGCCAGTGCTTTTCACTTGTAAGGCAACAGAAGAACTAAATACTGGCAACAGTTGCTAGGACCCAAATCTTAGTGTTGATGACCTGTTTTATCCAATTCTCATTTTTCAGAGTTAACATCTTATTTAAAGAGGTTCAATTGGAGATGCTGTAAGTAAGTATTCTCATTATCATCTTCCCATCTTGATCCATTGTTCTGACCTATTTATGATCTGACTGTATAGACAGCTGGCTTTGAAATGACTCCCACATTAGTAACCAGTTACTGTTTCCTGTTAAGTTGCAATGATGTTAGGTGCTTGTTAGATCTATTGCCTTCCAACTCTTTTGTACATATGTAAATCAAAATTAATTTTTAAAAAAAATAGCTTTTATAATTTATACAGCTTGCCCCAAAAATATTAGTGCAGTACTAAGATTTAGTAGCTACATTAAGTCTTTTGGGACATCCTGTATTTAACATGTTATTTAAATTAGAAAAATAAATATTTTGTGTGATGAATTGAGCATCATTCCCAGTTTAATTTAGGGAATCTTTATAATGTAATATGCATTATGATAAATAATATAATAAAGTATCATAGTAGTTTATTTTTATAAAGTTCACAAACCATTTGCATAGCAACAGTCCTAGAAGGCAGCATTATTGAGACCCATTTTACAGAGAGAAAATTGATGCTCAGAGTAATAATCCCATCGTCCCACCCATAAGTGGTGAATTGGGGTCATGAATCCAGCTCTTCTGATACTGAATCTATGGGTCTTTTTACTTCATGACAGCTTCTTCCTTTAGGTTTACTGTCTTCAAAACAATCACTCCCTGATAAATTTCATCATTAAAAACATTACTTATTTTAGTTACCTTTTAGAGATATGACTGTGTCAGCCTACCTCATAATAATGATTTCAAATAATTGAAAAAAATGTTAAATTTATGTTAAAAATCAGTGAAAATAAGGATATAATTTTTTTTTTAAACCATCCAAGTTCATATAGCCCCTGAAATCTATTTATGGATAAGAACTCTCTCCTTAGGACTTTAGGAATCATTTTTACTTTCCTGGTCTAGTATTCTTGCAATCTCAAAACTTTGAGGGTCATAATCTAGCACCATCAGGTTTCTTGACCTTCCTCTCTTCCTTCCCCACAAAGCAGATTCATGAAAGTTTGTTGATATGGGAAGATTAAGAGTTTAATGTAAATATAAGATTAAGGCATGAGAAATCACAGGGCTAAAAAGTGACTTGATCAATGACTTGAAGTGGCCCAATTCCTGCCTAAAGTTTACAATAGTTCACCTTATCCAGCCTAATGTCCTATGGAGACATCATCCTAAAGAGATATTTATTTCTGTTTTTTTAGAAGAAATTCATGTGCCACAAGCTTTGTCCTTCTCCAGTTCAGGTAATATATTGACAAAAGCAAAGCTCTCATTGGATAAAATGTCAAATCTAATAACTTTTCTCTTCTGGCTCTTATTTTTAAAAATCTTTTTAGCAGAGTGGAAAGGGACCTGTATGTGCCAGAATGTTTGTGGCAGCTCTTTTTGTTGTAGCTAGAAACTGGAAGTTGAATGGATGTCCATCAGTTGGAGAATGGTTGGGTAAATTGTGGTATATGAAGGTTATGGAATATTATTGCTCTGTAAGAAATGACCAGCAGGAGGAATACAGAGAGGCTTGGAGAGACTTACATCAACTGTTGTTGAGTGAAATGAACAGAACCAGACGATCACTGTACACTTCAACAACAATACTGTATGAGGATGTATTCTGATGGAAGTGGAAATCTTCAACATAAAGAAGATCCAACTCACTTCCAGTTGATCAATGATGGACAGAGGTAGCTACACCCAGAGAAGAAACACTGGGAAGAGAATGTAAATTGTTAGCACTACTGTCTATCTACCCAGGTTACTTATACCTTCGGAAGCTAATAATTAATGTGCAACAAGAAAATGGTATTTACACACATATATTGTATCTAGGTTATATTGTAACACATGTAAAATGTATGGGATTACCTGCCATCGGGGGGAGGGAGTGGAGGGAGGGAGGGGATAATTTGGAAAAATGAATTAAAAAAAAATAAAATAAAATAATAAAAAAAAAAATAAAAATCTTTTTAGCTAATCATAGCATGGAGCTAGGAAGTTTATCTTTGACTATGCAAAGTGAGAAAAAGATCCAACATCTTATTTGGAAAAAAAAAATCAGGAAATTTGGGTTCTAGAATCAGTTCTGGAGATGGGTCATTAGAAGATATTGAATAATTCATAATCTATTTAGACTTCAGTCTTCTTGTGTATAAAATGAGATTAGACTAAGGATTAAAGAACCTTGGAACCTGCTTCTTGTTACCTCACTCCCTCAGAGGTCCCCAGTCATCAACATGATCTTTCTCTATCCAGGAACTTGGATTGTGTCTTCCCAGGTTCAGGATCCCCAAGTTTATAACATTGCCATCTGTCCAATTGACAGTAAGTATTTTAAAAATGTTTAGCACAGTTATGAAATACTTAATAAATGCTTATTCTCTTCCCTTCCTTTTCCTTCCCTCATAAAAGCTGGCCAGAAGTAATTGAGGCTTTGTTTACTTGTAGGATGTATTAGGACGAAGCAATATTCAGATTATACAGAATATTTCTGAGTTGGAAAGGATTTTGGAAATCCTTTAGTCTAATCTCATTTTGTAGATAAGAAATCTGAGATTGGACAATTTATGAATTATTCAATATCTCATGATGACCCTTTGGAATCCAGATTTCCTGATTTCTTTTGCTATTTAGCCTAAATAAAATTTTAAATTGTTTTCTTATCTTGCATAATCAAAGAAAGCTCCTAGTTCTACTCCTGTGATTACCTAAAAAATATAAAAGACCAAAGGATAAGAAAAGAAAAATTATTAGATTGGACATTCTATCCCAAAAGAGCTTTGCTATTAGAGTGTACTCATTAGCACATTCTCTAGTCTTGAGAATGACAAAGATTGTGGCACATGAATTTCTTCTGAGAAAACCAGAAATTAATATCTCATTTCAGAAGGGATGATTCAACTCCTTTGAAAGCACCTAGTAGTAGCCAGCCAACCCCTATTTGCTACATCTGTGAATCGATTGGCAAGTTGATAAATTGCACCCATTGGTGAAAACACATGTTAGGACTGTTTCTTTTAGAATTTCAGATGTCACATCATTCATTGTACAGAATAATTTATTAAGGTGACCCTGTGTGTCCTGAAAGATCTTCATCCCTGATGAGGGACTGAAGGTGAGAGAGAAATGGACTTATTCTGGCTCATCATTGGATTAAGTTCACATTGATTACATGGGTACAAAATCCCAAGTAACAGACTTGATTGTGATTGGAACTTTTTGTTCTCTGTGTTGTTTTTATATCTTAGGCTTTGGCTGAATTTTCCTCCAGAAATCTGTGTTCTGGGTATAGATTTGGCATAGGGAAAGCCATCCATCTGGATCTGTTTGATTTTAAAGTATGATTTTATATTTAAAATTAGAGTTTCCCATGATGAATGTGGGTCCTATTGATGTGTTTCCTTTCCTGCTCCCCTCCTCCCATGCCTGGAGGCATTCAGGAAGCTTCTGGGGGCTTAAAAAGATAACTATAGGAGGCATACTATATGTGAAGCCATTTGTTTTGCTGAAATATGTTGATTCTAAATCTCTGGCAAGCTCCACACTAAGTTGCTTTGCAACTTAAGAGTGTGGAAATCTCATTATTCTGATTGATCCTAACTGTTTATCTACTGAAAAACTTTTTTGGCTTCTATCATGCTAAAGGGACTTTAGTAGACTACTGTAGAATTTAAGTTATTTCACCTGTTTTTCAGTAGTTTTTCCTATTTCTTTCATTGTTTTCAGATTGTTGCTTATCCTTTCTTATTGCTCCTAATACCTATCGCTATTAACTCTCTTCCTTAAGTCTTCCACTTGTCATATGAGAGGTAAACCACATAATCCAGCTCCTTAGAACTGTATATGAAGTAAGAATAAAATGGGTTCTGAGTTTCAGGGAAGGGGCTTGCACTTTTTTAAAGTTACTTTTGAAATTTGTTGTCTAGTCCCTTCATGACCTCACTTGGAGTTTTCTTGGCAAAGATACTGGTCTGTCATTTCCTTCTTCAGTTTATTTTAGATATGAGAAACTGAGATAAATAGGGCTAAGTGACTTGCCCAGGATCACACAACTAGTAAGTGTCTAAGACTAGATTTGAATTTAAGTCCTCTTGACTCCAGGCCTGGTTCTCTATCCACTGTACCATCTATTTAGCTGTCTTAATTTTTGTTTTTGTTTTTTAATTTAGTTTTGTGTTTAGTTCCAGTCCCTTGACTTTGTTGCATATGGTTAGTATTAGATAAATGACTTCCAGATAATTGAGATATTATTGTATTTACATTAAAAATACATTTGTATTCTTTATTCTAAAATAAATAACAATGAAATTATAAATTTCTCATTTATTAGGTTTTACAGTGGAGTCAGTTGTTTTAAGTGAATTTCAATATAACTGAATCTTAATCCTTTAAGAATCCCAACTTCTTTGACTTTGCCATTTTTCTCTTTTAGATGGAAAGTACTTTAAAATATCATGAATTTCCCTGCCCTCTTAAACACAGGATATTGAAGAAAATTAACTTTTTTTTTTTTAAGCTATCTCAGGATCATTATTATGAACATTCATTAAAATATTATCCTCTTATGTACAATAGTCTTTTATCTACTTTTCAGCTTTTCTGGTTCCTTTTGTTAGACTCAGGACCATGGAAATCCCTTGGTAGTTCAAGGAGAAAGTCAACTGTATTCTGAAATTTATCTTTTCCATTGGTAAGCAGAGAGAACATTTTACCTGAGGCATTTAAGAAGAAAGTTATTCAGTCATTTCAGTCAAGTTCCACTCTTTCTGACCCTACTTGGAATTTTTTTGGCAGATACTGGAGTGATTTGTCATTTCCTTCTCGAGTTCAGTTTACAGTCGAGGAAATTGAGGAAAAGAGGGTTAAGTAATTAGCCTAGTAATCAGCTAGTAAGTATCTGAGACCAGATTTGAATTTAGGTTAAGATTAATTATATCTCACGGAGGTCAGAAGCAGTACCAGGAAATTCTCAAGGTCTCTGAAGATCTTTGGTATGGATTATGAGACACAAGAGATGCTGGCACAGGACCACTCAGCATGGCATACTTAAATCAAAGAAGGCATTGTGTACCATGAACAAAGAATTGAAATAGCACAAATGAATTGAGAGCAGTGCAGATTTAGAGGTGTCATCTCAGATGACCTATGGGACTGACTACCTATGCCCAATCTAGGATTGGATGGATCAGCCACATATGAACATATTCCACCCTGCCCCAACATCATGATGTCATTGGTTTTCTTCAAAAGGAAATATAAACAGCAACAATAATCCCCATGGCCAACCTTCATGATCATGAAATTTGTTTTGCTTATGGCAACTCCACTAACAGTATTTTTCTTCTGAAAACTATAAATGAAAACTGCCTTTGGCAATCTCTTATTGGTGAGTTCCACTTGGAGACGGGGCCCAGGCTAGCCTGGCTTTATTATTTTCTTAGCATTTTCCTGACTGAATGAACTTTAAAATCAATACTGTCCCCCTTTTTAGCTGCCTTTTGTGTGTAATTTTTTCCCTACTAGAATATAAGCTCCTTACTATGTCCAAAGGATTATCAAACTGTGAATACCTTTTGATCTAGCAGTATCTCTACTGGGCTTATATCCCAAAGAGATAATATAAAAGGGAAAGGGACCTATATGTGCAAAAATGCTTGTGGTAGCCCTCTTTGTAGTGGCAAGAAACTGGAAACTGAGTGGATGCCCATCCACTGGAGACTGGCTGAATAAATTGTGGTATATGAATGTCATGGAATATTATTGTTCTGTAAGAAATGATCAGGAGGGTGATTTCAGAAAGAGCTAGAGAGATTTACATGAATTGTTGCTAAGTAAAGTGAGTAGAACCAAGAGAACATTGTACATGGCAATAAGAAGAGTATGTGATGATCTTGGCTCTTCCTCATAATGCGGTGATTAAAGACAATTCTAACAGACTTGGGATGGAAAATGCCATCCTCATTCAGAGAGAGAACTATGGAGACTGAATGTGGATCAGAACATAGTTCTTTCACCTTTTTTGGGGGGGTTTGTTTGCTTTCTCATGTTTTTTCCCCCTTTGAGTCTGATTTTTCTTGTACAACATGACAAATATGGAAATATGTTTGAAAGGATTGTACATGTACAATCTAAATCAGATTGTTTATTGTCTTAGGGAAGGTGGAGAGGGGTGAGGGAGGAAGAAAAAACTTGAAACACAAAATCTTGCAAAAATGAATGTTGGAAACTATATTTGTATTTGAAGAAATAAAATACTATTGAGAAAAAGATGAAAATGACTAAAAAAAAAGAATATAAGCTTCTTGAGGGTAGGAATCACACACACACACACACACACACACACACACACACACACACACACACACAAACACATACACAAAATTTGCTTGTATTTATAGTCCAGTACCTAAAGCTTAATAGATACTGTTTCCTTACCCTTCCTTCCCTATTAACTATGGAGGCAGTTAAGTGGAGCAGTTTAATAGCTATGTGATTCTGGCCAAGTCAATGATATTTGCCTTAGTTTCTTCATCTGTAAAATGAGCTGGAGAAGGCAAATCATGTCAATAACTCTGCCAAAAAACAAACAAAAAAAAAAACTAAATGGAATCACAAAGAATCAGACACTATTAAAAATGACTGAACAACAAGAATGACCCTATAGTTTTATGGTGCTAGATCGTCTGAAAGCTGCAAAGTGCTAAAAGGCCAATTAGTGCCTCCTGGAAACATTCTCCCTAAAATAGCTAGAGATCTATTGCTATAAACTTTGATATGAATGAAAACTGAAAAGGAAAATTAGAGAGAAGTCCAGGTAATGCGTTTCTTACCCTGTTTAGGGAAAAGGATCCCAAAGGAGCCAGAAGAAGCACCTGGATGGCTTAAGGAGGCTTAGCATAAGCATTTTCCTTGGTCTGGTTTTGTAAACTCACCAAACAGCTTATTGTTACTATTTTGATTTTCTGAGTAAGCTTCTTTTTTGGGAAGAAAATGAGCTGACTAGGCTGCATAAATATTAGGCCACTTAGAAATGATATAATTTTTGAGCTGATGAGAACTCCACATGCTATCTAGCCCAAATCCTTCATTTTGACAGATGAGGAAACTGAGGTACCAAGAGGTATGATAATGTAGAGTGAGGAGCTGGAGACTAAGGAACTGGATTGGAATCCTATATTTGTCACTTGCTACCTCTGTAACCTTGAATAACTCATCATTTTTCTGGCCTTTAGGTCCTTCTAGTTTTTGTTTGTTTGTTTGTTGTTTAGCAGGGGGAGTTTGGTGAGTCAATTGAGGTTAAATGACTTGCCCAGCTAGGAAGCATTAAGTATCTGAGACTGGATTTGAACTCATATCCTCCTGACTTTAGGGCTCCTATCTACTATATCACCTACCTGCTCCCAGGTTCTTCTAATTCTAAAGCACATGATTTCTATAAGTGAGATGTTCAAAGTGCTATATTTATTTAGAGGCTTTTTCTCATTTATTTAAGGCTGACTATATCATGATAAATTATTTAAAAATTTTTTTATTAAAGATTTCTATTTTTAAAACATATGCATGAATAATTTTTTCAACATTGAGCCTTGCAAAACCTTGTGTTCCAAATTTCTCCTCCTTTCTTCCCATCTCCTCCCCTAGATGGCAACTAATCCAATATATATATTAAATATGTTAAATCCAATATATGCATACATATTTATACAATTATCTTGCTGCACAAGAAAAATCAGATCAAAAAGGGAAAAAATGAGAAATAAAATAAAATGCAAGCAAACAACAGCAAAAAGAATAAAAATGCTATATTGTGATTCACCCTCAGTTCCCATAGTCCTCTCTCTGGGTATATATAGATGGCTCTCTTCATCATGATAAATTATTATTATTTTCTTATTAATTTTACAATTTTAACACTTTTTTTGACAGTACATATGCATAGATAATTTTTTTAAACAACATTATCCCTTGTATTCCCTTCTGTTCCGAATTTTCCCCTTCCTTCCCTCCATGCCCTCCCCTGGATGGCGGGCATTCCCATACATATGAAATATCTTATAGTATATGCTTGGTACAATATATATGTGCAGAACTGAATTTTGTTGTTGTTGTTGTTGCAAAGGAAGAATTGTATTCGGAAGGTAAAAATAATCTGGGAAGAAAAACAAAAAAACAAAACAAAATAAAACAAACAAACAAAAAATGCTCACAGTTTACACTCATTTCCCAGTGTTCCTTTTCTGGGTGTAGCTGATTCTGTCCATCATTGATCAACTGGAATTGGATTAGCTCTTCTCTATGTTGAAGATTTCCACTTCCATCAGAATACATCCTCATACAGTATCATTGTTGAATTGTGTAATGATCTCCCGGTTCTGCTCATTTCACTCAGCATCAGTTGATGTAAGTCTCTCCAAGCCTCTCTGTATTCCTCCTGTTGGTCATTTCTTACAGAACAATAATATTCCATAACCTTCATATACCATAATTTACCCAACCATTCTCCAATTGATGGACATCCGTTCATTTTCCAGTTTCTAGCCACTACAGAAAGGGCTGCCACAAACATTTTGGCACATACAGGTCCCTTTCCCCTCTTTAGTATTTCCTTGGGATATAAGCCCAGTAGTAGCACTGCTGGATCAAAGGGTATGCACAGTTTGATAACTTTTTGGTCATAGTTCCAGATTGCTCTCCAAAATGGTTGGATTCTTTCACAACTCCATCAACAATGCATCAGTGTCCCAGTTTTCCCACAGCCCCTCCAACATTCATCATTGATTCAACATTCAACATAAGCTCTAGTTCTCCTTTGGACACAAATTCCTTCCTCCTCCATAAGTCTGAGAGGTAAACTATCCTATGTTCCTCTAATTTATTTATGATTTCGTTCTTTATGCCTAAATCTTGGACTCATTTTGATCTTATCTTAGTATGTGGTGTTAAATGTGGGTCCATGCCTAGTTTCTGCCATTCATCATGATAAATTCTTAACTTTCTTTGCTTGGAATAAATCCATTTTGTGTGAGTTCAGGAGTATAAACCTAGTTTTCCCCAGGGTCTGATTATTCCTGAATAAGTTGACTAGGGATTCTAGATTTCCAGATCTGGGAAACCAAGCAGAATACAGATCAGCCTCCTTATTGTTACTTCCTTTTAAAAAACAGTTGGTCAATTAGTTTTCACCTTAGCCACAGATGGAAAGGAGTAAGGCTTTTTGAGCCATTGAAGTGGTCCAGGGACCTGAAGAGTATGAGAACACCTTACTCTAAAGCATTTGAAGAACAGGTCATGCACAAAGCTAGAAATCAAACTTAGGACATTTGAATGCAAGTCAAGGACCCCTTCCACTAAGTCATACTGACTCTTTTTTTCCAGAAGAGAAATTAACTTACAGAATTAAAATTTGATTTTTTTGTTTTGCTGAGGCAATTGGGGTTAAGTGACTTGCCCAGGGTCACACAGCCAGGAAGTATTAAATGTCTGAGGTCACATTTGAACTCAGGTCCTCCTGACTTCAGGGCTGGTGCTTTACCTATTACACCAATTAGCTGCCCCAAAATGTGAATTCCTCCCCCCCCCCCTAGGGTGGGGTTAAGTGACTTGCCCAGGGTCACACAGCTAGGAAGTGTTAAGTGTCTGAGACCAGATTTGAACTTGGGTCCTTCTGAATTCAGGGCTGGTGCTCTCTCCACTGCGACACCTAGCTGCCCCCCAGAATGTGAATTTTTTAAGACTATTCTCTATGCAACAAGAGAATGGCTGATCTGGGATTAGAACTCAAAACACTTCCATGATAGAAGATTAATTTTTCATTGGGGAAGACAAATCAGATCACTTTTCTCACCTGCTTATTCATTACCACAGAAAAAATTCTGGTATATAGTGAAATTTCCAAAAAGATGGAATAACTCCATAAAAACTGAAAGGAAAAAATTAACTTTCCACCAGGACTATATGAATACCTAGAAGAAATGAAGCAAAAGATAAATGAAATGAGATCTCTGGAAGAAAATACTGGAAGGAAAATTTGTTTTGAAGAGAAAGTGATAAAGCATTCCCAGACTTCCTGAAAAATAGAATGAACTAAATGAAAATCAGTGACTCCATGAGACAATAAGACCTATTAAAACAAAATCAAAAGATTGAAAAAAATAGAACAAAATGAAAGATGTTTAATATCAAAAACAAGTCACCTGAAAAGTAGAGATTAAAGTCACTGAATTTCCTGAAAAATATGCTTAAACAAAATTGTGGACCTTTTTTTTTTTTTTTTAAGAAATCATAAATCAATAACTTTACATGGTCCAACCCCTTTTTCCCCTTGGTGAGTTCCATTTTGTGAAGGGGTCTAGGCTGGCTTTCATTATTTTCTTAGCATTGTTCCTGACTTCACAATCTCCCCTCTCCCATTTTTCAGTTTCTTTCTGTATGCCATTTTCCCATTAGAATGTAAGCTCCTTGAGGGCAGGGATTTTTTTTTTTTTTTTGGCTTACATTTGTATCCCTAGTACTTACATAATGCCTGGCATATAGTAAAAACATAACAAATGCTCCCTCCTTCTTATTCTGTCATCCTCCAGTTACTCTTCTCCCTTCCCTAACTCCTTTCTCAATTGCACACTTTTCCAGACCAAATCCAGAGTTTTTGATTGCAACCATTACCTTGGTATCCTTGATTAGTTATGACCTCACCCCCCCAAAAAAAAGATCCCCAGATTCATGTCACTTCATGAGAATATGAAGAATGGGAAAAGACCCTTGTTTTTCAGTTTTCCATTTCCCATCAGTTCATGTAATGCACAGTCAACAGGGAAGTAAAATAATTTGAGGCAAAGGAAGGTTAAACATACAAATAATTTGGTGTGGAAATACAGCAAACTCAACAAGGAAATGAGTAGTGATGGGCTAGGAGAATGATTTGAAAGGAAGGAATAATACTGTTAACATAATAATCATAAGCAAAACAAATTTCCTGATTAGGAAGCTGGGGAATGAGGATTAATAGGGAGAGAAAGGAAAGCAAAGAACTAGGTTCTATGGCTGTATGTCCATCAATTGGTGAATGGATAAATCATGGTATATGAATGTAATGGAAGGACTACTATTGTGCCATAAAAGATTATGAAGGGAATAGTTTTAGAGGAACTTGAGAAGACATATTAATAGATGTAGAGTGAAATGAGCAGAACCAGTAAAATATTTTATACAAAAACCACAGCATTGTAAAGAAAAATTATTTTGAAAGCCTGAAGAACTCTGGTCAATGCAATGACCAACCACATCTCCAGAAGACTTATAATATGACTTCTTGACAGTGAGGTGATGGATTCAAGGTGCAGAAAGAGACATATATTTTTGGACATGACCATTGTTGCATTTACTTAACTTGATTGTACTTATTTATTACAAAGGATTACTGTGTTTTTATTGCATGGAAGAGAACAGAAGGAAGTTCAGAAGTAAGCACAGATAAACAGGACAGTTTTGAAAGTAACTTATAAAAATTTTTATATACTTTTAAAAAAGCAAATAGTCAAAAATGGAGACTCACTGTTTCATATACAAAAATAAGATGCATAGATAGTGCAATAGTGTTGGTTGTGATATTTAAAGTTTCCTGAGCCCCCTCGCCATATGGATGCATAGAAGAATCAACAGCTGTCCAATGAATCACAGAATTACACTTAAAATCTCAGAGTTGAAGAGGACCTCAGAATTCCTCTAGTTCAACTCATATCTCTACAATAACCCTGGATCATCTAGCCTCTACATTAAACTTTCTATTAAGGGGAACTAATGAAGGATTGACTTCTTCATAAGGAGGCATATTAGGAATTATTCCTGATAGAAAATATGGTGTCAGTCTTTCTGGACCCTCTCCAATTGGAGAAGCATTGAATCCAAGTCAAGGGTGGTTAGGTGACACAGTGGATAGAACCCTGGATCCAGAGTTAGGAAGACTTGAATTCCACTCCATTCTCAGACACTTATTATCTGTATGATTCTAGGAAAATCACTTAACCTCTGACTGGTTTAGTTTCCTTAACTGTAAAATGAGGATAAGAATAGCACCTAGCTTTTTAAAAATTTTGATAATAGATTTTTATTTTCAAAATACATCCAAATTTTTCTCCTTCCCTTCCCTCTACTCCTTCCCTTAGACAGCAAGTAATCCAATACAGGTGAAACATAGCACCTAGTTTTTGTAAGGATAAAATATGATAATATTAATAAAATGTTTTGTGAACCTTCAAACTCCATGTACATGATAGCTATTATTATTATTTAGATGAAAACATGTCTTTACTTTGTTAGAATTACAGATCCAGAAGAAAATTCTAACCCTCACTACTTTTTCCTTCCCTCATCACTTACTCCCTTATGTTTTAAACAATAAATGCAGTCAAGAAGGACTGAGTTCAACTTTAACATGTAATATTTGTTGTGGGACCATGGGCAAGTCACCTCATCTCTCAAAGACTCAGTTTTCTTATCTGTAAAATGGGGAGAATGATAATTATAGTCCCTGCTTCGTAGACTTCTTGTGAGACTCAAATGAGATAATAGATTAAAACTCTTCAAGCTCTATAAAAGTAGTCTACCAATGTCCACTATTACAGTCATTTGTGTACATGTAGACTATAAATACATTGAAAACAGGGACTGTCTGTGTCTTATTTATCTTTGTAGCTTCCCTTGTCTCCCAACATACAGGGCTTTTATATCATCATCATCATCATTATCATCAATATTTTGATACAATTTTCGATAATAAAAGTTTTGTTGGATGAAAGTTTATAGAATGCTCTATCCCGTAGAATAGAGCCTGCAACAAATTCCTGGAGCACAGAAAACAACTAGAGATTTGGAACCAGAAGAGATCTTAGCCCCAATAGCTTCTTTTATAACAGAAAAAAATTGAAATGTAGCTGAGTAGACGATCTTTACCAAGAACACAGTTGATAAGTAGTAAAGCCTTGATTTAAACCCAACTCCACTGACTCACCTCTTTCCTTCTTTGCTCTCATTATTTAATTATTATTCTTTCTTGCTGTGAATTACTGGCTTCCAGATACAGTAGTGTGTGTATGTCTGAATTGGGCAGTTGGCAGTGCAGTGGATAGAGTGCTGAGCCTAGAGTCAGGGCGACTCATCTTCCTGGAGTTCAAATCTGACCTCAGACATTTACTAGTTGAGTGACTCTGGGCGAGTCACATAACCCTATTTGTCTTAGTTTTCTCATCTATCAAATGAATTGGAGAAAAAAATGGCAAACCACTCCAAAATCTTTGCCAAGAAAATCCCAAATGGGATCACAAAGAGTCGACATGACTGGAATGACTGAACAACAATAAAACAGGTTATATTTGTTCTCTCATTTGATTCTCATAATAACTAGCTTTTAAAATCTGACCTTATCACTCCATGTCAGTGATTTTTCGAAACTTTGTATTGTTTGCAGCCCTATATGCCTTCATCCAAGTTTCTGATAAACATGTTGGCCTGGGATACCTTGGACTCCCCACTAGAGACCATCTTTCAAGTTAACATCTGCCTATTGACGACTGGATGAACCCCATCTAATCTACTCCTTCCCATCTAATCTACATGGCTAGGATGAGACACTATTAAACCCTCAGCTTAAATTTAGGCACACTGTATGTATAGCATTTCTTCTAATCTACTCGTCTAGAAGTCCTATCATAAAATGAAATAAATTTCGTTGGCCTTTACCTAACCTTGTTGAAAGCCTGCAATCTTGCTTGTATTTTTTTTTTTTTTTCCTTTTGCATCCAACATAGTTTTAAAAGGACCTTTTTTGTGGCCCTTACTACTCCCTGCCAGTCTGAGCTCATTCTGAACTTTAGGGCACTTGACAGTGTTGGATTCCTTATCAATTTACCTACCCTTGCTTCCAACTTTTTATAAAAAGTCCAGATCCATAAATTCCTGTGTCTCTGAATAGGTTTCTTAAGACAAATTCTCTTTATCAGAAATGTCTGTGTATTTGTCATTAGAATTTTATTCTGGAGATTGCCTATTTCTTTTGTGTTGACTTTCCCAGTGGAATGTTAGATCACAGACTCCTTCCTTTCCTTTCTGTGTGCTCTTCAAAATACGCCTTCTCAACTATCTCCGTTAGGCTTAATATCTTCAAAATAATCACTGTGACAAAGTAAATTTCACCATTGAAAATATTATCTTTTTTCTTTTTCTTTTAAGGACATAGTGTTTCTTAAGCAGCTACATGGAACAGAACATAGAGTGCTCTGCTTGGAGTAAGGAACACTTGAACATGAATACTGGTTCTGTGACCTTGGGCAAGTCAATTAAAAAAAAAAAAAAACAAACCTCTGTGACTCAGTTTCCCAATCTACAAAATGGGGAAATTAATGGCCTTTGTCTTCCAGGGTTATTGTAAGGATCAAATGAGATAATATAATATCAAATGAAATAAAGCTCTTTGCAAACCTTAAGGCACCATATAAGTGCTAGCTATTGTTATTATTATTACTACTACTAATTTATCTGTCTCCTTTAAGTGTAAATGGTCACTTCAAACCAAGGTTCCCACCATTTCTATTTTATGACTTCCTCCATATTGATCATAATCAGGCTCAGGATAGCAGTTTACTCTGCTGCTTTTTCCTCTCTTTGGAGAATGAAGTTATTATTAAGATAAACCAGGAATTGTCAGCTACTTTGCTTTTGGTAGCGAGGGTGCAGCAGATGTCGAGATAAGTTGAAGTTTTGCATCACAACTATATTGCACTTCTGTGCCAGGTTTGTGAACCATTTCCTGAACTCCTCATTTATTTCCTCCTTCTGTTCTCACTTCTGTTTCTCTCTCCAATGATCCTCACCCAAATGTGCTTTCCCCTTTAGTTCCTGTACTTCCTTACATGTATATTTCTCCTTGAAAGGTAGAATTGGATTGTGGATAGAGGTCTAGACCGGGAATTAGGAATTAGGCTCCAACCTTGCCTTTGAGGTTTATATTAGCGGTGTGTCTTTACCCATCGGAGGTACAGCAAACTCTACTAGACAATAAGTTGCAGAGAAGATACCATTCTGAATCAGAATCAGAATTTCCACAATAGGAATTTCTATTTAGAATATTGCAATCACAATCTGGTCTGAGTGTGTGTGTGTGTGACACATATAGGGCTATTCTGTCCTACCTTTTTATACATACTATTCCTTTTGAATGAATTCATTCAACAGAGTCTTCTGTTAAATATATATATATATATATATATATGTATACACATTTATATTATATATATACACTCATACATACATGTGTATAGATAGTTATCTCTTTCTTTATCTTTTAATGTCTATCTTTTTATGTGTATAGTTATATGTCTAGCTATCTATTTATGTATCTATCTGTCTATCTCTCTCCTGTCTCTCTCTGTGTCTATCTGTCTACATCACTTGTACAAAGTATAAGATGGCCTCTGTAAAGGAAAAGATAAAAGAGTTATCTCCAGGTTATCAAATAGAATGTAGTACTCCTAGAAAGGACAGTAGAAATATTTAAAAGGGGAAATAAGAGAAAAGCAGAATTTTAAGAGACAGAGAGAAACACTAAAAAAAAAATATATATATATATATTTGTGGGTGTGTATGTATATTAATATATACATGAATATAAATATGAATACAGATAAACACATATTATCTCTTCCAATAGATAAGATGTATGTGCCTTGAAATCAGGGATTATTTCATGTTAGTCTTTGTATCCAAAGAATCTTGCATAGTGCCTGTATATAGTAGATTCTTAATTGCTTTTTGGTTCAAATTTTTCTATCTCAATGCAGTCTACACTGTCCCATTTTTGCTGTTTTATAACATTTACAATAAATACATCCTTTGGGGCAGCTAGTGGCGCAGTGGAGAGAGCACCAGCCCTGAAGTCACGAGGACCTGAGTTCAAATCTGGGCTTAGACACTTAACACTTCCTAGGTGTGTGACTCTGGACAAGTCATTTAACCCCAAGTGCCTCAGGAAAACAAACAAACAAATAAATAAATAAAATATCCTTCTTTAAATAACTGTATCATAGCCTGTAGAGTCTCATCTCACTGTCTCAGTGATAGTGAGTATGAATTTGCTTCTTTGTTTTGTTCATTAAAATAAAATGCTGGATATCCCCATGTTGTCCCTACTGGAAGTTCAAGAATGACTCAAGGGTCTGATCTCACTCCCAATTTTAGCACGAGTATTTGGACCTGATCTGTTTCTTACCTGGGCAAGTTTGCCCATCCTTCAGCAACATAGTGGATCTCTGCTCCTGGGGACTCATCATATTAAAACCAAATTTAGTTTATATCTGTTTAGTTTAATAAACTGAAGTTATGAGCTATGCAATTGACTTTCTACTTGGATATAGTCATCTATGAGTATCCTCTCTACTGCTATTATTGTTATTATTATTGTTAGTGTATGTCATATTTCCAATCCTCCATGATATCTGGTTTGACAGATATATGCAATCTTCTTTAACTTTGCCCATTTTCAATTTAAATCCCTCTCCTACTAATTGATTAGAATCTTAAAACTCCAGACAACTGTATATTTACCATGTTTCATCAGATATATTCTGCCCTTGGACTTGATCCTATCATTCCTATAATTTTTAATCTCAGAAACCCAAATTCCATTCTTAGAGACCACTGTATTAATGGAATATTCCTGTTTACTTCCTGAATCTGTTTTTCTTGTAGAAAACCTCTACCTTTAATTGGCAATGGGTAATGAAAAAATTATCTGTGGCCTGAATGTTGCTCAAGTCATAATCTACAGCAATGGTATCTTGGTGTCTTGTGGCAACATCATTTACTCCCATTTGAATCATGAAGAGTTTGTAATAGTCACTAGGTATAACAAATGTCAGGGGTTCTTTGACATGTTTCAGAAACATGCCTTAGGGAGATGTCAGATTTTCTCATGGCAAAGATGACCATCCACTATCACTGATCTTTTCATCTGAGAAGTGTAGAATTGGTGACCTTTCTTAGTGGACATGTGAATGCATACAATTTCCTCTAGAGTAGCAAAAGTTGCTATATTTTTCTGAGGGTCCAGCTTCTTACCCTATAGAAATAACTTCATTTACTATTATATTATATAAAACTTTTAATTACCCTTTTTTTTCTTTCCTTCTCTATGTTTCTGGCCCATAGTATGAACTTAATAATGTTTCTTAATTATGTCATATTCTTCTGCCTTTCACCTCCAAATCCTCATTGAGAATTAAGGACGAACTACAACCTTCAAATATAGGCAAGTGTTTCTGTCTCTTAAAATCTTTTTTTCTCTCAATTTATCATCTTATGTATCTCTTATTCTTACTAGGATCATTTAATTGTCTTTGATAATTTAGAGAGATGAGAGACATTTCTTTTACCTTCTCCAGTAAGAAAACCAATTTGTGCTTTGTACACATGTATCTATTTCTTGGAATTAGGTCATTGAAAAATTCCCCTTGACCTCCATATTTTCTGGAAGTGAGAGTCTCAGAGTTTTATCACTCTCCATGACAGCTATTATGACTAAGGCCATGACCAATCACTATACTGAGTCTTCAGATACTTTAGTTTTTTGAGTGAACCTTTATTCCTATCTTTTCTTGAGAAATTATGTTCCTTTCTTCAGCTTCTTTTGATTGACAACAAGCAACTTCTCAAGAGAACCCAAATGCAAGCAAAAATTGCCTTCAACTGTTTTTTTAGGGCTTCA